>NC_050610.1:19375000-20000000 GCF_014743375.2 Drosophila subpulchrella | reverse complement strand
AAATATTTGAACGGCATTTCAGTCGATACCTTGAACATTGATAAGGCTTTACCAGCGGTATCTAAGTATCTGGGTATCTATAAATACGCAACGTATGCACTCTTCTTGTTTTATATTTTCATGTGCCCGTTGTAGGAAGATACTCCTCCATCGGTTATGTTATCGTCTGGTACAAGATTTGCCCATTGAGGAGGCAACACTCTTGTTGACACTCTGTTTCACCGGTTACAAGGTGCCCCTAGAGCAAAGGTAAAAAAAAGAAAGCACAGAATGTACCAATTGATAAGGCCAGACCAAAAACATGAAACAGAAACTGTGTTTCGAGAGAAGTACGAGTACTAGTATCTGTTTCTGCTTACCGATATGTTTGTTCGGCGGAAAAGGAGTGATTTTTATGGTTTTATTGGTATTGCAGGTCTTCCAAAAAGGGGAAGCCATCTACCCCAGCAGCGTTAAATGAGGCCTATTAACATGAATCCGCTGGATAATACACACAATTTTTCTTTTCATACCGCTCAAACCCTCGGAAGTGCCACCCCCACTCCAACTTCCGAATTTATTTCAACCACCCCTTTTTGGGTGGCAGTCCTTTTATGCTCTTATTTTATCACTGATTATTTTCCACATCGCTATGCTCTTTGTCTCGATTCCCGGACTCTTTTGTCCGAGGCATATCTTAACAGGTGGTCCCAGCAGGTGGCTATAAAGCCAGGATCCTTTGTCCATGGACCACCATCCATCACTCCTGCCCATTTATGCAGTATTTACCTTTCAATCAAGTCGGGATATAGTTGTTTGCATTTTTGATTCCATCCTTTTGTGTTTGTGCTTTCTGTGGCCAGCCAAGTCAACAGAAAATTATTAGCCACAGAAATCTCTAACAACTCCTATGATACAAGATAACCCTAAGGTAAGGTAACCCAAGGTAACCACAGATCATTGTAATTTGGAAGAATTTATTAAATAAAATTTATAACGCAGCTTAGTAGATATGTTTCATCTAAATGCCTGCTAGTTACCTTTAATTACATGTTAAAATATTTCCCATTTCTATAAATTGTGTGGCCAGACGAATTATAGCTTGAATGAGTCACGATCTATGAACGAGTAAGCCCCTAATTTTAGCTTAAATTATCTCTTGGGTTTTTTTTCGCTAGTTAAAGATAATCACGGCACAGACAATGCTAAACAATCAATGTGTTATTATTGGTATATATATTCTGGAAGCTATTCACGTGGGGTTCCACTTCTGTGTATGCTGGAAATGTTGTCATTATAAAGCAATCTAATTCCCGATATGTCATTTTCAACAATAATAGCCGCGATTAGTTAACTTATCACCAGTTCCAAGGAGAGTCTGATTTTACTCCAATCAGAACAGCCGGCGGAAACTCCTCTATAAGTCGAAATAAAAAGATTTGAAATATTCGTTTTGGGCACTGAACTCACCCACACGGAAATAGCAAAGAGTGCAAGTTCGGGCTATTGTTTTGATTTTGGAACAGAAAACAGTCGGCAGTCAATCCTACGAGTATCGCCACTTATAGGGGCTTATCGGGCTTACGGCACGATAAGTTAAGTTTTGCCTAACCCTTACCGATCTCACTGAACCGATCACAGAACAGATAAGTGTCACTCGAGACCTATATAAACAGAATCGAGTATGAAGCGCTAGGCAGGAGTGAACCGATTTTATAATACCCTCTAGGTGATCCATAAATAATTAAATTATCTAGCAAGTCCCAGGAAAGTCTTATAAAACATATTGATCGAATTTTATAACACTAATTGTTTACTCATAATATAAATTGTTAAGCATTTAGGTATAGTGTTTGATGTTGCTGAATCATAACTATAAGTTCATATAATCGTGGGTTATTTTTCAAAGATTTTCCTACCAAAACACATAGAAAAAGAAATAATTTAACCAGAAAAAAACGTCTTCTGGAAACAAGATCTTTCGTTGGGCTCTACTGAGTTAGTATAATGGGAATTAGAGATTTGCCTACTATAACTAAACCTCTTCTATAAATAAGATCTATCTTTGGACTCCGTTGAGTTGTTATAATGGGAATCGAAAGTTTAGACCTACTTTTTCTCAGTTTCTCCTGGTCTTCTTCAGTGGTTTGTTTGTCCGGACATCTAAGAAGTGCCGCTGGAGGTTCTGCTCCGGGTTTTGTATCTGTATCTTTAACTGATTCGGTTTCTGTTTTAGTTTGCCGTAATATTTACACAGATTGCTGAACTACTTTCCAACGAAGTCAGCGAGCACTTGAAAGTGTCAAACAAATGTTGTATAACTAGCGATGGCCTAACCCTCAGTTGGCCCCGGGGCACGATGGCTATCTTTTGGGTGCGGGGTGACTGGGGTAAAAGAGAGAGGACCCCCATCTGGCTTACGAGGTACTCCAAAACCTGAGCTCCGTCGAGTGGCCATATAAATATATTTGTATGTGCGGCACTGATTGTGCGCCTCGAGTAGCTGATTGGGCCAATTGAAAAGCAGCATAAAGCCCATGGAGTACAAATACTGGCTACTTGGATTTAAGTCCAATATAATCGTTTATTAAATCTAGAGTAAAGTTATTTATAGGCTTTGAAGTCACCGCAGTGCAGTCGCTATCGGATGTTTGTCTAAAAGGTGTATTGCAGTTGACCCAGTAATCCGAATGGTGGGGGAAGGGCAATAATCTTGCACACCCCACCGATAAGAACCATAAAACGAAAATCTCAAGCTGGCAAATAGATAAATGGGTTTATTTCCTAAAGACACACGACAAATCCAATGTCTTGGATGTCCCCATTACGATTTGCAACCATTTTGACCTGTCCATTGACTTGAGCGTATGTCGCAAATTATTCGATGCTCGCTGAAAGCGTTCACTGAACAAAATGATTTTATTGCATGAGAGCCTGGGTCCTTGGCCACTTGAAACCATTCGGCCATATGTTGCCATTTGTGACAAAACTGCACCAGACACGCCAACACAAAAATAAGGGGGATGGTATAATATGGTGTGGTATGGGATCGGGAAAGTCGGTGAAAAGCGGAAAAATCGGAAAGTCGGGGGGGTTGGAAGCTGCTTGCTGGTGCGGCTGTCGTTTGTTGTCGTTAATGCCCAATGGGTGGCAAATTGTTTTTTATTATCGCTCGGGCCGTGGCGAGACAAGTTGGGTGGGTTTGTGGGATTGAGTTTCTCCGGCGGAAAGGAGTAATGCCCCTTCTCCCTTGTCGATTGCGTGAATAAAACTTTAATGGAACGACACAAATCCCTGTTTTGCCGGCGACCCTCGCATCCCCACATCTTTGGTGTCTCTAATGCAAAGTAATTGAGTGCGAAAATGCCGTCAGTTTTGTCAGAGGTTTTTGTGGCCTGGCGCTTGAATTTTTGATACTTTATGTCCCCGGCACATCTACACGGATATGGGCAGGCGCATAAGGAATGCACTCCAAGTGCACTCCACTCCCAGTTGCCTGCACATTGGGGAATCGCACGGCGAGGGATAATAAAAACTGAAAGCCCAGAATGGTGCAGAGAACTCCTCCAAATGGTCAAACTACTTTTAAAAGAGTACAGAGGACAAAAAATTCTAAAATTGTAATGTGTTTGTTTTATATCAAACTTGATTATGAAAGATATTTTTAATTTTAACTGTGTTAAAGTATAAAATTTGGCAAGATCTTATAAAGAAGTTATAAGAAAAAAAACCTTTGGTATTATATTTTTGTTCAAAAGCTATTTTGCTTAAATTATAGTCTGAAATTTGGTATAGATAGGCAAGATCTTAAAAAGAAGATCTCCTCCAAATGGTCAAACTACTTTGAAAAGAGTACAGAGGAAAAAACTTTAAAATTTCAGTGTTTTGTTTTAAAACAAACTTTATTATAAAAGATATTTAATTTTAGTTGTCTTAAAGTATGAAATTTGGTATAGATAGGCAAGATCTTAAAAATAAGTCATAAGAAAAATAAATCTTTGGTATTATATTTTTGTTCAAAAGCTTTTTTGCTTTAATTATAGTTTCCTGGTGCTTGAAATATTTTCCAAATATTTTGTTTCGAAATCAATGAAGAACAAGGTTATATTTATGTATTTTCCCATGTGTACTTGTTTAGGGGTTGTTCTGGTGAGTGTTGTGGCAATGTTGTGATGACCTCTGGGTAGACATGCAGTTGGGTCACCATTGTGGGCGTGTCAGGACATTTCGGGTCCTTTGCCGCACAGGGAGCTCACGTAAATTGGCGATTGCAGCGGGCCATTGCACGTCTCAATTTTTGTTTTGCCGAATCTCAACTGAGAACTTGCAGCTAAGTTGAGTTTATGGCCGCAACTTCAAGCAGAGGGCGGTGGGTGGAAAAGTGAAGGGCGTGGCTCTGTGGACGTGACCATGCAGTTACGACAGCCAAGGGGGCACAGATTGAAAGTTTTTCCCTGGTCGGCGGGAGAATTCCATGAGCCAAGAAGTACAATTTGTTTGTCACGTGAAGGAACGTCCATAAAAATAACTCATAAATCGCAGACCATTTTTATGTTTGCGAAGAAATAATCAAATAGTAACACAAATATAATTTAGGGAAGTCCAAAACTAAATTTCTGTATGTACTAAATTTCTATATTTAAGTATATCTCTGTTTAACCCACAAGCAATTAAAAAGAAATCAAATCTTATAAAATATTTAATTTTAATATACAATAAACATTAACGTACAAACAAAAATGTTGGAAATGAGACCCTAACATGGATTACGTACATGGATTTACTTTCTAAAAATTGTAGTATAAAAATGGTTGATCCATTTCTTAATTAATATTTATAAATCATAATGATAAATATTGTTGTAAAAATTTTTGTAAAATTGTAAAATATTTGTAAATTTGAAATCGATTGAAAAATTTCTTGATATCTACCTATATTTTCAACTTAATTAAAGGAAGCTCCAGAATGTAAAGCAGTAAAAAAGTAAATGTTTTTTCCTTAAAGAGAGGCGCATAAATTTCAGTCAAAATTGAATCCAGATCCCAATGTTTTCACTCCTTTGCACAGAGATTTCTCGGATTCCCTTTCGAGCGCACACTTTGCGTTTCTGCCTCCTTTATAAACATGGCGACGTCCATTTTTGTGGCTGATAATTCAACAGCAGTCGGGCAGGCTGGGTGAAATGGCACTTTGCTCCCTGTTCCCTGCTTCCCCAATTTCTCCATCCAACATTCTCTGGAGTTCCCACCCAGCTTCCCCCACATTCAGACCCTGGCCAACCATTTTCTGCGCCATCTTGGCTTCATCAAACGCACACAAAAGACCATAAAGGCAAAGCCAAGATAATGGAGCACAGCACAGTCGAGTAGTCGAGTAGTCGAGTTCCCGGAGCAGGCAAATAAAATGGGCACCAAAACGAAGTCGTTAGAGCAGACGTACCGAGCAGAACCACCTACCCACCTAACCCCCAACAATACGGGGCTAACCCAACCCAACCCAAACGATTCCATGCCAAACAATATACCATACCATCCCACCCACACCTAGGACGTTTTGTGCCAGCTTCAAAGGAGGAAATCACCCCAAGTGTGTATTTTTATAGAGACCGCAATAAACCTTTTTCTTCTGCCATTTTTTTTTGTCTGCTGCTTATACTTTGGGTTCCGGTACACTTAAAAATTAACATTTTTTTGTATTTTCAAGTAGTTTGGACTTAAGTGTTCACAAATTATGCCAAGAGTAAAGGAAGTAAAGAAGGTATCAAAATAAGAAGTAGCATAAGTTTTTCCCAAAGCTGTATTTTATTTTATTTCAATCTTTGGTGATCATGATCAGAATATCTAAAATTTAGGGTTATAAATTGAAAGAACTAGCAAGTAAAGTTAAAAAAAAAAAACGAATTTGATAATTTTAAAGGATAATATATCAGTATAAAATATCATCTGAGTAGAAAAGTATTTAATTCGATTTTAATAATGAAGAAATATATGCCAAGATGGTATTTTCTTTTTTATTTAAGAACTTTTAAGTGTGTGTCTAAAAAGAAATTATTTTGTTGGATTTTAAAAATCTAGAATGATTTGCTTGAGTGCAGGAAGAGTAAAGAAGGTATCAGAATAAGGAGTAGCACAAGTTTTTTTCCAAAGTTATATTTTATTTTGATTCAGTCTTTGGTCATCGGTTTTGAAGATTAATTGTAGGTCTTTTTAGGATATCTAAAATATAGCGTTATAAATAGATAGAACTAGCAAGTAAGTTAAAAAGAAAAACAAATTTGATAAATATAAAGGATAATATATCAGTGTAAAATGTCAGCTGAGTAGAAAAGTATTTTATTCGGTTTTAAAAATGCTAAAATATATGCCAAGATGGTATTTTTTTTTATTTAGAAAGGAATTATTTTATTGGGTTTTAAAAATCTAGAATGATTTGCTTGAGTGCAGGAAGAGTAAATAAGGTCTTTTTATTTTATTTTATTTTATTTTATTTCAGTCTTTGGTCATCGTTTTTGAAGATTATTTGTAGGTCTTTTTAGGATATCTAAAATATAGCGTTATAAATAGATAGAAATAGCAAGTAAGTTAAAAAAAAAAACAAATTTGATAAATATAAAGGATAATATATCAGTGTAAAATGTCAGTTGAGTAGAAAAGTATTTTATTCGGTTTTAAAAATGCTAAAATATATGCCAAGGTGGAATTTTTTTTTTATTTAGGAAGAAATTATTTTATTGGATTTTAAAAATCTAGAATGATTTGCTTGAGTGCAGGAAGAGGTTGTGGGTGACATGCCCGATGGTTTCTGCCAGCTTGATGAAGTTGCCATTGGGACACAATACGAACTGGTCCAAGACCACGACGCAGTGGAGGAGGAGACGGAAAAGTGCCGTCCATAACCATAAAGGCGGCTCAACGAGGCGGAGGCGAACCCGATTGATGATGGTTCCCGAGCCGGGGAGCACTCAAAATTGGAAATGCGAGAGGACCACTGGACCACTGCCCAGCCTCCCAGCTTCTCCACCATCGGATATCAGCCCACATGGGCTTGGCATGTCGTCGTTGTCGCCTATTCTACGGATCTCCAGCACTTTTCCGACCGTAAACCTTTTTTTTCTTGTGACGTTTTACAGCTACGGTCAAGGGTGCCGGTGGTCGTTTGGTCAGCTTGCAGCTCGGACTTGACGCTTCAATGGCTGCCAACGGGCGTGCGCCTTTTGTTTGCCAGCAAAAAAAAAAAAAATAAAGAAATAACAGCCAGCGAACAGAATGTTTTTTTGCAAAGTAGCCGAAAGCCAAGCGTACTACAAAAGATTCACAAAAAAAAGAGAGAAAAAAAACCAACAACTGAAAATAAAAAGAATGAAAAGTACAGAAAATGGGAAAATGTGTGTGGCGAGTGGATCCCATTGTTTAATGGCCGTCAGATGGAATGTGCGCCATAAATTGAAAAGTTATTGTGTTGCACGGCCCGCAGTGCGCCCTGCCACGCCCCCGCCCTCGTTAGCCGCCCCACTGCCCCGCCCACTGCTCCCCTTTTTCCTGGTCCAATTGTCCCGACAAGCAGTTTTTGCTCTCAAATTGTTGAACTAACATATTTGACAGTTAATTTTTGGTTAAAGCTAGGCATTCAGTGCAGTTTTTTGCGGTCTATTACTGTGGTTGGTCTATTACTGTGGTTGGTTATTTAGAAAACTTTTTAAGAGGGCCAAAAATGAATGAGTTAATACATAAAATATAATGCCACGAAGTTGGAAAATTGTATTCCGCATAAAAGTATATATTGTATTATCGCAAACTATATATAAATATATAGATATATTTATTGTTTTAAAAGTGAGATTAAAAGCCAAAAACATTGGAAATATAGGTTATATTTTTCAAAGTCTTGTAGTATAAGAATTCATATAAAAGAAAACCCTTCTACAAGGAAAGCACCGTAACAACCCATTTAGAAGACAATGGAACCACAATTAACAAATTGCATAAATCCCAAAGAAAAACACAACCAACTCCAGAACTCCCCCACAAATATCCTGTCCTAGAAAACCCTTCCACAAGGACTTAATCAGACTACCGGAGTGCTTGGAAGGAAAACGGAATATGAAACAAATGCATAAAGTAAATTATAATAGGCATAATAAAAAAGAGGTCCTGGTGAAAGGCGAGGCAAATATGTCGCAACGCTTTGTTGCCACTTACTTTGAATGACCAAGAATGGTATGGGGCATAGAATGGTGTTGTAAGAATGGAGGGGGCAAGGCCATAAGTGCTCACGGCCCGGAATTAAAAGCAAACGCATTAAAAGGTGCCCAAAAAGACTTTCACCTTGGCAAATGGCGGCAAAACAGGCGACAAAATGGCCCAGCTGCAGATGGGCTGTTTTCGTCTTGGGGTTTGGGTCCTGTGCTGCGTCCCCATGACTTAATATTACATGAGCTGATGGCATGGGATGGTATGGTATCTGGTAACTGGTAGCCGGTGTAACCGGAGAGCATGGCGACCACACGACACCGGCAACATTTTTAATTATGAAACACTAAAAGTGGCAAAGCCAAAGTGCAACACGCCGTCGGTTGAGGCACGGCACGCGCTAATGGAGGGGAGTCCGTGAGTCCGTACTCCTTGCTCGGTACTCTGTATCCCCCGGAATCCCAGAAACGATGGACCTGAGTGGTGGGTGGAGTTCTGGGGGCCATTGCTATTAACTTAAACGCCTCTTTGCCGGTTAATGGAAATGAACCTGCTCTGCTCGTCGTCGCAGTTGTCGGAGATGGGCAGTTATCTGGTTAAGACAGCTTTGGGGTGCTGAGCACACGCACTTCAGGTACACTGTCGAAGAAATAGCGACACAATTGGGATTGGAGATATGATACAATCTGATTAAGTTATAAAAATTATACAGTTATCTTGAGTTTAAGAGATTTATATATGATCTATAGTTCAATATGTAAATATAAGCATTAATACATATAAAAACAGAAAACATGGACTCACAGGTTCATAATCTTAAATCAATATACCATTTAGCTCTACAAGTAATCAGAATAAATACTATAATGTCTGACCCGTTTGGTATAATTTTTAAATGTCCAAGGAAAACATAGTTTTTTCTAAAACTGGTCTAGATTAAAATATAAATTTATTCATCAGTCCAAAATAATAGGTCTTACTATCTCCTGTAATATTATGTGTAGTTTCATTTTGTTAAGATATACTCGTTAAAAACTACTAGAATAATTGAAAATGCGGTGGTCTATTCCTTTTTTTGATTAAAGGGCTTTATTATTTCAAAGTATGTTCTTACATTATTTGTTTCCCACTTCATATCTCAAGAACAGATATCATTTTAAAATTTTGTTAGTGTACCGTTGAAAGAAGGCTTCGTGTTAACACGACTAAATGGCGGAGGAGACCTCAGACCTGTTTCCGTATCGAGTTACCATTTCAGCCTTAATTGCAGGCACGTGTGAGCCGCTTTTAACGTGGCTAACAAGTCAAGTGCGTGGCTCGCACCTACAAACTCAGAGTACTGAGCCCTCGTCACTTCAGTGCAACTCCAATTGGAAAAGTTAAAGGGAAACCTAAGTAGCGACTAAGCCGCACGCGTTTTTCCCGGAGTTTCCACGCGGCTAGAATTTCCATATGACGATGATAACTATTCAAGGAGGGTTGGGCCCCGGTTTCGAGTCGCGTGTTCGGGATGATGAGTCCACTTAGCGAGTCGAGTCGAGTCGAGGGTTGCTCCTCGTCCAGACCAAAACTGACTCATCTCCAGTTACACTTACAGGAGGTCCGCAGTATTCTGTTTATTTTTTTATTGCTCCGTTTGCCTTAGCTCAATATATCGATGACTCCCTCTGGGTTAAGCGATTCCCATCTCCGGGCAGACATACGAGTGTATCTACATGCAACAGTTGAAGTTGAAGTTGAAGTGCTGCTGAAAACTCTGCAGCGTAGCGCTTTTCTCGGGGGTTGCTGGGCAAATTGATTAAGGTCATTATGCAGTTGGGTAGACGGCAGCGAACCGACTGACACTTAATCCCAGCGGCATAATCAGCAACATATTGCAGCAAAAAGCTTCGCCATGAAAAGTGGCAAGTTTTTGTTTTCACTTAACCAAAAAAATAAAGTTTAGCACCCTTGTTCAGAGTTGAGAGTTTGGAGTTCGGAGGGGTTCAAAAGGTTAAACACCAAGCCGTTCTTTTTACGGCTTACCCATTTTAGTTTCACAATAAACTTGCCTGCCTGTCTTCACCTGGCCGAATATAGAGGGAGTGTCCTGAAAACCCGTTTTCCTTCAGAATTGACGCTCCCTTTTGCCGGAAACCGGATTATTCATGAGGTCAGTGGTCATTGGAGGTGGATATAAATATATATCCAAAATCCTTGAACTACTGTCTTGCTGAAAAGGTTCCGATGTCTACCGAGTTTTACTTGCTGACAAGTGACATAAACGATCGTGGCAACAAGTGAGAACAAACCGAAAACCTGTCCATTTTCCAGACCAAGAACCAACCACTCAACCCATGCTGATACGCCCCTTAAACGCTGCAAATGCTTTTATTACATTAAAAGCATTAACATTAACGGTATGTAGAGCAAAGTACCCCCGAGTTTCGCCAATATGTCATCAATGCGCCCGTCGAGTTTACGCCAACATTAACCCACTACCGACTGGTGGTGCTACGCTTTGTTAACACCCAGCGACATTCGGGGCGATGTCCTTAAATATGGAGAGGCAATGAATATTTTGTGTGTGCGGAGCGTTCCTCTGAAAACAAACAGCGGGATTTTGTAATAAACGAGAGCTCAACGGCGGTCGCTCGGATATTCCATTCTTATTTGTATTTCCGTTGTGGGGTGAACACTTGGTCCAAGCTGGTTGATATTGCATCTTATTTGGCTTTGGACCAAGTTTTCTCTAACTTATTTAGGTATCTATATACTGGGGAAAAGAGGAGCGGAAGATTTCCGTCCATAGATAACAATATATATAAGAAAATATTCTCGTTTTCATAATATTCCGTATAATTTGTAACTTACTAAGTATCATCGAAGGGATAGAAATACAAGTCCAATATCTATTTTAATTTATTCAGAATTTGGTTGAGGGTAGATACAAAAAAATGTTTGAGTAGAAATATAAAATTTGGAATAAAATACATATAACACATATAATTTTTAAAACGAGTGGGTCCGTGGATCCGCGCATGGTTGCAATCATAGATATTACAATAACCTGTTAATATGAACTTGATCCCGACAATATTTTTTTCTGTGTGGAAATTGTGCTTGTAAACTTCACATTAAACAGATTACCCAATGATTAGATTTTTTAAGTATCAAACAAAATTTTGAATATACATACTTAACCTTCATATATTTATATCTACAAAAGTCTGAACCCATTTATTATAAAATGTATTTACTATTATATGAAAAAAATTTGAATAATAAAACTCAAAACATAAAAACTACCTAGTTTGGAATCATTATCATCAGCATCAGTATGATGTTAAATAGTATGAATCTTATAATATCAAAAAACTGTTTTCCTATACTTGATTTCTATAAATAGTGATTTCTACCCACTGTGCCGCACTCGCTTGAAGTCCCTTCCACTCGGAACTTGACTTTGTCAATGAGGCAGCTCCGAGTCAGTCACGATCCGAGCCTGGGCGAGTCCTTTTGTCCGCCACCCTTCGTTTCGTCTTTATTTAACTTTGTCGAATTGATTTCGTTAGGGCAGGAACAACAACAACAGCGGTGGCAGGATACGATGGGGATAAGGGTCAGGATAGCGGCAACACCCTCGAACAAGAGCGCTTTTCCTTTGGCTGGTGATGTTTCCATTTGTACAAAATAGAGCACTTAACGGGGAAAACTGCAAACAAATTATTGCACTTGCTGTCACCAGACTGACTTTGCCCCGCCCCCTGGAATCCGCCACAGCACCCGCCCCCTTTTCCCTATCCATCCATATCCATGACTGGCGCTGCATACACTTAAAGGATTACAAGCGGATCTGTCGCTTGTTTGCCGCTAAATGGACGCATTTACCCGTTTGCCCATGGTTTCCTCGGTTTTCCTCAGTGGGTGGGTGGTTGGCTGGGTGGTTGGGTGGTTGGGTGGTTGGGCTGTGGATCACAATAGTCGGCGCTTTTTATGGCCAATGAATAGATGAATGAATGCATGGCAAACTGACTGGATGACGAACTGGCTGACTGGCTGACTGAACGAGTGCGGCTGCGGATGAGGAGGCTAAAGCGAAGTTACTTAATGGATTTGGTTAAGTGCTGCATTGACATTTTGATAAATGCTTTGGAACAGATGCGTTGCCAGTTTCGTCGCGCTTCGTTCAAGGAGTCCAGGTCCCAGTCCCTGGAAAGCTTAAAAGGGGGCGTTGCCAGGCCGGCACTCCCATCTCCTTCCATTTTTTTTTGTCCTGGACACCGTCGCTGCTTTATGATAAATAGTTTCCCACTCAAGAAAAGAGCACCACCCGTCCACCCAACGTCTTTCTTTAGTCCAATCTATTGACCGGAAAAATGTTACAGTGGTGGAGATATTAACCAAAGGAATAGAAACTCTTTTTTTTGTGTTGCTATTTTATTGAGATAGGCAGAAAAGTATTAAGGTATTACATATGATTTTGTTTATAATAACAAGACAGAGAGTATGACAACATGTTTAAACCTCTATTTTTAAGCTTACTTAACCCAAATTTTAAAAACATATTTGGTATGTTATGTTCATTAAGCGTCCTAGTTTTGAATTAATAAATAATATGTTATGTTAATAATTTCTTAAAACGATTATCCACCTTACTTACTTACCAAAAATGGTTTAACTATTGTTATTATAATAATTATTGTTATTTACTTTTCATTAATATTTTCTTTGACAAATAATTAATCAATTTGTATTCTCTTTTTGCAATTAAGCAACCTCTAATTGACTGTTATCGTGGTGATTCTCAATCCATTTAATATCCTCGGAGCCTACTTCCCCGAAACTCCTTTCCAGAACTCACCATTAGAACGTCTTTATAGACTTCCATGGTCTTTAGCAGCCTTTATAACTTTTTTAATGTCTTCTCTTGTCCAACTCCGCTTAATTTTTCAAACCCGCAGTCAAATCACTTTATATCCCGCCC
Organism: Drosophila subpulchrella; assembly: GCF_014743375.2. NCBI lineage: Eukaryota > Metazoa > Arthropoda > Insecta > Diptera > Drosophilidae > Drosophila > Drosophila subpulchrella. The sequence goes on along the minus strand of NC_050610.1, from coordinate 19,986,866 downwards.
CCAAATCAACCCTGACCAAAGTTGAGTGTCAATTTTTTTGTACATTGTTGCCCCCAAATGGCGAAACTTTTTGTTTCGTAATGTTGTTTTTCAAGTAGCGCCTAATTAGATAATATGCGGCGGCCATTCCGCTTGTGCTTTTTTGCCTGGACAACGAGTCCTTGCAGATGACGCCCTGCTTTTCCTATGCAAAGTGACGACGCGTGCAACTACTCAGCTCCCGAATTGTAACCAAAGTCAGACCCAGCCTAAATTTTATTCTGGTTCTATAATGGCAGTTGATATACCCTTAAACCAGTGGTCGGCAGCGGCCTATCTAGTGAGCATAGGATAGTGTTCTGCCCATCCTCTGCTCGCTCACGTATAACGTAGATGTTCGTATGACTTCGGCATGAGTCTTCGGGTCTTTTTTTTCTCAGCTTCGGCGTGTTTTTTTGCTTCTGCGGCAGAGAATTTCAGTGCAAAACAGAGAAACGTCAGGCGTCAGAGCGCTGCGCGCCAACTTCGTGTTTTTTACACTTACACTAATGCAAGGCAAACTGTGATGGTATGTGTGTGCCGACCACTGCCTTAAACAAATAGAACAATGGTCATATTTAATAAGCTTATTACATTGGAACATATTGCATTAGCTTATTCTTATGCAACTATTATTATGAAATCCTTTTATGTATATAAAATATCATTCAAGAGTTTGAAAGTGAAAATGATAATATTTAATGGGTAAAGCTAATTTAATTTAGTTAAAATTAAAACAAAAATGTTTTTTAAATATTAAATTACTTGAAGGGATAACAGCCTAAAAGATAGCCTACAATAAATATGTTAGAAAAATCTCACCTATATTTGGTCCAAGCATTATGAATTTATATTTATTCGAAGGAAGTTTATCGTAAAATATATATAAAAGGCATTTTTGGGTCATTACCAATAATATTTAAAAATATGTAGATTATTTTGTATTTTGGGTATTGTTCTTTTATAGTTTATTATTATTTCATAGAAAATACCCAGTAGTGTTTTGGGTATAGTTGTTTTATACTACCACACCTCTATATATACTTCTTAGGGGATTAAAAATACCAAGTGAAAGGGATGACTTATACTAGCAATTTTTTCTTATACATTTTAAATAATGAGTTTTATTTTACAAGTGACTTTTGCACTTTAAAAAAAATTCGTTTTCATTCGTATAAACAACACAAAACATGTACACTACTCCTGTATTTTATACCCAGTGAAAGGGTATGTGATATAAAAAAGGCAAAGTCAAAGGGGCCGGCGCATAAAAATGACGGTGAGGACGACGCCACCGCGCACAATTTGAATCCTAATGGATGCGTGCCGCGGCAAACGAGTGGCACGCACGCGATGAGGGCACAGCTGGCGGGGATTGCCGTGTCCTGGAGTGCTCGAGTCCCGACTCCATTCCTCCTTTCCTCCTTCCTTTTTCTCCTGACCCGGGCCATGGCGGAGGTGTAAGGTTCACGTGTGCCCACTTACCCAACCCACCGAGCGATGCCGTTTTTATTAATGCCTTTCGAGTGCTTTCAATATTTTATCGCGCATTTTGCTCTATGACTTGGGTCTGTTCGGTGCCTTCTGGCAGGACGATATCTATCGCTTCTGGTCGTTTTTTTTTTTACCCCTTTCAAAGTGCATCGGGCGTTGCGTAATAACTTTTAGTTGGTCACTTTGTGGGAGGTGGACTTCGTATAGAACTGTGCTTCGTGGGGCATATAAATAGTGGCCGAACCTCATCCCGCTACCGTCCGCCATTATGATTATGACTTCGAGCTGCGGACTCTTTATCTAAATGGGTCTTTTGTTTGTCTATGCGCGGGGTCTAATGGAGGAGGTGGACCTACATATATAGCCTAGCCATACATCCATACTGTTCATGTTGATTATGGTCATTTGCTGTTTGGAGTTGTCGACTGGCAATTGGCGAGCACTCTTACAAACCTGACTTTTGAGGTGGAGAGGCTTAATTAAGTTGTCAATCTAATTACTTCGAAAGGATCTGAACAGATGTCAGCACTGGCCAAAAACAAAATTGCGGCCCGAAATCAATCAGAAGCGAGTTATATATAGCAATAAAATGGTATCTAGAGAGGTTATGACAAACAGATCTAACAGATATTAACAGAGCAATCAAATAAACATAAAAAAATATAAGCTTTAGGTAAGATTTGGGGTAAATATTATTTTAAATTGTTTGGCAAAGCTATGCTTAAAATATAGAATGTTTTAACAGTCCTCATTTCAATTCTTTTGTTTGTATACAACTTTTATGGAAGACAAGTTTGTTCTATGCAAAAGGTTAAGCATTTGCTCTGTTCTGTCCAACAATTTGGTAAGCTTTCAGAAAGATATAAACCATCTAAACCGAACGGAAGCAAAAAGTATATATAAATTATAAACCGAACCATATGGAAGTGTAAGCTCAAGGCATTAAGGTGGTGGCAAGTTTTAACGTTGAGGCAACACGACAGGCTAAAGTCGCCAAGGGACTTTTGGCCCACGCGTTGCAACGTCAACTTGGAAAGCCAGGAGCGTGGATCGGAAAATGGTGAGCAGGATATAGCCAAGGGTACACTTTAAAAAGAATAATGTAATCCAGAGTGTCGGAAAATCGTTAAGGGGTGACACCATCGTGATAATAAATAAAATGGTAAAATGTTAATTATGGTTCCTAAAAATATTTCAATGCCTAGGAGGTAAATGTGTTGGATTGGAGCACTAAATCCTTAATAAGTCAATTATAAACCCACTCTGGGAATTCCCTAAAGTGTTGAAATGATATGTTGTTAAAAGATCAATAGAAAATGTTGGCGATGGAGGAAATGACCCTTATTGGTTCTTGCTGATTTTTTAAACTGCTGTAACCAGTTGTCCAATTTTTAGGAAATGAAAAATATTTTTTTTTTTTATTTTTCTAATAAGGTAATGTCGTAAAAATTATCAAAAATGTAAAAGGAACTCGAGGTAAAAATTCAACATATCAGTCAAGTAAAATCTTACAGTTTCATTATTTTTTCGAAATAATAAAGGTTTAATTTTGAGTATTCAAACTTAATAGCTTAATTTTTGTATAAAGACAATTTTTTAAAATGTAAAGTATTCATTTGGAAGAACTCGAAGTTTACAGTACCAATTTGGCTATTCTAAGAACTTTCTTTTTGTTTGAATATGAATGGCTATTCTTAATTGTTACATTGTTTCTGAGAAGAATTGTTATTGCAGATTCTATTAAGCGCTATTTTAGCTGATTTTGCTGCAGGCCAGACATTTTACAGGGCGTGCCCGCAACCCTCAGCTGGTGTATGGGTGTATCCTGGCACCCACTCCAGTACCCACCGCCCCCAGGGTTGATGAGCATTTTGTCCTTCGTCCGCTGCAATTAAGCAACAAGCTTGGTCGAAAAGAAAGCGAGTCGTAGAGTTGCGTGTGTCCAGTTTTGGAAGTAGAAAATAAGAGCATGCCAGGTCTTTTGACTGTATGAATTTTGAAAAACCCGGTCTCTGCATGCTTAATACCTACTCTTATACCAGGGATATCGGGGGTGTGCGATATGCTTACATGGAAAAGAGCTGCTTTTTGGGTTCGGCGGGACGTAATCCTAGCTTTGGCTGCCTTTTCCCCGTTGCTAGCACATTTAAGCTCCCCTCAGGACTTCGCAAAACTTGCTGTCCCGCTGCCCAGATAATGCTTAGTGACATGGATAAATGTTTGTACGTATATTTATGTGTAGGAATATACTTGTTTGCCTGCGTATCGCTCAATTTCGATTGGGGATGCCGCCATTTTACCCAGGGCAGCCATTCAAAAAAATCCCTTTTCTTTTTCGCTCGTTTTGTTGTGAATCCTGTTGAGAATCCTGTTGTGAATCCTGTTGTCGTATCCTGACAACGTCGCTGTCGGCTATGAATATGTATCGGTTTTCTTTTATTTGAAGAACACAATTGTATTATACAATTCATGGTCTGTTTTCTAAAAGGTCTGGAAAATCCCCAAGAAGTAGACTACAAATATTAAAGCTGCTGTTTGGTTTCATGGAAGTTGCCTTCTAAAAAAGTGGGTATAGGAAAAGTTTTCCTCAATCGATTATGTTAAAATAATTTTTCATTTAATCAAGACTAGTTTAACGAAAATTGTAATTCGATGATTTATAAATATAAGTTCCAAAAAATGATGAATAAAATTCTTAACAGTTCATTGTCCAGTGTAACATGCCAAGAAGAATAAAATCACAAATGCCATGAAGAACTTAAAACCGAACAAAAAATGTCAAAAAATTATACAGCCGGACTGTCAAGTCAAATTACAAAGAAGAGCCTTTAAAACGTCCCAAAGTCCGAATGCGAAATGCCAACGTGTGGGGTTTCTCGTTTCAATGCGAGTGTGTAGGTGTCGGTCCTTTGGCTACGCATATTTTGGCTTTTGGAAAATGGCCGAGACCAAAGAGGCCGAGAGCGCCGACCACTTGGCAGCTCATGGGCGTTCGTCTCGTTTCACCAACCGAATGACTGACTGACTGACGGACAGACGGATGGTCGAAAGCGTTCGAGTGTGCTTTATTGCACTGAGGAAAATTTCAAAACCAAATACATGTATGTAGTATTTAATATTAGAAAACATTCGGTTGAGATAATTCATCTTTCTAAAAAAATAATCTAATCTGGAGGTTTTGTCAGTATTATTCAGACAACCTTTTGTTACTTACACTTTAATAAATTCTTACTTATTCTTTATAATAGCTTAGTAGTAATCTTTACATCAGATTAGTTTCTTCGAAGGGATATATTTTATTGAAAATTTTATTAGATCATTAATACTGTTAGTGCTAACAAAACATTACAATACGTTTTATAAGGAGGTATTGTACAGTTGATTTCGATCCTATTTTTGTTAGTTCCTTATTAAAATAAAAAGAGAAAGATATCTTATAAAATAGGTATTAACTAAATGTTACCGAATCAATTGCCTTACAAGTACATATTTTTTAAAATACACCTACTTTTCGAAACATTTCACAGCTAACAGAGATAATCAAACAAATAAGAACTGAAAATTTTAAAATTTAAAATCTAAAACTTAAAACAACACAGAACTATCTATGATTTTAAACTTAAAAGCTGATTAAATCATAATACAATCGTGATATTAGATTGTTATTATTATTAATATGGATTGTATAGCGGATTTATTTAAATTTCTCTGTGTGGGGCTGTGGAGGGGCTGTGGTGTTGAGGGGTCAGGGGTCAGGGGTCAGGGGTTCCTGGGTGGCAGGTGCGCAGACGTTGCTCTCGATCAGCCGGTCGGTCGGAGTCAGTCAGTCAGCTATTTAACGGCTTTAAGGTCATTTTAACAGTTACGAAACAATGACACAACAATAAGCAATGGCAGCCAAGTGCGCACACACACACACACATGCATGCAGGCAGGATATGGCAGGGAAGAAGAAGAATCGGGCAAACTGCAGTGCAGAACAATGCAAACATATTTATGTGTATTTTTAGTACCCCCAGTGTGTTTTCCAACCGAATTTGCCCACAAAACGAGAGAGAAAGAGTCGCAGTGCTCTGTAAAGTGTAAAAGAGATGGGTCGATGGGCGAGAAAGAGAGGGCTGGTAAGCAAAAAAGCCGAGCTGAGAAGAGCTTTTTCGAGAGACCACTCCCCGAAAACTGCAGGCGACGTCGACGCACACAAAACAACCAATCCCAGGCACAAACACACAAAAAAAGCCAAAAGAAAACCCCCTCCCCCCCCCCCCCCCATCCCACTCGCTCACACACACACACGCACGCATGTCAGTGGAAAATGGAATGTGGCAAAGTGTTACAATGCAATTTCCCCGCTTTTTTGTTTTTGTTTTTTTTTTGGCGACCAACCCAAACTCAATTGTTGAGGGCAAAATAGCGAAAAAGGCCAGTCTGGAAAACTGGCACAGTCGGAACGAACAACAACAAACATTTGGCACAGGGTGCAGCTGAATCAGCTTTCCAATTGGAAGTGCTAAGGGTTGGGTTTCCCATTCCAGCTGTGATTATGTCAGCCCCTGTCTGTATGTATGTGTGTTTGTGTGCATTCCAGACCACCCCCCTCCCCAATAAGCAACGGCATCGTGTGCCGTTAGTCGTCAGTTGCTTTCCAAGCCTCGAAGTTGCCGCTCGGTTTTTTCCTCGGTCATTCGTGCAGCTAAAATTCTGTGATAACGCTAGACAACAAGCCAGACCGAAAAAGATATATATAAGAAATAAATAAAAATCCTATATCGAAAAGAACAAATATCGCTTAACTTGTGGATACGATCAAAAAAGATCACAAAATAAGATCAAGCAAAACCACAATGTGAAATAGTGAAAGTGATGTTTGACTACTTCGCATAAAGTATATATATCCAATACCAAGGAGCGACGGGATTTCCTCGGCCAACAGTATGGAACTTTTGAAGCTAATGATGTTCAAAAGTGACTTTCTGTCCAATGGCAAATGTGATGATCGCGTACCGCCGATTAATTTGAGTCAATTGCCAGAGTTCTTACTATGTAAGTCGCAATTGGGAAAGGCCAAAAGGGTTACGACCTCGGTTTTGCATCCGTATTGTCTTCTTAGTGGGTCATAGGGGCTGGAAAACTTAAGCCTTCGAAAGGTTTTCGACATGGCAACAAGAAACTTAAAGACCAAAATGGCAAAGAAATCACAATATACTGAAATTTAAATTATCATATCAAAAATAGTTCAAATGAGATAAACAAAGAGTTGAGAAACAATATTTGACAGGTCTATCATCTTTAAGGTACTGATAATCTAAGGAATTTTGAAAACACAATGTACACTTAATTCATTTGAAAACGGCTAGCGAGCTGACTGTTGGCAAAATACATTAAGGACTTATGACTAAAAACCATCAGCCATAAAACCTGAATGTATTTTGAAAATTTTTAATTGGCTTAGTGTAATCATATAACATGCGATTTCCAGTGAAACTTGATGGGTTACAATATTTCTTCATAAAGTCTAACATACTTTTAACAGAAATACGATTATGGTTTTATACAACAAGTTTGAAATCGGTCAAGGATTGCGGAAAAACTGATTTCACATTACATGAAGTAAAAAAAATTCGACCAACAATTTTTAAAAATTGTATATCTCAAAATCGAAATTTAAATGTGTTTGCAATAAGCCAATATCCAATTTGTACTGAGAAAATAAAGACTTAATATGCGACGTATTGGGTCCAAAACCGAACCATAATAAACTTTTGTATAAGTTTTAGTTCTAGAAATGTTTAAGACCTGTTTTACACAACAACAATTTTGTCCTTTTCTCTGCGTACAATGTTTACGCAGAAATAACAACGAAAATGTGCACAAACTAAGTTAGTTAAAATATAAAAATTGTTGTTAAATAAAACTTTTAAAAGTCGTTAGTTATTTTTAAATAAAATATAACTCAAGTGATTCCTCTTAGACTGAGTTGTAGAATAAAGTTGTAGAATAAAGCTTTATGTGCCACCAAACAATAGGTTTCATAATAAGTTTGAATCTGTAAGGCTAAATCCTTCTTCCGAACACACTGTATCTTTCGAAAACACTGTTAATAACACAATGGAGATAATTTTGATACCTTTGTTTTAGAAGAAAAATTTTCGTAGTTCCCTTCGACCAGTAATTATAAATTTAAAGTGGGGGGTGTATAAATCTCTTTTTTTTTAAGTCTCCATCAAAATATCAATTTCAATTATTTTTTATAAAGACAAAGGTTCGAAAAATATGTATGCTCAAATCAGATATTAATGTTTCTATATAGTGACTTTTTAAATAGACGACAAAATCAAATTCAATTTAGAGTCAAATAGCTCAATTAAATATTGTCTTGATTTGATTCTGTTCACAAGGGAAAATATTTAGCTAAGCAAAGCGAAAAAGGAAAAATTTCTTAAATCGAAATGGGTAAAGAAAAACCATAGTCATTAACCCTGGATGCAATACAGAAACGCAGCTTTGTAAGATCGATAGCAATTAACTGGGTACTTTCCGATTTTCTTATAGCTACGATCCCCAAGTGCGGTGGCTGCCACGAGCTGATCCTGGACCGCTTCATCCTTAAAGTGCTGGAAAGGACGTGGCACGCCAAGTGCCTGCAGTGCAGCGAGTGCCATAATCAGCTGAACGACAAGTGCTTCGCGCGGAATGGCCAGCTATTCTGCAAGGAGGACTTCTTCAAGTAAGTAAATTTCTCAAATGCCAAATGGACTTCTCCATTGCATTTCTCAAGGGGTTGCCCAGAGGCCAAATTTGGTTTAATAAAAAAATCTCCTTCCATGTCGCATTTGCCAATGTTCGGGTCGAACAGACGTTACGGTACAAAGTGTTCCGCTTGTGATATGGGCATACCGCCAACGCAGGTGGTGCGCCGGGCCCAGGATAATGTCTACCATCTGCAGTGCTTCCTGTGCGCCATGTGCTCCCGCACCCTGAACACCGGCGACGAGTTCTACCTGATGGAGGATCGCAAGCTGATTTGCAAGCGTGATTACGAGGAGGCCAAGGCCAAAGGTGGGTTATCTAACACGAAACATTAGAAATTTATGTATTTCGAACTTAAATTTGGAACCCCCTTTGCAGGCCTCTATTTGGATGGCTCTCTGGATGGCGATCAGCCGAATAAGAGACCGCGCACCACGATCACCGCCAAGCAGCTGGAGACCCTGAAAACCGCCTACAACAACAGCCCCAAGCCCGCCCGCCATGTACGTGAGCAGCTTTCGCAGGACACGGGCCTGGATATGCGGGTGGTGCAGGTCTGGTTCCAGAACAGGTGCGTCTGGGTGAAACCCCCCTCCCATGTCACATCCACTTACTAACGCCAATCGCATCCTTTCACAGGCGGGCCAAGGAGAAACGACTGAAAAAGGACGCGGGACGCACGCGATGGAGCCAGTACTTCCGCTCGATGAAGGGCAACTGCTCGCCGCGCACCGAGAAATTCCTCGACAAGGATGAGCTGAAGGTCGACTACGACAGCTTTAGTCACCATGGTGAGTGCCTAAGCCTATTTTGATTAGAGGGAAACCATCTTCAGACACTGTAAATCCCAAGGAGAATAGAGGAACGCTATGTGAGGCATAAGTAAATCAATCGAGTTGGGATTTGCTGTCTGCCAAGTTTTAAAAACTCATTTTACTATATGGTAACTGGTAGGGTCAGCTAGTTATCAACATGCATTTTATAATCAAAATACAAAGCCTACTTAGACAGTATAAAAATTTTTTTTTCAACAAAAAACAAAATGGATTTTGATGATCTGATTTTTATTTAATAATATTCAATTAAGACTTGAAAGGGAGTTTCATAAAAAGGCAACAAAACAAATCGTTCCAAAGGGAAAATTTCATGAACTACATTTTTTTGGCTTTTTGATTTCAAGGTGTACTAACCTTAAAACCAACATTTCAAAGCGAAAAATGCATTTCATAATACGTTTTCTATTTTGAAAAAAAAACCAAAAAATAATATTGTAGTAAAAATGTTTAAGTTTATAGACCTTTTATTTAAATTATCCTGTTTTATTTGCCCAGAGATTTTTAAAGTATCTCTATATTCTCGATAAATATTACGTATTTCGTTTATTTAAGTCAGTACACAGAGAAAATTCTGACGTTCTCATATGAGTTGAAAATGTTCTTAAAAATAGAACGACATTTTTAAGATGAAAATGTTTTTATTTTGCTCGAATCAAGTTGAATTGGCGGTATTGAAGTACATTGTATGTACAAATAAACTATTAGTTCAGTCCTTAGTGTATACTTATCAAAAAGTTGTTAAAAAACTCAATTTAACTTTTCTCTTCTCACCATTTCGTTCTTATATTGATACCAAAATGTACTTACACGATTTTAAAGAACAATGTTCTCAATTCAAGAACAATGTTCTCAATTCAAGAAGGAATGTTCTCAATTCAAGAACAATGTTCTCAATTCATGAACAATGTTCTTAGATAGTTTTCTCTGTGTAGACAACTGAGTACATTACGAAGATTAAGATTTTTTAACGATCTCCCTGTCTCCACTTTGCAGATCTGAGCAACGACAGCTACAGCACCGTCAATTTGGGCCTGGATGAGGGCGCCTCGCCGCACAGCATCCGTGGGTCCTACATGCACGGCAGTTCGAGTCCGTCGCAATATCCGCCGAGCAGTCGCTCGCCGCCGCCAGTTGGCCAGGGTCACACCTTTGGCACCTATCCGGATAATATTGTGTACACCAATATAGGTGAGTTCTAAAAAATGGATTAAATACCTCCAAGAGCGAAGTTCTCAAGGGCATTCTCCCATTTTCCAGATCAAGCGGTGGGTTCCAGTTTGCATGCCAGCAAAACGCATCATCGCCTGCACAGTAGCAACAATGTCTCCGATTTGAGCAACGATTCTAGTCCCGATCAGGGATATCCCGACTTTCCGCCCAGTCCTGATTCCTGGCTGGGCGATTCGGGTAGCACCAATACAACCAGCGCCAACAACAACAACAACAACAATGCGAACAACAGCAGCAGCAGCAACAATAACAATGGAAGCAGCGGCGGTGGGAGTGGCAGTGTGAGCGTCAGCACCGCCCCCAATCCGTCAGCAACGGGCGTACATTACTGATACTCAAATCTGCTTTTGCGTTATTTTGAGATGCAGTCGCGAAGCCTGCTGCTGGCCGCTGCCCAGCAGCAACATCAGCAACATTCGTCGCAACTATAGCAGCGACGCCATATTGAAAGCTCACAACAGTAGCAGCAGCAACAGCAGATGTTGCTGCCTCGACAGCAGCAACAGCAACATCAGCAATATAAATACCAACAGCAGTAAGACCTGCAACAGCAACAGCAGTAGAAGCAGTGACATCAATAGTTGCATCTGTAACAGCAGCAACAGCAGTAAAAGCTGCAACAGCAACAGCAGTAGAAGCAGCAACAGTGACAGCGGCAACAGCAACATCGACAGCAGCAACAGCAACAGAGAAAGCTTGGCTCTTGAGAAATATGGCAACGCTGTCGTGTGGGTTTCACACCCACATTTCAAACCCTATTGTTTAAGCACTAAGCCTTCTTAATTTCTAAAAATCCCACACATAGAAAACAAAAACCAACACAATTTGCTCAAAATCCTTGATTTCAATTCGGTTTGCCAATTGGTGGGCTTAGCTTGAGATACACCAAAAACACGGCTTGAATGTTACTAAGCGTTATGATTACAACTGTTTTTGAACGATTACTTCGCTCTATCATTTACATTCGTAACCCTGATAATTTAATGTAAATATTGTATATTTGTGTATAGTGAATGGAAACTAAAACTGAATTTTAAATTAATTAAGTCTGTATAGCGTCAAACAAATGCGGGGCAAATGCGAGCACAACATTGGTTAGGCCCTGCCCCAAAAACCAAAAAAAAAAAAAGAAGAAATCAACAAGTTATTTATTGCTTTATATAGGAATACAACAAAATTGCATAGGAGAAATATCAATTACGAAAACGTGATGTCGTATTTATATCTAACGAAAAACCAAACAAAAACCAAAAAATATTTCAACCGAATAGAAATGTCAGTAAAAAACAAGGGAGAACGCTATAGTCGAGTACCTCGACTATCAGATACCCGTTACTCAGCTTAAGCGACCAAAGGGAAATGGAGATATGCAAGCAGCAAAGCGAGATTTAAATGCGCCACCTACCGGCGGAAGACAGATTTAAGCGTTGTGTGCGTTAGGGTAGGCGTGACAAATTAATTGTTCAATAGAATAAGTTAGCCGCGCACTTTGCTCTCTCTGAGCGCCGGCAGTGCTTTTCTCTTTGCCGCTAAGTTCGGCCGGCAACTATTTACATACACACACATACACGCGTAAAAACATTTCGCACTGTCTGGCTCTGACGTCATAGCTTTTTTTCTTGGGAGGTTTGTGGGCGTTAGAGTGGGCGTAGAAAAATTTTTTTTGGGTCAATCGATAGGTATGGACAAGACTAATACATTTCAGTTAAAATTTTCTATCTAACATCAAAACTGTAGGAGCCACAGTTTTGGGCGGTTTGTGGGCGTTAGAGTGGGCGTGGCACTCTACTGAAACAAACTTGCGCTGCGTAAGAAGCTCAGGAATCTGCTCGCCAAATCTCAATAGCCTAGCTCTCATAGTTTCCGAGATCTCAGCGTTCATCCGGACAGACGGACAGACGGACAGACGGACAGACGGACAGACGGACAGACGGACAGACGGACAGACGGACATGGCTAGATCGACTCGGCTAGTGATCCTGATCAAGAATATATATACTTTATGGGGTCGGAAACGCTTCCTTCTGCCTGTTACATACTTTCCGACGAATCTAGTATACCCTTTTACTCTACGAGTAACGGGTATAAAAAGCAACTACGTAAAATGATAAAAACGAATGCGATGAAATAAATTACTATTTGACACATAAGAATAAAAGACAACAAAAACTGTTAAGCCAGAAAGTTTTAATTATTGATTTAAGCTGTGTATTTCGTTTTTAAGGTTTTCAGGATCTTCTAAAAAGTATAAAAAAAAAGTTATGGATAACGTTAGGAATATTATGGTATGAAACTTTGTATTTCAAAACTAGCCTGTCAATTTAAGTATAAAAATCAGATTTGAAAATGATTTCATTTCCCGAAGAATGCGAATACACCGATCCGGTGGCTGTGTGTCATAAGTCTGATTTGCAGGAAAATGAGATGAGGCTGGTGGAAATCAATGGGAGCACCAGTATCCTCTTGGTCAAGCAAAATGACATCCTGCGAGCTGTTGGCGCCCATTGTCCTCATCGTGGAGCTCCACTGTCCAAAGGGGTCCTGTCCAGAAATCAAGTGCGATGTCCTTGGCACGGAGCTTGTTTCAATCTGGAAACTGGTGATATTGAGAATTTTCCAGGTCTGGATTCCTTGCCCTGCCATCAAGTTGATGTTGATTCCAGAGGACAGGTGCTAGTGCGAATAAAGCGAACTGATTTGGGAAAGAAACAGGTTATAAAGAAAATGGTAAGGCGTAACTGGCAGGATCAAAGATGTTTTGTGGTGGTGGGTGGAGGTCCTTCAGGCGCTGTCTGTGTGGAAACCCTGCGGCAGGAGGGCTTCACTGGACGCCTGATCCTGGTCTGTCGAGAAAAGCACCTGCCCTACGATCGTGTAGAGATCATGAACTCCTTTAATAAGAATACCAATCATTTATGTCTTCGGAATGAAAAGTTTTACAAGGACTACAATATAGAGGTGTGTCTAGGAGTCTCTGCTGAAAAGTTGGATACATTTCGCAACATTCTTTATTGCAGCAATGGCAAGAGGTTGCAGTATGACAAAATCTATATAGCCACTGGTTATTCAGCTATAAGACCAGACATACCCGGTGTGGAGTTGGCAAATGTAAGAACTATTCGAGATATCGGTGATGCCAGGAGCGTACTCAAAATGGTGGGCAAAACCACACAAGTGGTATGTTTGGGTTCCAGTTTTATGGCTGTGGAAGCTGCCGCCAATCTGGTTTCCAAAGCGGGCAGCGTAACCCTGGTAGCCCGACAAAATGTACCATTTAAGACTACTTTGGGTGATTTAATAGGAAAGCGGATACTGCAACTTTTAGAGGAGAATAACGTAAAGCTGCGCATGAGCAGTGGCATTACCCAGATCCTGGCAAACCATCATGGTGAAGTGACTGCCGTGCAGCTATTGGATAAATCGCGAATACCATGCGATCTGCTTATCCTTGGAACAGGATGTCAATGCAATACAAGCTTTCTGCAAGATTCTGGTGTGAAAATCAACCCCAATGGCTCTGTGGATGTCAACGACTTTCTGCAGACAAACGTACTGAATGTTTATGTGGGTGGGGATATAGCCGATGCTTATATCCTAGGTGGGACCACAGATCGTGTAAATATAAGCCACTATGGCTTGGCCCAATACCACGGACGCATTGCTGCGATGAACATGTGTGGCCACATAGCAAAACTGGAAGCTATACCCTTTTTCTATACCGTCATCTTTGGCAAGGCCTTTCGTTCCGCCGGCTTTGGTTCCTATAAGGATGTTATCATCGACGGAAGTCTCACGGATCTGCAGTTTGTGGCCTACTTTGTGAACGATAAGGACAAGGTGATTTCGGTGGCCTCCTGTGGTCGGGATCCCATTGTGGCCCAGTTTGCGGAACTGATATCACAGCATAAAGACTTGGGTCGTTGTCAAATCGCTAATCTCAAGAATAACTCGATAAAGTATCTAATGCACTAAGAATAATATTTTAAGCACATGTGCTAGAGTACTAAATATAATAAATATTTTTATGACTAAGGAAATAAGACATTTTCTTTTATTTTACTTAGTATAATTTATTATATAAAATATTTTTAATATTTTAGTTAAATAAAGTAAAAATAAAATAGGCTGTTAAACTAGAAGATTCGAATTTACAATTCTCTGTTAAATAAAAGCTTAGCCAATCAACTGTAAACCCAGTTTAGTACTGTTAACGAAAGCTTTACTCTCTCCAAATAACAGACTTCAAAAATGTTATACAGTGGTCGGCATAAGTATTTTGACAAAATAAAAGTTAAGTATACTCATAACTTGAATTTACTTCTTGTAAACTATAGGCATCAATGGAAAGGTAATTTCAATGCCGTTTGAATGATACAATACATTTCTTTACCCATTCAGTACTTATTGAAAAGGACGAATTTGTGTAAATCAACTTTGAAATTTAAAAAAAAAACTTTTTTCCTCGTCTTGAAAACTTAAATTTTTTGATGCAAAAAGTTTCTTCAAACAAAAATAATAGTAACTGCAAAAAGAATTTTTCAAATATCATTTTGCTTATATTTTTTATGAATTTTTGAAAATGCTTAAAAACAGGCATTTGAGCCATATTTTTGTCTTTTTCATACAAATTTTTTCCGACATTGTCACTTTCAAAAAATCATAAAAAATATAAGCAAAATGATATTTGAAAAATTCTTTTTGCAGTTACTATTATTTTTGTTTGAAGAAACTTTTTGCATCAAAAAATTTAAGTTTTCAAGACGAGGAAAAAAGTTTTTTTTTTAAATTTCAAAGTTGATTTACACAAATTCGTCCTTTTCAATAAGTACTGAATGGGTAAAGAAATGTATTGTATCATTCAAACGGCATTGAAATTACCTTTCCATTGATGCCTATAGTTTACAAGAAGTAAATTCAAGTTATGAGTATACTTAACTTTTATTTTGTCAAAATACTTATGCCGACCACTGTATATGAAACTATTAAAAACGAACTTTAAAAAGTTTTAATAAGGGTTAAAGATTGACACATATTATAAAAACGAGTCCACACTAGAGCATATTAATTAAATTAACCGCTTTAATTACGTAAAATATGGATATAAAAGGCGTATTCGTTTCCCAAACACCATAACATTCTGGAAAATGAAGCTGCTCGGAATCTTGGTCGGGTTTCTGCTTCTGACAACAATTCAAGCCTATAAAGGATGGTACTCCTATACCCCCGTTAAGGATTTAAGAAAACAAAAAGGGTAAAATTCTTAGCTATAATTTTTTAGGTTTTATATCGTAATACAAAAGTGTAACACTAATTCAAGCAAATGTATCTTTCTTTGTTTAAGAAATATAAGACTATTCCATAATGCAAAATTGTTTATTTTTATTTGGGAAATTCTCGTTTTGTATTTAGCAACGTAACCCACTGCTGTTTTTATGACCCCAAACAATTATATTTTTTAAATGTATTATACAGGGCAATTCCCTATGTGAGATTGACATTAATGTTTCAGCAATTTACTGACAGTTTAAACACGTTAATGAGCACATCAAAACGGCCATAAGAGCCATATAACGGTAATTCGGATAGCAAAGCTTAGTGTTTTTTGCAACACAACTCAAATTTGTATCACACACATTTGTATCTATGTGAATATGATAGCTTCCGTTCATATTGAAAACTATTCCTTTGTTGGGCCTTTAATAGGCTATCAGTTTAGCAGGTAAATTATGCAATATGCGATGTAAAGCGATCATAATAAAATGTCCAATAAATTAGTGCAACTTTGTTTTCTTGATGGTAACCAATAATAGTAACAATAGGTCATATATGTACATAGGCATGAATAGTGTTGAATGTGTTTAGCTGAGCATTAGATTTTAATAATTGTAATGCAACTAAAACAAAGTGGATATAATTAAAAACAAAATGAATTATATAAATATCAATAAGGCCTTGGTTGAACATAGGAAGTGGCTTGCCATGCTTTTACTTTCAAAAGAGAAACAAGCCATTTTCATTATATTTCGAGCTGGAGCTGGTACTTTCAAATTTCTTGATATTTTAAAACATTACTACTCACAAACCACTAACGAAAAGGAGCACCATGTGTTTCAATGAACTGGAGGGGCGCTCCCTGCTCCCTGATTGCCACATCGCAGACCGGGTGTTCCTCTATTCGTTGCTGCATTCTATGCAGGAACAGGATCGTCGGCCGGAGGATGTAGATGCCGAGTTGCGGGATCGCTACAATGTGTTCCGCGAGATGCTGCCCAACTACCCGGTGCCAGAAGTCCGCATCGCAGGGATCCCATCTTATATCGAAGGACATCAGGAGGAACCGGATACGGTATGGGTCTGCGCGAACCCAGATTGCGAAAGGACCAGTGATTCCAGCCTGGACAGTGATTCCGATGAGGATCGTAGTTCCGCCAACAGGATAGACTGACTAAACTCGGATGACTCGTGGTCATCGTCCAGATAAATTTGAATAGTGAAACTTTTGTTTTTCGTTAAATGTCTGCCAAATGCCGTTAAACGTAACGAAAGTAAAAATTTGGCCGTTAAATGTTTAACAATAAAAAAAGAAAATTCAACATAAAATTACAAAACAATTTGAGGGCCAGTGGTAGTACTACCAACACACATATTAAGCAATTTAATGTGCGTTTGTCTCGCTTGTTTTCCTGCTTAAAAAACTGGAACCAGCTGGCCGTTTGTCCAGTGAAATGCGGCAAAGCTTATCAAATCTAAATGATCTCATTCAACATATTTTATTATAACTCGAACAAAAAATGGAATACGAGAAACGTAAGCTAATCTCACTTAAATAATAACATACCCCACCAAACAGGGGAAAGTGTAGGCCAGCTGGAATTTAGTGTTCCCTACAAAATTAAAATCTAAAAGATAATTTATTTCCTGTTTTTAAAAAATGTACCATGCTTTTTTAAGTGTTAAGAATACTTTTTAAGAGAAAAAAACTATTATTATTATTATTTTCAGTACCTACTTAAAATATTTAAAATTTAACCAAAAAACTGATATTGAAACATTATCAAAAATCGTGTTTATAACTTACAGCGCATTATAAAGCCGTGCAAGCCCAACCCAACGGACCCAAACTCACTTTTACCAAAACGACCAGTAATGGCCAGAAAAACAGCATATAGTGCAACTGCGGACGGATTCATGAGATCGCTTGCAATGGACAGACAGACAGATCCGCATGTTCTGCTATCAAGTGCCATAGAAATGTGTATCTGCCCAGCAAATGGGTAAATTACAACCTGGAAATGGTCGCGAGTCGAGACCAAACTGTCATAAAAATCAGTTAATAACCGCAGACCCCGCCAGACCAGTAGCAACCCAGTATATAGAAGTGGATATGTGTGTGGTATACTTATCTGCTTATGTATATTTTCATTTTCATTTGGCCCGATCGTTTGGGTATAGCTTCGTTTAGTTGACAAAGTTTTGTTCACCTGCACGGTTCAAATTACCGGAAACCGAAAGTTCTGAGCCCTTTCCCTGTAAAGGAATACAAAACGTGTGAGCCGAAGTTCGGAAAAAGTGATCAAGTGTTCGAAAAAATGCAAGCGTTTCGAATATTTTGCATAGTTTTGCAATTTTTGGTGATAGTTCAATCGGAATCGGGAGAATTCGGTAGGAAATAGGTGTTAAAGTGTGTTAACTTTTTACGCTTAAGGATAATACATCATATAAAAACAGTAAAAAAAGTCCTTGGAAAGTTACTTATGGAATGGACTTAAGGCAATAAATGATATTCTATTACTCTGCAACATTAACTGATCCTTATAATATAGAGGATTCGGTGTAACTTCTAAAATACAAAAATGTTAGTGAATAATAAAGATATAAGACTGAAAAACCATCCAATAAAATTGAAAATTACGAAAATGTTATGAAATGTTTGAAATCGTAATACCCATGCTTACCAAAATTTGTTTTAGAGAAACTGTTGATTCCCGTGAGCTATGCTAAACCGGGGCAGAAGAGTGAGATACAGAGCAATGAGACTGCTGGACATTCGGTGGCCGCCAGATCCTACTACGATGTGGGTCAATCCGCCGGACAATCCGGCTGCTCTGTGGGCACGGAATGCACACCCCTTCACGACTGCACCGCGCTGATTTACGAGGTGGCCCGGAGTTGCTACTATGGCGACAAATCGCTCTACTGCGGCGGAGCCAGCGAGGAGCTGCCCTACGTCTGCTGCCCCAGCAGCCCGCTGGAGAAGAACCAGGTGTGCGGAAAGTCCCTGGTTCAGGGACACTTCTACAAAGGATTAGGTTCCTATCCATTTGTCGCACGCATCGGTTTTAAGCGTAAGTGTTCTTTTTAATTTTTTGATTTAGTTAATAATTTACTAAATTTTACTTACAATGTGTAATATAATTTTAAAAGAAACCTTATACATAAGATGCACTTTAACTGAAGGATTAAAAAGATTTCTCTAAAACAAATACTAAATTCGAACATCTTAAGTTAACTATTTTTCATGCCTGTTATAAAGCTTAGTGCTTCTTAAACTCTGAGTTTATTTAAGTTGGTAATAATGGCTCCAAGAAATCTAATCCTTTCTGAATTAATGCTTAAAAAAGTTATTTTAATGTATTTAGTTAAATCATCTAGGAAGGAATGTATCAGATACAATGTATTAGATACAATGTATCTCTTAGTTTTAAGCAAAATATCTAACTAAAATTAGCTGATTATAATAATTTTTAACTTTATTGTACTCTTCAGACGTCAATACGGGTGCCTTTGCTTATCCATGTGCCGGAGCCGTAATCGCCCGCCGGGTCATCCTAACTGCCGCCCACTGTGCCTTGGCCAAGGCCGATGGACACCGACTGTAAGTGGGCCACTGGGTGCAGTGCATCCGAATCATATCGGGCATCGGATCGAATTTCTCCTCCCCCACTTTTGCAGGTCTTCAGTGCGAGTGGGCGAGTACGATACGAGTAGCGATCCGGACTGTGCCAACACCGGATTCTGTGCCCCCCGGTCTGTCAACCACGCCATCAGCCATGTGATCGTCCATCCAGACTACAAACAGGGCCAGTACCACCACGACATTGCTCTGCTTGTGCTGAAAACGCCGCTAAACTATTCGGGTGAGTTCTGGGCGGGATGGGGGCGGTACCAGAGTATATACACACACATATTTATTGGAGTCCAACGTTGGTTACGCTTGGCGGTGTCGGCGTTAATTAAAAATCGTTTTGTACTGTCATCTTTCCAACCACCCCACTCGCTCCAAGTTCACAAATGTCAAATGTACCGACTGCCCTGCGCATGTCGCTAATTCGAGGTTGGGATCCCCACATCTCATCCCACTTAATTGGGCGGCGTTGGGCTTTGGTGCGTGTTTACTGTACCAGCTAATGAGTTGATCGAGACCTGGCCACTGTTTTCGCTTTGATTTCTGGCTTTTGGCCTCAGTTCAATGGCTACGAACATTGGAATAATGATATGGCATGGTAAAATACCATATACTTATATATGCATGTTGAATATTTTTCAATATTAAAGATCCCCTTATGCCGCATATCCGCAAAAAAGGAAAACCAAACGAGGTCCATTCATCATTTTGCTTCATTCAGGACTTAAGTTTTGTTTACGGTACTCGCAAATTGTTAGTTCCCAAGGTTTGAAATCGATTCGAACGTGATTTTGATGGTCCCATCATCAGACTGAAGGCATAAAATTGAATTTCGGGGCGTAAGACCTTATTACAGAATCACCTCTGGCACATACCATATCATAAAGGAGTCATTACCAGGCAACGGACGGCCGATCGCTGAATCGGTGAGGAAATCGATTGGTTAATTGCAATTTGGCCAGCTCGTAAACAGCGTATTATTTGCGATCCAAAAGGGGACGTAGCCCAGGTGCTTGCCCAACTTGTTTACGTTCCTCGTTATTGCTTTATAATGCCCAATAAAAGCAGCGGTCCGATATAAATCAATGGGTCAGCCAAGGGCGTGTATAAATGGGGAATCCCTTTGGCTTCCTTAAATTATATAATATTTTTGGATAAACGTTAATAGAAATGATTAGTATTCAAAATATATATATAAATTGTATAACTAAAATATTTATATCTTCCCAATGTCAATGAAATCAAATACAATTTTTCTAAATTTCTATATATGCTTCTGGTAACTACTATATTCTATATAGACTTAGGGGATTTATATTTATTTTGCCTTTGTCAAGAATATAATAATTTGATGATCATTTGTGTGTTGAAACTTAAAATACCCCCTAGAATATCTGGGGGTACGCCCCTTTGGGCCTGGCAACAATGTAGCAATTTTGGTCAGGTAGCGATCAGAAGTCGAACACAAGATTAATGGCGACCAACCCATTTCCACTCTCGCACCGCCAGTGGCTACACAGCCCATCTGCCTGCAGACGTCACGCGCCAACCTGGTCGTGGGCAAACGGGCTACCATTGCCGGCTGGGGCAAGATGTCCACGTCGAGCGTCCGGCAGCCGGAGATGTCGCACCTGGACGTACCACTGACCAGCTGGGACCTGTGCCTGCGCAACTACGGATCCACGGGAGCCCTGGAGTCCCCGAACTCCATCGAGGGCCAGTGGATGTGCGCCGGCGGCGAGGGCAAGGACGTCTGCCAGGGATTCGGTGGAGCACCACTTTTCATACAAGAGAATGGCATATTCTCACAGGTATTTATTCGATCCATTCACTCATGATCTAATGGTTATGTAATGCACTAAAAATAGTTGAAAATACTTCATAAAAAGTGAATACAAGGAAGTCAAAAGGATCTGAAGAATTCGCGGTATCGATTAAAATGAAAATTCATAGTGAAATCAAAATGTAATACTTAATAATAAAAAGCTTTAGCATAAACCGGGATCAGGAAGGAACTTATTTCCACGTAGTAATATTTTATCATCCCACAGATTGGAATTATGTCCTTTGGATCGGATAACTGTGGCGGACTGCGTATCCCGAGTGTCTACACCTCTGTGGCCCACTTTTCCGAATGGATTCACGACAACACGCCGCCGGAGTAGGCTCACTAACTTAAGCTAGCCATTATCATTATCTTGAATTAAAAATCACATTGTATAAATATATATCTTAACAAATATGAACAACAGTCTATTATTCCAAGCTAATATAAATACACACTGCGTATTTTCGCGCTTTCCATTGATCTGATATGTTGATCTGAGCATACACGCACCCAAAACTAATTGAATTAATTGAACTTTGACACGAAGCACTCGCAGGGGTTTGACAAATATGAAATGATCTTTTATACAAATAAGATGACGGTAAGAAAAGAAATCAAGTGGACTTTTAGACCCTTACTCTACCCAACGATCGTATTGGTTTCGTGTCAGGCTGTAAAACAGCTATAAAATAAATAGTTATTTCACATTTTAAAAATTATAAAATACTATTGGATACCTTCAAAGCAAACAGGTCAATGTTAAGTGTGAAAATGAAACACTTTCTTTAGTTGTGGAAGTATAAATTTTATTTATTTATTTTAAAAAAGTAAATTTATGCAGTGATTTAAAATTATAAAGGTCTTATAAGGAAGGTCAAATAATTTTCAGTTTTACTTTTTCAGATCATTAAAAAGGAAGACATTATTAAATAACGTTTGAGCTTGAACACCAGTGCACAGAAAGAAAAATGTATATGCATTTCATATTTTAAATTAATGATAGATCATTTCAAAATTCTTCATACTTAGAACTTTCTTGTTTTTATAGGCTTGTAATAAACGCTATGACATTTTACGTGAACAATGTTTTAGGATTTATTTTAATTTAACATTGATGTTGATCTGGAAATATCGTTTTGACATCGAGGCCCCATTATTTTTTTGTGTGCAATCTATGCTCTCCAAAACTTCTCATTGCCGGCTCGTTAAACTTAATCGCTTCTGAGTCTGCATGGGAATTCTCCTGACTTGATTTCCAGTTGTCCATGTGCGTGCGGAGAGAAGAATCCCATGCCGATGCCGATGCCGGTACCGGTGCCATGTGGCTAATTGGAGTCAGCTGTTTTTATGAGCCAGTGGGATCAGCTGGTGGTTTGGCAGGAGCTGCAGTTCCATAAATGCAGCCATAAAAATCCAATGGCTGCACTGAGCGAAACAGATGAAATAAATAGAATTTCCCACATTTCTCGATCGCATGCTATTGTATAAGTCATGCCGCTCAGATGACAAATTAACTGGTTCACATTCCCGCAGAAATCAAACGATCGCTTAATCAATTTACGGTCGTCACTGCGCAAAGGCCCCCTCGGAAGGCAGTGTATCTGGCGATTGGCGAGACCCCACGGTCGGAGGCTGGAGGCAGAAGACACACTAAATGGAAAATCAATTTGTTTGCTCTCCACAGACGGACGAGGTCCCCAGACGGTCAGTCGGCAATCGATCGTCGGTAGGTGAGCATCGTCGACGCGCTCACATATTAACATTGATTACATTCTTTGAACATTGCCCAAAACAATTTTAATTGCCTGCCGCCCGTGTGTGTGTGGTCAGCTGGAGCCGCCCAATAATGAAATCTTGAAATATTTGTTATTTTTCGAGTTATTTCTTATATTTAACAGTCTGGCTGCTAAGCACATATTAATTATAGTGCCCGATTAAATACTCTTAATATACGTATTGTAGTGAACTGCGCAGGTCGATTGGAATTTCGCTGGGAATACGCGAAACGCTTAAATTAACTAGACGGTGTAAATTGTGAATTATAATCTTTGTAAATCTTGAGTGTTCCATCCAATGAGGTAGTGACGATCAAAGTGTTTGTAGTTCCCTGAAACATACAAAGAGACATATATTTTATACAACTTATATGGTTGAGTCATAGAAAGATCACGTTCGTAAACCTGATAATTAATTTAAAAATTAGTGAAAAATAAAAAAACTAATAAAGCTATTAATATTCTTCATCGTCGTAAGCACTAGCTAAAAATAATTCTTATAACTACTTCAAGATTATATTACAAAAGTCAAAGGTGCCGGTATTGTTTCCATGTATTACATAATTTTAATTGAACCGTTTAAATTGATTCGATTTATGACGGTCTTTTATTTCTTCTTTTATTCGGCATCCTAGCCCTAAAAATGTAAAAATTATAATATTATTAATAATAATAATAATATTATAATACTTAGGACAGAAATGCTACATACATATATCCAGGGGAGAATGAGAATTATCTAGTGATTCAAAAGATTGTCTAAATTCATATTTTATTTCAAATCTTTAAAGAAATCACATCATTCTAATAAACTCTACTGCTAACTTTGAATATTGTATATTTTTCTAATTCCGCAAGCATGGTTCTCTCTATAAGAAATGTGATCTGAATATATGGCAACCCCCGAGAAGTGAATATGTGCCAAAAGAGACGAAAAACAAAAGAGCAGACGTCTGCCCTCCACGAGGCCAAACTAATGCCTATAAAAAACAAACAATAAACAAATTCGATTACAGAAATTGTTTTCGACGTGCGTAATGTGCTTGTGTGATACAGTATTTGTTTACGCTTCAGCTCGAGACGGTAAGCGAAAATAATTAGCAAAGAATTTAAAAACAAAAGGCAGCCCTTCGCGAGTGATTTTTCGCCATCGATAGCGAGAGCTAAAAAAAAAAGCGGCGCGAAAAGCGCTCGAGTCATAAATATTGGGGCTAATCAGATGGCCGGCGGAGAGTCGGTGCGCTAATTGGGAGTGTTACATGTGCTACATATAACTGTAAGCTGATCGGATCGAAGAAACATAGGATCGGCAGAAGCAACGCAATATGTTGGGGCGACATCGCTGCCGGCAGAAAAAGCTAAAGAGGAAAATCGCAAAATAAACTTCAGATCACTTTTCAAGAACCCCCAATATGATGTCCAGCCACATGTTGCTGGGCGCCAGCCTCATGTTGCTGGCGTTATATTTTTCCACCGCCGAATCAAAATCGGAGCACGAATGCACCAGCATCGACATACGGAACGAGTGCAGCCAAATGCATCTGCTGGACAACTGCACCGTGGTCACCGGCTACTTGATGATCACTCTGATCGCCAGCGAACAGCATTGCAACTTCTCGGAATACACCTTCCCACTCCTCACCGAGATCACCGAGTTCATGATCTTCACCGAGGTGCGCGGCCTGGTCAACATCACGGAGATGTTCCCGAATCTGACCGTCATCCGGGGGCGCCGCCTATTCCTCAACTACGCTCTTGGCGTGACCAACATGTACGACCTGCAAGAGGTGAGTGAGCTATGGAGGGGAAAACGATTGTATATGACATTGACCTTACAGTTTTAGTTCAAGCCTGGTTAAATAAAAAACAAAAAGACCTCTTAACTAGGTATAAAACTAGTGATGATCACACCTTTAATATACAAATGTTCTCATATCAATATCATTTTGAAACGAAAATGTATTATACGATCCACTCAATAAATACACTTCCTAAATACTTCTCATTACACATTAGTAGTAGTAGAACACTTCAAGAAAATAGTAACACCTTTCGACTTGAATCGATCGTACTATCATAGTAGATTTTTAATTCTGCGGCTTTACATAGTAGTAGTGAAATATCTTCTTTCTAAGTTTTTGTCACTTCCACTTTTCAATAACTCAGACAACAGGAGCTCCTTTCATTCGAAAAATATTTAAAAACTGATATGATATTTGTAATATCGATCGATTAGCTTTCTTGATATAGGACATTCCTTTTATTGGACATACCATAGTGTTCAATTTATTCGTTTGCAAATTCAATTTCTAAACCACGTACACTTCCAGTTAGCCTTCCCGCAATTAGTGGCCATACAACGCGGACAAGTCTACATCGGCAACAGTCCCAAGCTCTGCAACATTGACCAAGTCAATTGGGATCTGCTGACCCTCAGCAGGGGCGAGAACCACGTCACGATGGTCAGTAAAAACTGCAGTACACCGGTGTGCTCCGGATGCAGTTCCTCTCACTGCTGGTCGAATCACTACTGCCAGCGATCCCTCAACGACAACGTCGCCAATCATTCGATGTGAGTGGAAAATAAAGTACTTGTACTTTGTATAAGTATTAACTATTTCCCTAAATCTTTACCATTGTAGCAAAATTGAAACCTGCCATGAGGATTGTCTGGGCGGCTGCACTGAGTTGATGTCCGCTGCTGACTGCAGCGTCTGCCGTGGACTCAGCGATGCCGGCGTCTGTGTGAAGAGCTGTCCGAAAGACAAGTGAGTGGATTCTTCTAGATGAAACCGTGTTTTATATTGAATTTCTTTGCAGGTATATAATGGAGCATTTTCAGCGTTGCTATACCAGGGATGAGTGTGTTGTCAAGCATGGCTATGTCATATCCGGATCACAGTGCGTGGCCTTCTGCCCCAGCGGCTACAGGACGGACAACACATCCGAGTGCGTGCTATGTGGAACCGAAGAGGCTTGCATTAGCTTCTGCACTCCGGAGTTTCCTGGGAACACGTTCTACATCTACAACCTGGCCGATGCCGAGAAGTTGCGTGGCTGCCAGATCTTCAACGGCAGCTTGGTCATCACCATTCGCAACAAGGTGAACGAGACGCAGCTCTACCAGAGCTTCACCAGTATCCGTGAGGTTCGGGGTCACGTGAAAGTCTATCGGTGGGTATCATTGTACTTGGTTTTCAACTGCCACTTCAATGTGTTTCGTTTTTATGCAGTTCCTCACAGCTGCGAAGCTTGAATTTCCTTCGCAATCTGGAGCGCGTGCACGGTGATCCGCCAGAGAATCGCCACTACTCATTCATACTGTACGACAACAAGAAGCTGGCCGAGCTGTGGGAGCCCTCCCGGCAGCTGGAGCTTGTGGAGGGCGGCATGTTTATGCATCGCAACAACAAGCTGTGCAACAAGCGGATGCGCGAGTTCCAGAACAATGTGGGCCACGACAGAGCCCTGGACTCTCTGCAGACCAACGATCAGGAGGTCCAGTGCAGTCCCTTAAAGATGCAGCTGTTTGTGCAGGTGAGTTACACAATTCCGTAATGCTTCGACCTGTTTCTACCGACAAATCCTTTCTAAATGTTTCTGTTAGAGACGAACCCATCGGACTGTGAAGCTGAGCTGGCTGAAGTCTCAAACCAGCCAGAGGCTCGAACTAATCCATCGGCCACTGCCACCTGGGCAGCTTTACCATGAGGAGAGTGAACTAGAGGCTCCGATATGTACACGAATCAACTGGAAACGACGACTTCTCTTCCCTGACGATCTGGTCAACAATGGCACCCACTATATGTTCCAGTTGGATGACCTTCAGCCGGACACAAGGTACGCCTGCCTGTTGCGAACTTTCGGCGATGACTTGGCCCAGGAGGCGCGCAGCGAACTGATCTACATGAAGACAGAGCTGGATATTCCGAAGCCACCGCTGCTGGAACTGGTCAAGAAGACGGATACTTCGCTGACCGTGCGAATGGCCAGTCACGACCACGACAGTTTCCTGCTAACGGTCTTCGAACTGGAAGATGATCAGGCGTATATAGAGCAGCGGAACTACTGTCACCAGCTGTCGTTTGTGTGGCGGGACATGGATGGCCCCAACTGGATAGGGTTCGAGAACTACGAGGACTGCTGTGCCCACAAGGCGGAGCAATTGGATGACTCTCGATTCATTGCCAATATGCGGGACCAGTATCGCTGCACTCTGGATGATAGCAAGCAGTGCCGCCCACTGTCACTGGCCGCGGCCACTCTACCGCAGCTCCGGCTGCCGGGAAACACCACCGAGTACGAGCATAAGTCACTGTCCCGATATCGCTTGTATGAACTGCAACTGCAGGCCTGCAATTCACTGGGATGCAGCAGCCACACAACGCTCTACGGACGCACAAACTACACACTGGGCGCTAATCTGCTCACCCAGTTGCATGCCTGCCACATTCGGGAGACGGAAAGGTATGTCCTGCGCTTCGAGGAGCCCGCGAATCCCAATGGCCTGGTGACCAACTATGTGATCCATTACCGCAACACCTTCAACCAGACCCACGTAGGCTGTGTTACGAGGGAGGATCACCAGAGTGCAGGCTATGTGTATGTCAAGCGGCTGAATATCACCTATACCGAGTGCGCTGTGCGGGTTCACTCCCTGGCCGGGGATGAGATGACGCCCTACATCCCAATCATTCAGTGCAGCGAAGAAGATCAGCGACAGTTTGCCCACAGTCGAGAGGCCAAGGAACTGTCCCCAGAACTCTCAGATTTGCCAGTTACAGCTTCGCACGCTCGCGGCATTAGCATATTCCTGATCTGTTTCCTCTTTGGGTGCAGTGCATCGTTGATTTGGGTTCTTTACAAGCGACGTTGCTGGAGGAAAATACCTGGACTACGTCGCTATGTGCCCGTGCGGGAGCAGTGGCTGCTGGACCGGCAGCAGACCGAAGATCGCGAAATCCTTGTCGACGGCTTTGAGACGGTTCGTTTCCAGAACAACAACGACAGCCAGGCGGACGATTATCCCATGTAAAAGATAATATATGTACGTATGTGAACCTACCGTGTGGGCCTTGATCCTAGTCCTAGGTGGAGGATGTGCTGGGCTTGGTTGTGGGCTCCGATTTGGCGGAGTCGTCGTCCTGTTTCCTGCCGCTGGCCAGGAGAACAGCCGGTACGCTACTGGAGGTCACCGGCAGCACCTCGCTGTCGGACGGGGGCGTGGGCGTCCGGGGAGTCAGCAGCTGCTGGCGGCTCCTCAGGCGCTCCATCTTGGCCTGCTCGTACTCCTTGAGATCGGACAGCTTCAGCTGGATGGTTTGCAGTTCGCGGCGTCGCATTTTTACGGATGTGTTTGTTTCTTTTGGGGTGGGATGTATACAATTTTTATCTCCAGCTATCGACTACTCGACTGGCCTCAAGCCCTCTATCGAATATAAATCTAACTACTATCGATAGCAGACGATTTCCCAATTTCCCAGTATTTTACCCGCGATGATTTTTTGTCATCAACTATTTTAATCATTATGTTCTTTCAAATCAATGATGATAGACCAGATTTTTTCTAAGAATTAGTTATAAACAAATATTATCCTATCTAGTATCCTATCAGTCTGTTACTATCCCACTTACACACAAAAACTGGTTTATATTTTAATTTTTACAACCTTTATACCTGTCCAGCTAAAAATACATTTATACAAGAATTTACTCCTCGTTGCCAAAGAGTCCTCCCAGTTCCAGATCTTCTCCGCCAGTACCCGTCAACTGGTGCGCCCTGAATTCCGTAAAGAACTTGCCATCGCTTTTCGAACTCCAGGCCTGCTCATCCGATTCGGCGGCAATGTGCCGGGCGTGCTTGGGCGGCGTGAAGTGAGTGTAGGTGCAATCCGTATAGTTAGCCGGTGTTGGATCATCCCCATATTGCAGATTATAGTGTTCTTTGAGGAAGTCCACAACCTGCTCTTTGGTTCCCAAAGTGTTAAATTGGACGCGCAGCTCTCGCTTCATTTGGGCGCTCCACATGAAGGTGAGGTGATGGTGAAAGCACTGAAACAGCAGGTTGTCTCCGGCAGCTGCTGCTATATCCAGCCACTGTTGCACACAGGACAAAGGTGTCGTCCTGCTCTCCGGGTAGGAGCTGTTAAAGAGCGCCGGATTGTCGAGCAAGCCACGGGCAGCCATCACACCAGCGGCTCCCGTCTGCTCATGCATATCGCAAGCATCCTTGTAGCTCTCCACATTGCCGTTGACTATCAGGGGGATCTGCAGGGATTTGCGTACTTCTGACATGGCTGGGATGTCCAGTGTGTCCTTCGAGTGCTTTTGCGCTGGCGTCCGGCCGTGGAGAGTGAGGAAGGTGACGCCAGCGTGCTCCAACTGGCGAGCCAGATCGATGGTGCGCTGCAAGGACTCATCTCCTCCCAGTAGACGCATCTTCACCGAGACACTGAAGTCGGTGGGCAGCGTTTGTCTAACCTGCTGCACCACCTCACGTACTAGTTCCGGCTGGCGCAGCATCCCGCATCCGTAGCCCTTTGCCATGGCCCAACTTTGCGGACATCCGCAATTTAAATCGATGCCATCCACATACGGATAGATGAGCTGGGCAGAGGTCACGAATTCCGTGGGATCCTTGGCCGCAAACTGGGCAATCACCGGCTGGTCATCGTATCCCGTGGAGAACTCGTTTTGGCGGGCCTTCTCGCTGTTGTTGATCGAGTCCGAGATCATCATCGGCGTAAAGGCGAGTTGAACTCCATTGAGGCGGACGAGGCGCCGGAATTCTAGCTTACTGTAGCGCACCACTGCAAAATTAAATATGCAGCTTTAGTAAGCTATAATGTTGAATTGTTTTTAAGCTTACTTGGAGCGCTCACCCGCAGAAAATCCGGATGTGCCTCCGCAAACAGCGCGGATATGTCGTGGTGGGGTCTCTGTTGCGGCAAGTCAATCATTATTTAAATTATTAAAGGTAAATAAACATAAACAATTGGCGAACGTGTAGGAAGAAACCACCAATGTCTATCGAAGTTACCACGTGAGAGGTTATCGATAGGTCGGGAATCGATTAATACTGGTTTCTTGAATGAAGTTTAAAACACGGGGAATTAAAAAACGGATAGGAAGACAAATTTATTTGAATTTATTTAATTACAAAATGTCTAATAGTTTGGAATATTAATAAAAACATTTAATCTAATAGATTTATAATAAACTATATATGCAAACTTGTTTTATTTTTTTTAAAGAATTTCAAACAACTTTGACTTTACGAAACCAAAAACTGTTTGGGTTCTGAAGACTCCCAAGTCTGCTTTTTAACGCTATAAAAACTAATAAAAGTTGTACAGTTGAACTTATGGTAAATACCCTGGTGAAAATATTCCTTACTCTAGACTCTAGAGTTCCGTGGTGGCCACTCCCCAGTATTTTCGCATGCGACTCTCGTGCTCGTTGAACTCATCATCGTCCTGGTCCTCCTCGTCCAGGATGTTCCTCTCCCGCTCCTGGGTCACGGCAAAATCATACTCAAAGTTATAGGGCATCAGTCGCTGAAGTGACCCAAAGTAGGCGGAATTCGGTCCTCCGGAGCGTTTTGCATTGTTTCCGGTAAACTTGGGTCGCTGCTTGGCATCGAACAAATTGTAACCGTAACTCTGGGCCTGCTGAAAGGACAGGGCACTGCCAAAGTGTCCGGGAACCGGCTGCTTCACCTGTTGATATGATCCCAGGGGCACGGAATTCGCTATGGGGGAGCCCAGTGGCTGGGGCAATTGCGGAGTGCTAGACGAGATGAACTTGTTGGTGACACTGCGCATCAGATTCGAGGTGAAATCGTTGCGATCCGGAGCAGCAGGAGCTGCCATAATGGCATTGGGAACGGTTCGCTGTTTCGTGAATGACTTGGAAATGGTGTTCAGTTCCTTGTCGAACAACAGTTGGGTATTCTGCTCCAACATGTACTCCCAGCACTTGAACTGTTCCTCGGAGAGTACCGATTCCGTTTCGTCCAGCATCTCCAGTTGTTGCTCCTCCTGCAGGACGCGGGCATGGGCCAGGACGAACTCATCGTCCTTGTCCTTGGCCAACAGATCGCGATCGCTCTGTCCACTCGGCGAGGATCGTCCTGCCAGCGGCTCCTGTTCGATGGCCCGGTGGCGACATGCGTTGCTTCGATCGCAGCAGGTGCGCTTGCAAACGGATCCACTGGACGAGGGCAGGGACACCGGCTGAGGCTTCTTGCGCACACTCTGCTTCAGCTCCCGGATGAGATGGTCCACGTCGGTGCCCAGATGCCGGAAACGCACAACAATCACACTGAGATTCTCCGCCGCCGCAAAGCTCTGGGCAATGTCCACCAGTCGCTTGGCCGCAAGCAGGGCATTCTCCTCCTTTCGGATCTCTCGGGCAGCGCGATCAATGTCCATCACTGACCAGAGCTGGGCATTGCCCACTACCAGGTACTCGTCATCGTTGCTGAGGGTGAGCTAGAACAAGGAACAGGAAATTAGAAAGTGATCGTTAAATGGAGATCCTTTAAACTACAAGATATTAAATTTATTAGGGAAGGATGTGGTGAAACCAAAGGGGTTTCTATACCAAATGCGTAACAAAGTGCAAGTTAAGAACCCACCTCTAAAACGTTGGGATCTGGCATCACCAAGGAAACACTCTGATCCTTTTGGATGGCTTCCGATTCAGTCAATCGCAACTGGGAGGTGCGGCGTATCAGATAGGCGTCCAAACATCCCGTGCTGGCCATGCGCAGCACATAGCGCTTGCTCTTCAGCGGTCTCACCTTCGACGGAGCCCGTGTCCTGGTGAGATGGAACAAGGCGGCACTTCGTACACTGCCACATTGCTGCTGCGCCGCCAGCAGGGTGAACTTCATGTAATCCCTCACCGCCGAGTCCTTGACCAACTGCTCCTGCTTCATCAGTTCGGGCACTAGATGGGCCATTTCCTGAGCCACCCGGCCATGTCCCTCCATCGCCTCGAACATCCCGTAGAGGGCTTCATCGGCACCTCCGTAGTCGGCCGCTCGCAGCTGGCAGACCGAAAGCTTGCGGCAATCTCCAGATCCCGGAGTCTCTGCAAAACCCATGGTCCAGGGTCCCGTCGTCTTGTTCTGACCCCGTTGGGCATTCACCTGCCGAAGGGTGGTGGTGGGCAGGGCGGCTCTGTTGTTGCCGGATACGTCTATAAGGCTCCAGTGTCGCTGGCTTTGGGTCTGGCAGACCTTGAACTGCTGCTCGTCCACCTGGAAGAGATTTACTTCAGTTGATCAATATATTCTCAGCACTTTAAAACGTAAAATAAAATAATTTGCTTAATGCTTATATTCATTGTTCAACCGAGGAGGGAAAACGCGAATTCTTCAGCATCACGTTAGGTGCAAGAAAATGATAGAAAATCATGTCCGGATCCACAGGGGGGGAATAGGTGATAGATCCCTCCACTCGTGTTAAAAAGTATATGTGATATGTATTTCCTTCCAACATTTTTGATTTTTACTCAACAAATTTTTTTGATATCTCCCCACAACCAAATTCTGCAGCCCCCACTGTAGAAAATATTCCGAAAATGACATTTTTTTTGTTTCTTTTAAAAACAGGTTCAAAGATTAAAAACAAAACAACAAAATCGTACCTGCAACTGCAGATTCCCCGACAGGTCCAGGTACTTGAGATTCCTCGAGGGAACCAATGCCAGCAGATTGACTCGATCCAGATGATTGTGCGAGAGATCCAGCACCTTGAGCATTCCCAATTTGGCCAGTTGGGGGGTGCAGAGCAGTAGATTGTTGCAGCAGCGGAGCACCCTCAGCTGGCCCAGAGTGGCCACCTCCTCGGGCAGCTGTTGCAGCATATTGCCGGACATTACTAGGATCTCCAGTTCCGGCCAGTTGCGGACGCAGGCGGCGGGCAGAACCCCAATGCGATTGTAGGCCAAATGAAGGACCCTCAATTTGGCGGCATTGTGCAATGGCTCAAATATACTGTCGTTAAGTTGATTCCCCGCCAGCGAGAGATTCACCAGGGCAGCATGATTATTTTGCTCGTAGCGCGGCAAAGTGGCCAACTTGTTGCAGGAGGCATTCAGCGTTTCCAGTCGGGCATAGGTCACGGCGAAGAAGTTGTCCGGAAGACTCGGTAGCTCATTGCTCTGCAGCTGGAGACTCCGGAGACTGGCAAAGGCCTCCGGCAACTGGTCCAGCTGCCTTAGATCGTTGTATGCCAGGTTTAAGGATACCAACTGATTGATCCTGTAGTTGCGCAGCAGTCCCGTCACATTGGCGAGGCGATTGTGCGAAGCGTCCAGGGCGGACAAGGATGCACATGCTCCGATCCAGTTGGGCAGCTCACCGAAGTTGTTGTGCGAGATGTCAATGCGCTGCAGCTTCAGCGGAACCGGATGGGTGTTCGTTGTGGAGATGTTGTGCAGGTCTGGAATGAAGTACATATGATAGCGATAGATGATAGAGATTACTAGTTCAAAATGGTTCACAAATTGCTTCATAAACATATAAACTTTTCTATAGAAAACTTAAGATAAATTGTTATGTTCTTGAAGGACTATATCACCCAATTTTAATAATAAAGATTTATAAAATATATTAACCATATAATAATCATATTACAATTTTCCCACTTACAGACCTACAACACCTTTTTGAGAAAAAGCGTATAACTAGAACTATAAATGTACCGGACAGATCTGATTTCAAATTTAAAATTGTTTTTAAAATTCGATTTGACTTTTAGAACGGTTTTGATGAAACTTAAAATTTTAAGTCAATCTTTATTTAATATCTGAACCTTTACAAATATTAAAAAAAACTTTAACCGACTAAATAGTAACATTAAGCTACTCAAATTCAAGTTAAACGGACTTAATATTTTTTATTTTAAAAGCCACCCTTACAATTTTGGTCGGCTACAAGTGTCTGTAGATTGGTGGCATTTATGATGAGTTCCATCAGCTTGTTTCGACTGCACTTGAGCGTCTCCAGTTGAGCCAGTGAACTGAGATCCAAGACCTCCATTTCGTTTTCGCATACCTCCAGCTGGGTCAAGTACTGTGGGCGAAAAGAGAAAACGCCGAATGGGGGAAGTCGTAGCAAGCGGATATGAAATACCGGATGCCGGATGCGGACAGCCGGAGTGGAGTCAACTCACGTTGTAGTTGCCAATCAAGATGCTGCCCCCCAGTTGGCTACCCTTCAGACTGAGCTTTTGGGGGGATGTCTGGCCACTGGTGGAGGCCTGCTCCTCCTCCTCCTCCGCCAGCTCGACGGGCAGTGGATGCGGTCCACTGTGGCTGGCACTAACTTTCAGCTTCGATTTGTATGGATCCGCTGGCTTCCTCGTGGCTTTGAGCATTGTTTCGGACCTCTCGTCTCGGGGGTTTCTTGTTTTTTCGAGCTCTTGGTAAGACTACAACTTTGATATGCATCAACGAACACCCACCAACTGACGATCGTCTCGGATTTCATATGTTTTCAAGGGGTAATCCACTGCACTTTTAATTTATGAAACTCAGCCAATGGTAGAATATTCACTTATACCATTTATCGCTTGCAATTAATAGTTCTTTTATGGGAACATCCCGCGATGTGGCAACAGACACCTGTTTGAATTTGGTAATACTCCTACATGTTAGTGTAGAATCCACACCCGATAAATGCGACCGCTCAACTGAAGACGAACACGATAACTACGGCTATGACTCTGGGCCGTTACAGAAAGACGGACACGCTTGAGAGCCCCTCGGCCTTTCGGTTTCTGGTCGTATTGCCCAAATCCGAGTTGCGTTCAAGACATGGAAGTACAGTGGTACAGTTCCTGACGAACCAAACCATATATAGTGACCACCCAAAATAATATAGAATAATAGTTATTATCCACAAAGTATAGGAAACAGATGTTTTTTTCAAAAAAGTCGTATATTTATATACACAAAATTAATATGGAATTTTCTACTGCATAAACAAGGTTTAATAAACCTTGTTTTGCTTTAACCCTAGAAGGGCTTAACTTCTTTTTAAACATTTTTTTGTTGTAAAAATTAACTTTTTTTTTTTTAGATGCAAACTTGTCGATTTGACAAAATACGTATTTTCATCTTAACATAAAAATCGATATATCAAATGTTACATTAAAATTATACATCAATTTAGAAATATCTCTTCACAGTAAGGTCCACTGTGCAGAAAGCTTATAAAGCACAGAGAAGACGACTTGGCCATGCGAGGGTGCATTTCAGCAATCCGTGCTAAGAGCGCCGGCAAATCTCTTTCGCCTCTGTTGCACATCGCGCTCCTGCTGTGAAGAGATATTGTTGAAGATCGACTGAAAATAGTATAAAGTGGAGCGCAAGAAATAAAGGCAGTTGACTTTGTAGCTTTGTGTTTGTTACTCGAATTTTAGAAACAATTTGATTTTATTATTTCAATGAAATATAATAATTGTTTTGTCATGCCTACGCATTAGCAGCAAACTCAGAAAAGTGTGTATTTCATGTAAATCATTTGCTTCTCTTTTCATTGTCTTGCAGTTCGCCTGCTGACTTTACAAAATTTTAACAACGTCTATACATCAGAAACTAAGGGCAGGCAATTGTATTTTGTGGTCAACCGTGGGCGGGTTTTGGCGTGACCTTAACGGTTATTTTCCATAACTTGGCCAGTTCATACATATACAGTTGCCCATCGGGGGTCAAGTTGTGAGTACATAAAATAATAATAATAATTAGACAGAGTGCTTAGCAATAATGTACGCCCTATCCACATAAGAGTGTATCATATACGATTGTTTGCTTTAAAATAATAGTTATATATATATATATGTATATAAGTATGTAGGTATTTATATAAAGTACAAAAAAAACATTGCTAAAATACATGTTTAAACAAAGGAGCTGCAAATAAATAGATGAAGGATCAGTAACTAGAGTAGGGTGGTGATAAATCAGAAGGTTTGTTTGGAATAAGAAGTCGGTTAACTATGCACATTGTGCTGCTACGCTCGTTTGTTTATACACATAATCAATTTTAATATATTTGCTAGGTATTCCGTATGCTACGTGTGTTCTGTTTTCCTAGGGTACTTCATCTCCTTCGTTACGTTTACGGTTTGGTTACGCCCCATCGTGGTCGCGTAATGGCGTACGTTATGGTTCTTTAGCTTAATTCGATCGTGGCATTTGTAACATCTGCCCGTGTGAGTGAGTGTACGGAACGCGGATTAGGATAATTACTTATTGCTGTTGTACATTCAACTTAACGTAGAAATATTAAGAGTGGCATATGACTAAAATTCGTTATCGACTATGTGTGTGGGTGTGGTTTGTGGCAGGGCAGGGCGCATCTAAATCATTCTTATTTACGGATAAGGGTTGTCAAGACTTAGGCAGCCGCCTGCCGATCCTCGAATCGAATTAACGCGAATTGAGAGGCTTACCGAACTAAGAGACGTGGCAAAGGCGAGAAATTTGATTTCCGCACTACACAATCATAATAAATGGTAATTCGTATAAGTAGGTAAGGATTATGCATAATCATTAATATAGCAGTAATTATATTTCCATATATGTAAGTGAACATATGGACCCTCCGTATTATTTCCCCGTACTGGCCACCGTCCCCGCAGTCGTCGCTGAATTGATCTGCATACCGCCCACATCCTTGTGGTGGTCGCCCGTGGAGTTGGTGTCCATGCTTGTCTCCGAGTAGTCCAACTTGTAGCTGGCACTCCGCGTCACATCCTCCATGGACGCCTCCTGACACTCCCGACCGCTGTGCGTCTGCGATCCGCAGTTGTAGCAGGAGATCACTTTCTGACCGTTCCCGCCACCGCCCGCTCCCGTTATGGGACAGACGGTGAGCGCGCTGTACGGCGTCGTGCTGGGAACCTGTTGCTGCTGAGGCGTCGGTACCGTCTGCACGGTTAACGCGTTCGTGCTGACCACCGCCGCCGGGTTCTGAAGCTGGGGCGGCGTTACCGCCGTGGGAGTGCCGCCCGCCGTCATCGGCAGGAACGTCAGGCTCGTGGGGAAGGCCGGGTAGATGAGCTCACCATTGTGCTGCGGAACCATCGGATAACGGTAGCCACCGCGTACCGTCTGCGGCGGCGGCGCACTGTGCGCCTGGAATATCTGCTGTGGCGGCGGGGGTATTCGCTGGTGATATGGATAGCTCGTGTTGTAGGCTGTGGGCGGTGGTTGTTGCGGCTGGAGGAGCACCGTTGACGTCGGAGTGGTCACCGGCGACTGGCTGATGAGCTGCTGTTGTTGCTGCAGGCTGCCGCTACTGATAGTCTGCGCATCGCTCACGATACTTTGCGTGCCCGTTGTGTACACTTGCTGATAGCTCTTATCCATCCCATTGCGTCCGTTTAGCCGCTGATGCAAGTTGAGTTGCTGCTGCTGCTTGTAGCTAAGGTGGTGCTGCTTCGGCTGATAGCCGCCCAGGCCGGTGGGCAATACCGTAGTGATCATGCCCATGCCCGCATCCACTGAACTGTGCAGTGGCAGTGAGAGCTGTGTGGGCGTCGGCGTCTCCGAGGGCGACAGGTCGCCACAAGATCCATTCGAGCTGCCCGATTCACTGCCCGTGGTGGCTGCACTCTTGGTGGAGTTTATGCCCATCATCGAACCGCTACCATCGTCGGTCAAGTTCATACTCTGCATCATAACGTTCATGTTGTAGTTGGGGTTTTGAAAGTGCTGCTGCTGCTGGTGCTGTGGTATGAAAGTGTTTGCCTTGACTCGATGGTGGTGTCCTGGACGCGGGAAACCGTTGCGGATGATGCTGTGCAGGCTGGTTCCGCTGGAATTGCTGCTTCCGCCATCGTTGATACTCTGTAAAAATTATTAAAATTACTTTAGTAATGTCTCGTTATTACTTCTGTATTAAATAAGTGGCAATTTGTAAGTGTTTCAAGAATTGTATTCTTATTGACTTTAGGGGGAAATAACCGAATTTCTACTAAGCCGATAGTTAGTATACTAAATAGTTATGATTCCTGTAAGTTCTGTAACATTATGGCTATATCGCAAATAAGGCTAGTACTTAAGTTGTCTGATAATTACTTCATGTTGCTGCTCGCCGCCAATGGAGGTGGGCGGCGGCGTTGTCTCCGCCGATGGACGTCGCGCATTCTTCTGACCCGCCAGTCGCTGCGACATGCTCCTCATCGGCTGCTGCTGCTGATGCTGCGCCTGCAGTGGAACGTTGATGAGGGAACGGTCCCGCTGGGGACTCGTGGTGCGGCTGCTCGAGGGCGATGACTGCTGGCTCAGCATAGGCGAACTGGCCGGTGGCACTTGATTATCCAGACTCTGCGGCTGCTGCAGAGCGGGCTGTTGGTGGGGCGGTTGTGGGACGTAGTGGCGCATCGTCCACCCCGTTTGCTGGTGACCGATGATGGCACTCGTGTCCCCTGGAATGGTGATGTTCGGCTGCATGCACATCTGATGTGTCATGCCGTCGACACTGATCTGGTGCGTCCCATCAGAGCTGTTCAAAATCTGTAGATCGAAAGAATAAGTTAACCTGCCTTTTGTGGTTATTTATCAAAGGACTCACCTTGGGAAAGTGCTGGGGAAAGATCAATGGGATGTTGCCTTGCGGCGTTTGCAACATTTGCACCATCTGGTGATGCTGCGGATGAGGTGGCGGAGGCTGTGGTCCTGTCATCTGGTGGATCACATGCGGCGGTTGCTGAAGGATCAGGTCATGTGGGGACGGCGGGTGCGGATGCTGGGGCGCCGGCGTCTGTGTTTGTGCTTGCATCTGCGGCACAAATCGCTCTGACACCAGCTTATTCTCCTTGATCTTGGCCAGTATGCCAAAGATCTTCTTCTGCTCCTCCATGGAGAACACCGGGTGGATGGCTGCCATCGTGTACACGAGCAGCAGCTCCAATAGCGTGTCCTGATCGTTGATACAGCCAAAATCACACTCTCCCCAGCATTCCAGAGTACGGTAGATCTCACTAACGCAGTTCCGGTTGCAGGCGCGAATCAGCGCCAGATACAGGGCCATCTTGCGCCGGATCTTCCGGTCGGTGGGGTCGCCCTTCTGGCAGTTGACCATGTCGGCGGCCAGCTCGTGCGGATTGTTCGCCCGCAGCTCCATGCCGCGCAGCGTCTCCGAGTCGCACCGGCCCTGCTCCTCCAGCAGCGTGCCCAGGAAGCGCAACTCGAATGGCAGGCAGGCGGTGAGCAGGGCGTACATCGTTTCGATTCGATGGTAGCTCTCGAGTTTCTCAAACCACAACAGCACGTCCTGTTTGCAAATCATCTCCACGTTTGTCCCTGTTCCAGTCCCAGTTTTCACCTACCGATCCCGAATCCCTGCAAGCGGCTGCACTGCATCAATGGCCACACGCTAGTGTGCCCGTTCGCCACTTGGCCCGTGTTTTGTCGGTGTGTATGTGTGCACGCGTCTGTGTGAGTGCTCTAGTTACGTGTGGTGGGTGCAAAAGGCGTCCAGAATCTCGTTAGGTGGCAGCAGCTGCTGCATCACAGCCGGAATCGTCGTGGGCTGGCTGGTGGATCCGCTCCTGGACACCGGCCCAGCTTCCCGGGGCTCTGCTAATTGCCTTTTCGCACGCTTTTTCGCCACTAATCTGCTCACAAAGGCAGTGCCGATCTGCTGCTTCTGCCGCTGCTGTTTCTCTGCTGCTTTTCTGCTGCCCACAACTACAACTAGTCGCGTATATTTTGCGCGTTAGCGGGGTAGGGGTTGCGCGGGCGGCGGGTGGCGGGGGGGGCTGCACCACATTGGCCAGCACTCGCTGCTTCGCAAACACTCGCTGTTCGGCCGCTGTTATTCGGGGGAGACGGAGACTACTCGCCGCTGCCAAAAATTCTGCAATTTCCGCGAGATTCCTTGCAACGCGCGCGTCCGCTGCTTTTGGCGACAATTTATGATACGTCAGCGTGGGCGGAATCGCGGATTTAGGCATTCAAAGCGTGCGCACTCTGGTTTTCATTGTGTGCACTTTTTGTCAAAAATTTTCCCTTCCACTTTGGCTCGGTGTGACCGTGGCTGCTGTTGTGTTGTTTGCGCCAGTGTGGCCGTGCTTAGCAGTCGCCAAAGTACTCCACTTAAGAAATGTGCGTTTCGTCAAATTCGTTTTCAAACGCGAGTTTCTTGTTGACAACAAATAAGACACTTTAATAAATGGGTCTGTTCTTTTATAACTACTCCTTAATAAGGCAACTCGCTTATTTTTAAAATATTTAAAACGGCAATATTGCCAGACTTTTTTGAATAAGCGCGCTAAGGCTGCCAGATAGGTGTAATTTTCAAATTTATATTCCACTTGATTTGTATGGAACATTTTCTAGCAAGCAAATTAACTGAAAGAATGGATTAAATAACATTGCTGATACATCGGAAAACCTTTTTGCGCCTTGCTTATAATTTTATAACTTATTTAATTCCGGATTATGTTTCTATAAAAAATGAATGCAAGTACAAATTCAATTGCTGCAGCAGCTTAGAAACCATCCTCATCGTCCTCAGCCATCTCCTTGGCCAGCTCGAGGTCCTGTTGCTCCCGCTCGCGTCGCTCCTCGGCGCTCTCCAGATCCTTGCCGTAGGACTTTGGGGGATAGCGCATGGCCTTCACGCTCTGGTTGTGCAGGTTCAGGCAGAACGAGATGCGCTCGTGGAAGGCCAGCTGCGGCTCCCGGGTGCTGTAGATGTCGGTGCTCTCCTTGCTGCGCATGTAGTTCTGGGCCGGGTCCAGCGTGGCCTCAATCACTCCATCCCGTATAGCCTTCGAAACGATGAACTCAGCATCCTCGGCCGAGTCCAGCATAAGTCGCTTGGCAATGTCCTGCGGTGAGATGCGCGAGTACGACAGTCCAATGGACCGGATAGCCGTCTTGATCACATTGTGGCGCAGACGGATAATCAGAGTGAACGTGTGGTCCAGTTGGAACTTGGGTCCGTACTGGGAAACCACATCGCCGAAGCGTTTCAGGTTGCCCAGACGCACGGCTTGCGTAAGCTGGAAATAGGCACCCAACGACTGGCGCAGACCGGCCTGCCGGAACACCACACGCTCTGGGATGTTTCCCAGTAGCAGCTCGACGACGATGATTAACTTTTGAACCGTCTGGCGGAAGCCAATGGCCGCGTGCTGCGGCGATTTGCGCAGCGCCTGGACCAGATGCTTGTGGGCATCGCTGTACTCCAGTTTGGCGGCTTTGATGCGACCCAAATAGTACAGGAAGCGGGCCCACTCGTTGTTGCTCGCCGACTCCGGGTACACAGACTTCTTCACCAGCTTGTCGGCCTGATCGTATAGAGCGTAGTGCAGATAGTTACGCAGCAGACAGTTAATTAGCACCGCCTGGCCTTCGAAATCGTTGCGCAGCGTGGCAGTGCGCAGGCGGGCGTGCAGGAAGGCGCGGATGCCCTCCAGAGAGTTTTTCAACTCTGCCACTCGCGAGAAGTAGAAATAGGACTTTGCTCCAATCAGATCCAGGGTGCGGCGGTTCTGGATGGAGATTTTAGCCATCAGGGCATCGGCGCAGGTACCGGCGCGCTTCAAATCGCTGGCGTCGATCAACTTGACCAGCAGGAGTAGGTAGAAGTAGGCGTCCACCTCGGCAATTGGGGCCTTGCTGGCCACTTGCTTCTTGGGCACATCGGGCAACTCGGTGGCGTCCTTCTCCACGGCTGGCATAAGTGCCACGGCAGCCTCTCGATCGGCACCAGCAGGATAAATACTCTGGGCGAGATTTCGGAAAACGACGCCGTTCAACTTGCGACGGGTGTTGGGCAAATTGCGAAGAACGCGGAGGATGAAGCTGTCGGGGTTTAAAAAGCAAGCATGAATGCTGGGCGGGATTGTAAAGTGCTGAACACTCACCGCGACTCCTTGGAGGCCACCCCCTTCTCAATCTGGCGAATCTGCTCGCGAATCTCCTGCACTGCGGCCACATCTTGGTTCTTCTTCTCGTCTGCCAGCGTCTCGGCGGTGGGATCCACCTCCATCTCCACGTCGTGGGCACCAATGTCCGTTGCGTTGGTCATGTTGTAGAACTCTTAATTTGCTAATGTCACAATTATGGCCGACTTTTCTTTTGTTTTTTCAATCCCAATCCAAATCAAAAATGCCTAGTAATGTTGCTTCTTCTTCTTTTTCGGCTCACAGAAAGTGTTGGAAAGTGTAGTTGGCTAACAGCTCTGCTAAACGGAGCCAACTTATCGATTAAGAAATATCGATTGCTGGTGCTTAATAATACACTGGAAGAAAGTTCAGACATCTATTAAATCAACTAATATATTTGTCATTGATTTCGTAATATTATTATGGCTTGAACAAAATTAAGGATCATTTATTACGGTGGTAAGGCATTTTTACATTTATTGCATTTAACCAAATAAAAATGCCGTTAGGCTCTTTTCGATATCGGAATCGATAGCCCGATACATCATTTCGCACGTTATCACTGTTACAGAATAATACCTAGAATTCGGTCAAGATTATGAATTAAGTTATTGTAAATATAGGCTAAAATGTTGCGATACAGACATGCAGTGCGACTTCTGCAGCGCCGAAATTACTCAGCCGGAGCAGCTAGCAATGGAAGTGGTTCACCCGGCGGCGACCAATCCGGCGAAGATGATCGGCACCCAATAAGACGAACCCTTCGTTTGCTTGGTAACGATATGCGCAAAGTCAAAGACTTCTTTGTGCCCAAGGAAACGGAAACCGAAGAGGATCGCATCCCCACACAGAGCAAGTTCCAGTTTACCGGGGAGAAGACAAGGGATCCAACAGTGCCAGATGATTTCCAGACCCACTGCGATGTGCTCGTAATTGGCGGCGGAGGAGTAGGCAGCTCCATCGCCTACTGGCTGAAGGAGAAGGCGCGCGATGGCCTTAATGTGGTGGTGGTGGAAAAGGATGACACAGTAAGGAAAGCCTTTAATCCATATAGAAATATATCACTTACCTTCCATTCCTTATTACAGTATGCTCAATCCGCCACTCGCGTTTCTGTGGGCGGTCTTTGCCAGCAGTTCTCCCTGCCCGAAAACATCCAAATGTCTCTCTTTGCCGCTGAATTCTTGCGGGGCGCTAAGCAGCACTTTGGCCAGGATGTGCCCCTCCAGTTCACACCCTATGGCCACCTAATGCTCGCCGGCGAAGAGCA
Organism: Drosophila subpulchrella; assembly: GCF_014743375.2. Taxonomy (NCBI): domain Eukaryota; kingdom Metazoa; phylum Arthropoda; class Insecta; order Diptera; family Drosophilidae; genus Drosophila; species Drosophila subpulchrella. The sequence goes on along the minus strand of NC_050610.1, from coordinate 19,943,846 downwards.
CGCCGAAAGCCTAATGCGGTCCTCCCAGCTGCAAAACGAACTGGGTGCCCGAAACGAACTGCTCACAGAGGATCGACTGGCAGCCCGATTTCCGTGGCTGAACACCAAGGGCATCGCCTTGGGCTGCCACGGATTGGAAAAGGAGGGCTGGTTCAATCCTTTGGCCCTGCTGAGCAATCTACGGCGCTCTGCCAGCGGCTACGGAGCTCATTTCCTTAGTGGCCAGGTGGTTGACTTTGAATTCAAGTCTCAAACAGACATATCTGTGGTCGGAGATGCCGGGTCCAACGAAGGAAACTACACGGGCCTGGACAAGGCGGTCATCCAACTGCCTGATGGCACGAGACGCACCTGCAAGTTTGCCCTGTGTGTGATAGTAGCCGGCGTCAGTTCCGGGCAGGTGGCACGATTGGCAAAGATAGGAGTGGGTCCGGGAATGCTGCAGGTTCCGCTGCCCATCGATGCACGCAAGCGGTACATGTACGCCATCAACTCGCAGGCTCAAAGTGCACCTGGAATGTCGATGCCCATGACCATTGATCCCACGGGCATCTTTATTCGTAGAGATGGTCTGGACGGCAATTACATATGCGGACATGATTCCACTGAGGAGAACAATGTCCCAGCGGCGGATGCGCAGTTCTTTGATCAGCACATTAGACCCAAGCTGGCAGAACGAGTCCCCGCCCTTGGAGAGGCCCAAGTGCTAGATAGCTGGACGGGCAGCTACGATCAGAACGTCTACGACGAGAACGGCATTTTGGGAGCCCATCCGTACTACCACAATCTGTATATAGCTACCGGGTTTAGCGGGCACGGAGTCCAGCAATCCCTTGCCGTCGGTCGAGCCATATCCGAGCTGGTAATGGATGGCCAGTTCCGGACCATCGATCTCTCGCGTCTGAGCTTCGACAGGCTGATTGTGGACCAACCCATGTACGAGTTTAATAATGTGTTAAGCTAGGTTTCTTGATGGTGCATTATAAACTAAATGCAGCTAATTTAATGTGTGAATTTGAACTATTTGAACTGGCTGGGAGCGGGACCAAAGAGACCTACGCCCTGTTTACTGGCGGCGCGCGATGGAGCAAAACCCAAAAGCTTCTGGATATTCTGGCGAATGGACATGGTGCACAGAATGTAGAGGAAGATGAAGGAGCAGTCCGTGTAGTCATCGCCGGACAGATTCCTGTGGCTCAGACCCTGGATCCAGGAGATGGGCGTGAAGGGCAGCTGGGCAACGACACGGCCGTCGAAGATGCTATTGAACATGCTTAACAAGGCGGTGAAGGCGAAACCCGTGGCAAACATGGACTTCATCTTGACTAGCGACAGATCGCGGTTGTTGTTCTTCAGTTTCTCCTCATCCCGTTCGATCTTCTTCTTCACCGCCTTGTCTAGAGAATCTCCATGGATCTCCTTGCGTCGCTCCACTGAAATTCAAAATAAAATGAGGGTTACCTCGTGACCTTTTTATAGACCCTTTGACCGACTTACGCTTTTTGCTCTGTTTTTCCACCTCGGTTTTCAGCTTTTGGTACTTCTCCGTCCGGTAGACCAGCACCCAGGTGAGACCTAAAAGCAGCAAAGGGTTAAATTGAATAAATTCACTGTGCATTCACTCACCTTCGCCCAGGAAGGCGGTGCACACCGATATAAATACAATTAATATTGTGTCGGACCACATTTTTTCACTAAATTAATGTTAATAAAAATTAAAACTCATCGATAACACAAGTGACACATTTTCATAAGCGGTATCGATAGTTTGTTAGCATCAACTATCGATACGCTTATGATAGCGGGATTCTGGTAATGGCTTTTAACTTTTTTGCAGGTTACTCGTAGAGTAAAAGGGTATATTGTAATCGTCGGAAAGTATGTAACAGGTCAATTAAAATTGATTTTAATGCTAATTACCAATCTTAATGCTGAGAATCAAACCATTCGCATTATTTTAAAAGTGATGGCTAACCAAGTTAAACAAGCTTTGCCATGGTCAGTAGTACCGCTACCGTCCGCTATCTGCCGCGGCGCTAGCATCGGTATTAGTTCATTTAAAATGAATCTTTCTTTTTATCTTTATAAAAATTACTTTTTATATTAAATTCAAAAATGAATTCTTTTTTATTTTACAAAAACATACGATTTTTTGTGAGTCGAGCGGAATTAAAGTTTATTTCTCAGACATTTAAAACACATTTATGGTTTTGGCATTGTCACAAGTTTGCCGACTGTTGGTAAATTGTATTTCTAAGTTCATTAAAATTTTAAGAAATATTGATTTTACAATTAATCAATCAATTATTTTCTGTTTGTTTAATATAAAGATGTAAGCATGGTAACTTGCTGCAAGAGTTTCTAGATTCCGATGGTAAGATTCCAACGCGTTGATGCTGATGCCGGTCGCTTTTCTGGCGTTGCTGTGGCTGTTTTTGGGGTGAGGTGACGTTAGGCGCTGTAAAATGCTACATTTGAGGAAAGAAATCAAATCAGGTTATATATATATATATGGAAATATATATGCGGTATATATATATGGAACAACAATGAGAAAAATAACTGAGAAAAAGAGAGTTTGAAATCTCAAAATTAGAAAATGTATGGAACGTTGGCGGAAATATTCAAATCGAAGTGCGTTTGTTCACTTCAAGTTGAATATTACAACGTTTGTATTTTGGGAACGCAAAACGCTCGAAAATTAGAAAATATTCGGGTGATGATGGGACCCTGCAGAAGTTTTAGTTGCTGTTTTATCATTTTAGGTTTTGTTTTTTGGATGCTGACGTTAGTTTTTGAGATATTTTCAACATTTATTTGCTCAATCTCAAGCCTCCGCCTAGTAACGTCGTCGCTCCCGCTCGCGACTGCGGGATCGTCGCCGTTCATTGGAACGATTGCGACGCGTGTCCCGCTGGCGGTCACGTTCCTTCTCACGCTCCTTTTGCCGCTCTTCCCGCTCTTTGATGCGCAGATTATGCTCCTCGATGCGTTTCTGACGTAGTGCCTCCTTTTCTGCGATCTGAACAAAGGTATTTCATATTTTAGTGGTGCTAGATTTTAAATATACTTTATTTTAAAAGTTTCCTTACCGCTTCCGGCGTCAGCGGCAGCCAGTAGATGCAGGGCGAAACTTTAGTCTTACGAAATAGGTCATCTAATAGCCTGATAGGCGGTTCATTCTCCTTCCTTTTGGATTTGGGCACTATTCAATAGAAATTGGCTTGTTTTAATCTTAACTTCAAACTATCTTTATTTGTCTTACCTGGTGATCCACTGCGGCTTCTTGCGTGTATATTGCGATCGTTGCGCTCTCGCTCCCGTTCGCGTCCTCGGCCCTCCCTGTCCCTGGAACGTTTGCGGTCCTGTCCGGCGCGATCCGCGTCCCGAGATCTCGAGTCCAGTCGATCCTTGCTCCCCCGACGTCTGTCGTTGCTGGATTTGTCGTGATCAATCGGCTCCTTCTTGCCCACATCCCATTCGCGTACCGGGCGCACAGGCTGTACAACAAAAAAAAAACAAATTAGCTGCTTTGCTATGTTGCTATGACAATAATCCTATTACCTTTTTGTCCGATGGTTCCAGTCGGGACCAAGCATTGCCCGCCTGCTGGTTATCTCTAGTGTTCTCCTGGCCATACCTGGGAGCCTCGTCCTTCGTTGATAGTATTGCACGATCCATGTCTGTGCGACTGCCGAAATCGACGTTTAAGCATTTGGGATTCGAGACAGGCCAGCGAACTCCGTGCAGGGCATGGCGGGTTTCAATAGCCTCGCTTGAAAGGTGAAAGGAAAAATATTATTATTAATCTAAATTAAAACAAAACAGATAATTATATATTAAAAAAATAATTATAAGGTAATTATTGTAAATTTATTAAACAGAACTCCATAGAAACATACTTTAATTCGAGAAATGATGTAGAAAACATCCACAAATAGGAAAAAACATAAATTAAACTTCCAATATTTGTGATAGTTTAAGCTACTTGTCCTAAGCTACATACATAATTCCTTTAACTACAATACTTACTCTTCAGTGGAGTAGGCAACGAAGCACTTAGACTTGATGCGATCTATCCAGAAACCATCTTCCTCGACGATCTTTCCCGTCCGCGCCAGCAGACCTTTCAGCTGCAGCACTGTGAAGGGGCGCACCAAATTGGTGATGTAAAGCACGTGGCTGGCGCGGTTTCGCGCAGGACTAGGATCACGGACAATGTGTGGTGCGGCTGTCGCGACTGTGGCTTTGCTCAGGGCGCCCTGTGCCGACACCGTGTCTGTGGCTGCCGTCGGAGTGGTCCGACCCGTGGCTTCAACTCCCTTGTCTTCCTTATCTGTCGTCGCCTCTGCGCCGGTGTTGGTGGTGGTGACGGTAATGGCCTCGGTGTCGCGATCCTTTCTCCCCTCGGAGGCGGACGCCGGCGAAGCGGAACGCTCAGAGTCGCGATCGCTGGTGACCAGGCCCTCTTCCTCCGAAGAGGAATCGAGTTGCACATCGCTAAGAGGCACCGGCTGCACCACATCGGCTATTATGTTCTTTAGGGAATCCGTCGAAATGGCAAGCACGGGCGGGGCGCGGTCCAAGGACTTTTTATTCGTTAGCCACTTGCGCTTTCGCACCGATCGCTGTTGTTGGAGAACTGGAGCGGTTGTGGTGTTGCTTGCGCTGCTGTTTACAGATGCCTCGTGCTTGTCGTTGGGAAGATCTGCTGGTTCGTCCTGAGTATGTTCTGCTTTCTCCTTTTGCTGCTTCCGGTTCTCCTTCTGCTCCTCCTCCTCTGCGTCCTGCTGTTCCTGTTTCGGTTCCTTGTGCTTCTTCTTGGACTCCCTGCGTTCCGCAGGAGCAGGGGCTTCTTCGTCCCTTTCCTCGACCTCTTCTGTCTGAATGTCTAATACATCGCTAGACGTTTTTAGATGTTCCTCATCCTTGCTGGAAGGAGAAGGAACCTTTACCTCTTGAACTGGCTCGCTCGGCTTGCTGCTGTCATCTTCGCCAGCTGGGGCATCCTGCTGCTGCTGCTGTTTCTCGTCCTCTTTGTCATCCTCCTTATCCTTGGCTTCAATGGGCTCTGGCTTGGATTCCTCTACGGGAGTCAGCTGATCCTCCTTCTTGGCAATGTCTTCGGACTCGCTCTCAGGAGCCGCGGGTGGCTCCACAGCCTTTTCCTCCTCTACGCCGTCCTTGGCCGCATCCTGGCCGTTCTCCGGTTCCTCTTCGGGAATGGTGTCCACCTTTTTGTCGCCGCCCTTGGCCTCCGTGCGCTTTTTGGGCGTCGTCCGGCTTCCGCGACTCTTGCGCACTGGCGACGATCCGGATCCGGCACGTTCCTCGCTGGAGGCGCGAGCCTCATTGATTTCTTCGCGCGCGACAGAGGCTTGCGGCAATTCCGGCACGTCGGTGTCCGGGATATCCTTTTGGCCCGCGACCGGGGCCTCGTCCTCGGTCTTCTCGTTCTCGGACACCTTGCGGGAGCGGCGACTTCGGCGTGCCACTGCCACCGGCACCGGAGCGGGCGACGATGACTTTTTTCGCTCGCTGCGCCGTCTCATGGCTGGCCAAAAAACGCTCGCAACGCGCTGCGACACTGGAAAGATCTGAAATAAAACGTAGGTAACGCCGGCGGACCCACAGCTATTTAATGCACTGGTCTTTGGGTTCACTTCTCTTCCTTTCCTGCACCTTTTCTCGATAAAGAAAATTTATTTAGCCAGGCCAGCGAAAGAGCGTCAATCCGCCATCAATATATGTAGGGTTGCTTTGCTCCGGTCTATCGTGCGTGTGCCGGTTATCGATAGTTTCTTGAGGTTAAATATCGTATGCGAATAGCGTGATAATATAAGCAAATTTATTATTTTAATTTCTCTATATAAATAAAAAATATACTTATTAAATAAATTCGTTAAAGTTTTTAAGTATTTATGAAATAACCGTTAGTCACCCTTCTAGATGTTTTTCCTGCCGGTATCATCTCTAAGCGATATGAAATAAGTTATTTCAAATAACTTTATAAATCTTTTTTAAAACCTTACCAAAAAGGCTCTGTTATTATGCGCAATCGGCATTAAATTAAAACTATTTAGCGGTACAAAATGCATTTTCAAAACTCATTTACCGCGCTTTGCAACACTGCACCAATTTCATAATTTTCAATACCATACCTGCAAAGTACCTGCATATAATAGTTTTTAGCTAAAAAATGAAATAAGCCCAACAAATATGATTGTGAAAAATATTGTTAAATTGACCCAAGTGATGGGCAGGCTGCGGCTTGTCCCGAATCCCAGGGAGTACTGTCATATGGCTCCATTGAAGAGGAGCACTTATAGCCAACGGTTGGGATCGGGAACACGATCACTGTGTGCCTATGCTGCGGATCACCGAGTGGCCTGGACAGCTCAACCCGCTCCAAGCTCATCCGGCGGAATGTTTTGGGCCTTTTCCGCTGCCTTTACCCTGAATCTGTTCGGAGGCGGTGATGAAAAGGAGGAGACTCCGGAGGACAAGCTGGTGAAGACCATCAAGCGTTCGATCCTCTGCATTCAGCGGGAACAGTACGACAAGGCCGAACAGATGCTCCACCTGGCCCTGCGAATGGCCCAGGATATTCAGAGCAAGGACGGCATCACTTATGTTTTCGATCTGATGGCCAATTTGGCCATGGAACGGGAGCAGTTCAAGAAGGCGGAGAAGATCTTCACGGACGTGATGAAGCGCCTCTTTGCCGACGGCCACACCGAAGAAAGTCCCAAGGTAGGTGACACACCTACCCTCCTTCACCAGTTAAGATCTCTTTCATCTTTAGATACTCCACATCAGCTCCAAAATAGCGCACATGTCACAGCTGCAAGGTGATTTGGAGAAGAGCTTTCAAGGCTTCACCTGGACGCTTCAACAGTTGGCCAAACTCCTGGAGAAAATGCCCGACGACAAGGACATATTGGAGCTGTATGGCCTGACAAAGAATTGGTATTGAAGGTGTTTCCATTGCCGCTACCCAGCTCACAGTTGCAGTCACAGTCAATGTGTTTCCTTGTGCTTATCCTTTCAGGTTCGGCCAGCTGTTGATGAAGCAGGGCAAGTATCTGGAGGCCAAAAACCTTTTCAAGGAGGCCTTCGACACACTCATCGATGTTTATGGCGCCGTCAATGATGCCTCGGTGACCATTCTGAACAACATTAGTGTGGCGTATGTGAACGTAGGTCATCTTAGTTGTCGAGTGTCCATAATATTAATCGGGTTTATTACAGCTGGAGAAGTACTCCGAGGCCAGGGAGACCCTTGAGCAGGCCATGGAACTGGCCAAGGAGCTGAAGGACTCCACACAGGAGGGTATTTTACAGGCCAACCTCGGTCTAGTGTACTTGCGAGAAGGTCTGATGACGCAAGCGGAGAACGCCTGCCGGCTGGCGTGGAAATTGGGCAAGCAGCACCAGAATCCCGATGCCGTTGAGCAGGCCGAGTATTGCCTCAACGAGATAAAGACCACCCTCAACGGGGAGAAGCGAAAGTGAGGTTTCTTTTTACAATGTATTTTTGACTATTTATAAAAATTTAATTTCGAAGTAAAGCGCAAATTGTAAAGGCTTAAATAGCGCGGCCTCGATCACATTGAGAAATAATCGCGGGGCGTGAATATTGGAATATTAGAAATTTGAATCGCCGCGCTATTATAACTTTTTTTTTTATTAACTTTTCGAACTTTAAACACTATTCGAACTTCGCGATGACGATCATAAGGGCTACGCCGGTGAGAAGAGCAAATATTTCCTTCAGCGACTGTTTCAGCTTGGTGGACTCCTCCAGCAGTTCTGGCAGAACGCTCACTGTTGCAATGTAAATGAAACCGCCAGCGGTGAAGGGCAGAACCCATGGTGCGGAGCCGTCTCCGCTTCCAGCTCCCAGGAGAGCCAGCGCTGTGCCCGCCAGAGCTCCGAGGGCAGTGACCAGCTGCAGCAGCATCGCCTTTCGCCTGGAGCATCCCGACTTGATTAGAATGGCAAAGTCGCCAATCTCGTGGGGTACTTCGTGCAGCAAAATGGTGACGGTGGTCACAATGCCAATGCTGTTGCCCGCCAAGTATGAGGCACCAATGGCCAGACCGTCGGTAAAGTTATGGGCAAAGTCCGCTGCAAGGTTCAAGTAGCCAGAAATCTCCACTTCGCCCTCCGGCTCGGCTTCTGGTTTCTTGGACTTGGTCTTGGTTGGCTTAGCAGGTTTGTCTCCATCTCCGCTGTCTTCCTTGTCGGAAGACTTCTTTTTAGGAGCCACTGGTTTGGGCTTTGGGGCTCCATGGCTATGCCCATGTCCTCCTTGACCGCCCTTTAAGATGCGAACAAGTTTCTCCACCGACAAAAAGGCAATGATTCCACCAAGAACCCACAGGCCAACGCTCATGTCGTGGCTGTGGGCGTGCTCGTGTTCCTCGCCCTCGTGGTGATGATGATGGTGATCATGGTCGTGGTCGTGATCATGTTCTCCATGGCTATGAGGATGCGTTGCATGAGGAATCAAGTGGAGGAAAGCGTCGCCCAGCAAGCCGCCGGATGCGAAGGCCAGCAAAACTTTTAGACGCGGCTTCATCGCCTCACTGTTGTCGAGAGGAATAATGTACAGCAGCACGAAGGGAGCGGCGCTGATAAGAAGCGTGGATCCCATTGAGTGCAGCCAAATGGTGCTCATATCTATAAGAAATTGGGGTCATACCCGAGGTATTGTATGTATGGGTGACTGTTGGCTTACCCAAAGCCGGCTTTGACTTGGTGTGACTTTCTCCGTGCCCGTGATGATGGTGTCCATGATCGTGGCCGTGATCATGATCGTGCTCATGGTGATGATGCCCATGATCGTGGTCGTGATGATCATGGTCGTGTCCATGGTCATGGTCGTGGTGATGATGGTGCTCCGCCTGCGGAGCGTTCTGCGGATCGAAGTTTTCGTTGGCTTCCCGCGAGTATTTGAAACTGGGATTGCCCTGGCCGGCGCACAAAGCCGGCAGGGAGAGGAGCACGGCTCCCAGGATGATGCCCAAGGCCACCTTCTGGTAGAACTGGAGCTTGCTGCCCTGGAAATCAGCCACTTGTTTGGCCATTTTGTCCTAGTCTCTGTTACGCGTGGGACTGCGGCTAAAGTGTTGTGACGTGTTTGCTTTTTTCTCGCTGCGTACTCACTGTAGTTATCGATAACCGAGAGATACATACGCTATCGATTGTTTTTTTTTTAGAATATATAGACAGATGTTTTTGTTTTCTTTTGAATTGTTTAACCTTGGATATTTGTTTAACTTTTTCTACAAAAGTTCTAAAGACAAGGCCACTGCTGATAAAAGTCAATGTTTACAAACATAAGTAGTACTTATTAAGTAGATAGTTAAATATTTGAAAATCATGCGCTGTTTACACTATCAAAAGTAAACCGTTCACATCGTACTTTGTTTTGGAACTAAACAGTTTAAATTGAGAACTAATTTTCACTTAACCATTAATTAAAGCAAGACCTGAGATTTCGCTCAACATCTCAATTAATAGTCTTTCATTAAATAATAAATATAAAAAACGTTCTTGACAAACCTACCTGATAAAAACGTTCCCCCATGTCAATTTTAACATCGATTAAAATACAATCATTTGAATAATTTTGTATTTGTATATTTGCAATTAAATGACTATTAAATATCTTTATGCTTTTAGTTTGTTTCCTATTTTTTTTATCGTTACCAGACATGGTTAAACGAGGCTAATAACTAGACACGTGAAGGGTGCACAATAATTTGTTTATGTATACTATGCCGTTGATAAACCGCGTAAAATTCGTCGGTGATCAATAAATTATTAGTTCGAGTTGCACATGACACGGCAATGTGGGTGTGTGTGTTCAGTGTTTGTTTTGTGTATGTATATATACAAGCCACTTTGGTTGCTGGTTGAATTGCTGCTGATCCTTCTGTCGTTTCCGTTTCCGGTTCCGTTTCCTCCGCTCAGTACAGGTTGATCTTCTTGAGTATTGTCTTCCGACACATGTGGCACGTCCGGAGCGTTTCGGCACAATGGGAGCAGGCTCCGTGGCCGCAGAGGAAGGCCACATCCCGCTTTCGTTCCATGCAAATGCCGCAGAAGTGCGACTCCTCGAACTCCTGCACCTTGTTCTCCAGGTAGCGCAGCAGATCCCCGGACGGCAGGCGTGTGGGGTCACTGGGTGACGACGTGGACGTAGGCAGGGCAACTATCCGCCCGCTGGCTGTAAGACGCCGTTCTATGACCACCCCGCAGCGGAGGCACTTCTTCATTCGGATGCCGCACTCCTCGCAAGCGATCTGGTGCTGGCACGGCTCGAAGCGCACCAACTGCAGGATCTCATTACAGACAATGCACTCCTGAGGACCGGACACGATCACCGGACTGGGGCTAGGACCTGCCGCCCCGGCCTCCAGTACCGTACTACTCGAGCATGAGGTCACCGGGGGCTTGGGCGCCTTCTTGCGCGGCGCTACCTGTGGCGAGACGTTCTGCTGCACTGCGTCCGAGTTTAGTTTTTTTACGCCCGGCGAAGCGGAGGGCGTGGATGGAGCTGCACCTGCTGCAGCCGATGGTATCTCGTTTGGCTTTGGCATTAGATCTAATTGCTGGCGCTGCGGTGGTGGTGGTGCTGCTACACTTCCATTGGATTCAGCTCCTGTTACAGCAGAAACTTCCTCACCGGCGGTAGCTGGTGCGGACATTTCCAGAGCTTGGAGGTTTCTAGGCAGTGACTCCACTTCGCCCTGTTGCCCGAAGATTAGCTGCCTGATGTTGCGGTCCGTGATCCATTCGAAAATACTTGCATTGGCGTTGTTAAGCTCCACTCGACAGCCGGCCCTCGAAAGATAGATAAGGATGCTGTACATCAGTCTATCCTCGGCACGAACGCTCGTCTGCACTAGACTCAGGTAAAACTTGTGGATCTCAGGTGCCTCCTCGGGGTGCGGTTCGGCGGCAGATTGCAGATTGGACTTCTTAATCACGCACAAGTGCATGGCATTGTCACCATCCTCGTCCTTGGCGTTTACGTCGCAGGAAAGCCGCACGAGTCGCTCGATCACGCCGGCATGGCCCTGGGAGACGGCCAGCAAGAAAGGCGTCTGCCGGCGATTGTTGCGTATATCCAACTCCGCTTGTCCTTCGGTGACCAACGTTTCCACCACCTGGGCATGTCCGTTGAGAGCTGCCAAATGAAGGGCCGCAAAGCCATCGTCCTTGCGCACATTGACCAGCTGGCGGGAGAGCAACAAGATGCGGCGGGCCGCCACCACGTTGCCCTTAAGCGCTGCATGATGGAGCACGTTGAAGCCGCGATTATTCTTCACCGTGAAGTCCAGGTTGGGCGCATTGCATAGTAACTCTACGACCTCCGTGTTCTCCTTGCCGATTGCATCGTGGAGCGCCGTATCACCGTACGAGTCCTGGATATTCACGTTGGCGTTGTGCTGCAGCAACTCGCGGACGCAGTGCGGCGTTTTCTTGTGCGCGCATATGTGCAGTGCAGAGCAGTGGCTCGAGTTGAGGAAGTTCACCTCGGCACCGTGCTGCAACAGCACACGCATCGTGGCCGGTTGATTGCCGAATGCTGCGTAATGCAGGGCAGAGTCGCCCTCCTTGTCCACCGCATTCACGTTGGCACCCTTGGAGATGAGGTAGCTGACAAGGTCGACGTAACCCTGGTGCGAGGCAACCTGAATGCAAGCTTTGCCACCACTCATTACGTCCACCTGGCCGGGATTCACATCCAGGTACTGGCGGACGAAATCCAAATGGCCCTGGGCGGCCTCCCGAACCAGCTTGTCGGCAACCGAACTGCCCGAGAGCCCAGAGAGCGGTGTCATCACATGGTCCGCTCGCCGGTGGCTCAGGTCCATCATGCTGTTGGAGCGCTCAGCTGCCGTGGCCAGGGGCGAACGCTCCAGTTTGACACATTTCGGATTCAACGTCCACTCGAAGCCGTCATCTAATTGCTGGATGCGCAGATCGCCGTCCGAGTACACCTTCACAACCTTGCAAATTTTGCCCAGGGCCTGAAAGCGGATTTTATATTATAAATAGTATAATTTTTAAGGATTTTACAAAACTCCACTTACGTGTCGCATGATTTCGATCCATTCGCCGTGGCCCTTCTGCAGCTGCTGCACTTTGTTGGCATCATTAATAATGGTGACCAGATCACCGACGCGAAAAGAGACAACCTTTACAAGAGCGGCGGGATGGAAGGTCCAACGATTGGGACAGTTTTCATACTGGACACTGTTGGGATTACCATTGTTAGAGACACAAATAAATGTAAAATTATTGCGTATACCCACCGTATGTCGCCTTTGTCCGTGATGCGATGTACGGTGCCCAGTTTGGACAAGTGCTCGACCATGCGCGGATTCCATCCCCCGTGCCCCTGCTGCAACTTCATCAGGGCATCAACCTCCAGGCAAACCTTGACGCGGTCGCCCACGGAGAAGCTTGGCTTCACCATCGGCGCCACCGGCTGCAACTCCTCCGGCTGACCCAGAACGGGCATATGGTCCTTGTAGTAGTGACCGCCGCAAGTGGCCGTTATATACTTGAGGTCCACGTTGCCCTTATGGCCCAGACGATAGACGTTCGTCGATCCGGTTACCCACGATACGTTGGCCACGCTGCGACACGATTCGTTGTCCCAGCCCCGGATTTCCATTACCCGTCCAGTTTTACCCTCGCCGCCGTCCTGTTCGCTCCACTCCCAGTCAGGACCGCGCACCACTTTGGCGCCCACGAAGATGCCGCGCAACTGGATGCGCTTGGAGCCCTTTCTCGTCGGCACTCGTACGCCCAGCGAATTGGGAGAGGTGTAGCGGACGAAGGGGTGCTCCAGGTCGTGCAGATCCTCCGCGTAGCAGTAGGCGCACAGATGGTAGTTGGCACACTGGGCGCACTTAAATACTATGCCGGCGATGCCCGCCTTGGAACAGCCATCGCAGACGACATTCGAGTGACGAACTCCTGCGAATAAATAATAAGAAAGTTAATATATGTAAATACATTTTTTATTTAAATTATTTCAAGAACTACAAACTAAAAAATATGTAAATACCCCGATTTTCCTACTTTTAGTTTGAGTTTAATTCTTTTTAATTTCATAAATTCCTATTGATATTTCAAAATGCTGATGTTCCGATATTTTTGAAAAATAATAATAACTCCTTAATGTTTTATATTTAATAATATGATACATTTTATAACTACATTATTCAAACAATATAAAAAAATAACACAAAAAGAATTTGTTGATATTGTAAAAATATATATTTTCTAATCAAAAGAATTTATCAGTTGCAATTTTTACTACCTAGTTCTTAAGTTTTCAGAATAATTCTCTAAAAATTACATTTTCACTTACCAACTTGAGCATTATCCACAATTATCAAGTCGTACTGGTTCTGGTAGCCCACCCGGTAGTTGGTCCGGTGTCCGGAATCCCAGTTGACAACCACGGTGTTCTCCGGCGAGTGTGTCGATCCACAACGTCCGATTTCGCAAACGGTTCCAACGTGACCTTCTCCGTCGTCTGTTGCGTAAGCAATGAAACAAAGTTGGAAGCGATGTGATGTTAGTTGGCGAGATGTGATGGGGAATCTATAGAGCTGCAGCCAGGCTCCTCCTTGGGCTGCATTGTGTGCATATCCACAGCCACATCCACATCCGGTGGATATCAGACATATGCAATGCACACTTCCCCCTCATAAACAACGCGCCATGACTATAAATACCCACAATCATTGACTCGGGCTCGGGCTCCAAGCGGATTTTTGTTATGCACTCGAACTCGGACGTGCAGCTGCTCTATAATTACCCCAAAACACGGGTGTGGATGTGGAGACGTTCTCTAGAGGGTGACATTTGATGTTGGTTGGGGAGGAATGGGGGCACCGATGGCTCTGCTCCTATCTGAAACTTTTGTTTATGTCTATTTTCAACACACCCCAGCAGAAGGAATACCAAGGCACAAAAATAAACTCTCCACATTCTCCCCAATCTAAAGGCACGCTGGAACTAAGAACTCGCGATCCCCACCCGGTGACTAAAAATAAACACTCCAAAAAGGTTGGAGACAAAATGGCACGCGCCCTTGCCGCCTGATGTGATAGCCAGACATATGTATATAACACATGCTGCAGGCTTTTTGCTGTAGGGGAAAAACTGCGTTTCGAGAAGGAAGGAACACATACCATGACCTAATCCGTGTGTGCATTCACTGCAGCCATGTGCAGCTGCAGTTGTAGCCTGTCCAATAGGCTCAAAGCATTACTCAACAAAAACTGTTTCTATTAACACCCAGTATTTCTCACTTTTTATATCGTCTATGGTTTTGAAGCAACAGTAGATAACAGGATAGAGCTTAAGCATTTAAATTGATTCATGAAAGTCCTGACGTGTTTGATAAATATAATTGTACTCGTTATCTTGAATCCAAATTCTTGACCATTATGAATATAGCGATAAGATATTTTGCAAGTAACACAGAACTTTGTAATATAAGTTTTTTGACTTCCGGAAGTACATAGAAGTAGTATCACTAAAGCTTTTGGGATTACAACATTTATAAAGACAGAAATTTTTAGAAATTACTAAATTAAACCTTTCATTTATCTAAGCAATAATGTTTAAAAAAGTTTTCGTTCTACTTTAGGAGTTGTTAATTATGGGTCCATTTAAGAGAAAAGCTATTATAATGTTAATACATTATTGCATGATTAATAAAAGTACATATGTGAAGATCTTTTTTCGAATACAGTTCTACTCTTTTTCAATTTAAGTCTGATTTCGAAATGATATGTATAAGCATTACCAACTAATTGTTTGTAATACGTATAATATGAATTTTTTCCAGCTAAAGACAATTAATTCAATTAAAAACTACGCAATATTATTGTTTGGTGGGCAGCTGCCTACGGGCGTGTTTACCTGCCACGTAGGGTGGCCTTAGTGTATATGTACTATCGAGAACCGCACATCCCCGCCATATATGTATGGGCCATAAAACGAAGCGACGAAAGCAGAAGCAATTGGTAAGCGCAAGAATTTCGCTGCTGCGGCAGTGAGTGTTGCTAAAAATAGCGAGGCGCGTCCTCTTTACATACAAGAACGCCCCGAGCAACACAAGCGGACACGGACGTACACCCCACCGTCCCGCCGCCCCCTAAAACCCACCCCCCTCCCCTGCCGACCCTCCACGGGTGCCAATGCCAAGTGAGTTGAGTTTCGGGTATACAGTAAATATCGGTCACGAAATAATTTCCTTCAAAATCGCATTTTCATTTATAGCCACATTGAATTTCTTAGAAATTTTGAATACTTCCTTTATGGGTTGTAAAATGATTATTATCACATTTTATCAGCTTTAGTTTGAGTTTAATTCTTCTTAATTTCATAAATTCCTATTGATATTTCAAAATCTTAAAAAAATCCTTGCTGATAAGAAGAATAATATCAAAATCGCATTTTCATTTATAGCCACATTGAATTTATGGGTTGTAAAATGATTATAACACATTTTATCAGCTTTGCTCATATCGCCAAATAAAATTTACGGATTTTGAAGTTTCAAAATATGTACAAAGTTTTATCAGCTTTAGGAAACAGCCAATTGAAATAACATCTGGGGGTCTAGTTCCATTTTAAGATTAAACCCCAATAGAGCATATTTATACCCTTGCAGAGGGTATATTGATTTCAGTCAGAAGTTTGCAACGCAGTGAAGGAGACGTTTCCGACCCCATAAAGTATATATATTCTTGATCAGCATGACTAGACGAGTCGATCTAGCCATGTCCGTCTGTCCGTCTGTCCGTCTGTCCGTCTGTCCGTCCGTTTCTACGCAAACTAGTCTCTCAGTTTTAAAGCTATCGGGCTGAAACTTTCCCAAAAGTCTTATATCTTTTGCAGGTAGTATATAAGTCGGAACCAGCCGGATCGGACAACTATATCTTATAGCTCCCATAGGAATAATCGGACAAAAAAATGAAAAAAAATTATATCTTTGGTGTTTTTTAGCATATAAACTCCTAAGCTTGGAAATAACAATTTTTAAATAATTTTGAATTTTAAATTAAATTTTATCGAAATCGGACGACTATATCATATAGCTGCCATAGGAACGATCGGAAAATTTGTGGAAAAATAATATGAAAAAAATTATAGCTTCGGTGTTTTTCAACATATAACCTCCAACGCTTGGAAATAACATTTTTTAATTAGTTTTGAATTTCGAATTAAATTTTATCAAAATCGGACGACTATGTCATATAGCTGCCATAGGAACGATCGCAAAATTGGTAGGAAAATAATATGAAACAAATTATAGCTTCGGTGTTTTTTAACATATAACCTCCTACGCTTGGAAATAACATTTTTTAATTAGTTCTGGGTTTCGAATTTAATTTTATCAAAATCGGACGACTATATCATATAGCTGCCATAGGAACGATCGGAAAATTGGTAGGAAAATAATATGAAACAAATTATAGCTTCGGTGTTTTTTGACATATTATCTTATACTATTGGGAATATCATTTTTTGTGTTTTTAAATTTAATAATTATAGCTGCAAGGGTATATAAGCTTCGGCTTGCCGAAGCTAACTTCCTTTCTTGTTTATAGTGAACTTTATAAATGACTAGCGTATGGGCCAAATGGGGAGTCCCAAAAAATCTTAGCAAATCAGTTTACAGATATCAAAATCGAATGATAAGGCATTTTAATAGTGTCATTTGGTGCTGTATTGACTCATTGTTTTTGATGCTAGGTCTACATATATAGATAGTAAGTAATTGGAAATTTTATCAAAATATTATCTTTAAATTCATATTCGCAATCTGAACTTTTATAATAAAAGTGTTTTATGTTTAATTACATTAAAAAATGAGTTATAAAAAACTTGCATACTTGGCGTTCGGATAATAATGAAAAAAATGATACTAACATAAGAATGAGTTTAATCTTAAAAATGCGCAAATAATCCCTCTTTTTTTTCTGTCGAGCTGATAAGTTCCATCTAAGCCCAAGTTAATATGACTAAACATGGAAATTTCAAAATTAATTTCGGATTTAATTATGAGTAGCATGGTCTTCCCCCACTAATCTTCACGGTACGCCGATTTCAGTCTATACTGCCTAACAAAAACACACGTATCTATAAACAGAGAGCGGATGGCAAGTTAATTCGCCCCTTTGGAGGTGGGTAAAGGTAAACAAGTTGGCTTGGTGGCTGCCTGAGTGCGTTCTTACCTTGATTCGACCAGATCCAATTGGGTCCGCGCACCACTCGAATGCCGGGCGGAATGGAGGCTCGCATGGCGCTTGGTTGGCTCACTTTATGTAATTCCGTTTCAGCCGTTTCCTGCAAGGATGATAGCATAGATGTGACATTTGACATTACTCGGAACGCGGAGTTTGATGGGACCTGGGCTGATAATTGGGTCAACTAAATGGCGGCCCCGTCAGCGCATGACTAAAATGGAAGGGGAGCATAATGGGGGGAGGTGCCACGGGAATCTTTGAAGGTCTGAAGCCACTTAAAAAGGTGTATTACTGGGGTATAGCGAACTTAAAAAGCAATTGTAAACTTCTTGAGATTTTTCTGTGGCACCATATGTACTGGGATATCCATGTCCATCGGCGGAGGCAATGCCATTCAAATGCCAGATATGTACATATGCCTCCCGATCGCCACAGTGCTTCGGTTCCGGGGAGTCCGAGTTTTTGTGGTGCGGGTGCAGCCCAGTAGCTCGTATGACGCATGCCGATAAGACAGATGGATATTTGTACATATGAACCATTCCAATGACGATTCCTCATCAACCCGTTGATAAAAACCCATTGCTGGTGTCTGACTTTTGGTCAAGTAACCAAGTCATTCAAGGAATTGACCCGCATGTGTTGTTTACGAAAGTCCAAGCACTCACACACACACTCACGCCCGTTTTGACATCGCATATATACATATATATGTATTTATCTGTATGTACATAAGTATATATGCAAAATCGGGTATCGGGAACAACGATTATTGAGGGCACGGCTTTGGTTTTGGTTTTTGGGGGCTTACCAATGCAATTTGTGATACTGTCGCTGTGCTCCAGCTGTTTGCAATGAAAAACTTTAAGTTCTCGTGCCTTTATTGGTGCATTTTATGCGCGCGTGCGCTTTTTATTGGGCATTTAGTGTTTCCTTTCGCTAAAATGCATGGGCACCGTTGCTACGGTGAGCAAAAGGGGTCATAGTTCACTCGAACGCGATTCGTTTTTCGCACTTTTCTAACACGCCGAGACCGCACGATTCGTCCAAGCTCTCAAGCACATTACAATTTGATAGTTTATTGGCCAAAATTCCAATTTTGCTAGCACTAAAAAATACAACTACAATTTGGGTCTGCTTCTTACTTCTTACTAAAGGTGGCCGTGCAAAATTACAGCTGCAGTCGATAGTAATCGATAGGCAGTAGGGTAATCGATGGCCGAGACTGAAATATCAACAACACGAACACATGTTAATTTGTTTTTGGCAGTCTATAGATTAAATTTAGTTGTTTACTTAGGTCTGCTTGGTTGTTTTTATTTATGATCGTGGGCGTGTGATGAAAAGGGTTGCTGAAATGGACCAACTAACGTATCAAACAGCTGTTAAGAAGGGTAAATCGGCGTTATACAAGACCTTGGTGGTAAAAAATAAATATGTACTTTTTGCAGCCCAACTGGTCGAGAGGAATCCCCAATTGCAGTTGGATCCCATGCGCGTTTCTATGCACCAGGAGGAGGATATCATAGCCTTGGCCCAACAGATCCAAAATGCAGACAAACAGTTGAAAAACACTACCTGCCATAAGCTGGGGGTTATAATGGAGCAGGTTAGTACATCACCCTCTTTAACTATACTTAAAGTACTAATAGAACTTTAATAGATCAAGATGCTTCAGGCCCAGGCCATGGATATACTGAAGGAGTCGGGTCTTAACCAAGAACTGCATAGTGCGGCCTGCAACTTCACCAAAAAACCCGGGCAAATCTACCATCTTTATCAAAGGGCATCGGGTCAAAACTATTTCAGCATGCTATCACCGGAAGTACGTTTTGTTTTTAAAGATCTTTGGAAAACCCCTAATATATTATATTATTCTATTGTAGGAATGGAATCTATCGGTTGACCAGACATTTAAAGGCAGCTATAGGTTGGAATTCGATTTGAGCTGGACCCCAGTGGATAAAATTAAGGAGCAGGATGAGAAAATCAAGTGGGCAGAGCAGTGTATGCAAAAGGCCCTAGAAAGTGGGCGAGGTTCAGCTATGGCCATTGACTTTAATATAAATAATGAATAAGATAATAGAAATTAAATGAGTAAATGGTTTGTATTTTTGAGTTTTTTAATAACCAAATATTACGTTAATTGCCTGACGATAAAAAACTACCTTTAAATGAATAGATAATTTTAATAAAGAATTATTAAAAAAATGTTTAATAAATATTTCTTAAATAAATTAAAATGATAAAAGCCTTCGATTATTTTCAATCGATAGGACAAGTGCATCTCGGTGCCTATCGATAGCTGCAGTTCGATTTCGGTTTCTGTTTTGCTTTCAGTGCAACAGCTGAGAGCTCTCTTTTTTGTGAAATTGTGCATATTTTTAGTTTGTTTTGTTTCGTTTAGCGTTTCGTTCCGACACGCAACATGTCCGCGCCCAAGAACGAGATGTACTACAGCCTGTTGGAGTGGTTCAAGACCCTCAATCTGAATGCTCCGCACGCAGATGCGGAATCTCTGGCCGACGGAGTGGCTCTGGCCCAGGCCCTGAATCAATTCGCCCCCGAATCCTTCACCGACGCCTGGCTGTCCAAGATCAAGGCCAGCGCCGTGGGCAGTAACTGGCGGCTGCGGATGAGCAACCTTAAGAAGGTGACGCAGTCGGTGTATGACTACTACAGCGAAGTGCTCAACCTCTCCCTGAGTGATTTCTCCAAACCGGATCTGCAGAGGATTGCCGAGAAATGCGACCTGGGCGAACTGGAGCGCCTGCTGCAGCTGGTCCTCGGGTGCGCCGTCAACTGTGCCAAGAAGCAGTCCTACATCACGGAGATTATGTGTCTGGAGGAGGAGCTGCAGGCTAACATTATGCGCGCTCTTCAGGAGCTGGAGACCACAAGGCAAGCTTCCTCGCCGGAGGGCGGTGTGGTCAGCTCCCTGTCGCGCAGCTCCCTCAGCGGAATTCTGGACACCAAGGCCGTGCAGGAGGAGCGCGATGCCATGGCTCAGAAATGCTTCGAGACCGAGAAGAAAATGCTGCTGCTGATCGACGAGAAAACGAACCTTCAGCAGGAGTTGCAGAAGCTACAACAGGAGTTTGCCCGCCTGGAGCAACACTCTACGGTGATTGGGGATGATGGTGTCTCTTTGGGACCAGTCCAAGCCGGATCTGTGCGCTACAACGAGCTGCGCCGCCAGCTGGACCTACTAAAGGAGGAGCTGCTACAGTCCGAAGGAGCTCGCGAAGACCTAAAACTCAAGGCCCAACAACAGGATACAGATCTGCTTCACATGCAAATGCGCATCGAGGAATTGATGGTACGTATTCCCATAATCAATAAACTCTAATCCTACATATCATTCTATATTTTCATGAATATGCAATACTTTTAAAAATAATATAATGTAAACCACTTTTGTTACCAACAGAAAAGCTCTGCTGAGGTAATCACTCTTAAGGACGAGGTCGACGTTCTACGGGAATCCAATGACAAACTCAAGATTTGTGAGGCCCAGCTTGACACGTACAAAAAGAAGCTAGAAGACTACAACGACCTGAAGAAGCAGGTCAAGATCCTGGAGGAGCGCAGCGCCGACTATGTACAACAAAATGCGCAGTTTGAGGAGGATGCCAAACGATATGCCAATACTAAAGGTCAGGTGGAATTGTTCAAGAAGGAGATCCAAGACCTGCATGCCAAGCTGGACGCCGAGAGCAGCAAGAACGTTAAACTCGAGTTTGACAACAAGAATCTGGAGGGCAAGAACCTAGCCCTGCAGCGGGCCAAGGACAGCCTGCTCAAGGAGCGCGATAATCTTCGCGAGACCGTCGACGAGCTGAAATGCGGACAACTGTCCTCCAACTCGGCGCTGACTGGCACCACCGTTTCCCGGGAATTGCAGCCGTCTGCAACTGTGGAAAAACTTCAGCGTCTGGAGGCGGAGAACAAGGCGCTGCGCGAGGGGCAGGGCGGCCAGACAGCTTTGGCGGTGAGTCATGGCAGATAGTGTTAGTTGGTAGCATTATATTCATACTATATATTGTTGTAGCAACTTCTGGACGATGCCAACAAACGCTGCGAAAATTTGCGTGAGCAGCTTAAGACGGCCAATGAACGTATTCTTTCCCTATCGCATGCCTCCCAAAGCGATGATCCTATTTTGAAAGAGTAAGTTTAAATCACTTTGTAATACTCTTTAGTTCGATTTCTAAACATAAACCACTGCATTCTGAATGTGTTCTCATTTATTAATTTCATTCACTTATTAGTTCGCATTTTATATCATGATCTATTTCTCGTAAACCTTTTTTTTATCACAGGAGCGAGTTTGGCAAGCAAATTAAACAGCTGATGGAGCTAAATGAGCAGAAGAGTGAGTCATGATTAAATTCCTATTCGAAAAAACAAAAGCCTATATTATTTTTATACTCAAAGCTCTTCAACTGGAGGAAGCTGTGACCCAGAGCACGTCTCTGCAATGTAAGGTGACTCAGCTGGAATCTAATTTATCAGCACGTGAGCAAGAAATTCTGGTGTATGACGCCAAATACCGAAAATGCGTGGAGAAGGCCAAAGAGGTGATCAAGAGCATAGATCCGCGAATTGCTAGTGGTAAGTTATTCAACACACTTCATGGACAAAAACCTAATTGTTTATTCTCTAGCACTAGATGCTAGTGTGCTGGAAAAGAGTGCTGACCTTGTCGAGGAGGAACCGAAGCCTAAGATGAGTGTGATGGAGGAGCAGCTAATGACCTCCGCCTTCTACAGGCTAGGTGTTAATGCCCAACGCGATGCAATCGACTCAAAGCTGGCCATCCTAATGGGCTCGGGCCAGACCTTCCTTGCCCGCCAGCGGCAGTCGGCACCTCGCAAATCCCTAAGTGCAATGAAATCAAAGTAGAAAGCATGAACCTGATGAGTAGCCTAAGTATCTTTCTTGTTTGAAAATTTATATAAATAATATATATATAATGCAAGTATTTATTGGACCTCCGCATGGATCTATATCGTATTTATAGGATATACCTTAATAAAATAACTAAAAATATTCAAAGGTAAACTAATCAATTCTTTTTTTTGGTTTTAAGTGCAACCATATCTTAACTTCTTCCCCAAGAAAAACATAACATTGTTTTGTAAATATTTTAGCTTTTAGTATTGAATTAAATACATTTAACGCAGAGTTCAGGGCGAAAACAAATGCACACATAAATGAAGGGGTCGCTCCACGTGGCTCTGGAACCCATCTTGTAGAGAGTTTCTTGGGCATTGGCACAGGTAGGAAATGCAATTCGGAAAGGAGCAGGAGCTACACAGACGAGCGGTAATAACAGTAGGTATCATCCTTTACTTGGCGATCAGTTGGGGCTGCGAACCGCCGGCTGCCGGCTGGATCTCGCTCAACTAACTGGTGCAGTCTACATACTTGGTACATAGGATCTCTGACCCACCGGTTCACCAGGGTCGCCACATGCTCTCATCCTGTCCAGCAGCTGCTGCCGCTGCAGCCGCCGCCGCCGCCTGGGCCATGTAATGGTACTCCTCCTCCTGGCGTTGTCTTAAGGCCTGACGAGCTGCGTTGCTTGTCTGCGGACGTGGACTGGCCACCGGAGCCTCGTTCTCATTCGAACCGATGCCACTCTCGGATCTGGGCGAGGATTGCTGCGTGGCGGGCATGGACTTGTGTTCCGACACAGAGACGCCGGAACTGACAGAGGCTGCCACCGAGGCGGGTCTCTCCTGGTGAACTGATGGCGTTCCAGCACCGGAAGTGGCCATGGCGGAAACGTTGACACCGGCGGATGCGGCCACCGCCATGCTGTTGGCATAGGCTGCAGCCGCTGCGGCAGCCACATGGGCCGCCTCCAAACCTCCGGGGAAATTGGGACTCAACTTGCCGGCCAAGTGTGGCTGTACCCTCTGCAACTCAATCAGCCGCTCAAAGTCCGTGCGAGTGGCTATCGGATCCACCAGGGGCTTGGCACTCAGACCAAGGGCCGCCGCCAGTTGGACGTAGTGGGGCGGCAGGACCAGGACACCGTTGGCGGAGTCGGGTTGCTGCTGCACCTGCGCCTTCAGCTGCTGCTTGTACTGCTCCAGGACATTGGCGCACACCTTGTTGCGATCCTCCTCGTAGCTCAGCTCGCTGGGAGCGGCTGCATCCTGTGGCGAGGGCTGACTTTGTGGCTGGCCCTGCACTTGAATCGGAATCGGAGTCTGCGCCTGCGCCTGGAGTCCACGATTGTTGTTTTCATCCTGCGGCGCCGGCGTGGCAGGTTGGGTCCTCTGCTCCATTGCCACCAACTTCAGGCCTTTGCTGTAGTCCAGCGGATTCGAGTCCTGACTGCTGTAGTCCAGCGAATGCTCCTCCGGCTGCGACTTCTTTGCGTGGTTTAGGTCAAAGCAGCTGCTGCTGCTGGGACTCTCCGCAAAGGTGGCCGTCGAGTGGGGACAGATCTCCACATCGATCTCGGCGATGCACTGGTCCAAATGCCGCAGGAGTCGCGCCTTGGAGCCAGGCTCCGCCAAAGTGGGCATGGTGCCCAGGGGCGGCGGCTCCGGGGTGGCCAGGTAACGAGCCACCTCGCGAGCACAGTCCGTGTAACCCGCTCGGTATTTGTTAACCGCTGTAAGAAAGATAAGATTAAAATATTACTACCCAAGTTTGATTTTAAGCATATCCGTTCTGTAAATGTTAAAAAAATGTAACATTTTCTAGGAAATTAAGATAGGCTCTTGATTCTCTAAGTTATCTTATCAATATTCTTTGAAAAATTCTGTAAAATAAGTAATCCGGCTTTGGGCAATTTATAAAGGGACTATATGTAACTAAGAGGAGAAGGAATATTTATTTTCAGTCACATTAGTTATAATTATTATCAAATTAAACTAAAAGAAAAATCATTCAATTAAGAATGCTGGCTTAAGAGTAAATCGTTCTTGAAAAAAGAACGAGAGCCCAGTTCGAACCTGTTTAACTTTTGAACCTAATGTTATTTCTCTGAGGGTAGATTATTGTAATTTAAATCTTTTTGTTATCTTTTAATAATTATTCCTGATACGATCTACAAAATTTTGGACTAAGGACTACGTCCCGTAATAAACCCGAATATAAATCTTTCCTTACAATATTCCTATATAAATTCGGGTTTGAATTGATTTCCAAGACTCCACATTATATTTTTGTTCAAAGAATATTTTATTTGGTGCAAAGATTTTTAAAGTCGTATACCCAAATTTAATATAATAAAATGCAGAACCAATAAAAATCGTAATCCTTGAAACAACTTGGGGATAAGAGGATGCTCCCTAATCCCGGACTATACTCACTGGGATCATCGAGATTGCGATGCCGCTGAAAGTGACGGACGGTCAGTTCCAGGATGTCCGCCTTCTCCAGCTTGGTGTGCTTCGCCTGGCCCTCGCCGTTCTTGGCATTCTGGCTCTTGGTGGACTCGAGGATGAGGGCCTTCAGGATGGCCAGGCTCTGGTTGATGCGCGCCCGCCGTCGCTTCTCCATGAGTGGTTTGTTTGTCCGCTTGCTGATGTCCTGCGACGAGGTCACATTCTGCGTGGAGCTGACCAGCCCGATGGATTTTATGCCGCTGCCATTGGTTGAGCCGGCGGCGGTGAATCCGATGCCTGCTCGAAGTATCAAAGTATAAATTTAATTAGCACCTTGTAATCCAAGTGATTTTCTTTAAGCAGAAGTCTAATAGATTTTAGCAAGAGCAAGTTGCTGTAATTGAATTATGCGCAGGTAAAGATGTCACTTTAGTTTTTGGAAACTTTTGAAATTTTACTATAATGTTTTTCTTTGTATTGCATTAAATTCGACCATAGGAGCCCAACATTTTAGTTAGTAAATTGATTAAGGCCTTTAACTTGGTTAATTAATGAGCACATTGTGCGTGCTGGGAAATATATGAAAATGTTTTTAAACTTTATGTTTGGCTGGAAATAATTTCACCTCATATTTCTGTTGGTTGTTTATTAAATAATAACGACACTTATTCATGCTTTTTAAAAGTAGTGAACCAAAATGTTGTAATATTTGAGCACTGTTTAATAATAAAATTATACACATATTGGCCACAGGTGTCCTTTTTTTGCAGAAACAGTGAATTCAACTTTGTTTAATAGTCATATAATATAGCGAGTCATTGACTGATTGATTGACATGTTGATCAATCACACAATCACTGATAGATAGATTATCCATACTTCTAGTTTAATTTTTGTAACAGTTCAAATAAATCTTTATTTATTAACTATTTAAATTCACTTTATATTATATACATATATCGTAGAGAAAATGTATAAAAACAGTTTAAAGTTTAAAATTTGAATTTGCATTTTAAACTTATTTCTCTAGTGGACAGAACATTGTATTTTACCAGGTGCTGATTTATTTTTCGAGTAATCCTTATCACGTTTTGCTGTCATTTTCTCATTTTTACGAAATCCAAAAGAAATCGTTGCCCGTTAGTTAGAAAAAAATGGTGTGCCTTATTTATTTATTATATATTTTTTTAATAATTTCGTAAAGTCTAGCTTTAGAGTCCGCGCCAACAATTACGTCTTTTGGGTGGTTGATAAAAAGTCGAATTCCGTTCGACAAGGACACACGTCCGCACTGTTCGAGGATGCACGGCTAACTGAAGGCAAGGACCAAAAACAATTGCGACTTTTCACTTCGTCGCTTGTCGGCTGTCGTCTGACTGGCAACTGGGCTTTTCCGATTTTCCGCTGCCGCGTGCGCTTGGTTTGTGCAAAATTTCCCGACTGAAATGCTTGGTTAGCTCATGTTGCTGCCGTTGCTGTTGCTGTTGCTGATGTTGCTGCTGCTGCTGCTGCTGCTGGCAGTGGCACGAGCCGTCGTCGTCGTCGTGTGGCGCAGCAACCAAAGCAGATTGGAGTCAACCGACAATAAAAGCAACAGCAACAACAACAACAGCAGCAACAGCAACAGCAACAGCAATCAGCAGGAGCGGCAGCAGCAACAAAGCCTGTGGATGTGAATGTGGATGTGGCAGCAACAGCAACAGCAACGCCTGGCTGACTGCCACGTTAATGGTGGTTGTGGTAATGGTTGCCCCACCGACCTCCACACACACACACACATTTGGCGAAGAGCTTAACGACGCAGCGGAGGCATGTTGCCAGTGGGCGGTGGGTGGTTGGCTGGTTGGGTGGTTGGGCGGAGGAATTGGTGGCGCGCTGGCTGCGGCAAATGTCAGGCAGCCCAAGCGACAAGCCGGATCGACGTGCCGCCACTTGGACGGACGGCGTGACCATGTCTGGCTTTCACACACACACACACACCCGTACTCAGTCATAGACACAGGAACCCACACACAGGCATACAAATCAATTCGCTTAGGCGCAAATAGGAAAACACCCAGCAGACATGGCGGATGAGTGTTATTTGGGGAGCAAATGCAGAGCATACTTTTGAGGGCAACATTTAGATTAAGGCTTGCAGTCTAACTCTGGTGTGTTTCTTAACACTCAGGATTAAACATTTAATATTTATTACCATGGGGTTGGAGGCACTTAAAATCAACCTTTTTTGAAGGCTAACCCTAAGTTTTTTTATTTCTAAGAAAGAATGTTATAAACCATGATTTTAATAGGAACACCGATATAACAATTGATCAGATATAATTTTGAATCAAATATATTGCTTTCTCGCTTTTACCGAGCGTAGTTTTGGGCTCTACCATGCTCTTTTCTCTCTTGTTATATTTAAAAGAATCTCAAAAAAAAGATAATAGAAAAAATACCATTTCTTAATATCAAATTTACATTACTTCATTGTAAAATTTATATGTCATAAATTGAACATGGGTAAATATTTATAAATAATTTTTAAAGATATTGTGCCTACCTCTATTTATACTTCTAAAATTGTTGGATTTCTAATTCCACTTCATTCTTATCTAAATTATTTTTTTATAAAACAGTTAAAATATAAGAATAAGTTTTAAATCCTCGGCCTTTGTGTATTAAAACACTTTTTATTAAATCATTATTTATTTAAAAAGTCATTTTTGGATTTCAAAATCTAAATATCCTCTGAAATTGAATCCTCTTGATTGAAAATCCCTTACACATTTTGCTCACTGGGTTGACTGCGTCAACGGCGTCAGCAGGCGGGTTAGCCGGAGTTGTGGCCTGCGGGCGACGGAGCAGAATCCTGCTCCTCCGACCGACGAACCGTGGGTCGTGCGGGGTCAGTGGGGGATGTGGGTGGGTTGGGGATGGATGAGCGGGTGTGTGGGTGCTTGCTGTCGCTGACTTTGCCATTCGGCTGCCCGCATCGAAATCATAACACCAACGAGGCGAAACTTCTGCGGCGCAGCAGTCGTGGCAAATAATAAGCCAGGCAAGCGGAAAGCGGGGGAGGAGTGCCAGTGGCAGTGGCAGGAGCAAAAACAGGAGCGGTGGCAGGAACCAGACGAAGACAACTGTGACAGCGGCAGTAGAAAGGACTATTAGATAAATACGCTTGCTGGTGCGAGTTTTTGGGGGCGCAATGCCGTGGCAACAAAGTTGATGGCTACAAATTGCCAGGGATGTGGGGACACAGCTACAGCCACAGCCACATCCACTTCCACATCAGCCGGGGCTTAACAAGGTGCGCAACGCATTCCCCGTCGATTCGAACAGTCCAAACAGCCAACAACAAGTGCCCCAAACTGCCAGCAAATACAATATGGAAATTCCACATTGCTGCAGTGCCCCTCATCCACATCCTCATCCCGATCCTCAGCCTCGTGACGTGTGTCGGATTCGCGGGACAGGGACTCCGACTCCGCGAATATCCAAAACCAATCGAATTTGTACGTAACATAATGCGTCACAAGGTTGGCAGGATAATCGGAGCTTAGCTTAGCTCTTTTTTTCAACCGTCGATGAGTGGCACTCACATGGTTGTACCATATTGCGGGTTTTCATATATCAGGAGCTATTTCGAAGAATGTGATTTAAAGAGTTAAGAGTTAAGGCACGAAACCATAAATTGGGATCATTAGATATTTCCTTGAATTGATTTTAGAACATACAGTCAAATCATTTTAATTTATTCATTATATCTAAAGGTTCTTAACCACACATTAAGCTAATGTTTAATAGAATTAATACTTAGTTTTATGCATAGATACACAGGGTTGTTATGATATCATTTTAATATTGGGTACCTTAGATGAAGATATATAAAGGTCTCCCTGGAAAGCCGCATTTCTTTAGCTTTTATATCTTTAGACTTAAATCTTTATTAAGCCAAATATGACACTTGCTTAATTTTTGACTAGCTAACTGGATTTATTTAAGATCTTTCTCAACAATACTTAACCACAAGTTAAACTAGGGTTTCATTAGTTTATTACTTAAGCTTATGAAAGATTTTGTTTTACTAAATATTAACAGAGTTGTTAAAATATAACATTGAGATAGGGTTCTTTAGGTGACAATATCTATTTTTCCCCCTCCATTGATAGCCCTATTCCTTTGGCTTTTCGGTGATTTAATTAAAATGATAACAGGAGGCAATGCCACCTTATGGCTACGCAGAATTTCAAGTTCCAACACCTGAGCAGAATTTCTTCCCATGGCGAACCCAACCAGATTTCTATGAAATTTTAAGCGCCAATTTTGAAGGGCGGCGAAAACTGAGGAGGATAATGAGCAATTAGCAGCCGCAGCTTAAAGCTGAGGGAGGGCCCCACACAGAGGGACTCCAAGTGTGAGTCTCCTGGGTCGTTGGCACTCAGCGTGTTGGGTTTTTTATGCGGCTTGGCCAGGTGCAATCAGAGTTGAGCGCACAAACATGGCCGGGGTACAAAGAGCTCTCCAAACTACGCACCATGGATCGGGCTAAACGGGGGAGGGATGGGGGGTGTTGGATAATGCCGCGGATATAGGATGAGAACTGGCTACCCAATCCACTTGGCCCATGTTGCCAGCTGCCGTTGCCGCCAGCCAAATTACTGAACTGAACCGAACTGAACGATGACTTGAATGCTGCCCTCGCGGGTGGAGATTGGTTGAATGTGGAATGGTGGGTCGTACGGTGGGTGGTGGTTGGGTGGCTCGGCTGCTCCGTGGGTCTGGGCCAGTCATGTGGTGCTGGCACACACATAAATCGTTTATAGCCACACCGAGACCAGTCCGCCACCAGCGTCATCATCGTCATCGCTAAAAGCCCTGCCACGACCCTGGTTCTGGGCTCCAGTTGTACGGCTTTGCCTCTCCGGCTTTCCATGCCACTCCACCCCGGCCCCTTGCCATTCATGCCCATCCATTTCGCCTTCTGTTCTGCCAAACCCCACTAGCTGCCGATGTTTCTGGTCGACTTGACAGGCCCCACTGCCACTGCCACGTCCCCAGAGCCACCACCACCACCACCTCGGATAACCTCCAACCACCACCCACCCAGACGTGCGGGAGAAGTGGCAGTGTAACAGCCGGCAGCAGGCCACATGCAACCTTCGGCCACGGCTCGCTGACTGTGGGAAATGCCCTACCCGCGATGAGGGGCTACACTGAACCAAAAGTACCCTACATTATTCAATTCAAAGAATAATAAACATGGTATGTGAAATGGAGATAATTTTTTTATTGCTTAAGTTTTAAGTTAAGATTACGTGTCAAAAAAAATTCAAAATTTAATATTATAGATTTATGATTCTATATATGTGCTTAAGATAAATATGGAAAGTAACAAAAAATTTTAAATTGTATCTTACGAGTATGAAATTATTAAATAAATTGTACGGTAAAATATTTTTATACATTTTAGGATCACCAATAAAATACTCTCTGTTTAAGCATTAAACAAATGAAAACTTTCTAATTCTATGGAACAGAAACTATAGAAACTATAGTTTCCAAGTACATAGCATAAATAAATACAGAAATAAATATAAGTATCCTTTTACCCAATGAAGTATATCTTGTTTCAATAGAAGTTATTTAATTTATGAAGAGTAATTGTATGATTAACATCCAAATAGAATTATGTGCTTGAAAATTTAATTAACATTTAATTATAAGGAATGATAAAAAAAATGGTAAGGTAAATAATGATTAGTCATTTTATGATGGATCACCAAATAAAACAGTTAATTTTAGATAGATCATAAATTTATGATTTGACTTAGTTAAAATAAAGAAAGAAATTAACCTAAGGATTAAAGTTTATATTACTAACACCTTTAAACTTTATTTTAAGCTAAGGATTAAATTCATTGATACTTTTTGATGCTTGTGAGCTGCTAATAAACCTTTTCCCTTACCTTTTTTGGATCATACAAGTGATATCCTACTGATACGGAAATCTTTAATGAATTGTATTAAGGCTTGTGGTCTACATTTTGCTCCTGTGTATTACCTACGACTGGTAGCTGGAGTCAAAGGTATAAAAGGCAAGTTAAGCGCAGACAGCAGTGGCAACCGGAGACCGGTAGTGGAGGAGGTGGGGGTGCAGGAGCAGGAGCAGGAGCAGGAGCAGGTTGGAGACGGATCTCGTGCCCGGTCCCGGCAACAAAAACAACAATAACAATGCGAAAAGGTATTGGTGGCAAAACAGAACTGAAAATCAAACTGCGGGGAAAAAGGGGAGGAAAAGGACTCGCACACAGACAATCGCACTGGCGCACAGAAGGGAAAGCCCCACAGGAAAAGCTTCGGAAGTGCGCTCCATGCCGCAATGGCAACGGAAGCAGGACAGGACAGCAAGGACGAAAAGGGACGCGGTGGTTTGGTTGTTCAGTGGGTGTGCAAGGCAGTTTGTCAAGTGGCGAAGGGGAGTCGCAGGAGGAGGAGCAGCATGGCAGAGGGCCATGACACGACCTGCTCCTGCCGTTGTGTCGGCTAAAGAGAGAAAAATGACTAAATCAAAAGGAAGTGCGCCACACTGTGCGGTGTAAGAGCACGTACAATACGTACGCCGGAGCTCCACTCCGCCTGTATTAGTCTGTGTCTGTGTCTGTGTCTGTGTCCGTGTGCGCCAGTGTGTGTGCTCAAGTGCGAGTGTCTGGGTGGGTGTGTGTGTGTGTGTGTGCTGGCGCGTGCTTCGAAGACCGAAAGCATGACGACCCGAAACAACCGACAAGATTGTCCATAACACTATCCCGAGCTGAGCTCAAAAAACATCTTAGGGTTCCAAGAACTACTAGATCTTACGATTTGTAGATGGAACCTCTAGGTATTTTGTAAGATATACTTAACTAATAAGATTCAAAGTTCCTTGAAAATATCATTAGATAAACTTAATATAATAGCAGAAACATTTTTGAAAGGGATTGTTTGTAAAGATACACATATAACATAGAACCACTAGGTATTTTGGAAGATATACTTAACTATTAAGATTCGAAGTTCCTGAAAATATCATTACATTAACTCAATATAATAGCAGTAACATTTTTGAAAGGTATGGTTTCTAAACCCAGGGGTATAGGAAATTTATTTTTTCTGTTCGATTGGCATTTTGAAATATATGTTTTAAGTTTTACCTACGATAATGAAGTAGTTCTGATTATCCTGTAATAAGCTAATGTATTCTAGCATTTTCTTTAAAAATAAACTTTTTTTTAACATTTGTTAATAAAATCCTGATGCAGTATGGTATATTTCAAGATTGATTTCTAGAAAAAAGTGTATTGATAGTATATAGTGGTATCTAAAGATATCTAGAGATATACAAGACATTAAAATTTTTTAGTAAAAAGGATTTCCTTTTCGAAACCTTTGTCGGCTGAAGGCATGGCCGCAATATGGCAGAGGACGAAAGAAACGGCAGACGAGGGGCGCAAACAGAGCAGAGAGCAGTGGTGTGAAAAAAATTGAAATTTGCGTGAGTGCTCCAACTGCGGCACTGGATGGTTTGGTATAGTATGGTATGGTATGGTATGGCTTGGCATGGCTTGGTTTGGCATGGAAGCTCGACAGCCGGGCATCCTGGCATCCTGGCAGCCTGGCAGCCTGGCGCTTGGCTGCCTTCCAATCCCCCGATGTCCCAGTGGGTGTGAGTGGGTGCGGGGTGTGTCTATGTGGGCGGGCATCGTTTGCACTTCAATGCTAATGTTGGCTTGGCAGCGACGTCTGTCGTCGACATTTTCCATGGAGGACGGAGGATTGGGGGTAAGGGACACAGGCCATGGCCAGGACGCGTGTCGCTTGTTCGTTTTGGGCATTTTTGGGATTGCCAATAGCAGTGGTGTAAGCTGAATTTTATAAAAGGGGGTCTTGAAAGTCAGAAATGTTATGTATTTTTTCCAATTATATTAGTTAGTTTAGTTACCAAAAATGATTTATAAATTAATTTTATTATGTATGAAGAGTCAAAAATGAAAAGGATTTTTTTAAGACTATTCCCTTAATACTAAGGTATCAAATAAATTCGCTTTTTAAGAAATTATGAAAGCACTGAATGCTTACTTGCTGGAATTATTATTTACGTTAGAATCTAAAGTTACAATCAATTTTGTAAGCTAAACTATACAAAAACCCTTGGCCCATTTGAAATTTAAAGAAGATCTCTAGGCTTTTTGACCAGATCCTTTTCTCATCTCATAATGTCAATGGAATTCCAATGAGCTATGACTCTGGCTTCTATGTCATTACTGAAGTTGTTTGTTAATCTAAAGACTTTAAGAAATCACCAAAAATGTTCAAATAAATATATAAATTTTTCACTGAAATCACTTAAGACTTCTTTAACTGCTCCAGTTTAGCCAACTGTTTGAATGCCCGATATAGCGAATTATCGAGGGGGATTTCCCAAATTTTCGTACGCCACTTGGCGGGCATTTCGAGTGAGTCGTGTGTGCTCGAGTTCTACTTGTCAACGGCAACAATGGGCGCGCTGCTGGTTCGACCCTCGAATGTGGGCAACACTTTTTTTATTTTTCCTGCCATCCTTTAAACAAAATTCCTGCAACTTGGCTAGCTGGCAAGAGTTGCATGCGAAAAGTCCGCAACGAAATAAGAGAAGTGCGACCAATTTTGTCGACTTAATCCCTAATGACACCAACGAACTCACTATGCTGAATTTTAGGGCAACAAAATTAAACCAATCACAAAGCACAGCCCCAATTCAAACTGCGAGAGGATACAAAATTAAACTTTAAAAAAGGTTGCCAACCATTTTTTATTTGTGCAACTTTGACGGCAAGTGCCAAAAGTTTGCCACGTGGTACAGTGGTCTTTTTTCCAAAAAAACAACTTAGGAGAATTGTAATTAATTGCCTCTTTAATCTAACTACCCTAAATAGCTAAGTTACATTTCTAAAGCATTAATGCAAAATAAACTCTATTTATTGCTTAGGAAGTGAATTATATAAGATTTATATTAATCCTAATGATAAATAATAACTGAATCTACTCAAACTGGGCAAAAAAAAAATGATTGACGAAGCATTTCTTAAGTTTCTTAAAAAACAGAAAGATTTAAACCAGTTTTCCGTGAGACCCATTACCAGATAACCCAGATTTCTCAGGTTTAAACTGTGCTCCCTTTTGATCGTTAACTAAAATATAGTTACTAACTGTTTAAAAAACAGATGATGCCACAGAGCTCTTTAGCTGCCGAGCTGCACCACTGTATGAGTAATTGCGAGTGTGTGGGCGTGTGGGTTTTAAATGCCGTCGAGTTTTCCCAGTGTTTGTGTTGGTTCGGCGGCGCCCTTTTGCGCGTCAATGACTTGCTTCTGCTTTTGCTTTTCCTTTGCTGCCTCCGGCTGCCACATGTCAAGCCCAAGCCCACCTACCGGATGACCCACGAACCCTCGCCCACCGAACTCCATTCGCACCCCACCATTCACCAGCCACCAACCACCACCCACCACCCACCACCCACCGCTGCCTTTCACATCGAGCACACCGCATTTCGCACACAACTTTTGCCGCATTAAATTTGACGCAAAAAGCACGCGCGCTGGCGGCGTCGAAAGCAGAGAAAAAAAAAAGGAAAACTGGGGAGGGCGAGAAAACGAATGAGCGAATATAAACGAGCAGCAGCGCCAGCAACAACAACAAGGACAGCCAGTGGGTCTGAGCTTGGACCCGCCGCCGTCTAAAGTCGTTGTCTGACACCCCCAACCTCGTGCCCACTTCCTGACCCACCACGCCCCATCATCAGCCGTCAGGCATCAGCCATCACCCGACACCCAGCCACCCAGCCACCCACCAGAACCGCCGACTGCCGGCAAACAAGCGTGACCTGCCACGCAGCAGACCGACTTTGACGCACAGAAACTACACTGCGAGAAAAGGTTTTATTTCTCAAAGATCGGAGAAGTAACATTTATTACCAGATGGAAACCCACGTGGGATGTTTACATGGTCCTTCGCGCCGGATACCTGTTGAAGCTATATCATAGAATTTTCTGTCTAACACGACCTAAACCTATCGTAAAACTAGTTAGAAAATGGTTTCGATTTGCCTTCCTGGTTTTCCAATTTTCCTTCAATACATTTTCGAACTAAGGTGATTACTTGGTCCTTCGAACCGGATACCTTTTGAAAATAAATCATTGTATTTAGTTTTTTTCTACCCACAATGTCCTAAACTAAATGTAAAACCATCATGATAATAATAATAATAAGCCTTTCTTGCTTTCTGCACATTTTCCTAGTCATTTTAAACCTCAGATCCTGAGATATGGTCCTTCGAACCGGATAACTTTTGAAAATAAACTCTTAAGCTGATCGTCAGCAGCGTATTTTGTAAAATTGTAAGATGTCTTATATGCTCCCCATATTTTTCCAGTGCATCGCGTGAAGAGAATAAAGTGGGGAGCTCGCAGCTGTGGGATTCGAACTCGGGCTCGAGCTTGGGCGCCAGAGCCAATAGTCAGTCATCAAGGCTGTTTGCGGTCTGCTTTTCGGGGCGCGGTCTGGCTGTATGGGTCTGGATTATATACACACATATTCGTGTAGGAATAAACACCCATGTAAATGCAAAAGTGTGTCTCGTTGTGTGAGCATTTGTATAGAATGGTAACAAAAAAAAAAAAAAATAAAGGAAAGACAGAAAAGAAATGGAAAAGCAACAACCAGCTATCCAAAAAAAAAAGGTTCAACTGACGACCGTCAGAAATATTTTATGGTTTCGCTTTTGGCACCTCTCTCTTCACCTTCATCGCGTTTCCATATTGATTTGCCACTTTTGCATTTACATTTTTCATTTTCATTTCAGCAAACCGCTTCGCCACAAGAATGGAATTCATAGGAACGATGGAGGCGCCACCATCCAGTGGTAATTGCGAAATAATTGCCGAGACGTTGGAAGCGTTGTCTCCCCCAATTTGTACTCCTTCTTCTGCTCCTCCTTCTCTTTTTGGGGCGTGGCGGCGTCTTTAAGTTGTTGACTTCGAGTTCAAACACAAATCCGCAAACATTCGTGCCGGTTCCTCCACCTCCTACAGCTCACCCGGCTCCCCTTGGCCATTAATTGGTGGCGTGTTAGGAAGTTAAGCTCCTGCTGCTGCTCCTCTGCTTCACTGAGTCCTGTCATTACCCCCGGAGCTAGATGTCGGAGCGTAGCAAGTAATACGTTGGCAAATACCCACACCCTCGACCACCCTCGACCACCCACAGCCACCCACATCCTAGCACACCCACTCCCACTCAGATGGAGGCAAGCTAAGTGTACATTCAGCTGTCTGTCGCCGACGCCACTTAAATACATGCGCATACAAACACGACAAAAATCCTGGCACAGTGGGACAAAAGGATGGAGAAGTCCTCTGAAAAGGACAACGTAAGCACTTGATTGAATGGAAAACCAGAAAGTCCCAGATGTGCTTCAATATTCAATGGAACTTCATGTAAACATATATTTTAAAAGATGGCTTCATAACAAGTCTGTATAATATACAGTAGAAATACGTACCCCTTCTTATAAAAGAATAACATTTCTGGTGGCTAAATACATCATAGAGCCTCTGATATATGTTCTCTGTTTCAAGGGTTATAGTTTTCCCAGACTCATAAAAAGTGGGCCATTTGAAGACAGAAGACATACTTATCCTTATAAAATAAAAACGTATCACGGGGTTAAATAGATACCATATCCTTCTTTGATACATGTACTTAAAATAAGGATATGGTTTAGAAAACGGTCTTAAAGATTAATATTCTAAGCTCCGGTTAGTATCCAATAATATCTATATCAAAAAAAGCACAAACAGCCTTACTACGCATCCCTTTTACTGTTGATATGGACAACCAATCAATGATCGACAATCAGTGCCTGTTTAACCCATAGATTCGCAACCGAAAACCTCCCAAAATACCCCCAGGCTGAACAATATCTGGGGCCTCAAAGTGAAATATTTAGCTTAATGAAGCAACGACTGCGTTTCCTGCCGCAGCCAATTTAGTGTGAGTGTGTAATTCTTTAGCTATTATGGCTACCCGGCAACCAACCGCCATAGTCATTCCTTTCATTCTCCCCCAACCATATTTTCCACACCCTGCCCTTTTGCGTAGTCTCTACAGTTTCACCTTCAGCCTTGGAGTCGCGGCACCTGTGACACAGGATGGGTGGATGTATATGGGGTATTTTTCCCAACCCTTCGGGCATAAAAAGTTACGCACGGACCCGCTGGATTACCACCCAATACTTAGGCAACGGTCGGTGCTTCCACATTTATCTCTGCTGAGGTGGTGGCGGCAATCAGAGTCCCCCAAACACACACACACACTCGGAGAACCCACCATCATTTCCGCCAGACTGCTCCACCACTTTGGCAACAAAATGTCCCACAATTACCACTGAGGCCACATCCACATCTAACGAAGCCGATGATGATTCCTATGACAATTTTCTATAGCTGGCAAGTGGCAACTGCCCCCTGAACTCGGAACCCAGAACACAGAACCCCCCCCACCGAATCCAACTGACAATCAGACATTGCCACCGCCACTCGTTGGGCCAGCGAGTCGCCACTGTCCGTGTTTGAGTCCTGGTCCTGGTCCAGGTCCAGGTCCTTGTCCGTCCTTCTGTCTGGCACCCATTCCATTCTTCCGACCGTTATCATGTCTCCAGTTGCAAAGTTTCCTCGTGTAACCGGGCTTTCGGGGCAAAGGGGGGGATCAGAGGGCTTGGGCCAGCAGACGGTGGCACGTAACGGATGAATGGACGGACGTGGAGCACCACACCATGGCAATAGCACTCGCACCACAGGAGAGAGGCATTGCGGCTAAAAAGCCATACTGCTGCGTCGGTCCTGGCAAAGGCAAAAGCAGAAGCCTTCGAGGCAACCAGAACGTAGAACCATCCTCGGCACAGGCATGGAATGCCTAAAGACTGCAACAATGGTTTAATCCTAGGTGTTTGGTTCCTAACAATACCCAGTGATAGGTGAAATAGAAAATAAATGCAGGGTAGTACACAAATCTTTCAAATTTCATATTATATAATGTTATTTCATATTTATTAATATTAGATAATTTAGAAACATATTTTTTATTCACTGGTCATCCCAGCTTAACTGTAGGTGCTGACCGCTGTTGTACACTGTACGTGTGGCGGCAGAGAATAAGCAGAGGTATTTCCTACGCCTACTTAAAGGGATGCTGCAGACAGATGCTTTTAATATATCACTATTTCATAATAACTATTTCGTAATCGAAACATTTTTGACCTTCTTAGGTCTAGTACTGATATAATTTCTTTTATTATAAGAACAGATCTAGTATTTAATGTTACTAAAATATTTCAGGGTTAGAAAATAACTAATTCGAATATATTTCTGTTTCACCCTTGAGTATAATTGTACAAAATAAAAGGTTTCAATATTTCTGACTCACTAATCGAACCCAAATCTACACTGTTCGTGTGGCGGCAGAAAATAAGCAGAGTTATTTTCTATGCCTACTTAAAGGGAGGCTTCAAACAGATAATTTCAATGTATCACTATTTTATTATGATGCCCCTGGGCATTGAAAAATTTTTGACCTTCAAATTACTGGTATAATTTATATTATAATAAAAACAGATCTAATATTAAATGTAACTATAATATTTCAGGGTTAGAAAACAACAAATTCGAATATATTTCTGTTTCACCCTTGAGTATAATTGTACAAAATAAAAAGTTAAAGCATTTCCGACTCACTAATCGAACCCAGATCTATAGAGATAATGGGTAAGTGAACATCCATGCTTCAGACGACACTTGCCAAGCGCCATGGAAATGGAGAGCAACTGCTGCTGAAGCGCCCCCTTCCGTCGTCCATACGCCCACATTTTCATCCAAATCCCGGCAAAACAGCTCAAAGGACAGCCACCCACCACCACCACCCAGTCAACACCCACGTCCACAACAATAAGGCGTAAGCCCAGACTCGACCTCTGTCTGAGTGGGTTTTCGTTTTCGGTTTGGGTTTGGGTTTGGGTTTCGACCTAGGAGTGGGTATCTATGTGCGAAATCAGCCAACTCAGAAGCAGCCGCCTGTTCGTCTGGCTTCCGTTTGGAGTTGCCTGCAATTATTCCGTTAGTGTTGGGTCACCCACCCACTTGGCCGCCCATCCACCCATCCAGCCATCCGCAAAACCCATCCATACCCATCTTGCCTACCCTGAAAAAGGCGCGTCCGCATCGCTCGTTACTCACACCAACAAGTGCAGCTGCTGTTTTCCTTGGGGCCCAAAGTCCTCCTGTTGCCGCTGCCGTTGCTGTTTTTGTCGACACTTTTTTCACGGCTTGCTCGCTTGGCTGCTCTTTCGTGCGTTGCCACTGCCAGGAGTCCTTTTTCCCCAACCCCAACCCCTACCCAGTCCCCCAAATGCAAGCCAACCAAACCAACCGAACCATATCCTAGCCCCCAGAAACTCGCAACCTGCCAAACCAAACCAACCGCATCCCCGCCCAGCCCGCAGGTCCTGCTGCTTGTTTTCCTTGTGGGGGCTTCATGCTCAACCTCCACTTCGTCATTTTTTGCCTGAAAATCAAAACACACGTCTCGGCGTGCGGCGCACATCTGCATGGAATTTCTAAAGTACGTGCCGCGGACGGGCGGACGGAAGGCAGCCAACGAACGCCGTAGTCGTCCGGGCCCGATGCCATCGCAATGCCACAGCCGGCAGCTTTGGCGTCCTCCTGCCAAAGCACTGGGCACATAGCACATCCGTGGATTACATAGCCGGCCGTACCAGGAGCAGCCAGCCATTCCTATTCCGCCGTCGTCGCCTGTCTGTTTGTATGTATTCGGCGGCATGGCGGCGAGAGCGTGAACCGAAACATGCAGAACCTTTAGTGAAAAGGTACACTGAGAGAAATACGGACAGCTAAACTTAAAGATTTAATTTGATTTTTTTTCAAGTCGCCTTTTATGTTTTATTAAAATAATATTCCATTAAACAGATACCCATAAGCTTTAAAGTATTAGTATTGATTCATAGGAATAGATTGCTACTATTTTTTGTACAGGTATATTAGATTCCAAAATTTCTAATTTAAAAAAATTGAAAAGAATTAAAAATAAAAGGCCATCTAAGTCTTAAGATTTTACATTACAAAGGTAATACTGTTCAAATAAGAAATTTATTGGCAACACTTAACTTTTCTCTTTTGATACAAAAAATAAAGGTTCCGTAGTTTTTTTAGAATTCAGTTATTAATCAAAATTTTAATTCAAGAAATTTTTTTCATAAATTATAGGCTACAAAGGAAATACTATTTAAAAATAAAATTTATTGGCAACCTTTTTTCTCTTCTGATCCAAAAATTTAAGGTTCCATAGTTATTTTAGTTTTCAGTTATTAAAAAAAATTTTAATTCAAGAAATTTTTTTCGTTATTTATTTTGGCATTTTTGCTTAGAAAAGAAATTACAATTTTATATTTTTAAAACATCGATGTATGATTTTGTAAGAAAGACGAACGTTGTGAACTTAAAAAAATGTGCTTTCTAAACTGTAGCAAAACCCAGACTTTTGAGGTGTAGTAGGATGGTCTGAGTTCAAACCCTTGCTTAATGAAATTGTATTTTTAGCCTCATTAATATTATTTAGGTTTTGTTTCATTTAAGTAGTTCACTTAAACAAACCAAAACCTAAATAATATTAATGAGTTGGAAATTATTTTTCAGTGCTCATTTGACACTGGCGTTGCGGAGCGCGCGTGCGGTGTTCAAGCCTGGCATTATAATTTCTTGCTTGGCACAGTGGCAACCACACGCAGACACACCAACACACCAACACACACACACACCCAACGAGTGGGTCGCACACAGACAGTGGCAGAAACAGGACGAGGCGGGGAAACGGGCAACTCACACATACAGGGCGCACATTTTAACACTCTCGACAATAAACAGCATGTCACTTAGCTCAAACTTCAAAAGTGCGCCAGTCTGTGCACAGGACTTGGGCTTTGGCGGGATTTCGAGGGCGGGCAGGATCAGGAGAATTACGAGGGGGGGGCGGGTGGAGGGGTGAGGGTCTGGAAGGAGTCATCGCCGCAGTCACCGACATCGTTATGCGAATGCCGCCAGCAGGCTTCCGTGCCTTGCCAAAGTTTTTTATTTGTCATCCTCGTTCGGCGACAACGGCGAAACTTCCACCAGAGGAGGCGGTTTGGTTGGTCGCTGATGGGCGATAATAAACAGGCCCAGACCAGACCATACCCACCACCCACACCCACTGCCCACCCACTTGCCACCCACTTACCACCCACTTTCCACCCACCATTGCAGGCTGTTCAAGGCGCAACGGCATGAAAAAGGCGCTGGCTGAAGTGTGTCTCCTGGTTCTCGAGAGCATCGTGGTCGTCGGGAACAGACGCTTGTTGATATTGCCTCACAGTGTGGCATTAATTGGGGCTACTCGAGTCGGATAAAGCCATATCTACACCTGAAGCTGCCGTCGGGATATGATTATAGCCGAAAACAAAGAACAAAAAAGTCAGACGGAATGTATTTCAAGGAGGTACTTTCAAATTGCACAAGCTTGCTATTTTTCTTAAATTCCAGATTAGTTTTACATTTTTGAGATATGTAACAGCACTGGGATTGTTAAATATAACCCAGGAAAGATATGGTGCCTGACCTTAAAATATGTTGCCTACTTTAAGGCGTTAAGAACTCTTAAAAAAAAACAAGAAAGAACGCTATAGTCGAGTGCCTCGACTATCAGATACCCGTTACTCAGCTTAAGGGACCAAAGGGAAATGGAAATAAGCAAGCAGCAAAGCAAGACTGAAATGCGCCACCTACCGGCGGTAGACAGATTTAAGCGTTATGGGCGTTAGGGTGGGCGTGGCAAATTTTTTTTTGGTCAATCGGTAGGTATTGACGAGACCGATACAGTTCAGTTAAAATTTTGTATCTAGCATGAAAATTGTGGGCGCCACAGGCTTGGGCGGTTTGTGGGCGTTAGAGTGGGCGTGGCATATTCGCGTATCAAAATTGCGCTGCGTACAAAGCTACGGAATCTAAATCTGAAATCCTGATTCTATATCTTTGATAGTTTCCGAGATATCCACGTTCATATTTACGATTTTTTGAAGTTTGGGGGCGGTTTGTGGGCGATAAAGTGGGCGTGGCAAACTTTTTTTTTAATCAATCGATAGGTATTGATGAGAACAATACATTTCAGTTAAAATTTTTATTCTAGCATCAAAACTGTAGGAGCCACAGTTTTGGGCGGTTTGTGGGCGTAAAAGTGGGCGTGGCACTCTACTGAAACAAACTTGCGCTGCGTAAGAAGCTCAGGAATCTGCACGCCAAATCTCAATAGCCAAGCTCTCATAGTTTCCAAGATCTCAGCGTTCATCCGGACAGACAGACGGACAGACGGACAGACGGACAGACGGACATGGCTAGATCGACTCGGCTAGTGATCCTGATCAAGAATATATATACTTTATGGGGTCGGAAACGCTTCCTTCTGCCTGTTACATACTTTCCGACGAATCTAGTATACCCTTTTACTCTACGAGTAACGGGTATAAAAAACCTTCTTTATTAATGCTATTTATGTTTTTAATATAAATCTGGACTATACTATCGCTATTTATACTTGTAAGTAATTAGCAGTTGCATATGTCCAAGAATAATTACCTACCTTTAAAATAAAAGTGGACTTCAAGGAACAGTAAAGAAAAAGTTGGAATTGTATATGAAACATATATAAAGGTACACAGAGAACATTAGGCCAACATTTTCAAAAGAGCAAAAAATTAAACAGTTGCATCAAAACATTCGTTAGTCTTATGTGTAGACCCTTCCTTTAACCACCAGTTAAATCTTTTATTCTTTTAAATATATAATAAAAAACCCTAAAGTGAGAAAGACATGCAACATATTTAAGAATGCTTTTTTCCTAGACTGCAGTATTAATTCAGAATATGTTTGTGCAACAGTTCTTTACTTCAGCGACTTGCCAATCGAAAAATAATTCAATGTGCCCCACTGTACGTGTAAGCGGTTTGATTGTCATGGCAATTCGAAAGCATTTGTCGGTCGCTCGCCCCAGCACACACATTTGAAATGGCGGCAACGGCAACGGGAAAGGCAACTCGACGCAGACACAGGACTCCACATCCCTGCGAAGTCGTCTCCTGGCAAATACCATTCCCTATCATCCTTTCTTTCCCCCCACCCCTTTCCCCGCCCCCGCTCTGTGAGCCAGCACAGGAGCAACATCAGCAACACCAACAGCAACAGCAGCATCGGCACGGCAGCAACATCAGCCACTTGCCACATTTGGCTTTCTGCCAGGACCAGACTCCAGGACTCGTGCGGTGGGTGGTGGGCGGTGGACTCAGGGTGGGTGTGGCAGCTCGTCGGCAACAACAAGGACATTTTACAGCAGCAACGACTGTGGCAGCAGCAGCAACAGCAACTAAAAATGCGACGTGCGAGATTATCGTGTCGCTTGTTGTTGGTCGTCCCCGTCCGTAGTCTGCACTCTGTAGTCCCATAGTCCGTAGTCCCCGGTCCGTAGTCCCAATCCCGGCACAGACACACACTCTCTGTGGCTGCGCACAAGTTCCCCCTCCACTCCGGCCATCCCGGCACCCGGAATCCCCCGCCCCGCCTCCTCGATGGCGACACCATCACCACCAGGCGGCACAACTTACTGGCGCTGACGGAGGCAACTGCTGACTGCTACTTATGGCGCTGATGATGGCACAATGACAACAACAACGATTTCAGACAAGCGACTGCCGACTAAGGGATACCTGTTATATTAGAATTAATCTGTTGAAAAATCGTAAAAGTAATATATATAAACACAAGCTATATGGTTAGGTAATGGATACGTTAAGGTCCTCAGCAATATACTATTCTTTGGTTATATTGAGTTTAAAATACGTTTAAGTTATTGTTAAGTTATGAATAATTTATGGTTAATTTATCTTAAAGTTATGGTTAAGTTATGGTTAGGCAATGGATACGTTAAGGTCCTCAGCAATATACTATTCTTTGGTTATATTGAGTTTAAGTTACGGTTAAGTTATTGTTAAGTTACAAATAAGATATGGTTACTATATCGTTAAGTTACGATTAAGTTATGGTTATATTATGGTTAAATTATGGTTAAATTATGGTTAAGTTATGGTTAAGTAATGGTTAGGTTATTGTTAGGTTATTGTTAAGATATCTTTCATGCTTCAAATTATGTTGAAGTTATGGGCAAGTTATGGTTAAGTTATGGTTTAGTAACTGTTTAGTTATGATGAAGTTATGTGTACAGTCCAACTTCCTCAGCTTAATATTTTTTTTACATACTTCCATTAATGAACAGATAAACTTTCACTGCTAAATTCTTTTTGATTTACAAAGTACAACAGCGGTCATTTGGTAGAAAATTAATTTATTCACAGCCGAAATAAGGCAATAAAATCGTAAAACTATTTGAAAAGTAGGTTCATAGGGCCGATTTTCTATTATTTATAAGTATAGTTCTTAGTTCCTCCAATTAATACTTAAATTTGTTTCTTTAATTTAGGTAAATGAAATAAATATTTCGAGCTCTTAAATTATATTTAGTTAAGTACAACAGGAAATTTTTTAATTTTTTACAGTAAGTATTGGTGCTTTTTTATTATTATTATGATTTAAGCAAAATATATTTAAGAACATATATGACATTTTTGGCATTTTTGAAGTGCACGCATATACCCGCTGATACCCCTTAGTCGGGCTCAGCCGGAAAGTATGCAGCGTGCGCACGCGAGGATAACGACTCGACTCTACTCGACTCGAGGGCGATGACGATGAGGATGGCGAGGACGATGGCGAGGACGAGGACGAGGACGACAAGCAGCCCGACAGAGTGTGCGTGGGCGGGACAAACGAGCAGGAGGATTCGCCCTGATGTGGACGAGGATGTGGCTGTGGGGCAAGGGTAAGGGATATGCCAGTGTGGACGAGGATGTGGCTCTGGGTGGGGGTGGTGGTGAGCTGTGTGCT
Organism: Drosophila subpulchrella; assembly: GCF_014743375.2. NCBI lineage: Eukaryota > Metazoa > Arthropoda > Insecta > Diptera > Drosophilidae > Drosophila > Drosophila subpulchrella. The sequence goes on along the minus strand of NC_050610.1, from coordinate 19,899,113 downwards.
GTGTGCGACTAATTGGGTGAGAGAATGTGGGTGCTTAAATTGGTTTCGTGCTTTCGTGTGACGCGTGCGGAGGCGTGTAAAGCCTGGCGTGTCGCTGTGTAAGTGTCCCTGGGTGTGGGTGTGTGCGTGGCCCAGAGTGTGTGTAAGTGTGCAGGCGACAGGCTGCTCTGTGGGTCCTCCTCCTCCTTTTCCACCAACTCTCCCTTTCCCAGGATGTTTTTGTTGCTGTTGGCAGGAATGCTTGATGGCGTGACGGCAGCCGGTTGTTGCCAGCAATCGAAACGAACTAGGGAAAAAAGTGGGGGAACTACTCTGCAAACCGAATCCTAAAATACTCTACATAATCGGAGAAAGTGATGTCTATTTTGCCATGATGATGGTATTAAAATATAAAAGTTACATTTATTAAAATTAATAAAAAGGAATTGGACAGCTGTGGGGCTTGAACCCGTACCCTAATACATTTTGTAAATCTACTTATGTTGAAGGTTCAAGATAAATAGATTGTGAAATTTAAATTATTTTAATTTAAACTACATTTAACAAGGTTAAAAAAAATAAATTGGGGCTTGAACTCGTACCCTAATCAATTCAAGCTAAATTTAAAATTTTAAACATAACATAAACCTTAAATTAGTTAAACATAATCCGACTAAAATAACTTTTTTTAATAAACATTTTCTGGTCCGCATGGCAAATCAAAAGAGTAACGATCTTAAACCCTACTTTTAGCTTATCTTATTAAAACCGAATACTATATTTTTGAACAACCGATTCAGAAATGAATGCCTAAAGGTTTGCCTAATGCTTGACTTTCTATTTAAATTAATTTATAACCAAATTGTATAAACGACTATCCTCTGTAGTATTAATGAAAATCCAGTGTAATACTAAGCAAACCCTTTTCTTGGAAAAGAACACGACCCTCGAGAAGGGTAAACAAACACAATTTACCCCGCCTGGATGTGGATTTTATTATTGCGTGCTTTTTCCAGCGCTGCAATGCCGACTCACAATTTCAGTTCTGTGCTCGGGATTTGTGAGCTCGTCCGTGCAAGGACTCTTCACCCGGCCAACCCCCGCTGGCGCAGCTTGTTTATGTCATTTCGCTAAGGCCGCCCGCATGCATGACTAGGACTCGACTCCTTTGGCTGCACTTTAGCTCGAAAACCTCCGCGAGGCGGCACTGGCCCGCCGGGATTCGTCCAGCGCCCGGTTGTCCTGGATGAGAATGATCGTGTGCTCGTTCTCGGTGGCCACCATCAGTTCCTGGCGGCGGGTGCGCAGCCGCACGTAGCTCAACTGGTCCCCGGTATCCATGTCCTGCACCATGGTGCGGGCCAACGCCACCAGCGGCCTCATCCGGGTGGCGTACATCTGGGCAGCGTTGTCGGGCAAATTGGTCCGGACGGGGACGCCAGCGCCGTCGACCAGGACGGCCCCAATCACTCCCGGCAGGAGGATCAGCCGATCGAACGTGGCCTGCACATTGCTCGATGTCATGGCTTCCCAGGCCCAGGGGGAAAAGGGGTCAGCTTAGTGGGAAAGTGTTTTGAATTTATTCCAGTCCCGTCTGAGTGTGTGACTTAAAAAAGCGTGTACAAAACATATATTTATACTTGCTTGGTTAAATTGGAAATGTTTCCCTTACTGGCTAAAACAATAAGGCCATCTGCAAGGATGCAAAAGCCCGATACGATGACTTTGTTTTCCAGAGGAGATACCCTTGTGTTCGTGGTCGTGGTTTCAAAGTGAGTTTTATTTTAAGCGAAAATTTTAAAATTAACGATAATCATTACCTTTGAGTTTTGAGATTTTTCGATAAGAAGAAATAATTATTTTTTTGATCAAAATATATGCTTATTTTTTGAGCTTTATAATAAAACTCATAACGATTACGATCCCTGATTTATAGAATTTGTTATTATAATGTTCATATATTTTTATTAAATATGGGTTTTTTTGTTCGTTTACTATTTGTTCTAGAGATTTTTGACCTGTTACAAATGATATTGTAATTTGTAACAAATTATACCATTATTAGCTTTCTTTATAAGTTTGCTTCGCTATGAATCGAATGTTTACAATACGGTTTTAGCATATAATCCAGTGTTTGCTGTGCAATCTTAAGTCCCGATAGTTTTGGAGGGGATGTGATGCTTAGTGTTGGGACTTTCGAAATTCTTGCACAAAAGCAATTCAAATATTAAACCAAATTAATTTATAGAGTAATTAACTTTAAAACCAGCATTTGATTTTAACATGAATCACCACCCATAACAGCCACTTCTAATAAAACTTCAAATCACGTAAGATGCCGCTGGGAAATGAATTGAGTCAATCCTCTAATTGAGTCTTTTATTATGTGTACTTATATTAGGGGACCAGTAGCCAACCCATGTCCATGGACTTGCACTTATTTTCGCCGAGGGAGAGCGGAGCTCCCACGTGGCTATTGGCAAGGACAACCAGCCATCCTTCCGGACGCCATGTCAAAGGTTGGACCCAATCCGTGGTGCAGCACGCTTCGTTCGGGGATGGGAAAGGAGGAAGTGGGACAAACAGCGAGCCCAGACGAGGCGCCACCACCCACGGTGATGGTGCAGGCGGCAGTCGCAATCATTCCTGGCAGCATGCGGCCCCGGCTGGCGGCAAAAACGGAGTGGGGGGTCACGTAAATGGCGTTGAATTACGGCCCCACAATCGAAGCGTTGAAGTCTCAAACGAAAAGTTCACTCTTGCCCAGCAGCCCGTGGCCACGGCCTGTGCATCATTTATAAGCCGGGCTAGGCCACAGATTGTCTGGAATCGAGTCGAGTGCGCACGCACGCAACGAGGCCGTTGATGATGAGCTCAGGACGAACAAACATGGAACTTTATGACTGTTGGATTGGTTGCCTTGGGTTGGGGTGTCGTCACGTGCCGGTCTGCAACTGACTCCCAGCTTGGGTTTGGGTTCGGGCGAGAGTCCGGGCCAACGCCTCCGCCCTTTCCTTTCCGCCCTCCAGATCCATGTTGTATAATTCATTTGGCGTTGCAGACCCTTTCGCCGTGCGTAACTATTTATTCAATAATTCGACGTAAAAGCTTGACACGGCAATCCAGGGGTTGTGCAGCCAGACATCCAATGAGTCTCTTCCGAACATGCGGCTGTAGATACTTAAATTCGCACACCAACTGTCAAATATTTTAAGCAAAATCCATTTTAAAATAATTGTAATCAACGCTGCTAAGGGTTCTGTAATGAGTTTCTGATCAACTTTGCGTCAAAGGTAATGTTTTCAACTTTAAATAATGCCAAATAATAATTACAATTCACGGTTTTATCGACTTTAATCAAAACATAAAATTATGGTTCAATTTAAGGCAAACAGGTTTTTAAATGTTCAAAATTCGCATTCAGATATTAAATGTACACCCTTTTCGCCATGTTAACGTAAACTTAACATTTAGTTAAAATAAGTTAACGATTTCCAAGAAGTTGGTAATTTAAATTTGGCGCTAACGACCTATTTTAAGCAAGTTGGCATCCCCAAATAATAGATATCATAAATAGCGCTGCCAACTGCTTCACATAGCGAAGTCACAAGCCCACGTAGCGGTGACACTGTTCTAATGAGCGGAGTTACCCACCAAAAAGCGTTGCCACCCTTGCGATGTATCAATCACGACATAAATATTTATTTCATCGAAAGTATCGATATATGGATATTTTTATGTATTCTTAACATCTCCAATTGCAACCCTGCGTTTCCGAACGTGCTACCTATTTCCGCCTGCCTTCCTCTTTCTTTTTGCAATTGTCAGCCGACGAAGGTGGGTGTTTTTTCTTGCATCTCCATCCGGAATACCTTAACTAATATACCATTATTACCCGCAGTGCTCTTTAACTTGAACTATCAACATGGTTGCCGTCAAGAAACAAAAGAAGGCGCTGGAGAGCACCAATGCCCGTCTGGCTCTGGTGATGAAGTCCGGCAAGTACTGCCTGGGCTACAAGCAGACCCTCAAGACCCTGCGCCAGGGCAAGGCCAAACTGGTGCTCATCGCCAGCAACACCCCCGCCCTGAGGTGAGATCTGCAATGTGCTGCTACTGAGAAGTAGATTTCCACTGCGCCCAAGTTGCCGTTTTTGTTGGAACCATATGGAGTCTGCCTTAAAGCTGACTGAGAAGTATGATTCCGAGCGGAGTAGTTTATGGAAACTATGGAGTAGTACAATCAATTGTCAATCTCAAGCTATGGACTGGTTTGCTTTATATTTGCGCCTCCACATGGTTCCACCAACAACGGGTCCCACACACCACTTGGGGTAAGAAGTCTATACATAACCTTAATTTGTTAACATTTTATGATGATCCTTTTGATTCCGAATGCCTTGACGAATCCTTTTTATACTAGAGACTCTTTCTGACTGTAAAAACAGCCAGAAGTTCATGCTTGCCATAAGTAAAGACCTATTGCTAATGTGTACCATGTGTTCTTTCTCCATTTTAGGAAGTCTGAGATCGAGTACTACGCCATGTTGGCCAAGACTGAGGTCCAGCACTACAGCGGCACCAACATTGAGCTGGGAACCGCCTGCGGTAAATACTTCCGCGTGTGCACCCTGTCCATCACCGATCCTGGAGATTCGGACATCATCCGCTCGCTGGAGACGGCCTAAACTTATTTTTAATCGAACAAGACGACACAATAAAGTTTTGTATGAGGAGAGATAATGTTGAAAATAAAAACTTATTATTTTGGTAATTCACGAAGAACATTCATATTCGATATAGTCCAAATATCTATCAACATTTTATTGGGGTCAACTATAGCTGACAGTTTAATACTTCTTGGAAGTCAATTTGTATTTTCAAAAATATGCAGGTCAATTTTGATTCGATTAATATAGTTTTATTTATTTCTAATATATACATACATAGTTACATATTTATTGTCATTTTTCACTTTTTAAGTACAAACGGTTTAGATAGGACACATTTACCTATGAGCTCTCCATATCAATTTACAATTGAGCCCGACAATAGCCTTACACTTTAAAAATGTGGCTTTTAGCTTTAAATATGGTTTCCTTTGGCCTGCAAAATATAAGAAAAAATGTAGATTAAAGAAAATGATTATTTTCTAGTTAGTACTTACATTTTCGGCAACTTTCAGGAGATGATCAAAACTAGCCTTCCCCGTCTGCATGACCATTCCATGGAACACTTTGGCTTCCGACTGCGTTAACAGTTCGTAGGGAGAACCAAATTCGACGACTTGACCAGCATCCAGAACCAGGACCTTGTCCGAGTCCATGATGGTGTTCAAACGATGGGCTATAGTAAGTACAGTGCAGTCCTTAAATTTGTTTCGAATGGTGGTCTGTATTAGGGCGTCCGTTTGGGGGTCAACATTGGCCGTAGCCTCGTCCATCACAAGAATTCGATTCTCGCGCAGAATGGCCCTTGCCAGGCATACCAACTGGCGCTGTCCCACGCTGAAATTGGCCCCACCCTCGGAGATGCTGCTCTGCAGACCTGTCGGCAATTCCGAAATTTCCTCCTTGAGGTGAACCTCCTCTAGAGCATTCCAAAGCTTTTCGTCCGGATATTGCTCGAAGGGATCCAAGTTGTAGCGCATGGTGCCCGAGAAGAGCACCGGTTCCTGCGGTATAATAGAGATTTTGCTGCGTAGGTCGTGAAGACCCATTTCATTTGTGTCCCTTTTGTCGATGACTATTGCCCCTTCGTTGTAGGAAAGTCGGAAGAGTGCGTTAATCAGCGATGATTTGCCCGCACCTGTACGTCCCACGATGCCCACTTTCTCCCTGGGTTTAATCGTAAAGTTTAGACCCTTAAGCACGCGATCCGCGTTGGGATCAGGCACATATCTTAAACTCAAATCCTTTGTCAGCAGTTCACCCTCTTCAGGCCAACTCTTTGGCGGTTGCTTGTCCGCCGGCGACGTAAACGCTCCTTCGGACTCCAGGTCCTTGTACTCGAGCACTCGCTCCACCGAGGTCATTGAGTTCTCCAGCTCGGCGGATTGTCGCATGCCCCACTGTACCATTCCAGTCATACCCAACGCTTGAGTGATTGCCAGACCTATCTGTCCAGCGTTCTGCAGAGGGGGATTGAAGAAGCCGTGCAATATCACCGATATCACGTATGCCACACAGAAAAGATCCAAGTAGTAGCCGAATGCACGGCTGGTAGAGACAAATGTGTAGTAGCCCGAGCTGTGTAGATCCTGGTAGTTGTCGTACTGCCCGATAAGCGTCCTCTGAGCGCCCATGGCCCGTATGGTGGGAAGTCCATTGAGAGTGGCACTGAAGTGCGAGTACATTGGCGACCGAGCCACTGCCTCCAGACGCTTAACATCCCTCGAAGTGCTCAGGTAAAAGTCCCGCCAGTAGTAGAAGGCCAGTACCATGGCTAAGGTGTTGATCAGGTACCATGGGTTGGTCACGCACAGCACGCAGATGATGCCCGACAGGGTGAGGAAGATCTGTATGCAATCCAACATAACGGCGGGCATCACCTCATCCACCTGTCCCAGATCATTAGCGAATCGGTTGAGGATTCGGCCGGAAGGGTTCGTATTGAAAAAGTAGAGAGCCGTGCGAGACAGGCCGCGAAACATGGAGTTGTGCAGTTCGGTGGAGGAGTGCATTGTGATGTTGAAGAAAAGCAGGGTCCTTAGGAGGGCGCAAATCACCAGGCCCACATTGATGGCAGTAAAATAGTAAATATCCAGTGATGAGGAAGTCGAGGTATTTTTCACCCTAGAAAGAAAGATTCAATTAGTTGAGATACAAATATTTAAGCATTTTTACTACACTCACCAGTACGATAGGAAGTAATCACCGCCAGATGCCAGAAGCTGAGTGCCAGTGCACAAGAACACCAGCAATGCGAAAACCAGGACGCCACAGCCTGCGCTAAAGTATTTCTTGTACATGCTCAACCCAATTTCAGCACCACTACGGGACTCCAGCACCGGAGATGCGCTCGGATTTGGTTTCTCCTTCTCCACCATGGACTCTAGGGATGAGGAGCTTCCCTTGGCACTGCCACTGCTCAGAGTGCTGCTCTGGCGGGAATAGTTTGCAGACTTTTCACCCACATCATCTCCGCCGCCATTTTGAGTGCTCTCCACCAAAAGCTGCGCAAAGTCCTGTCCGCTTTTCAGCATCTCATCATAGGTGCCGCACGCCGAGACCTTTCCCTTGTCCATGATCACAATGAGATCGGCGTGCTCCAGAAACTGCAGCTGATGGGTGACTAGTATCACTAACTTTTTGCCCAGGAAGCCGCGCATGCATTCATCGAAGAGGTGTCTACCCACATGGGTGTCCACAGCGCTGAGGGGATCGTCCAAAAGGTAAACATCCGCCTGGCGGTAGACGGCTCTGGCCAAACAGATTCTAGCTCTCTGACCACCGGATAGCGAAGCTCCGCGCTCACCGACGATGGTGCTATCACCATGGAGCAACTCCAAATCGCGTTCCAGGGCGCACTTCTTAAGGACCGTTCGATAGCGCTGCCTGTTCATTGGCAAGCCAAACAGGATGTTGTCGCGCACTGAGGCATTGAAAAGCCAGGGCTCTTGCGAGGCGTAGGAGTACCTGCCTGACACTTTAACGTATCCTGATTCGGGCGGCAGCTCTCCTAGGATGGCCTGAACAAGGCTTGATTTTCCCGATCCCACGGGTCCAATTACAGCTACCAGTTGGCCACTGTGCAGTGACATATTGATGTGATCCAACACGGGTTCATGCTGCTCCAGGCTCCACCTCGCTCTCAAATCTTTGATATCCACTAGGACATCAGGTACTTTTCCATTTACAATGGGATACGGATATGCCTTCTTTTCGACTCCTCCCAGCAAGCGCTGCTCCTCTTCCGCTTTTTCTTCCCGGAGCTCTGACATATCAATTATATTCGCTTCCTCACGCATCATAAATGTTTCGATGCGACGCATGGAGACCAATAGTTCAGCGAACTGAGACATTCCACTGGGAAAGAACTTGCTCACAGTGCGCCGCAGGATGTTGTAGAAAGCAGTGACACAGAAGGCACGCTCTGCTGTCAGATCGCCGCCTCCCAGGACGAAGCCCAGGAGGCTCACAAAGATGGCAATGCGACCCAGGGTGATCTCGAAGGAAAGCAAGATGCCGCGCAACAGGTTCATCTTGCGAATGGAGCTCATCTCGCTGCGCCTCATCTGCTCGATTAGTTTGCCAAACGGCCGTTCCCATGTATACATTTTAATCACTTGTATGCCCGAGATGATCTCGTTCATCATGCGCACCCGCTGGTCAGTCCGGAGGGCAGTTTGCAGCCGCAGCTTTGAGGTAACTCGGCTTAAGTAGGTTTGTAGCGGTAGATAGAGTATCAAGATGCTGATTCCGTAAAAGGAGGCCCATCCGATCTGTTGGTACAAAAAGTAGGCGGCAATCAGCAGCTCCAAAGGTCCCAGCCAAAGGAAATGAAAGTGGATGAGGCATCGATCGAAGCGGTTGAGGTCGTTGGAGAGCAGGTTCACCACCTGACCGGTGGTGGTATCACCCAGCGATGTGCGGCTAAGGCGTAGAGCCTTTCTATAGATGGCACTGCTCACTGCCACTCGCATCTTCATGGCCAGGTGCTGAAAGGATTAGATGTTTGTTGATCAAAGTCATGAACTAGAAATGTATACTGAGAACTTACCATCATGCCCATCATGTATGGGTGTGTGAGGAGTACACTGGCCAGGATGCAAGCTATAAGGAGCACCGCATAGAGCTGGGCGTAGTAGCTACTACCGTCTCCATGCTCACTGAACTCCGATATGAGACCGGCCAGAAGAAGCGGCACCGTGGCCCTGTAACGAAGTAAATTAAGTGGTTATAATTATCAGTGACAAATTGGATGATTAAGCCCAGGGCACTTACCTGGTTCCCAGTTCCAAGATGGCAATCACTATGCCGGATATGATAAGCTGCCAGCCAAAGACGCGTCCAATGACCCGCAGGACACTTGGATTCCGGCTAGAATCGCCCTTCAGCCGGCACCGGGCCACCTCGTTCTCCCATTCCCTAAAGAACTCATCGCCCAGACTCTCGGCTCCGTGCTCATCTAATGGTTGGTAAAGATCTTGGGGTTGGAGCGTCTGCTTGCGACCCTTGAACAGAATGGGCAGGGCAAAGCTGGAATTAGAGAGGCATTATGTAAATCGATTTCGCAACGGCGGGCAATTTATAATTGTGCTACGAACAATATGTGGTATCCGATAACGGGGTTGTCTTCGGATGTCACTTAACAGCGTCAGTTGACATGTACTTATAAAGTACATACTTGATAACACTTTCCTAGCGGTATACTGAAAGTTGTGCGTACCAGAACATTAGCGAGGATATTATACCTGCCGACTCGCGCGGATTGGGTGGCAGTTTACTGGCCTGCATGATTATGTAAATTAGCCCGGAATTTCACAAGGTTTCATAAACAATTCGGTTGTATTTCACATTGGTATTTAACAACATAAGCCACTTAGTCCAATTGCCGGCGACAGATGCTGCATCAGGATTGCCACACGTGATATCAACAAATGGTAATGAAAACTTTCCACTCGGTGTGCATGTATGTATGTACATAGATACGCAATAAACAAATCACTTGAGCCGACCGCGACGCTCCGCTTTTCCAATCATTCTGTTCCAATGGTCGCAAAATAAATCGCTTCGATGCCAAATCAAACGCCCGTCGAGCCCGGAATCAGCTGTTCGACCGGCTGACGTCTGTATGTACTGCGCGGGTGTGCGTTTGTTTGTGGGGAGAGCGCCGTTTTAGGTACATACATACATATCTATAATTACTTACATGGTCACTTTAGCCCTCGAAACATTAGAGTGGACCCCTCAACGATTTTGTAATTACTTTGCATTTATTTCCCAATCCACCAATGTAAGTCAGATTCTTAGTTATATTTATACCCTTGCAGGGGTATTATGATTTCTGTCAGAACTTTGCAACGCAGTGAAGGAGACGTTTCCGACCCTTGATCAAAGCTATCGCTGTAAATCTTTTCCAAAAGTCTTCTTGATATCGGAGATAAGTTGCAACGAGCCAACTACACTAGTCGGCATAAGTATTATGACAAAACAAAAGTTAAAAGTACTCATATTTTGAAATTATTTCATGTACATTTTGGCATCAATGGAAAAGTAATTTAAATTCAGTTTCAAATATACAAGTCTCTTCTCAACCCATTTAGCACTTATTGAAAATTACGAATTTTCGATACCCTCTGCAAGGGAATAATAATAAGAGATTCTAAAACTTTTAACTTATTAAAGTTTTACATTATCATTATAACAATAAATCTCTAAGCTAGTTTAAGTTCTTATACAGTTACTCAAGAGAAAGGAATTTACCCACATTATGTCAATTTTCAAAGGCCTGAAATAAACATTAAGGTCAGTCAAGTGAATATTTTTAAAATATAACAATTCTTACTTTTTTAGCTATTGTCTGAAGGGAGTCGTATGAAGTCTGTCCCGTCTGCGTGACCATGTCGTGAAACACATTAGAATCTGCTGCCGTCAAAAGCTCATAGGGCGTCCCAAACTCCACAGCCCGTCCACCATCCATGACCAATATCTTGTCCGAGTCCATTACAGTGTGTAATCGATGGGCTATCGTCAGGACGGTGCAGTCCTTGAACTTCTTCCGAATGGTGGTTTGAATTAAAGCATCTGTCTGGGGATCCACGTTGGCCGTGGCCTCGTCCATCACGAGGATTCTATTATCCCGCAGTATAGCCCTTGCCAAACACACCAACTGGCGCTGACCCACGCTAAAGTTTGATCCTCGCTCGGTGATTTTGGTCTCCAAACCAGTAGCCATATTGGCCACCACTTCCCTAAGTTTCACCTCCTCCAAGGAGTGCCACAGCTTTTCATCGCTGTATTCGTCGAAGGGATCCAGGTTGTACCGCATAGAGCCGGAGAACAGAACGGGTTCCTGGGGAATAATCGAGATCTTACTGCGCAGATCGTGCAGACCCATCTCACTTGTGTCCCTCTTGTCTATGAGGACGGATCCATCGTTATAGGACAGTCGGAAGAGGGCGTTTATCAGCGAGGACTTGCCAGCCCCAGTGCGGCCAACGATGCCTATCTTTTCCCTTGGCTTGATGACGAAGCTTAGGGACTTGAGAACGTTTTCCGACTTTGGATCCGGCATGTAGCGCAGGCTCAGCTCATCAAACTCTATTTTACCCTCCTCTGGCCAGGATTGAGGTGGCTTCTTATCCGCTGTGGCCTCCAAGGCTCCCTCTGGCTCAATGTCCTCGTACTCACGAACCCTCTCCACGGAAATCATTGTGGTTTCCAACTCGGCCGACTGGCGGACAGTCCACTGGACTGTACCCATCAAGCCCATGGCCTGGAAAAGATTTAATAAATTAATGTCCTAAATATGTTTTCAGGTCTTTTACCTGAGTTATCGCCAGACCAACATCAGCTCCGTTCGCAGGCGGAAAGATGAAGAAGCCGAGTGTTACAGTCGCTATATAGAGCAAACAGAATATATCCATCCAATAGCCAAAGGCGCGTGATATGCTGATGAACATATAGGCAGCGGAGCTGTGCATATCTTGGCAACTATCGAACTCCGCTTCCAAAATTTTCTGAGCTCCAAAGGCTCGAATAGTGGGAAGTCCAGTGAGAGAAGCAGCAAAATGCGAGTAAACAGGAGATCGAGCTGTTCAAGGAGGAGCGGTTTTAGAAGTTTTCTATTCTTAACTACAACTTACCATTGGCCTCTAATCGCTGAACGTCCCGCGAAGTTTTAAGGTAAAAAGTGCGCAGGTGATAAAATACTACACCAACTGCGATGGCGGGTAAGAGGAATAGAGGATTGACAATGGATATGACAAGGATATTTCCTGCAAGCGACAGGAAGTCCTGGATGACCGTCATCATCAGAGGGGGCAGCACCTCATCCACTTGACCCATGTCCTTGGAGAAGCGATTTAGGATACTCCCCGAAGGGTTCGTGTTGAAGAAGTACATGGAAGCTCGACAAATGCCACGAAACATGGAGTTGTGCAACCGAATAGAGGCCTTCATCGCCAAGTTGTAAAACAGGAAGGATCGTTTTACGGTCACAACAATGGTTAGCACTGTAATCAGCATAAATATGTAGGTGTCGTGCATTGCGTCATCTGCACCTTTTGAGTTACTTGTGTCTTCTTGGACAACCACATCCCTTTTTTTTGAGACCCTGGATCAGAATGATGTCATAATATGATCTTTTATCACTACCAATTATAAAATGACTGCTTACCACGGGGACAGAAAGTAATCCCCAAGCGAGGCAAGTCCCTGGGAGCCCAAAAAGAAGCTTGTCATCACGACAAAGGGGAGGAGTCCGCCTCCTGCCTTGAAGTAATCGGTGAACACTCCCAAGCCACTTCGACCCACCTCTTTCACCTGTTCCTCGGGGGTATCCCCTGGACAGGATTCCGCATTGGACAGCACTGATTTCACACTGCTTCGCCGCTGCTCTGTGATACTGGGGGTCCTTGACCGTTCCTCCGCCGGCTCCTCGTGACTCTCTGGTTCATCCAGAATGCTGCCAAAGTCGGCGCCCGATCTTTGAAGCTCCTCATAGGTGCCCACAGCACTAACCTGGCCTTTATTCATGATCACTATTTGGTCGGCTTGCTGCAGGAACTGCAGCTGATGGGTGGCCAGAATGACAATACGATCCCGCAGGTAGCCACGCATGCAATGCTCGAAGAGATGGCGGGCCACGTTGGAGTCCACCGCACTGAGTGGATCGTCCAGCAAGTAGATGGAGGCCTGCCGGTAGACAGCCCTGGCCAAACTGATTCTCGCCTTCTGGCCGCCCGACAGGGAAGCTCCGCGGTCTCCCACAATGGTTTTGTCCTTGAGCGGAAGTAGCTCAAAGTCTCGTTCCAGAGCGCATTCCTTCACCACCGCATCGTACCGCCGACGGTCCATGGGCTGGCCAAAGAGGATATTCTGGCGCACGGTGCCGGAAAAGAGCCACGGCTCTTGGGAGGCGTAGGACATCGTTCCACTGATATTGATCTCGCCAGATTCGGCGCGCAGCTCTCCCATAATGGCTTGAAGAAGGCTGGATTTTCCTGACCCAGTGTGACCCACAATGGCCAACAAAGTGCCGGGATGGACCTGCATGTTTACTCCACTAAGTGTGTAATCCGGTGCACTGGTATCCCACCTGGCTTTAAGTCCACTTATGGTTAAGCACGCCTTCGATCGAAGGGAGTCTTCAGTAGTAATGACGGGGTGAGTCGATGGTAGAAGTGTTTCTTTCTCCTGAATATCTTTTCCTACCTCGGTATCTGAGTCTTCTGCCTCTTCAGATTGCAGAAACTGCTGCACACGCTTGATGGAAACTAGGATCTCCGCCGTCTGCGTGATACCCGATGGAAAAAGGGTTGTTGCATTGACGCGCACCACGTTATAGTATGCGGTTATCAGAAAAGCCACTTCCGCCGTAAGGAACTGGCCCAATAGAACAAACGCCACCAGACTGATGAAGATGGATACTCTGGTGAGGAAGTTATTGAAGGACGAGAGGATGCCCTTTATATAGGCCACGTGCCGGATGGTATTGATCTCCTTTCTGCGTGCGTAGGATACCAACCGCTCGAAGGGAAGCTCCCAGGCGTACATTTTAATCACCTGAATGCCGGAGATGATCTCAGTCATCATCCGCATTCTTTTGTCCGTCCGTAGTGCGGTTTCCAAACGAAGCACCGAGATCTTGTGGCCCAGGTACATCTGCAGGGGTATAAACATTAGCATGAAGGACATGCCAAACACTGCAGCTATTCCAATCTGGAAAGAAATTTGTATACAACATTACTTATTGGTAATAATCGATATAGGTAACTTACCTCTTGGTACATGAGATAGGTTACCAAAAGCGCCTGAAGTGGGCCCAACCAAAGAACGTGCGTAAAGTGGACAATCGAGTCTACTCGGCCCAGATCGTTGGAAATTAAATTGACTATGTGCCCGGCAGTTAGTTTGGCCAAGGCCGTCGTGCTCAATCGAAGGCTCTTCCGGTAGATCATGGTGGTCAAACCCACTCGAATTTTAAGGCCTGCCAAAACACAATACTATCAAGAAAGAAAGCTATAGCTTCCGACAACTTTGTATGTAAATATTGAGAATATATAGAAATATTGAGAGTAGAATGAAGAGATCCCGATTCTATAGGTGAACATATCCTTGATCAGGATCACTAGACGATCGATCTAGCCATGTTCGTCTGAGTCTACTCTTACGCCTATAATGCTAAGATCAGGCATGTCTATTGTCGCGGCACACAACATAGATGCCAGCCATTATGCGATTGATACGATTCTCAGTATCTAGAGTATTTATGAATAAAACGAGTTTCAATTTACACTGAAGCAAAATCTTCAAAAAGTAGACCGAATCAGTTAAATTTAGATAGTGTTTTCATTTTGTCACATGTAAAATCATTTTTCATCTCATAAGTTGATATCAGAACTTTTGTATGTTGAAAGTACGTTCGTCACTATTTTTTACATCGTTGGATGGTTTTTTGTTGTATAAACGTTATAGGGTCGGAAACGATTCGTTTTATCCGTTACACAATTTCTGACGAACATACTTTCGTTCTACGCATAACGTGTGTAAAAACGCTATTCCTTATAATAGAAGAAAATATAATCATAAAGAACGAATCTATACTTTTTTCTTTGGGAGCTATACTTTACTTTATAGGTTCGAAAATGTCTTCTTGATAGCGTTGCAACTTCTGATTGAAACTATAATACCCCCTGTTAAGCCATATAAAATGTGAGAAAAATATTACAGAAATAAACTTTATAATTTATAATATACGAACATTTTGCATACTTTTTCTATGGCAAGCTAAGGTTACCCCATCGGAGAGCTTTTATATCTCTTCACAATTTCGCAAAATACAATTAATTTATTTTCAAAAAGGCCTACATCCTAAAGATATATCCGATCGTTTCTATCCGATCAGGGTCGTTTTCAAACTGGATTTACGTACACATACTTTACAGACGAAAATGTACCTGGCGACTCGTCTAGTCATTCTGATCACTGTACATTGTACAAGTGTTCAAAAGCAAGTGTTTTACAAAAGGCCAAAAGCGAAATTTTAATACCGCAAAGATGTAAAAGGTAAAACGCGATAAGGGTCGATGTTAATTTTCTTAAATTTTCTCTGTCCTAAAACACATAACAGTAATGAACTTTCCTAAATGAGTGAGGGCAAACATGTAAGGATGCAGGATTGCTACGCAGAGGGCATTGCACAAAATGACTCCAGCCGCATATGCATAAGCTGTCCCAATGGACTCCGAGCCGTGGGAGAAGGAAGACATCAGCTTCACCAGAAATGTGGGCTGCATCGTTAAAATTCCCTCCAAGACAAAGATTACTAGGCCAAGGAAGGCGAAATACCAGCCGAATACACGCAGGAGAGCCCTCAGCAAGCTGGCGTTCTCCTTGTGGGTCTCCAGTTCTATCTCCCAGGCACTGCTCAATTTGTTGCCGAGGGTCTCTTTAAAATATATATCAGTAGGGTAAAATTTTATAATGGAATATCATCTAGAAATCGTTTGTCTTACCTGACTTGTGTTCTTTCAAGGCCCTGTATAGATCCTTCGTATTCAACGTGACTTTTCGCCCCTTTATAAAAATGGGCATGGTATACCTAATTTAATTAAAATTGGTATCGGAAATATAATCGTCACATATTTGCACTGTCTTACCAATAAGTTAGTATTGAAAAAATGTTTGATCGCTCTCTCGGGTTCTCCGGGAGATCTTTGGCTTTTAACGACTGCATTTTAAACACCTGCTAGAAACTGAACTAGGATTTAAATACAAGAAAAACTTTTTCAAAAATGCGAAGAAAGTTAAATAAAAACAAGGAAGAACTCTATAGTCGAGTACCTCGACTATCAGATACCCGTTACTCAGCTAAAGGGACCAAAGGGAAATGGAGATATGCTAGCAGCAAAGCGAGATTGAAATGCGCCACCTATCGGCGGTAGACAGATTTAAGCGTTATGGGCGTTAGAGTGGGCGAGGCAAATTTTTTTTTGGGTCAATCGATAGGTTTTGACGAGACAAATACAGTTCAGTTAACATTTTGTATCTAGCATGAGGCTAATACATTTCAGTTAAAATTTTGTTTCTAGTATGAAAATTGTGGGCACCACAGGTTTGGCCGGTTTGTGGGTGTTAGAGTGGGCGTGGCATGTTCGCGTAACAAACTTGCGTTGCGTACAAGGCTACGAAATCTAAGTTTAAAATCCCAATTGCCTATCCTTGATAGTTTCCGAGATATACATGTTCATATTTACGATCTTTTGAAGTTTGCGGGTGGTTGGTGGGCGTTAGTGTGGGCGTGGCTTACTTTTTTTGGGTCAATCGATAGGTATTTATGAGAACTTTTTGGACTTTGGTGCACTATGGTCAGTATAAACAAGTGGCCTTACGACACCAACCAAAGCTTGTTTCGAGCGGAGCCCTTCACCGTTTTGGGCGGGTAAACGAAATCGCGGACAAAGAAAAAGACAATATAACAATTGAAAATACAGGTCAAAATACGAATAGACAATATACATAAAGTAAAACTAATTAGTTACTAAGTAGGATAGTATTATTGATTTAAGAATAGGCAGTGAGTCGCTAGTAGATATTAGGTGATATAGTCTATTATAATCATTGCAAAGTACTCTAAAAGGTTCATGCATTGCATAATTAAAGATTCAATGATTTCATATTAAAGAAATATAGTTTCTAGTGAATCTATTTGGCACATTAAAATGCAGGCCACATCACCATGAATAAGAGTTCTAATAAACGTTATACCAAGCATAGTTCTACGGTTAGCTAATGATGGTAAGTTAATTAGAAGTAGTCTACTAGAGTAGGATGGTAGTATTAGGCTTGTATCCCTGTTAAGTCTCCGTAAGGCAAATATTAAGAAGTTTTTTTGCACAGACTCAACCCGGTCTATATGCACCCAATATTGGGGACTCCAAACAAGAGCGCAGTACTCAAGAATTGTTCGGACTAATGAAATAAACAAGGCCTTTGTGACATAGGAATTCCTTCGACCACCTTTTGACAAATGCATGCACGCCCCTGGCTTTATTTACCATGCTAGTAATGTGATCAGAAAATTTAAGTTTAGGATCCAAATAGACTTCACGGTCGTCAGCATGCGTTATCCTATCTAACACACAATCACTCAAAGTATAAGTTGAGTAGTGGGGGCTGACACGAAAAAAGGTCATTAATTTAAATTTAATTAATTATCCATGGACCATGTTTGAAGTGCATTTAGATCAGATGGTAAAGCTAAACTTTGTGCGGGATCATTATATTGCAGGCACAACTTAACGTCATCTGCGTACATAAGTACAAGTGACTTCGTTAAGACTAGAGGAAAGTCATTTATAAATAATGTAAGCAGGTCCAAGATGACTTCCTTGTGGTACACTGGACGTATCTCGGATAAGGGATGAAAAAGAGTTTTTAAAAATGACTCTTTGAGTCCTGCCATTCAAATTACCAAAGATCTACCTATGAAGACCACCTGGAAACGCTAAAAGGTCCAATTCATGATTTACAGAATCAAACGCCTTACTGAAATCAGTGTAAGCCACATCAGTCTGACGATTTTTTCTAAAACCACTTATCACAAATGAAGTAAACTCCAAAAGGTTGGTTGTCGTTGACCTACGTTTTATAAATCCGTGTTGACAACTGTGCAACTGTGTTGCAAATGGGGCGTAATAATGTTCTCAAAGAGCTTCGGTACAGCTGATAGCTTTGAAATACCTCTGTAATTACATGCGTTCAATTTACTTCCCTTTTTATGAAGCGGGATAACAAACGACTCCTTCCATCTGTGTGGGAAATCTGACGTTTCTAAAGACAAAGTAAAGTTTGTGCAATGGTCTTCACAAAGACTCTGAGCAATACCTAAGCACACATCTAGGGACTGCGTTAGGACCCGGAGAGTAGACTGGTTTGACCCCTTGCAAATCTAAAAGAAAGCAGCTTTCACTTATAACAGGACAAAAAATAAAGTTTGATTTAGGCATGTCATAAGTGTAAGACTGATCTGGAGGACTTGATGTTGAATAGGTGGTTTGAAAAAACTGTGCAAAAAGATCGGCTATGGCCTGATCAGTGTTTGCGGCCGAATTTTCAAACTTCAGTGATGATGGGTAACTTAAAGACTTACGCTCTGAGTTAACAAAATTATAAAACTGTTTTGGATCCAGTGTAAACTGGAATATAGGAACATGTTATGTATATAGAAATACCCGAAAGAGATAGTTTTATACACAGAAATTCAATGTCATTTATTTTGTCGGACGTTATTACTTTAGACGTTAATTCTGAGTCAACTGCAATTAAAACTCCACCTCCACGTCGAGACGGACGATCAAGCCTGTAAGTTGTGTACTTACTTGGAAGACTTCGGGTCTAAGAATATCCGGTTTTAACCACGTTTCTGTAAACACAATAACATGGGAAGACAAGGAAAAACTATCAGTATACAATTTGGCCAGCTTACTTTGTAAACCTCTTGGATTCTGATAAGAAAGCTGAAGATAAGAATCTAGTTTTTTGAGATAGATGAAGATGTAGATGTGGATGGCTCTTTAAAGGGATTTCCAACTTCCTTTGAACGAATTACCTTTTTTTAGCTTCGTACTCTTTAACAAAAATGCCTACAGACTAAAAATTGGCCGAGCACATAGTTGCAAAATGAGCACAGGGAACACCGATCTTAAATGATGATACTTCCCTAGCATATGGAAAATAAAATCGTTCAACCTTTAGATCATCAATCTGAACTTTGTTACGGATATAGGCCGTAAGGTCCAGGGATGTAAGCTCAGGATTTAGACGTGAACCAAATATTTGTTTTACCACGCATGTGACAGGTTTTGGACTCGGAAACCGAATCTTTTGTGCTGCAGACTTGCGTTTCTTTAAATTACAGACAGCCATTATCGCGACATTCCGAACCACAGTGCAAAGAGAATATAGCTACGCAAGTAAAAGAGAGAGTTGGAGCGCGGGAGAGAGTGAGTGGGAGTGAGTAAGCTGGGGGAGCGTAAGTTTTTGATGTTCCAACAACAATGTTATGTGCGGTAAGACTCTCTCTTACCGCTCCAAAAAGCGTTTGGAAGAAATGGAGAAGGAAAGTAGAAAGAACAATAACAACAAACACTGCACAGAGATTAGACGTGCAAACTAATATTGTTAATTTAAACACAAAACAATCACTATGCACTCGCGAAACGATCGGATGTTGTTAGGGACATATAAAGTTATATAAATCTAAGAAAATATGAATTAAGCCCCGATGGTTTATGGACAAAAAGAACAAATATTCTGAGCACAAGACAAAAACACGACCGTTCACTGAAAGAGCGAATCAATTGAACAACACGTTTCTGTTTTGTACTTTTTATTCTAGCATTAAAACTGTAGGAGCCACAGTTTTGGGCGGCTTGTGGGCGTTATAGTGGGCGTGGCACACTGACAGTTACAAACTTGCGCTGCACAGGAATCTCAGGAATCTGCATGCTTAATCCCAGTATTACAGCTTTTATAGTTTTAAGATCACAGCGCTTATACGGACAGACGGACATGGCTGGTGATCCTAATCAAGAATATAATAGGAAGCGATTCCAAAAATTACGAAATTAGATTATTAGTAAATTAAACTGCTATCCGTCCTCACACCGAAAAGTTCTGCAAGATACTAACAAGAGGTAAGAACTCAAGGTGCCGAATTCGCCGAAATCAAATAAGATAAGATTTTTTACAGTTTTAGGGGTTATGATTAGCACTATGCATTTATAAACAAGGAAGAACGCTATAGTCGAGTACCTCGACTATCAGATACCCGTTACTCAGCTAAAGGGACCAAAGGAAAATGGAGATATGCAAGCAGCAAATGCGCCACCTACCGGCGGTAGACAGATTTAAGCGTTGTGGGCGTTAGAGTGGGCGTGGCAAAGTTTTTTTTAAATCAATCGATAGGTATTGACGAGACCAATACATTTCAGTTAAAATTTTTTATCTAGCATGAAAATTGTGGGCGCCACAGGCTTGGGCGGTTTGTGGGCGTTAGAGTGGGCGTGGCAAACTTTTTTTTAGATCAATCGATAGGTATTGACGAGACCAATACATTTCAGTTAACATTTTTTATTTAGCATACAAATTGTGGGCGCCACAGATTTGGGCGGTTTGTGGGCGTTAGAGTGGGCGTGGCATATTCGCGTAACAAACTTGCGCTGCGCTTAAGCCTACGGAATCTAAATCTTAAGTCCCGTTTCTCTATCTTTGATATTTTCCGAGATATCCGCGTTCATATTTACGATTTTTTGAAGTTTGTGGGCGGTTTGTGGGCGTTATAGTGGGCGTGGCAAACATTTTTTTCGGTCAATCGGTAGGTATTGATGAGAACAATACATTTCAGTTAAAATTTTTATTCTAGCATCAAAACTGTAGGATCAACTGTTTTGGGCGGTTTGTGGGCGTTAGAGTGGGCGTGGCACTCTTTTGAAATAAACTTGCGCTGCGCAGGAATCTCAGGAATCTGCATGCTTAATCCCAGAATTACAGCTTTTATAGTTTTAAGATCACAGCGCTTATACGGACAGACGGACATGGCTGGTGATCCTAATCAAGAATATAATAGGAAGCGATTCCAAAAATTACGAAATTAGATTATTAGTAAATTAAACTGCTATCCGTCCTCACACCGAAAAGTTCTGCAAGGTACTAACAAGAGGTAAGAACTCAACGTGCCGAATTCGCCGAAATCAAATAAGATAAGATTTTTTACAGTTTTAGGGGTTATGATTAGCACTATGCAATTAAAACTTATTTTAAACGGTCAGACAAAGCTTTTACCATACAAGAAAGTATGATATCTGTAAAATGTGAATATGTGTCTTTCCTTAGAAGTATTCTTAAGGAAATGTTTTTGCCAATGCAAATTTAATCTAGATAAGATAACATAAAACAAGGAAGAACGCTATAGTCGAGTACCTCGACTATCAGATACCCGTTACTCAGCTTAAGGGACCAAAGGAAAGTGGAGATATGCAAGCAGCAAATGCGCCACCTACCGGCGGTATACAGACTTAAGCGTTGTGGGCGTTAGAGTGGGCGTGGCAAACTTTTTTTTTAATCAATCGATAGGTATTGACGAGACCAATACATTTCAGTTAAAATTTTTTATCTAGCATGAAAATTGTGGGCGCCACAGATTTGGGCGGTTTGTGGGCGTTGGAGTGGGCGTGGCATATTCGCGTAACATACTTGCGCTGCGCTCAAGCCCACGGAATCTAAATTTGAAATCCCGTTTCTCTATCTTTGAAATTTTCCGAGATATCCGCGTTCATATTTACGATTTTTTGAAGTTTGTGGGCGGTTTGTGGGCGTTAAAGTGGGCGTGGCAAACTTTTTTTTTGGGTCAATCGGTAGGTATTGATGAGAACAATACATTTCAGTTAAAATTTTTGTTCTAGCATCAAAACTATAGGAGCCACAGTTTTGGGCGGTTTGTGGGCGTTAGAGTGGGCGTGGCACTCTTTTGAATCAAACTTGCGCTGCGCAGGAATCTCAGGAATCTGCATGCCTAATCTCAGTATTGTAGCTCTTATAGTTTCCGAGATCTCAGCGTTCATACGGACAGACGGACAGACGGACAGACGGACAGAAGGACAGACGGACAGACGGACATGGCTAGATCGACTCGGCTAGTGATCCTGATCAAGAATATATATACTTTATGGGGTCGGAAACGCTTCCTTGTGCCTGTTACATACTTTCCGACGAATCTAGTATACCCTTTTACTCTACGAGTAACGGGTATAATTAGCACACGCAAGTTGCAATTAATGTGCTGATGTGGTCTACAAATGATAAGTTTTATAAATAAAAATGTAGTCGATGGTTAACATTTACAGAAATCCATTTTGTAAATCCTATTTATTTATTTTATTAGGAAATACTTAGGAAGATATACTTTGCATCTGAGAACCGACAAAGACCTAAAATTGAAATTGTGTAAATTACCCAAGAAAATAATAAACATATCAAATCACAAACAAACCTTTTGTGCGGTTCTCAGCAGGTTATCATAGGTGGCATGTCCCGTTTGCATGACCATGTCGTAGAACACCTTGGTATCCCCCGCCGTCAGAAGTTCATAGGGCGTCCGAAATTCTACAGCTCGACCAGCATCCATGACCAATATCTTGTCCGAGTCCACTACAGTGTGTAATCGATGGGCTATCGTCAGGACGGTGCAGTCCTTGAACTTCTTCCGAATGGTGGTTTGGATTAGTGCATCTGTCTGGGGATCCACGTTGGCCGTGGCCTCATCCATCACGAGGATTCTATTATCCCGCAGTATAGCCCTTGCCAAGCACACCAACTGTCGCTGACCCACGCTAAAGTTGGATCCTCCCTCGGTGATTTTGGTTTCCAAACCAGTAGCCATATTGGCCACCACTTCCCTAAGTTTCACCTCCTCCAAGGAGTGCCACAGCTTTTCATCGCTGTATTCGTCGAAGGGATCCAGGTTGTACCGCATAGTGCCGGAGAACAGAACGGGTTCCTGGGGAATAATCGAGATCTTACTGCGCAGATCGTGCAGACCCATCTCACTTGTGTCCCTCTTGTCTATGAGGACGGATCCATCGTTGTAGGACAGTCGGAAGAGGGCGTTTATCAGCGAGGACTTGCCAGCCCCAGTGCGGCCAACGATGCCTATCTTTTCCCTTGGCTTGATGACGAAGCTTAGGGACTTGAGAACGTTTTCCGTCTTTGGATCCGGCATGTAGCGCAGGCTCAGCTCATCAAACTCTATTTTACCCTCCTCCGGCCAGGATTGAGGTGGCTTCTTATCCGCTGTGGCCTCCAAGGCTCCCTCTGGCTCAATGTCCTCGTACTCACGAACCCTCTCCACGGAAATCATTGTGGTTTCCAACTCGGCCGACTGGCGGACAGTCCACTGGACTGTGCCCATCAAGCCCATGGCCTGGAAAAGATTAAATGAACAAATGTCTTTAGCTAAGGCAACTTTCCAGATTCCTTACCTGAGTTATCGCTAGACCAACTTCAGCTTTATTGGCTGGCGGAAAGATGAAGAAGCCGAGTGTTACAGTCGCTATATAGAGCACACAGAATATATCTATCCAAAATCCAAAGGCGCGTGATATGCTGATGAACATATAGGCAGCGGAGCTGTGCATATCTTGGCAACTATCGAACTCCGCCTCTAAAATTTTCTGAGCTCCAAAGGCTCGAATAGTGGGAAGTCCAGTGAGAGAAGCAGCAAAATGCGAGTAAACCGGAGATCGAGCTGTTAAAGGAGGAGAGGTTTTAGAAGTTTTCTATTCTTAACTACAACTTACCATTGGCCTCTAATCGCTTAACATCCCGCGAAGTTTTAAGGTAAAAAGTGCGCAGGTGATAAAATACTACACCAACCGCGATGGCGGGTAAGAGGAATAGAGGATTGACAATGGATATGACAAGGATATTTCCGGCAAGCGACAGGAAGTCCTGGATGACCGTCATCATCAGAGGGGGCAGCACCTCATCCACTTGACCCATGTCCTTGGAGAAGCGATTTAGGATACTCCCCGAAGGGATCGTGTTGAAGAAGTACATGGAAGCTCGACAAATGCCACGAAACATGGAGTTGTGCAACCGAATAGAGGCCTTCATCGCCAAGTTGTAAAACAGAAAGGATCGTTTTACGGTCACAACAATGGTTAGCACTGTAATCAGCATAAATATGTAGGTGTCGTGCATTGCGTCATCTGCACCTTTTGAGTTACTTGTGTCTTCTTGGACAACCACATCCCTTTTTTTTGAGACCCTGGATCAGAATGATGTCATAATATGATATTTTATCACTACCAATTATAAAATGACTGCTTACCACGGGGACAGAAAGTAATCCCCAAGCGAGGCTAGTCCCTGGGAGCCCAGAAAGAAGCTTATCATCACGACGAAGGGGAGGAGTCCGCCTCCTGCCTTGAAGTAATCGGTGTACACTCCCAAGTCACTTCGACCCACCTCTTTCACCTGTTCCTCGGGGGTATCCCCTGGACAGGATTCCGCATTGGACAGCACTGATTTCACACTGCTTCGCCGCTGCTCTGTGATACTGGGGGTCCTTGACCGTTCCTCCGCCGGCTCCTCGTGACTCTCTGGTTCATCCAGAATGCTGCCAAAGTCGGCGCCCGATCTTTGAAGCTCCTCATAGGTGCCAACAGCACTAACTTGGCCCTTATTCATGATCACTATTTGATCGGCTTGCTGCAGGAACTGCAGCTGATGGGTGGCCAGAATGACAATACGATCCCGCAGGTAGCCACGCATGCAATGCTCGAAGAGATGGCGGGCCACCTTGGTGTCCACCGCACTGAGTGGATCGTCCAGCAAGTAGATGGAGGCCTGCCGGTAGACAGCCCTGGCCAAACTGATTCTCGCCTTCTGGCCGCCCGACAGGGAAGCTCCGCGGTCTCCCACAATCGTTTTGTCCTTGAGCGGAAGTAGCTCAAAGTCTCGTTCCAGAGCGCATTCCTTCACCACCGCATCGTACCGCCGACGGTCCATGGGCTGGCCAAAGAGGATATTCTGGCGCACGGTGCCGGAAAAAAGCCACGGCTCTTGAGAGGCGTAGGACATCGTTCCACTGATATTGATCTCGCCAGATTCGGCGCGCAGCTCTCCCAGAATGGCTTGGAGAAGGCTGGATTTTCCTGACCCAGTGTGACCCACAATGGCCAACAAAGTGCCGGGATGGACCTGCATGTTTACTCCACTAAGTGTGTAATCCGGTGCACTGGTATCCCACCTGGCTTTAAGTCCACTTATGGTTAAGCACGCCTTCGAGCGAAGGGAGTCTTCAGTAGTAATGACGGGGTGAGTCGTGGGTAGAAGTGTTTCTTTCTCCTGAATATCTTTTCCTGCCTCGGTATCTGAGTCTTCTGCCTCTTCAGATTGCAGAAACTGCTGCACACGCTTGATGGAAACTAGGATCTCCGCCGTCTGCGTGATACCCAATGCAAAAAGGGTGGTTGCATTGACGCGCACTACGTTGTAGTATGCGGTTATCAGAAAAGCCACTTCCGCCGTAAGGAACTGGCCCAATAGAACAAACCCCACCAGACTGATGAAGATGGATACTCTGGTGAGGAAGTTATTGCAGGACGAGAGGATGCCCTTTATATAGGCCACGTGCCGGATGGTATTGATCTCCTTTCTGCGTGCGTAGGATACCAACCGCTCGAAGGGCAGCTCCCAGGCGTACATTTTAATCACCTGAATGCCGGAGATGATCTCAGTCATCATCCGCATTCTTTTGTCCGTCCGTAGTGCGGTTTCCAAACGAAGCACCGAGATCTTGTGGCCCAGGTACATCTGCAGGGGTATAAACATTAGCATGAAGGACATGCCAAACACTGCAGCTATTCCAATCTGGAATGAAGTTTGTATACAACTTTACTTATTGGTAATAATAGATATAGGGAACTTACCTCTTGGTACATGAGATAGGTTACCAAAAGCGCCTGAAGTGGACCTAACCAAAGAATGTGGGTGAACTGAAGAAAATTTTCCATGCGGCCCAGGTCGTTTGAAATTAAATTGATTATGTGCCCAGCAGACATTTCCCCCAACGCGGTCTTGCTCAACCGAAGACTCTTCCGGTAGATCATGCTGGTCAGACCCACCCGAATCTTAAAGCCTGCAAAACCACAAAAATAAACATTACTTTGGAGTACAATCCATGAAAGCTAATCAGTGTAAAAACTCATGTCGATCAATTAAGTAGTTCTTCAAATAGCTTAAAAGGTCGAAGCGGGCAAGTAAAATGCAAAAACAGAGAACCACCAAGTCATTAGTCTTATTTTGATCTCCCTGTTTGAAAATATTAAGATACTTACCCAAGTGGTTGATGGCAAACGCGAAAGGGTGTAGTAGAATAACGAAGAGGGCATCGCACAAAATGACCCCGGCCGCATATACATAAGCTGTCCCAATGGACTCCGAGCCGTGGGAGAAGGAAGACATCAGCTCAACCAGAAATGGAGGCTGCATCGTTAGTATACCATTCATAATGAAGAGAACTAGACCAAGAAAGGCAAAATACCAGCCGTATACCCGCAGGAGACACCTCAGCAAACTGGCGTTCTCCTTGTAAGTCTCCATTTCAATCTGCCAGGCACTGCATAACTTGTTGCCGAGGGTCTCTTAAATATTTATAATACATATGTAACATTTAATGTTATTAAACAATCGTCTTTCTTACCTGACTTGTGCTCTTTCAAGGCCCTGTAAAGGTCCTTAGTTCCCAATGTTACCATTCGGCCCTTAATAAAAGTGGGTATGGTAAACCTTAAGGATTATAAGTTTGTATCTGATACATGATCATCACAAATTCGCAGTCTTACCAAAAACATAGTATCTCAAAAATGTTCGATCGCTCTCGCGGATTCTCCGGAAGATCATCGGCCTTTAACCTTTGCATTTTACGTACTTAGAACTAAGTCAGAAGAGGCCTATCTAACCAAATAAATGAAGTTGTGATCACACATTAACAAACTATTAAAAAGCTTAATTACACTAAAAACAGAACACGTGAAAGTGCATTTATTAAACCTTATTTCGTCATCAGAATCAAAATAATTAGTTAAATAAAAAGCAAACCGTCCACGCACCCAAAGGTTCTGAAAGTTAATGAACCTCGGTTTGGAGACTATCGAGTCAAGTGTCCGAATTCGCCGCAGATAAACGAGATTAGATTTTATTTTTAAGTTATCAGGGATTTTAAATAATGAGCATGCTTTTATAGACTCTTCTAATCTAACAAAAATACAACATTACTTTGAATATTATCTCAGGGGCAGCGACAGTCTAAACATTATTAAGTCTTAGTCAGATAAGTCTGGTGTCTTTCATTCTCTTTTTCATTATTCTTTTGAAAACACATAGGATTAATCCAATAAATAAATATTATAAAAGAAAATGTGGTCAGAAAGATAAAGAACTGTTTAAAAATTAATTTAATTGGACTTTAGGCACTTTCAAAGGCCTGAAAAATTGATTATTGATTACTTCCATGTTGGATGTTTGAAATGACAGACCTTTTGTGCTATTTTTAGACGATGGGCTATCGTAAGGACGGAGCAGTTTACTGAAGAGTAGTAGGCATTTGGACAATGGCGCCAATATAAAAGTGAGATAACAGTGTGTTTATGGTCTATGTAGCGACTCTAAATAACACGGTAGATGAGCATGATATTTAAAAAGTAACGTTTAAATACTTTAATAAATAAACAACAAAAAACTGAAAAGTGCAGACACGACAGTGCTATTGTGATTGGATCGTTTTTTGTGAAATCGTTTTTAGCAATAAATGATATGGTTTTTTTAAAACTTTGAAACTCTGGGAAACTCAAGTCAATACACAAACCACTTTACAGCTTTTTGTGCCGCCACAAAGTGATATAAAGCTGAATGCCAAATATTCGAGGGTCCAAAAGGGATCAAAAGGGTTCTAATTTTTTAGATTTACCGTCGTAGATGGGTCAAAATTAGTATTTAGTTATTTATCATATAACCTAAAATTGTAACTTTTATTTTCGTTAGCAATGGGTTAACTTTAAAGGTGGCTAAAAAGCTTTAGGCCTTAGCAAATGCAAACTTCATATGGCTATGGTAAGTACCCATCGCGTGTGAAAAGCGATGCACACACCTACAATTGTTATCACACCGGGCCGGGGTATTGAAGCTATCAGCAACAAGAGAACTGAAATTCTCCGGAAATATTGTTATATGTATGTATAATTAAGATAAGCATTGCATACAGAGAGTTTGGCCAGTTACCAGTGAGTTCATTAGGAATTGACTAGGCAAGTGGGGGTAAAAAAAATATTGCCAAACAGTAGGGCAGCCAGTTAGCCAACAGTGGTCGATCGAGCCAGTCGAAAGTTTCAATTGAGATCGTTACAAAAGCGAGAGCCATGATAGGATATAACATATGTGTCTTTCTGATAACAGCAATTGTTTTCAGCCAGCTGGACAGTACTGTAGCCAAACGTAAGGCGTTAGTTTCCTAACACGATTTCCAACTGATTTCCCTCTTTAATTAACGCAGAGTGCTATTCTTGCAATTCAACGGGAACTGACGCTGGAAACTGTCTTATGAATCCTACCCAAAATTCTACGGATTGTGAGAATGGTTGTTCTACCTCGATATCTGAAGGTGAGTTTGTATGACTCATGACCGACTATTTCACATTCTTAGACAAAGGTAAATGCAGGCAGTGGCATTGGCCCCCCTTATCGATCAGGTTAGCTACAAGCGATAAGCGATTATCTCTGTTATTGATATCACTGATCCCTTTTTTTCCGAGATCTTTAACACTAACTTATTAATTTTGAGCGGTAAAAATATGTATTGTTTAGTGATTCATGCACTGGCTGACTTTTGCTTTGAACTTTCTGTAGAACAATCAAATGTATTAAAAAAGGGGAGAACTCGGACCGCATGAAATATGTGATTTTGCGTTCTATTAAAACTGCCATAATTCATTTATGGTTACCACTATGTGTTTACCAATTACATACATAACTTATCTCCTTTAGATACTTTAATTTTGTTATCACATTTCTGCAGTAATCTATTATATATGGCGTATCAATGAATTTCTTATTTAATGTAGAACGAATATGTATTAATAAGAAGTATAATACAATTTTCTTACGTATCGAGATAAAAGCCGATTTATCCAAGTATTAAAATATAATTTTTATATTAGTTGTATTTTTCAAATACCTAAGGACAAGAACTTTCAGTAGATTAGGTATCCTGATTTTAGGTACACAGAGATAATTCTGACGTTCTCATCTGAGTTGAAAATGTTCTTAAAAATAGAACTAAATTTTTAAAGTTGAAAATGTTTTCATTTTGCTCGAATCAAGTTGAATTGACGGTATTTAGATTGAATATCTCTTATCAAAAAATTGTTAAATAAACTCAATTTAACTTTTCTCTTCTCACCATTTCGTTCTAATATTGAGAGCATTGATACCAAAATGTACTTACACGGTTTTTGAGAACGAATGTTCTCAATTCAAGAACAATGTTCTTGGACATTTCTCTTTGTGTACCCCCATATTGTTAATCTATAAGTCAAAGGCATAGTGTGGTGATTGCATTCTTATCTATTCCAGATGGAACATTGATTCGCGGCTGCGAACTAGCAAACTGCAATTCACCCACCTGTTGGTCCTGCCAAACGGATAATTGCAATACGAACATTGTGTGCAAGGAATGCCTAGGGCTAGAGGAGTGTGCCACGGCCAATGTGACGGATGCGAAATACAATGCGGTGTGCCCGTCCAGCCAGGATCAGCAGTGTGTGAGCCAGGTGAATGGCAACAAGACGGTGAGCCTTTTGTGTGGCTCCGCTTGTTCGAACGCCACATGCTCCTCCTGCACGACGTCTCTATGCAATGCGGATTTATATCCCGCCGATCGTCGGCAGTGCTATAGTTGCTCAGGAACGGATTGCAATAAGTTTGCAGAATCGATGATCACGGCATGCAATCAAACGGATGCCCAGTGCTTCACCACCGGTACGTCTGAGACCAATATGACCCGTGGCTGCACATCGGCTGACATGGCAATTAAGTGTGCGGCCAATAGCACCGATCCCGATTGCCTTATATGCGACTCCAATTTGTGCAACACGCTGGAGTATCAAAGGGACGCCGGTTCCTGCGTCATTTGCGACAACTGTGCCGCCCAACAGGATGTGAACGATAAGAAGTCCTGCGATCTGGCCCTTTACAATCAGACGATCGGATGCTACACGATGACTACGGGCAGCACTGTAAGTCGCGGATGTTTGAACAAATTGGACGGAGAGTGCTCTGCGACCAATTCCTGCACTTCCTGCTCGGAATCCGGATGTAATGTGGCCGTCGTTGATGTGGCATTCGAGTGCATTGCCTGCATTTCGAATGAGGTTGCCGACTGCTGGTCAGCCACTAAGCCGGATGAACTGCCTGTGGTAAAGTGCGACAATGGAACCTGTTTCAGCGGAGTTTGGAGTAAGTTGGTGATGAGTCTAAGAGAGAAACTTTTTTTTTTTGACTTCCAATTGCTTAACTATAGAAAGAATCCTTGTCAAAAATAGTTGCAAATTAATTTATCGACTTTTTTAGTACCTTAATAACACTTTTAAACTTCCAATTGCTTAACTATAGAAAGAATCCTTGTCAAAAATAGTTGCAAATTAATTTATCGACTTTTTTAGTACCTTAATAACACTTTTAAACCAAGACATGGCTTATGTAAAAATTAATATTTATTGCTTTGCTTTTTTAGAATTAAAACAAATTGACCAATTCAAAATATTTGTACATTTAAGTAATATAATATAATAAATATCAAACATTTATTTTGCAGATGGACTTGGAGTTCGAGACTGTTTTAGCTCCGCCAGCCAATTGATGCAGTACCAATGCGACCACAAAGTGGAGGGCTATCAGTGCACTACGTGCAACACGCCCACCAAGTGCAACAAAAATGCCTTTAGCGGAGCCGCCTCTCTCAGCCAGATGGGCGTGGTCGGTCTGCTGATGGCCCTAATGCTCGCACTTCGCAGTAGCCTCTAATCCTGGAACTTTATAGATAGTTGGCTTATCTAGCCAAGTTACCAGGTGGTGAATGGGTCTATGATTCATGCAGAGCAACAGACAAAATGAAACGTAACATAACTATAATAACTGAAGCTAATTAGGAATACTTTTATAATCCGAAATAAAACATTTGTAAATAATTATGTAGTTGTTTCTGTTGGTTCGGTATTTATTTAGACGGTGAATTCCCTTTTTTATCAGTGAATGGTCAAAGGCTAGTGGTTAGAACTGCTTAGCTTATCAAAATGGCAATATAATACATTATCAGGCAATGATAGCAACTTATCAACATAAGTACCAATAAAAATAGACAAAGGCGTAAAAGTGCATATAACTTGCAATAAATATTTACCTGTTAAAGTCAAATTATTTTGAAATAACATGACCAAAAGGAAGAGTTTCTTTTATAAAACTTGAAAGCTTTGTTTAATTTTATGACTTAAATACCAAACCAGTAATTTCTATATTTTCATATTTTCGTTTATTTATTAGAACAATGAAAATGTACACTTAATAATATAAATGAATTACAATTGATGAAGGTAAAAAAAATTCGCAATATAGACAAACATTTGTGTATACTTTGTGCCTTTATCAATTTTAAATTTTTTAATACGTTCTACAAAACTCTGAATGTTTGCTGTGGAATATTTTTACGCATTCCTTAAAAGACAACTGGTCAAACTGAAGATCACTAATATTGAAGCCATTATTCGAGTACCTCCGCCAGTCACCAATCCATTTTTGTTTATGTCCACATAATTGCAGTCATCTTCGAAGCACTGCTCGCAGAGTTTTTTATTATTCTTGCAGTACTCCCGACCGTCCTCGTCTAGATCGGAAATACAAGTTCTTACCATAAAGCCATCTGGACCTCCAGCGGCGTTTGAGTATTTAAAAAATATTGATATGCATCCGTGAAGTATTCCGGGTCTTATGTGACACATCTTTTTCCCCTTACTATTTCTAGTTTTCCCCTCATTTGGGAAACAAACTGAACAATTAAGGCATCGTATAGGCGGAAAAAGGGTTGCTTTGAGTGGCTGCTCGGTAGTTTCCAATACGTCCTTGATTTCGTGGTCTTGATTTTTAGGTTCCACAAGTTCAGGAATTGAGCTCATAGTCAAATTAAATAAAGTCTCTGGTTCATTAGACTGGGCCTTAAGCAACGGTAATAATACAATTAATATAATAAGAAGCTCCATTGTTAATTTTATTTTTCATTTATCTTTCTCAGTTTGTCCTCAATCAAAGAATACTTTTTATACCCGTTACTCGTAGAGTAAAAGGGTATACTAGATTCGTCGGAAAGTATGTAACAGGCAGAAGGAAGCGTTTCCGACCCCATAAAGTGTATATATTCTTGATCAGGATCACTAGCCGAGTCGATCTAGCCATGTCCGTCTGTCCGTCTGTCCGTCTGTCCGTCTGTCCGTCTGTCCGTCTGTCCGTCTGTCCGTCTGTCCGTCTGTCTGTCCGGATGAACGCTGAGATCTTGGAAACTATGAGAGCTAGGCTATTGAGATTTGGCGTGCAGATTCCTGAGCTTCTTACGCAGCGCAAGTTTGTTTCAGTAGAGTGCCACGCCCACTTTTACGCCCACAAACCGCCCAAAACTGTGGCTCCTACAGTTTTGATGCTAGAATAAAAATTTTAACTGAAATGTATTGTTCTCATCAATACCTATCGATTGATTCA
Source organism: Drosophila subpulchrella (assembly GCF_014743375.2). NCBI lineage: Eukaryota > Metazoa > Arthropoda > Insecta > Diptera > Drosophilidae > Drosophila > Drosophila subpulchrella. The sequence continues at coordinate 19,866,604 of NC_050610.1, read as the reverse complement.
AAAAAAAGTTTGCCACGCCCACTTTATCGCCCACAAACCGCCCCCAAACTTCAAAAAATCGTAAATATGAACGTGGATATCTCGGAAACTATCAAAGATATGGAATCAGGATTTCAGATTTAGATTCCGTAGCTTTGTACGCAGCGCAATTTTGATACGCGAATATGCCACGCCCACTCTAACGCCCACAAACCGCCCAAGCCTGTGGCGCCCACAATTTTCATGCTAGATACAAAATTTTAACTGAACTGTATCGGTCTCGTCAATACCTATCGATTGACCAAAAAAAAATTTGCCACGCCCACCCTAACGCCCATAACGCTTAAATCTGTCTACCGCCGGTAGGTGGCGCATTTCAGTCTTGCTTTGCTGCTTGCTTATTTCCATTTCCCTTTGGTCCCTTTAGCTGAGTAACGGGTATCTGATAGTCGAGGCACTCGACTATAGCGTTCTTTCTTGTTTTTCATTACAGATTCCCTGACGTTCTGCTAACAACTGAGTGCCATGCGTTGAAAAAGCTCCATTCTGGTGATTATTATAAGTATACGCTTTAAATAAAATTGTTTCTGAAACTCGAGGGACTTTAGACCACTCTTTAAAGTAGGTCCCAGTCTCCCTGCTCCATTTAATAATTGGTTAATAATTAATGCTGCGGACCTAATTTAAGTAATGTAGGTAAGTACTAATAATATTGTCGAACGTTTAGCTTGCAATAAGTTAACATTGCGAGACAAATGATTTGCTTCATGATTTATTGGTATTGAAACCAAAAAATTCCGTTTCACACAAATGTCCCCTAAAATCTTTACGAGTGTATAATGGTTTTTTATACATATTTTATTTTAAAATATTCATATTTCCATGTAAAAACTACATTTTTCTAGTTTTAAGGCGACATATATTGACACACAAACAATTCCATATTTCGATATACATATGTGATTTATAGATAATACATTTTTTATCGGCATACTGCCCATCTAATCTTCGGTTTTTTATTATTAGTCATACTCATCGGTTTTTAAGTGCGCCATTATCCATTTACTTATTAATTGTTATGACTCAGAATTGCGGGGGTGGTACTTTATAATATATCACCTGCCAACTGAATAAACAGATGCTCCAGATAAGAAAGGGGGTCGACGTCAGCAAATGATGAGCGGCAGAAGCAGAGGCAGAGGCCGAAGTCTCTTCAAATTGTGTCATGTTATGAATATTACAATTGGGTTCGTAGCACGATATGCATAGTTGCTCATTTTCTTCACAATAGCTAGAGAAAGAATTATCCGTTTCGATTATGCAGCCCCGACTTATATAAGTCTTTTTACCCGGCACAATAAAGGGATCTTTAACAAGTATGGTACGGCATCCATTCCTTTTTCCCGGTATTGGTGGGCAGTCTAACTTAGACTCATTCGTAGCCGATTTATTGCAAAACATGCAGGAGTAGCAGCTCAAAGCAGAGAATACTGGGTTGGACATTGGGGGAGTGGGTGCTATAAAGGTGGGTTCAGTTGTGGGTTGAGCTGTGGTGTTCTCTTGGGGTCCGTCACTCGGGTAATCGGGCGATCCGCCCGTTGATATGACTGCAGTTTCATTGGCGGTATGAGTTTCCTTCTCTGGTGGAGTTGGTGGTTGATTAAAAATATTGGGACCCACTCCTGAAGGGGATTCCTGAGTAGCCGTAGGCGACTGATTTAAATGATCCGATGAATGGTCGTTTCTTTCAGTATCCGGAGTTTCTGGTTTAGGAGAAGTTTCGTTATTTTGCTTTTCTGGTTCTACTTTATCTGCTTGTTCTTTTTTGTGGTCCACCTCCGTATTTGTGCCCATACTTATTTCATCAGACTCGTTTTTATCATCCCCTGATTGATGATCCATCTCTCCAACTTGACTGGCATTAGATGGCATATTTTGTGAACTTGTTACATCTCCCATGGGCTCTTTTTCATCAGTAGTCAGTTCTGTTGAGTTCATATAAGGCTGTTTCTCTCCTAGAGATACAACACCATTCTCCTTCGATTCCGTTGCATGCTCTTCATTTTTATCCGAGCTTTCACCTTCTGATCCTCCAATTATGCTGACTTCTTGTATGTTATCCTCCTGGGCCCGACTCCATTGAAGTAAAAGAGCTAGGGAGACCCAGATAGCCAGCAATCTTAGCCGCATTATAGTCACTGATTGGTTGAAACTTCGCAGAGCTTATGACTTGGATGGGAAATAAATCTTCCACTGAACCTCCAGAGTAGATGGGCTTATCAGGTCCGTATCTTTTGTTATCGGTTTATCCCCGCTCTGAAGAGCTCGGCAAATAGGAATATTTTTTCTGTGCTATCCACCGATGAGTTTGTATTTCCCGACCTGTCCCTTGTCTATTTAGCTGCCAACTGAGGTCGGTGGTCAATAAACTGCCTGGACATACGATACGTATACTCGAATCCCCTGATTGTCACGCAATTATCCGGTCTCATAACTAAATCGATACCTCAGGGGTGAAAGACAGCAGTCAAGGGACCCTTGACCCACGCTTATGATTCGCTTCCGACATTCCTGCAACAAATGCGAGTTCCTGAATTATTGATGATGTGAACCTTTCGATGGAACCGATGGGACACTACGATAATGGGGTCAAGGCACAGAACACATTATGGTTATGACATTTTTAGTCATTATGCATATGCCGGAATTAAATCGCGGTAACCATGGAACTGTGGTTCGGGGAGGTTCAACACAGAAGGAATTATATGAAGCAATCATATGCACCTTTATTTCCAAAATAAATTCATGCCTTTCCCAAAAAAGAATTCCTAAAAATTTCCCAAAAAATTATAGAATTATAAAAACTTAACTAACTTACTGATGGCACTCCCTATTTTTGACAATATTGTACTTTTAAGAATTTCGTTGTTCAGTAAACCTTAAGTTAAGATCGATCATTTTATATAAAGATCCAAAAATCACATTTTCTTTGACAAATATTAAAGTTATATAAGAAAATATTTATGTAAAATACTTAGGTGCTTAAAGTATAATGTTGAAAGTTGGGTTTTTTTATATATAAAGCTTATCCTTATCAACATTTTAACTATATCAACTCTTTGTTGTACAGTCTGATAAGTCATAAACAGATTATGGATTTGAAATGGCAATCAAAGGTAGAATTTGAAGTTTACATTCTTTATGAGCAGTCGAAATGCTTAGACTAAAGGAACGTCGCCATTTGCTTCTGCACCACGTGCTCCTCCTTCTCGTAATCCTTCTGCTAACAGGTGAGGCACTTGCAATTTCTCTCAGAAATAATGCGTTGTTAACCTTCGAAGGCGTTTTAAATTATAGGCCGCAGTTTGGCCATAGTTTGCTATCACTGCGATTCCATTGCCCTGCCTGAATGTTCCCAGACCCTTGGAGAGGTGGGGCTTCTTCCCTACCAGGAGTGTCCCTCTGAACTGTCGTGTCGTGTGTCCATTGGTGAGTCCAACTAAATTATATTCGTAATTAATTCCCAATTGACGACGGCGAGTCAGCATTTTCAAAGAATCTTTTTTTGCATTTTAATAAATAATTGAAGTTCACCTGATAATTGCAGGAAACCTAGCAATAGGTGCTAGTCTATTTTGGATAATTAAAATTGTATCCCTTTTCTCTATCAGTGGACTCTATCACATATCGCGGCTGCGGAGCAGAAACCCCCATTATCGGATCGACCTACACAAAGTCCTGCTCGGCAAACCTGTGTAATGGTGGTGTCTATCCTCCAGGACGACTCAAGTGTCATCACTGCGCCGGACAGGATTGCGTGGCAGCTCCGGGGGCGAAACCCAAACCCTGTCGCTATCACTTGGAAGAGGATCAGTGCTATACGGATGTTATAAGTTCTTCTGAAGCTTACAGGGGCTGTGTCTCCGAGCAGAATCACACGTTGTCCAGTGCCGCTAAGCTGTGTGACATCAATGGCTGCAATGAGGATCAGGGAGCTTGGACACAAGTCTGCGCCACCTGCGATTCTGCAGAAGGCAGGGGCTGCAAAATGGATCTCTTTCAGATCAACACTGGCAGATGTAATGTGACCCTGTACGAGGAATGCCAACAGGAAGTCCTGCTGGGCGAGCAAGAGGACAAGTACTGCTTCAGTTTCCGAAAACTAAGCCGGGTGGTCAGAGGGTGCTCTACAAAAATGCCAGTAGATCTTGAACCGTTCTTGGAGGAACTGGAAAAGTGTAGAACCAGTGACAACTGCAATGCAGGTTGCCTTACCCGGCAGAAGTGTTTAGACTGTAACTCCCTGGATCGGGAACTTTGCAGGACGAATGTTACCGCTATAAGTGACAGCACTTGTGGCTCCGCTGAGGCCTCCTCCTGTTTCTCATGTGAGTATTCCGACTGGAGCATACAAAGAGGCTGTGGTGTACCACCCACAAATCCCGATGTCGTCAAGTGCTACGAGTGCGATGAAGAAGGTGGATGCAATAGGAAGGATTTCACCCGCTGCTACCAATGCAGCACGGATCAAGCGGGAGCAGGCTGTGCGAATTGGGAAAGACCAGGTGATATATTCATCGAGGAATGCGTTGAGCCAGCCACATCGTGTATGATGGTTTCCTTTAACAACGGCACCACTGCAAGGGGTTGCCAAAAACCGGATCTAAGCTGTACATCCGCCAATGTGGCCAATTGTCTTCCCTGCGAAGGTAGCTTTTGTAACAAAGGAGCCTTTCCGAAGGAGCGTCTCTGGTGCCACCAGTGTACAGGAGTTGGGGATTGTGAGGAGATCTCCAGGGGGCAAACTGCTCTTCCTTGTCCTGTTCAAGCAAATGAACCAGATGATCAAAAAGTGGCATGCTTGGAGTACTTTGACACCCAGAGTAAGCAGGTTGTGAGAGGATGTCGATCCAATTCGGAGCTGTACTATGAGTGCCTCTTAAGGAGTAGCCAACATGATAGTTGTCGCATTTGTCACAGTCAGGCCTGCAATAACAGTACTGGAAAGGAGTTGAGAGCGAGCTATGAGCTAGAGACCAAAGCAATTGCGTTGCTGGAAGCCAGAAGTTCTTCAAAATCTTTAGAGTATACTAAAGTGGGTTTAGTAATTTGCTTGTTCCTAAGCGTACGTAACTTGTAGGACCAGATCCTATATGAAAACTAAACTTTTATAAATGCTCATAGCCACAAGATCCTTTACAATCATCTAATTTTAATGGTATCCAAGTGGTTGTTCTCTAGCGTTATTTATCTTGTAACTTGCAGAGACTATAAATAAAATGAAAGCAGAACTCATAAAGATCGTGTCCTATTCCGGGGGCGTATAACCAGGATTCAAGGCACGGCCGCGGTGATTAAAGGAGTAGAACGAGGGGAAGTTGCCCAAGGTGTCCCACGTTTTCTGCTGCATGTCCACGGTGGCTCGGATTTCCTTGAAGTTGCCCACAACCTCGATGATGTTGTAGATCACAATCACCAAACTGATGACGGTCTGCAGGATAATCTGGGGATTGTCAAGAAAAACCCTGTATAAGTAACCAAAGAAGTACCCTGAAGCTGTTGATACTCACATCCAATGGAAGACTGGTCCACTCCTGCTCCGTCAGCCTCAAATAAGTGCGATCTGTGAAGTAAATGTAGCCCCTTCATTAGCGGTCCAAAGTTTATTTACCAAAATTAAATGTAGATACTCACGATGGGCAGCCGAAAAAGCCGCATGGGCCAGGCTGGCAAACCCGGCGATCAGTAAAAGCTTGTTGAACAATTTGCTGCCCATTTTTTATTGAACAATTACAAATTACAATCACAGAATGAAAATTTTCTACAATATTTCGCTAATTTGCTGACAAAAAATGCGGGCACACCTATTCTAGAGATGGTGTCATTGTCGATATTTTAGGGTAGTCTATGCACATTGCACGCTATCGATGTTTTTCTAGAGATTTTAAAATAATCAAAATTAATCTATAAAGTGGTTTATACAATAAAATTTACAATTAAGTAAAACTCAACACATTTCAAAAGATAAGTTCATATGCATGTAGTTTAATTTATTTTTTAAAGTTTTATTATTAAATATATTTATTAAAATGATCACCCCTGTTCTATTTTTAAATTTGTCTCTAAACTATCGGTTGGAATTCGGTCGCTTTTGGTACCTTTTTACTTTTACGGTCACTTTAAAAAAGCAGCCGCGCTCGCAGGTATATTTGAACGTTTCCGTAATGGTCTCACTATTCGTTTCTGAACATTCGGAAGATTCGGAAGTCGCGGCCTTTTGAGCGGAAAAACTTGTGTCCAATAAGAAAGAAAACTTGCAACAAAAATAAACCCGGCATTTCAAACGCGTTTTGCAACTGATTTTTTCAAAAGCTAAAAAGGATTCAAGGCCACGCCCCCACACCAAGGTTTACGTGTAGCAGTGTGTGTGTGTTTTCCAGGCGCATCGCTGTATTTGTGTGTGTATCCCGACGTCTCTTTTGCAGTCCTTTTTGCGTGGGTGTGCCAAAAAAGGAGAAGAGGGAGAGAAAGAGACAGCAGCAAAAGAAAACAGTGAAATTCCAGAACATCAAGGCAAGTCAACAAGGGCCGACAACATGTCCGTTTCCTCGAACGCCTCCTCCGCCTCCAACAAGGACAGCGTGGACAGCCCCAGCAGCACCACCAACACGGACAGCTCCGAGCTGACGCACATCCTCAACCGGCGCCAGGAGATCATGGACTCCCAGGAGGCGGGCATCGAGGTGCGCCGCACCTACAAGGTGGTCAACGTCTACACCGACTTCCCCGAGTTCTCCCGGAACCAGATCAAGGACTACCAGAAGACCTTCAATACGTAAGTCAAGGCCGAAGTTTTTGATTATCTTAGCTTGCAGGAAAACTTTTTCCTCCTGCTCCATCTTATAATATTTTAGGGGGTGTCTCAATAAATATATAGTATTTTAAAAAATATGTTATTTTAGAATGTCTTGAAATAATAGTTCCAATAAATTATTACTCCTTGTATTTAAGAAGTTGGTTTACTTTATGCCCTGTACTTTGATAACCACAAATGTTCTTAACAATTTAATTTCAAGTACTATATTAATAAGTCCAAGCACCAACTGCTTTTCTAAAGCTGTTTAGGATCCCTTGAGATTATAAAATAAATACAGCTTTCTGGAGTTAAAGATTTTAAAACATTTTTCAAAATTACATCTGTAAAGCTGTACTATATACAGATGGAAATGGAAAACAACTTCTCAAAATCTATTAAATATTTGTTTGAACGGAGTTCGATTTACAGAAGGTCGACTGTATTAACCTTCGCACTCCTTTCACCTGCAAACTTCAACTTTCCCAGGCATCTCACCGCATTCGCGTCTCATTAGTTGGCAACATAAAACTCATGCGCCTAATGGGCATTTAAATTGCATTTACTGCAGCCCCTCCTTGGAGCACCGCCCCTCCGCCCGGTCCCCTGTGCAATGGGGCATGACTCACGAGTACTTGGGGAGCAATGTTGTCACAGTCACTGGCTTATTCCCAAGTCGGTGCTCCCGCCGTGCGGATCATGAGTCAAAAGTGGTTTTCTGCCCCAACACTTTCATACGGATTCAATTATTACACTACAGTCCAGTTTCCCTAAGTGGAATTCCCAGTAAACCCAATTTCGTTAATGTATCTTCTTTATAAAATATTTACATTCCTTCTATGTAACCATATATTTTACATCTTATAACTGATTATCCATAGGAAATATTGTTATTCTAACCCAAAATATTATAAGGTATCTAAAAAATATTGTTTTATTTTCAAGATTTTACAAGTTCTTATGTTATTTACTATAGGGGTTATCAAAGATCACCTGTATCTATGCCGTACTTGTTTACGGTTTCGCATTACCATCCGACAATGTCAGCTGTCGACTGACTGACACCTTGCAAACGAAATGTTTTCCGAGGTTTTCCCTTCCCCAGTTTCCTAGTCTTGTGGTGGATCGTTTTGGTAATAGCCCCTCTCGGGTTTCGCTCAATCAACCGCAGCAGTGTTGCGCAATGGTTTTGTTAGATTAAATGTCTAGAATAGTTGTTTAAATTCAAGTACTTGGCACGTAGGGCCGCCTAGGCTGATAAGCTATCTCAGGTTCATCCGTATTATCTTTTATTCATGTTGATTAGCTAAATTCGCCCAGCACATGTCACTTTTTTAGCGAATTTAAGTCTTTACTCACCTGAGGTGAAGATGAATCACCTGACAATTAAGACAGAACGGGAATGCCAATTAGCATGAGTTGAACAGTAACTGATTTTGTTTAGCATTGGCCAGCCAATTGGACCTTTATTCTCATAGAATTCCCTTGGTTTAATGGTTTCTTATTAGCTTGTTTACTATATTCCTCCCCTAAAATCGGTTCCTCTTAATTTGGGTCAAATTCCCCGGGATCTGGCAAGTTGTCAAAAAGAAAAGAGCCTGCATTATGGCAATGCGAACGTGTTCTGCAATTGTAATGTAATGCAACAGCAGCAAAAAATAGAGAAAAATACAGAAAAACTCCAGGCAGTCTGGGAAATACTGGCTGCATAAGCCACAAAAGGCAGACAGACAAGAGACTTTTGGTCTGCGATTAGCTAATGTTGTGGCCATACATTTATGGGTAATACGATTAAATATGGAGAGAAAAAATGTTTAGTTTGATTATCCAATTTTCCTTTTTTTGGGTCTATAAGTTTTGCAAGTACCAAGCTATAAAAGGATCGAAAATACATAAAATACAAAAAGTTAAATACTTTATTATTTTTAGAATATAGCAAAGAAATTTAATTTAAAGATATGAAAATAGAAATCTTTAGAATATTCATTTCGAACTAACTTACTCTTAGTAACTTGTACTTATTCAAAAAATAAATATGAGTTTATATATAAGTATATATGCGTTGTCAGTATTTTAAAAGTTTTGTAAGATTATTTATTTAGAGAAAATTGGGAGAGTTTTTGCGACGTTTTAGAACGCCAGATAAAAATTCTACAAACCACAAAAAATGCGCAAACATGTTTTTGTACATAAAATTCTTGTCTCTGCGAACATGACTAGATCACAAGACACAAAAACATTTTTTATGAGAATTCACTGCTAGATTTACTCACGTACTTTATTGAATTATCTCCCTAGACTTTTTAGACATTTTTTCTGCCCAGACAAATGCCAAATGGGCTTGATCTTCTTGGCTCAGCTTGCGGTTGGAACTTTAAAATAATAATAACAAAACGAAAAACCGGCTAAAGTAGCGCCTTTATGCCGCGGCATTTGGCATTTCCAGTCACGTTGGGTCGTCCGTCGACTTTAAGTGATGTGCTAAACTGGCAAATTTAAAGCGCTCAAACCTGAAAGGTTTTAATTAAAACACGAGATTTACATATTTGAGAATCGAAAGCAAAACGCCGCCTGAGTCACGCATTGAATTCGTTTTACAAAGCAATTTGTTTAAACAATTTGCAACTGAATCAGCAGAGCGAGCGCGTTGTTTCTACGAACTTGCTTTCCGATAATCAAATAAATGCAAATGTAAACAAATTCAACTTAAGACGTCACAATTTCGGAGCAAGGCGGTGTTGCTCTCGAACTTCCGAAAACGATAAGGTTCGCCAGATTTACTGGCCAATCCCTAGAGAAATAAAGCGTATTTTTATATATGTACACTCAGGGAAAAACACCGTGCTAAAAACAAGTACAAACAGCCTTGATTTAAGAAAAATTGCATGCTTAACATTTAAGAACGTTCGTGCTCAAAAAATTCTCATATTGAGCACATTTTGGAGTTTTTATGTCTGCCAACTCTAATAATTCCCAACTGTTTATTCTGAAAGTACTCAGTATATAAGGCGCATAAATTAGGTAGTGCTAATGCCCGTGAGCGGCAAGTCGTAAGTAAACTTAAAATTTAATATTATTTATATATATCTCGTTTATTTCGTTTCAGTTTCCAATACTTATTTCTCTTACTAGCATAAAATAAAAACTCATTTTAGTTTCATAATATTTATATATTGATTTAAGAATTATTCGTCCTTAAATCATGCCTGCAAATTTCTTACTTTATTATTAAATCGTTCTTGTTTTTAGTCCAAATATGACTTGATTTAAGAATTATTCATACTTGATTTAAGACCGAAAGGTTCTTAAATCTAGTATTTTCGGTCTTGAAAATTCGTGCTCAAAAGTAGTATTTTGTTCTCGCGTTCTGTATTTTCCATGCTTGGCGAAGTTTTGACACCGAAAATACTAGGTTCAAGCACGAAATACTTAATTTTTTTCTGAGTGTACATATGTGGTTTAATTCCTCGAATAACCTTATCATAGCTCACGCAATGCATATAGCTATTTTATGGCGTCTTTGGCTTTGGTTTTGTTTCCTTATTGTTTTCCCCTTTGTAACATCCCATTTTCCGCACGAATGTCTGCTAAATTTCAGAGATATAAAGCGACATTAACTTCCGGTAGGCGATAAACTGCAGAATTATATCGATTATGCACTTTATGGCGTCTCAGTCTGTCAAATTTAATCATCATGGGGGTTCTTTCGCATTTGTAGTTGTGCATATGTAGCTACATCGTCTGTTGAGGAGTTGATAAGCAGAAAACCCTTGGCAAACTTGAAGGAAACCAACCACCAACGTATTCAGATACACTTACGCATGGTACTTACGCACGGTACTCATTGTAGTTACTTTGTACATTATTTACATTGAATTCAATTCTGCATACAGCTCTTTATAATTTACAGTGATTACTCATTAAATAAGAATCCAATTGCGCAGAGTGTACTTTAGTAAATAGCGTGATTACTCATGTAATGCAAGCTTTGCTCATCCCAGGAATATTAGTCAGGGTGTTCATTGTTTATAGGGTTTTTTCTAAGCATGTACAAATATTATCTACCATGTTATACTTTTCTCTTTAATATATATATATAAAATATATTAAATTAATGTAGTATTTACAATAAAATGGATTGGGATTCATTGTCTTAAACATCGTTTCAATTAAAGACGTCCCTGAAATATATGTAATTCTATAATACACCCACAAACCTAGCCATATTGGCCAAGTTTATAATTTCAAAAGGCGAATGAAAAAGCTTCCAAATAGGGAATGACCACTGTGGGCGCAAAGCTTCTGATGCTCCCCCGTTTTCCGTTAAGGGTGCTATGCTATCGATGCCAATGCTACTCGTATCATGGCAGTGGCGGATCCAGAGACGATTCTTGGGGGGGGAAATTGAACTTATTCTTCGATTTGAGGTTCAAACTTATTATTGCGAGAGAAATACAGTACAAATTATAAAACAAAAATTATCCATCCCAATTTTTAGGTAAACAAAGTGGTTATATTTGAAAAGTCAACCATATGCATGCATTACAGAGTGCATGCATTTTCAGGTTCTGTGGTTCCAAGGGGGGGGAAATTTCCCTATTTCCCCCCCCGTGGATCCGCCACTGATCATGGACTGTCGTCGCTCTGGTTACAGTTTACAATTCGAGTTCATGGACAACAAGCAGCGGACCTAGTACGCACTTTACAATGGGGGAGGAATCCATTTCTGTGTGGGCTTTTATTGCGGCCACAGTGGCGAGGAGAAAATTTTAATTAAGTTGCCATTGCCACCACCCATTATCACTCGGGCATAACCCCTTGACATAAGACCCCCTCTTATGCGACTTATGCGAATTATAAAGGTGCATTTTTCGGGGGTTGTTTTCTAGGACTATTTCATGTACATTGTACACATGTGAGTTCTTTAAGTGCAAGTTCACATTTGCATTCGCCTCACTTCCAGGCCTAGGTTCATTGACACTAATTTGGTTGTTGTTCGCCAAATGTTGTTTGCATGCCGGCTCTTGTGGGTTCGGTAATCACTACCGATGGAAAGCGGGTTTTCTGGCAATCGATAGTGCTGCATTATCGTACGCCCCGCTTATTTCCGGCTGCAGCCTCCACTTGTAATTATTTCCGCGCACATGTGCACGACCTTTTTGCATTTGGCCAAAAATCGCAACTCGCGAAACGCAGATGTGCAATTGCATTCAACAGCATTCGGCGACGGGCAGTCTGGCATGTCCGCAAAAACACGCTAAAGAAAAATAAAGTACCACGACGTACAGTAAACTAGCTGACAAAGGAAAGCCAATGACAGGATGACAGTGGAACCCCCGCCTCGTGTCCATCGACGCTTCATTGTGCGCATTGTGATTACATTTTATGCGATCTGCGGCTGCTGGATGACAGCTACATGTTTGGGCAAAATACTAGCAAAGAAGTTGGGAAAATCAAGAAAAATATCCATAAAATCGTAAGTTTAACAGGTACACACAAAAATTGTATTGGTAAAATTGACCAACACCGATAGTTACGTTACAGTAAGAAAAGGTTAAAAAAATTAGGAGAAGTGAAGTTGCTTTCGTTACTATTTAATAGTAAAACTATCACAAGAAAGTAAGTTAAGTTAAGTTTAACAGGCACACACAAAAATTGTATGGGTAAAGTTGACCAACACGGATAGTTACGTTACAGTAAGAAAAGTTTATAAAATTTGAAGTAGTGAAGTTGCTTTCGTTACTATTTAATAGTAAAACTATCACAAAATAGTAAGTTGTGTGTATTTTGTTTTTGGAAGAGTAACTTTTTCGTTGGTCAAATAGACAATTCGATGGGTTGGGACTATTTAACTATTTAATTGGTCAATTAGACTTATACATTTTTGTAATTCCTGGTTCTTTAAATATAAAGCTTTTAAAATTATTATAAAATCCAGCGCCTTATAAGCTTTAAAAAAAATAACAACTAATGAAAAGACAGTCATCCTATTATCTTTCCAGCTAACTCAATAAAGCACTTACAGTCTATTAAACAAACATAATTGTTATTCTAATTAAATGTTATATGGCTGACTAACTATCTCTAGTTTGCTTATGACAGAGCTAATAGTTTGACCACAATTGTGTCAACATATAGGGATAATACATACGTATGTATTTGCTACTGCTTTAGTGTCGAGTGTTGTCCACTCAATTGAGGAAATATCAAATTATGTACGAGCCCAGTGGCGCATCATCGTCACTCATCCATCCATTGTGTCCCCAACTTGCTGCAATTAGTCACTGCATTTGCTCATTGTCCGGTTTATTTACTTGATTTACTACTGCGGCGATAAGAAGAACCCGAAGTTGCTGCTGCCTTTTCTTGTTTCCTGCGGCAACTAAAAATAATCAGAGATGCGACCCACGCAACGCTTCTTTTACCGCTTCCCATCTCCTCGGATTGCTCCAATTTCGAAATGTCAAAATATGGCGCGTTTATTTTGGGAATACCATACACATTTCATGAGCAATTGGGAAAGGATGGGAAGACCCCCATTAGAAGTTGGAGTCATCACTAAAAATATAATGTTTTTGTAAACTTGTATAAGATAAGAAATGTCTATTATTTTATTGTTCATTATTTGAATGACACTAAATAGGATGTCAATGATGTTTTTTATTATCTTCCATTTAAACAATACATGTTTAGCTTAAAAACATACAATTTTTTAAAATTATAAATTCATATACCAAATATGTAAATAGAAGATAATCAAAATAGAAACATAACAATAAAGTTAGGAACCTCAAACGGCAAGATAACAACGAGAAATTTTATTTGATTTAGGAATCTTAGTCTTTATTATTTACATAACCAATTAAACCCCTCATCCAATTTATAGCAAACCTTGTTTTTTATTTTAATGACACTAAACAGGATGTCAATGATGTGTTTTATTATCTTCCATTTAAATATTACATGTTTAGCTAAAAAACCTAAAATGCTTTTAAATTATAAATTCATATACCAAATAAATAGAAGATAATTAAAATGTAAACATAAGAATATAGTTAGGAACCTCAAACGGCAAGATAACAACGAGAACTTTTGTTTGATTTAGGATTCTTAGTCTTTATTATTTACATAGCCAATTAAACCCCATCCAATTTATAGCATACCTTTATGGCGACCGTTAACTGCAAGTTCCCCAGCCTATCAGTCATGTACTTTATTTATTGATTTACAATTTTACATACCTGTGTTTGCGCAGGCAATGTGCACAGGTGCATGTTTGGTTTCGAAACAGAAAACATTCAGGTGAGTGAGACTATCCAGACGAACCATTCGACATCGGCCGAAATAAACAAGCGATTGTGTATGCAAGACATCGCCTTTGAACATTTCTCGTTTCGATTCGGCCACAATAGATGAGAGACGGGGCCCACAGTGTGGGTACTTTGTAGTACATCACTTCGCTATAGTGATGAAACCCGCCCTATGAAGACATGCGTTGCATTTAAAGCGTTTGCAGCAGTCGGTTAACCGTTACCATAAAGTTCAAGAACTTGACGCGTTTATAACTGCAAAAGCGTTAGTGCTTGGCTCGAAATCGGACTCCCTTTGGCATTAACCCGCTTGAACATCGGGGTCACAAAAACTCCATTCACAGTAGAGGCTGCAATTGCGAGGCATTAGGCGGCTAATAGAGAAAACCTGTGTTCAATATACGTAGTAATTGCAGGTTGCCGGTCTTAAAAGCAGAAGCAGCAATTACCTACAATAAAGGCTAGAGTACTAGCACTACTATTAACATTTATTTCAATGTTATGGCTAGCATGTTTTAATAATATTTTTAAATATTTCGTGCTTCCTTTACGAATAATAAAACTCTACCAACTAGTACAACAATATAACAAAGCATAGACCATGTACATAAGTAAACGAAACAAATAATACAAAGTATTATATTATATTATATTATATTGGAAAAATATGATTACAGGATCGTTAAATAAATACCACATTAACAATTTCTAGACATAAAATAATATATATAGCCAAAACAAATATTATACTAGTCGATGCTTCTATTTTAACCGCAGCTGTTACCAAAGTACTAGGCATAGTACATGCATAGATAAATTTACGATGCAAATTGCTGCAGGCATAAACGGCAACACCAATAACAATGGCCAGCTGACCCCGTTATTTGTTGAACTGTACGCGAAAAAACGATAAAGAAAATGAAAATCGCATACATATATAGCATATAGCATAAGGCCCTACCACAAACGACCACATGCAATGGGGCAGAAAGATTTTAGACACCCCCGAAAACCTCGGAGTGTGAAGTTGTTCGATTCATTGGAATGAAAACAATCAATAAAAATTAGGCTAAATCCGGTGGGAGGCTGTGGGTGTTTTGTTGTTAAGGCAGGAACGGAGCTTTTTCCACAGAGAAGCAGCAGGTGTTTGAAATCTATACAAACTAAAAATCTGTTCATAACAAAAATATAGAATTTTTAAAAATTGTTTGTATTATACAGCTCAAGATACGATTTTTTTTGTTAAATTTATAAATATACTTAATTTGTATATCTTAAAATAAAATAAACGTAAAAATATTTCATTTTCATAATAATAAGGAAGTTCAATTTAGCTTAGTATAAAAAGTTTTCCAAATGATTTTATAACATTTATAGGAACAATTTTCCCAGATCTCCACTTTTTATGCAATACCACCCACAAAAATACCTCCTGTGGCTGCTAAATTGATAGAGAAATGATTTAATAAACACATTCAGCGGCGTCTTGATTAATTGAACCGAACAGCTGGAGTAGTTGGCATCTTGGCGTTTATTATGAGAGACCACCGGCAATTGAAATGAAAGCCAGACACAACAACACCTCAATGAATTCGAAAGAAAACAACGAGAAACCGTCAGGCGAAAAGCAAAAGTGCCACCAATTGTCACATTGACGCAACTCGGGGCTGAAGAAAAGAGTGCAATTGGAGTTAATTAAAGACGCAATAGCGTAACGCTGGCCATCGTTAATTGCCCATCTCGGATGGTGGCCAAAATGCGATGTGGATGTGCGGTGACACCTAGCCATCATCGCCAGACACGCCTGAGATGATACCATTTTCATTGCATCTCGGCTAATTACTTTCACTCTTTTTTTCTCTTTTCATTTTTCTTCCCACAAAAACACGCAATTTGTCGATACGGATTCAATTATTTATGAAACGAAAGCGAAACTTCAATTGCTCGGCGGTTGTAATCTAATAGATAATATTTCGTCATTACGTCGTGGCGGCTTCTAGGCGAGCGAGAAATCGAAACTGAAAGTTGCGACTATTGGATAACGACGAGGTGTATGTATCCATTCGCGGGTAATGGGTATTTATTGTCATACGAGTGGCTGTGAAGTTGCTGCTTCCTTGGCTGCGTATTTTTAGCTAGATAGAGCCCCAACTAGTTAAACTAGTTTGGCCGATGATCATCGGGGATTCAGTATCCTTCGCCTAACTCGCAAGGTCGCTGGTTTTCGAAGCCTGTGCAACTAGTTTCCGCAAGATGGTCGGTCGCCAATTGATGATGATGTTGCCTCGTGTTGCTCATCTGCCGCCCGCAGCAACACGCGATTTCTTCAGGCGACAGCGCGTGCTTCTTGCGTTTTCTCTTTTAATAAATTACACAATTAGATAGTAAATGGGCTTTATTTACATTTCCATCGCGATTTCCTGCCCACACTATGGCGGAAGTTTGAACTCTTGACTCGCCGATTTCGGTCGTCGAACTGGCGATAGATAAACGGGAATCGTGAGGGAAATTCTCCGAAAATATGTTTTATAGGGTAAATGGGAGCATATCAGGGTAGCCGATTATTTAGTCACATATTTTCAATGTATTCATTAAGACATCTTGATACTTACCCATAAAAAGAGGTAAAAATTTCATTGAATATTTAAAATGGCGAATAATGGTACTCTCTAATATGTCTAATTGGTTTATAGGACAACTATAAAGAAACACTTCCTAAACAAAAAGATTAGCATATGAAAAAAAATTGAAATATTTTATTTAACCTTTTGATTTTGATATGTTACGTAAGTGAATATCACTATATTATCCGATACCCTCTATACCAAACCTATTTTGGCTTGCATATTATACCATTTCGTTTAATTTATGGCTCGACTAGCGGGTGCTATTGTTTCGCCCTGCGCTGTTGTTCGCAAATTTAGCATGAATTTGGGTTGGCTGCCAACCATAACCCCCTGCCTGCCGCAATTTTCACAGACTTCGGGCCACGCGACCTCTGACGCCAGTGCACCCACGTTTGCATTATCGATTGCTAATCCCCGACATTGGGAGTCTCGTGTCTTGCGGCTGGTCAATGACCAGTGACATTTCTCTTTATTCTCATCCTTCTCCTTTCGCCGATTCTCTGACTGCTGACTAATTGATTTGCATGTTTTATCTTTAACCTTTTCCAGATACGATACGGCTCGCGATGGTTTCTTGGATCTGCAGGAGCTCAAGTTCATGATGGAGAAACTGGGTGCGCCGCAGACCCATCTGGGACTCAAGCAGATGATTGCCGAGGTGGACGAGGATAACGATGGCAAGATCTCGTTCCGGGAGTTCCTGTTGATCTTCAGGAAGGCCCAGGCCGGGGAACTGGACTCCGATTCCGGGCTGAATCAGCTGGCCCGCCTCACCGAGGTCGATGTGGAGCAGGTGGGCGTGAGTGGAGCCAAGAACTTCTTTGAGGCGAAAATCGAGCAGCAGCTGCGGACGAACAAGTTCCATGATGAGATCCGGGCGGAGCAGGAGGAGCGCCGGCGCGAGGAGGAGGAGCGGGCCCAGCGACGCCAGCAGTTCCAGCAGCGGGCGGCGATCTTTCAGTAAAGGATCCATACACTCCCACGTAGTCTAGCGCGTAATTATCTGGCGTAGGTTAATCGAATGTGGAACTAATCCCGGGAGAAGAGGATACGCTTCGTACAAGCAGCAGGCATTTTCAAGCATCACATACAGTTTATATTAACCATACTAATCGCCCCGTATATTATCTCGATTGGCTGGTTAAAACATCTTAGGAATTGAATGTTATCTTTGATTAAAAAAAAGTGTTTCAATTCTGAAACTACCTATAGCCTAACCATGCAATTATTTAAAAGTAACGTTCAATTTCTAGTATACATTTTTTTGAGTCCAACCAAATTGAGCCATCTAGCCCTCACATAAGCATACATACTTACATAAATAACGATCATACCAAAAGCGTATTTATAGTTAACCTTTAGTTAAGTGAAAAATGTTTTAGCTTAAGACCTATTTTATTGTTTGGTGTTGCGCAAAATTTCTTTGTTGAATTACGTTTCCCTTGACGGTTGTTCAAAATGTATGTTTTCTTTTACTTTACGATTTTTACTTGTAGTGCCATTATTATTTTCTGTTTTAATTTTTGTTTAAAGAAAAGGAAATCGATAGTTTATGTTAAGCACATCACATTGTGAAATTCAACCTTCTTTGTATATACTAAATCTACGTTGGCATTCAATCTTAGTTTCAGTTGTATCAAGTCGGAGTATGTGGAATATTCAATTAAGTTTCGATTTCAGTATTTCACGATTAAAGTAAGCAATTAAAGCAATACTAATGCGTTTAATGCGAATACACAAGAAAATACACGTACTTTTAGAGAGCGTTTAATACAAACTTATACTGCAATTTAAATAAATAAATGTATATAATACAAAATGATTTAAATGTTCTTTTATTATTTTGGTATACCGGCTAACAAAATCGTAAGATTTAAAGTTTTTTCTCATTTGTTGTGCCCTTAAAAGTGTCAAACCTTGTTCCTCATAAGTCAAGCGATATTCAAATGTGTAAATACATGGAAGACTTTATCACCAGTGCCCTTGACTAGCAGCAATTTCATTCCTGCTGCGCCCTCTTCATCACCTTGCTAGCTTTAGTACGAGACCACCAACTAAGTACCACATGGAGTGACTTTATGCTTAGTGCTGACATGGAAACCCAGAGTTATACACACGATGGTGTGTCATGAATCCACGTGTTAATAGAGGATCTATAGAGAAGAATCATGTACAAGATGCAATGTAATTAAAGTTGCAACAATTTATTTTACCCAAAACATCGGAGCAATTAAACTAGCAAATCTTCTACTCGGTAGGCTATTTGCCCTGCCCATTTGTCAGTCATCTCCTGGACTCCTGTTACTCCCCAGCAGTTGGCCCTTTTCGAAGGGAATGCCTGCACCTCAACATATCACATTTCAGGGCATAGCGATGCTGGCAGACGGGACACTCGTGCGGCTTGAGCTGCAGGTGGTATCCCTTAATGTGTTGGGATAGTCCGTTGCGCCGCTTGAAAACACGCTCACAGATGCCGCACTTGTGCTGCCGTTCCGTCGAGTGGGTAATATTATGCTGGCGGAGTCCATTCAGCGATCCAAATGCCTTTTTACAAATATTGCATTCAAAATTCTGGGCGGGCGTGACTCTCTTTTTTGAATTAGCTGCTATCTGGACCTTCATTTTAGATTTTCGGAGTCTGCAATTGAGTTCATGACGGCGATAGAGGCGCCAGTGGGCAAAGGATATGGCCTGGCAGTGGCGGCACTTGAAGCTCTGCAGGCGCCGATGGTTTTTGAGCGGCAGCGATTGACAAATGTAACGCATGTGCTGGCGAAGGCCCAAGCGGGATCGAAAGAACTTCAAGCAACCAGAACAACGACCGGAAAAGTTAGGTATTAGCCTTACAAAGTGCTCCTTTAAACGGCGGTGGTGGTGTAACTTCCTAAAACTGGAAAATACCTTTTTGCACATCCGACAAACATATGTTTTTCTACGCCTCTTTCTAGGATTTCTCATACTTTTGCATTTTAACTGCAATTTGCGATATCTAACTGCCAGCTTAGCGTAGTTAGCGGTCACTGCAGCCAGTTGAGGATCAGGAGCAGGTGCTGTTAGCTGAGTTGATGTGGGTATGAGATCTTTGTGATGCAAGAAACTGCTTTGCATATCCAGAATATCAATCTTTTTCCTTGGTTGCGTGGACACAGGACTATTTTGCCACTCTGATTGCCAGTAATCCAATTGTTCAGTCGCCACAAATCCTCTGTGGCCCTCCAATTTCATCGGGTGGTTCATCGTCAAGCTGGGCAAGCTTATATTCATTGGAGGAACGCTGACCATGGGAGTGGTATTATTGTGACTGTGGTTATAGTGCTGATTTAGGCTATCTATAGTTATGAATTTAGCAGTGCACAAGGTGCAGTTGTGCAGCCGAAAGGCCGCTGAAGATTCCACCACACTATCGTTTAGCACCACAATGTTGGGCTTGACTGAAGTTGGAGGCGCAGGTTGTGGCAGCAGTTCGCAGATCAAAGGATTCGGTATCTGGCTAACATTGGTCACAATGGGTTTGCAGGAACGGGCTTCGGGAGCGGATAGAGAAGGTATCAAGTCCTGAATGGGAGGTGGTTCAGCAGGCGGAGGAGCCGTGTCCGGAGCAGCCTCTGCTCCCTCCACCTTCTCCGTTTTGTACTGATGCGGTGGCAATTGCCATTCCTCCTTGGCATAGTTATGCTCCTCGGTAAGCAGCTCCGTTTGCAGCATTTCATTGGCCGACCTTCCAGGTTGCGTTCTCTCCGACTGCCCAACATCTGCATCGTCCGGAATATTGATAAACGGATCATCCAGATTGATAATCTCCATGATATCACAATTGTTGATGATGTCCTGCGAATTTAGCATGGGAAAATCGCAGAATTGAAACTTTTGCTCGGTTTCCTCCTGATCGCAACCCTCGTCCTGCTCCAAGCCCATGTCCAGTTCGTCGGGAAACAGATTGTCCAGACTCTCGCAGGCCTCCTGTTTCACGCGGACAAAGGGTTCCTGTTTGATCTTCAGCTGGCGACGGTATTTCTTCTGCAACTCACTCTGCGCCAGCATCACCACATCGATGAACTGGGAGAAGCGCTCCAGTTGCAGGCAGCACTCCTTGCATATATCCTTGGGCAAGGTGTCGTCCTGCAGGATCTGAAGCGTGGGAAAGCACTTCTGGATCATGCCAAAGAGCTCGAAACTCTTGTCGAACGAGGAGCAGTTGGTGGCAGAGGAGCCGCAGAAGCGGCAGGTGGCCTTAACACCTGTTGCCGGCGATTCAGCGGCACTGGCAAGGGTCGGTTTGTGGATGGGCCTGCAGCTGGGGGACACGTGTTCCAAGTGGAAATTCGGGGAATCTTCTTCGGAAACTCTGATCGAAGGCACAGCATTCTTTTTGAGCGTTTTTCTATTGTTACTGCAATTGAAGTCATCGTCAACAAAATGACGACTGCACACCGCACTCCATTTGGATGGCATCCACTGACCACTCCGCTGGGTAAAGTCCTTCCATTTCTGGAGGAGATCCTTTCGTTTAAAGGGAAATCTAAAAGAGAAATGCTAGGTAAAGTCTACTAAGAAAACTTCCTTTCCCTTACCTGTGGAAGGAAATGCTGCCGGCATGCACATATTTATGGCTGCAATTTACCACGGTGCAATGGGCTGGCATTTTTGGGGCTTTAATTGCCCAATTAGTTAAAATATTTGGTCAATTTGAGTCTATTTACTTCGACGAGCCAGCTGTGGTTTCCTAGTCAGCTGTTTTTGTTTTGATTCTGCGCCTGACAGTGCTGTAAAATGCTGCACACTGTTTGTTGATAACGGTATCTATCGGTTGTCGGTATCCGATAAATATCGAAATTCAAAAGATCAAGATTGTTGGTGCCTATAAGATTACGTTAAAATAAAAATGTTGTTATTTGAATTAGACAATTTCGTTAAAGTTTTAGTTAGGTTGTTTTCTGAACAAGAAAATATACATAGAAAAAAGATAATGATACTAGTTTTGAACTCAAATTCATAAAAGTTTTTCCACACTGTTTTATTCGGAATACTAATTATTTTATTTAGTATGTATAAAAAATAAAACTTGGCTATTTACAGCTAGTTTTAGTGTTGATAAATATCAAATTCGCAAAATGGCCAGCTGGCCACATTAAAGCTTATCAACAAATCGGACAGCTGACACACACTTCCCACCCCCAAACCGCCCCTTTGCCCGGTAATCCGTCACACTTATCAATTAGCGCGTTTATGACACACCTTCGGCCCCAAAAACCCCGCAGATGCTCGGCCCGTTGAGCATATTTATTTTCTCTCGCCGCACGGAAAACTTCCACGGGCTTCAGTCTGTCGATTCGCACGGTGGCGGTCTGTACGCACAGTTTGGCGGAGGAAAAGGCAAGGTCAAGCAAGGTCTTTCCGTTCGGCTGGCGAAAAATCTAAATTCTACGTCTGTGCGCGGGTGGTGAAAGGAGAAAGCAAGAGAAATGGCACAGGTGCGACTGCTGGTACAGGGCGTTCGGAGGGGACTGCTCAATGTGGGCGTGGCCATGCCCCACGAATCCACCGCGACCAATAAAAGATTTCAGCACAGCTCGTCGAATTGCGTGTAAGTCTCTTGAGATTACGATAACATTCTCTTATTTTCGGGGGTGTTCCGGCCTTCAGATACTTTTACTGTTTTGGGGATTCTCTATTACTTAAGAGTTCCCGAACTTAAATTGACTTCTTTACCTTTTTCATTCAAAGATTTTTTGTCTTTAGTATAAAAGTTGATATAAAAGGTATACATACAGAAATCAAAGAAAATTCAGGATATCCATTCGAGTACATCTTCAAAATCTTTAAGTAACTACATTACTCTTAAAGCTTTATATATAAACATAATGTATATGACTTGTTTACCTTCTTGATTCAAAGATTCTTTGTCTTTATAATAAAGTTGATATAAAGTAAATGTATATACAGAAATCACAGAAAATTTTTGACATCCATTCGAGTACATCTTCAATATCTTTAAGTAATAAAATTACAGTTTAATCTTTTTATAAAAACATAAAAAAAATTACATTCCAAATATATTTATCATTTTAAAAATGAAATTGGTTTAGAAAGATTAAAAAATAAACAGCTGAATCATAACCGCTTATGGAGTAATAATTTTGGTATTTTTACATCCCCTTCCCTCAGAGACTATGATCTGGTTGTGGTTGGCGGTGGTATTGTGGGTGCTGCCTCGGCCCGTGAGATCCTTCTGCGCCATCCATCCCTAAAAGTAGCCATCTTGGAGAAGGAATGCCAGTTGGCGATGCACCAGAGTGGACACAATTCCGGAGTGATCCATGCTGGCATCTATTATAAGCCTGGCACGCTGAAAGCCCGCCTTTGTGTGGAGGGCATGCATCTGGCCTATGCTTATTTGGATGAACATAAGATCCCGTACAAGAAAACCGGCAAACTGATTGTGGCCACGGATGAGAAAGAGGTGAAGCTGCTGGAGGATCTGGAGAAGCGTGGCATTGCCAACAATGTGCCGGATCTAAGGATGATCGAAGGTGATGAGATCCAGGAGATCGAACCCTACTGCAAGGGACTGAAGGCTCTCCACAGCCCGCACACCGGAATTGTTGACTGGGGATTGGTTACCAGGCATTATGGCCAGGATTTCACTCGAAGCGGTGGTGATATATACCTAAATTTCAATGTCAGCAAATTCACCGAGACCAAAGAGGGAACCGATTTCCCAGTCACCATCCATGGCGCCAAGCCTGGTCAAACAGTTCGCACCAAAAACGTCCTGACCTGCGGTGGGCTGCAATCCGACTTGCTGGCCGAGAAGACAGGATGCCCCAAAGATCCCCGGATTCTGCCATTCCGTGGAGAGTACTTGCTGCTGTCCAAGGAAAAACAGCATATGGTTAAGGGCAACATCTATCCGGTGCCAGATCCCCGTTTCCCCTTCTTGGGAGTTCATTTCACGCCGCGGATGGACGGATCCATCTGGCTGGGACCAAATGCCGTTCTGGCTCTTAAACGAGAAGGTTACACGTAAGTCTTATTCTTGAAAACGTCGTTTAGACTCCATTGACCATTTCACCACTTGCCAGGTGGGGTGACATCAATCTTTTCGAGCTTTTTGACGCCCTACGCTATCCGGGCTTTATCAAGATGGCCAGCAAGTACATCGGCTTCGGACTGAGCGAGATGTCCAAGTCGTGGTTCATTAACCTGCAGGTCAAGGCGTTGCAAAAGTACATCCCGGACATCACGGAGTACGACATCCAGCGCGGTCCAGCGGGAGTTCGTGCCCAGGCAATGGATCTGCAGGGCAACCTGGTGGACGACTTCGTCTTCGATCGCGGCGAGGGATCGGGACCACTGGCCAAGCGTGTTCTTCACTGCAGAAACGCCCCATCGCCAGGAGCAACCAGCAGTCTCGCCATCGCCAAGATGATTGCCGACAAGATCGAGAAAGAGTTCTCCATCGGCAAGTGATAGCCTATATCCTAACGAAAATCCAAGGCGTAAACCAAATTTATTGACCATGCATCACCGTCTGCAAATCAAATGTTGTCCTAAATTCTGCCTTTATGGTGTCAGTGATCTGATCTATTTCGCATTTCGTTTTGTAATTTATAAAGATAAACTATTTTGTATGCAATAGAATTACAAATTTTAAAAGAATATAAGCTAACCTTTAATTCAGTTCGAGGATATGACGGTTCTTTCTTTGAGGTGGGTCTTCTTCCCTGATGCCTAGCACCTTAATCTGTTTTTGTAACGAATTCTCCTCTAAGCTAGATTGAATCAGTTTTCGGCACTTTTCGTTTAATGTTTTAAGGCCATTCGCCGCATGCTGACGCATTTGTGGATCACAGGACTCCTCGGTCTCGATGGCTCGAAAGAGGCGATAAATGGGAAGAAGCATATCCTGGTAGTCCAATAAGTTCTCCATGCCATTCAACAGTTCAGCTAAGACTAAGACAGCTGCCCTCTTAGCGGGCACAAAGCTTCCTGTGCTTAATTCACTATTAACCAATTGAAGTAGCTCCTGGAAGAAGTTTTGCACCTGATAAGCCAACAGGCGACAAAGCTGGGCGAGATTGGCGAACGCTGACATCCGGAATTCGTGAACAGGAGAGCGTGAGCCGTGCATAAAGCAATTGAGCAAAACAGCCTTGTATCGATAGCAGAGTGGACCTGAAAAGGTAGTCAGCTTAAGTTTTAAACTTTAATTGTCCAAAACATAACTCACCTAACTCCTGAGCGACTTTCAAGATAGCTTCTCCCACAACCAGTCGGTAATCCAACTCAGCCGTCTCCGATAAATATTCGTCACTCAGCTTGTCCAGCACTTCGGACTCCATCACATGAACTAACGACACAAAGAGCCGAACACAATTGAGGAAGGTGTACGATTCCTTGTCCTTCAGAGTGGTCAGAGCTAATGCTATAATGAGATGACCCTGCGACAAGGTCGCGGGATCTCGTTTCTTGAGCAAATCTATTATAATCTGAATGCCATACACTTGCAAGTGGGATTGCTTTTCCTCTATCAGGGAGCGAGCTTTTTGGAATGGTTGGATTTTGATAGCTTCACTTGGTCGCCAAGCTCCTTGAATAATAGTTAACAGGGAGTGAACAGATTGCTGGACGAGAGAGTTGGAGGATTTTAGGCCCAACTGCTGCAAGGGCTCCCTTAGCTCTTTAGTACCTTCTGAGAGCTGAAGATTCTCACTGCCCTCAAGGAGTTCCTGCAAAAGGTTTAGCACAATGAGCAAAATATGATCCGTG
Organism: Drosophila subpulchrella; assembly: GCF_014743375.2. Taxonomy (NCBI): domain Eukaryota; kingdom Metazoa; phylum Arthropoda; class Insecta; order Diptera; family Drosophilidae; genus Drosophila; species Drosophila subpulchrella. Next base: position 19,841,066 of record NC_050610.1, on the reverse strand, counting down.
GTCTCCTGTTCTTCAGATCGGTGGACCAACAAGTCTTTCAGTATATGCAAGAACTCTTTGGTGTGCAGGGCAAGCTGAGCTCTCAATGGCTGGTGAGCCACCATTTGGTTCAGCGCGATAAGCAAATCCAGTTTTAGTTGATACTTGGAGTGCAGAAAGTCCTTGAGCTCCGTTTCCGAAGAGATGAAATCAACGCCGGCTGAAGACTTCTGCTTTAACTGGTTACCCATAAAACCCAATAGAGCTAGGAAAACATTGCACGTGAGGGAATGATGAGAGCTGGATAAAAGCAGTCCGGGCAAAATCCTGCCCATGTCATGATCTACTTGGTGATCCTTGTGGGCCACTTTAACCTGCATTTCATTGATGGTTGAGGAAGGCAGGATCAAAATTCGTGGGTGTAAACTCTTCCAAGGAGGCTCCTCTTCAACTTCCCATTTAAAAAGTCTTTGAAGGACATCTGGCAATTCCTTTTCCCGTTCTCTATTATCTAGGCATCGTGATATGATCCCCGAAAGCTGCGATGTTGCTGGTAGTTCTAAAGGTAAACCGTCGAAAAGTTGGAGGAGCAGGGGAAGGTAAGGAATTAATAAGTTACTGGGTAAACAAGCCACGCTGGAGGAGCAGAAAAGATGCTGCCACAAGAGGATGCGATTGCAGAGTTCTTGATGATCCATTAAGATCAGGCCACTAATTACATCTTCTGGGTTAACAAGGCTTGCCCAGTGTTTGGATAATATATCATCAATCTGCTTCTGATTTGTATCATTTAAATCGTAGAGCCTTCTAAGGGATAAGACACCGGCACACATTTTGTCCGCATCCTGGAGGTAGAATTTACAATACTCCAACACCTGGAGAATCATCTTCCCTTGTGCAAGTTGAGAGAATCCTTTTCTAGCCACAATGCTGGCCACAATTTCCGCATTTCTTGTAGGACTCACATTGGGAGTTTGTTGCAGCGCATCCACAAAGCTGGAAAATCCCTGGGGTGAGTTTAGCTTTCCGAGAAGTTGATGGTGCAATAAGTTGGCCAAGGGTGTGCAAAGCGGTGTGGCTTTTAATAGCAAGATGTGTCGGAAGAAATCCGCTTTAGATTCCTGTTGCCATAGGTAGGATATCGCCTTTTCCAAATGCACCGAGTCCTTCTCCCCACGTAGACTCATAATGGCCGCCAGGAGATCCCTTTGAACCAGCTCCATGGAGTTGGCTATGTGAAACTGACGGATAGGCAGTAGATGTACAAAGAACTGAATGCTTAAAAGCAGCAGCGAAGGATTCGCCTTGAATTTTCCTTGGGCCTCATGGAAGATAGGCGACTTGTAGAAATCCTTATGGAGCTGACATCGAAGCGAATAGTAGGACAACTCCTGGGTGGCTTGGATGCACAGTTTAAGGTGCGCCACTGATATTAGATCCTCCTTGGCGTCGCTATGGAAGTTAATATTCCTCGTGATCGAATGAAGCACATGTTGCAGTCTCACTATATAGGATATTGTGGGTTCCCCTTTGGGATCTATACTGGATTCCTGATCTGCTGTTAACAGGTATTCCTTGCATAACTCATGCAACTGCTGATCAACCTCCAGTTTGGCATATTTTTCTAAATTTAACAGGTTCTTTTTCAAGGCATCAGGCGTGTCCGAGATATTACTTGCCTTATTTGCTGCAAAGATGGTTATATCAATATGGTTTTAATTATTTAAATATATAATATTACCTAGTGCCTTATTAAACGTCAAACTCTCTAAAAGAGCAAAGTATTTGGCCGTATTTATCATTCCTATCACTACAAATTAAATGTTTGCGAAATTCGCGACCATTTGCTAGAGATGAGTGTTTACAGTAGTAGAAGTGCAATCGATAACATAAACAGAATAGTGGGAAGGTGTTGACAAAATAGCTACATCAATTGCAGAGATATTTGTTCATCAATTTATATTTAATTATTAAAAGCTAAGTAAGCTATCCAAATTAAATAAATAATTTAGCATTCTGTATTTAATTATTATTTGATTATGCATTTTATCTACCTTTATGTGATTCTTAACTTCTAGCTGTTTATCCCCCGCAACTTGGCTATATTTTGCCAATCGATTGTCGGCTGCACTGGCGGCGGATTGCGCATCGAACTGCAGCACTTTGCTCTGGTCACACTGGCCCCACGAACAAAAAAAGGCAGCAGGAAAATCGAACAACTTTCTTTTTCCCCTGCATTGTGTGTGTGCATGCAAAAACACAAAGTGCGCAGAATAGCTTAATTCAGCTAACCGATTCGACTCGAACGTGGATTAATTGGCCAGCGGCACCGACGCCTCGCCCTCCGTCAGTCGCCTCCACAAAAAAAAGATTGCCAAAAACACCTACGCGCAGGCAATTAAGACCGTGTGTGATATTGTGTGCGTGTGCTCGCGAGAGTGTGTGTGTGTGTGTAGTGCTGCTGGGCAGTAAACATTTTCTGGTGAAAATCGGGGGAAAATGAAGAAAATCCTGTCCAAGTTCGAGCGCAATGAGAACTCGCGACTGGAGAATCCACCCAACAGCAGCAGCTCGTCGTCCTCGAACGAGAAGAACAGCTTTGTGGGCAAGGTCTTTACAGTGGGACGCGTCACGGTCACCGTGGAGGATGTCCTGGCAGAAGGTACACATATACCACACATCCCCACTATCCCATCTATCTTTGTCCACATTTTCCCTATCTCCCTACACGTAGCAATGCGATTATGTTTATCACCGGGCTGATTTACAGGTGGGCAGTAACAACCTACATGCCCCATTCGTTCCTACCTCCGCCAGATTAGATAAAAAATCAAGAATTCCCAAAAGTGGGGCGTACAAACCTCTAAAGAGCATAGAAATCAGCTGCGTATCCAATTAATTGGGGGCGCCACTTGTCGCATTTCCGATTATACATACGGTCGATATTAACTAACTCTAACTCCCAGTAAACTTTAAACTTTTCTTAATATTAATAAGTATTAAAATACTTTAATTTCCAATATTTTATGTTTTTTCAACATAGTTTATTTATTTTTTTAACTAGTAAACCCTTGACCCTTATAAACGCATAACTTCAAAGAAGTTGCATTGTAATTTTTGCCCTTGACGCAGAGTTATTTATGTATTTTCGTAACTGCAATTTTTTTTATCGGATAGTAAGCAGTCAAAATGTCTAAATGTTTGACCAATATAAAAAGTTGTTTGGCTAAGATCAAATATGTATATCTAAACTTTAGCTTGTAACTATAGGTTTTCCCTGTTAAAGAAGTTTGACTGTACACACAGTCACAGCTCTGGTTGGTTTTTCCATAGAATACCCATAGAATTCCCGTAGCCACTACACATGGCCACAAATCAATTGAATCAATTATGTTAATTTAGCCAATGAAGCGGCAAGACCAACACTGAACTGCCTTCATCTGCCGACTGTCTCCCAGTTTTCCGTTTTCCACCTTTTGCCGAGTAAAATGGCAAAGTTCGACCCTAAGGAAATTGCCATGGCTTTGTCCTTGTCCTTGAATTGCGGAGTGCCCATATCCTGTGCTGCAAGTGGCTTGGCACAAACACCAACCATCTAACATTTGATCTTCTAACGATTGCTCACACAATGCATTGCCTTCCATTCACTACCTTTCCTTTAGCCATTACGTAGTACTTTTTTTGTTTGTACTTTTTATACTTTTGGCAAGCAGACTCGATTCGTAATGTTGTTTTGCGGTGCGCTGGCGCCGCTGTCAGACAGTCAGCTGTTTTTCAGGATACCCTGTGATTTATAAAGTGGAGAGTGTACCAAGTTAGGCTATTGTATGCATTCAATATAGTAAAATGTGTCTCTGATTAATAAAAATTTATTTTATTCTATTTATATCATTACTTTTATAAAAAATAGTGTAATAACCAATTAAAATAATGAATTATTTTTAAGAAGAACTGAAATTTAGAACATTGTCTTTAATAGGAACTGGGCTCCTTTCAAAAAACAATTGATTAACTTTGAAAAAAGAAAACGTTTTCCACAATTTGATATATATTCTTAGTTATTGGAAGGACTCATTTTAGTTTTAAAATATATCGATATAGACTGGATATATCGATATAGAGGTATACGTCTATACGAAAGACGTTAGGTATTCGTGATTTCTTAAGATGATCCTATGATATCATCAAAACAATCACGTTTTGATCACTTTAGTTCAATAACATTGTTAAGTTTTTCAAAGATCTTTACTTATTAAGTTCAAAAGAACTTCTACTGTCTGAATATGCTGAGTATCACTACAGTAACATGGATCTTAATCGCCTTTAATTTTTTACCTGCTTTCCTTGACTTAACTTTTGAGCACCCAACAAGACAGCTCCAGTACCAACAACACTTGGAAATGACTAAGCGACAAACCGTTAACGAATGAAGCTATTCCCCTTGCCCCACCTTAACCCCCTAATGCCCGGCTTGCATTTGACTCCCCATTTAGCCCCTTTCAGCCACTTTTTCTACCCTAGTTTGCGTTTTAAATTGCCTTCTCAAGTTTTCTCGCTTCGCTACAATTGTGCATTGTTATTGTTGCTTTTCATAACTATTATTACTGAATGTTGTTGCTGTACTTTTTTGCCAAAGTTGATTTGTTGCTGTTGGCTGGCAACCTTCAGCATTGATTAACATTTGACGCCATAATTTCACAAAGTCGAGCAAAAATCAAGCAAAAATGGTTACATTCGTATGTCCGCTATTCATTTCTCTCTATCTTTTGCACAGAGAAAAATATTTTTAAGTATATGTTATATTGTTGAACCTTTTTTTTTAAATGCTTAAAGCTTAAAACTATTTATTTTTTTGGTCACTGATTAATTAATGAACTAAACCATTGAAGTAAATAATTTTTATATACAGTAGATGATATTTTTCCTAGTGCCCACGCTCCCTATCTTTTTTTTCCACCCCTCGATCTTCCCCCGCTGAGTATTGTTATTGTCGCATGTTATTGTTGTTATTTCTGTACGTGACCTTCAATAGTTTAGTTTATATTGCGTTGCCTTTTTATCGTACATTTTGAAGTGGCGCAAAGCGACAGGTGACGAGGGGCTGAATGTGGGGGCTCTACTTGAATTCTATTTGCAATAAAATGAAATAAACCTCATGCAAATCGTCTGTTGGGCAAAACATGTGTAAATCGTTCCATGGCCAGACAGTGAATGCTATCTTTCAAATTCAGATACCCTTTAATTAAATCTGCATCAAGTGCATATTTGCACTGCACTTGTGTGAACGTGAATTATGTGAAAGGAAACAAACTAGATTTGAATCACGTATTCATCGTAATTTGAAACAAAAATAACATGCTTTTTCATAAATTTTGAATTGTATTTATATACTCTTTTAGTAATGGAAAACTACAATAATTTTTTTTATTATGATGCATAATTTTTATTTTCGGAAGTAAATACTCATTGGCATAATATTATAAAGTTTTTCTTTAAAGAGTAAGAAGATTTAAATATTCGCAGAATAATTTTTAACTCCCATTTAATTAGGGAAAATTAAATATTACAATTTCAGTTTTTACACATTATTAAATGGTAACCAATTTAATCACAAACGTTTTGCGATCCCATCTTTTCATAAAACAAAATATGAATATTTTTTAATAATTTATACAATCTTTCCTGAAACTATAGGGTATTCACAACGGATTGTGTTATCATTAAGTCTACTCCCCTAGTTGATATGTGCTTTGCTGTTTACAGCTGACAGCTGTTATGGATGTCTAGTCCGTCAAGTTACCCCCACTAATGGTCTGTTTTTCTCTTCCCCCATCTCCCCAAAACTAACGCAGGTGGTTTCGCCATGGTCTTTTTGGCCAGGGGCAACGGCGGAGGCAGTGCCTCGGCAACCAAGTACGCCCTGAAGCGAATGTACGTCAACAATGAGCACGATCTGAATGTGGCCAAGCGAGAGATACAGATTGCGGTGAGTTAATAAACCAGGACAAACAAACCTAATCTAATAGAACAATCACTTTCCCTCTTCCAGAGCAACCTGAGCGGTCACAAGAACATCATCGGCTACGTGGACTCGAGCATCACGCCCACCGGGAACGGGGTGTGCGAGGTGCTCCTCCTGATGCCCTACTGTAAGCATCACATGCTAGCCATGATGAATGCAAGGTAAACCAAGTAAACCAATTATTACGAATTCATTTGATCCCTGAAGTCAAATGTAATTGAATCAAATCACCCGTAGATTACACGTTGGCTTCACGGAGCCCGAGGTGCTTAACATCTTCTGTGATATTGCCGAGGCTGTTTCCCGATTGCACTACTGTCAGACCCCGATCATTCACCGTGATCTGAAAGTGGAGAACATCCTGCAGACGGATGCGGGCAACTTCGTACTCTGCGACTTTGGATCGGCCACGGCCAAGACGCTAAATCCTCAGCAGCACGGTGTCACGATGGTGCAGGAGGAAATCCAGAAGTACACCACTCTGTCCTATCGAGCTCCTGAAATGATCGACCTGTACGGAGGAAAGAGCATCACCACCAAGGCAGACATCTGGGCATTGGGTTGCATGCTCTACAAGCTGTGCTTCTTTTCCTTGCCCTTTGGGGAGAGCACACTGGCCATCCAGAATGGTCAGTTCTCCATTCCAGACTCCTCGAAGTACTCGAAGGGCATGCACCAGCTGATTAAATACATGTTGGATACGGATCTGGAGAAGAGGCCAAACATTTGGCAAGTCTGCGAAGTGGCCTTTCGACTTGCTGGCAAGGAGAACCCCGTACAAAATCTACATGTAAGTTGCACTGGAAGTCTATCCATATAAATTGGTAGTAAATAATTGAGTTTTCCCATTAGAAAACTCCCATTCCAAACTTCGAACTGCTGGTGGTGCCTCCTTTTGAATCGGAGGCCAAGAGGATCAGTGCTGCAGCCTCCAAGGCAGCCAAGGCCCAAAATGTGTCGGTTGTGGAGGCGGGCACCAGCGTAGCTCCTCGTTCTCGGCCCAAGGGTTCCTCTGCGGTGCATGGAGGAAATCCATTGGGTCTCGGTTTGCCGCCCAGTCCCTCTCCCAGGCAGAATATCACCTCTCCACAACCTCAGCCGCAGCCTGTGGTCGAGCAGTTTCAGGCCAACTTTCCAGCTATGCCGCCAGGCCCTCCTGCTCCTCAGGCGGTTACACCGGCAGCTCCTGCTGCCAGTAATCTCTTTGAGACCAGTGGCTATCCGGATCCCTTCAATGAGCCAGCTGCGGCTGCAATTCCAGCTGAATTTATACCAGCAGCAGAGGAGCCCAATAAGGAGGAAGTGCCTCAGGATTTGAATGCCACTGAAGGCACGCCCACGAAGAATATGCTTACGCCTCCGAAACCCAGCGGAGGTGGTGGTCATAGACGAAACGTTAGCGATACATCGGCCTTTAATAAGTAAGTGGAATATGAGTGAATAAGATAAACTAAAATCAAGAATACCAATGTTTACTCTGGTAATATTAATTGTGCTATCACTTTATTAAAAAAGAAATGGTAGATTTCTAAATCAAAATTACAAAATAAATTAAAATACATTTTGGTTAACTGAGCAAGATTATTATCAATTTTTAAAAACATAAACACATTTTGGTTTAAACATTTTTAACCTTAATTTTTAATACAAATATTCTTGATTTTAGACCCTTTTCAATGGCTCGATCCAGCACGATCTGTATGTGTTCTGTGTTTTGCTCTTCTCTTGCTCTTTCACTCACTCTCTGCTTGCCTCTTTCTGTGTGTTCTTCATCCTTAAGAGCTACAAGTGACCAGGATGAGGGCGATGAGCCGCGAAGCCAATAGAAACTTTGTAGCCTTAAGATCTGTAACCCATCCCGTATTTACTTCTTTGCCTTGCTTGCTCTTTTCCCTTACAATTTTAATTTTACCCATCGCTCACTGATCATCTAATCATGCATTTATTTCGTTGCGCTCCAGAACGTTTGCCAATGAGACAAGTCAGTTTCTGGCCCCGTTTAACAATAACTTGGCTGCAATGGGCGATGGTCCCCAGACTTTGGCCAGTGCTGCCTCAAATCCCGGGATATATGCCTCTGCAAATGCGAACTCTGTTGCGGTATCTATTAGCGAACTATTGAAGTCAGGACAAACGGCGGTGGAGAAGCGAGTTGAGGCCTGGAATCCATTCGAAGAGGAGCAGCCCTTTAGCCAAATGACCGAGGATCATATATTCGAGGCGGAGTTCGACAAGATCCGCCAAAGAGGAAGTCAAGGAAGTAAGTTGAGGGATCGGTTTTGTATAAGATATTTAATTTGTTCAGAATCTCTCACTAATTAATATCCTTTTTCCAGGCATTACAGCCAAATCGGCTTCCACAACATCCACGCTGACGCCCACGGAGCAGAATCCCTCAGCGGCTGTGGCTCCCATTGCAGCTGTTCCTCCACCTGCTCCAGGTGCAGTGCCTCCACCTGCTGCAATTACGGCCGCCGTGTCGCCTCATCCACCGCAGCTTTCGGAGGATCCTTTCGGATCGGCGCCATTCAGTTTGCCACCCGGACTGCGCGAGAAGGCGAGCTCGCTGCGCAAAACCGGAGGTAAAGCATGAAATTCTACCTTAACCGTTTGCAATGCCAGAATACGTTTAGTTTTCCGATTGTTGCTTTTGTTCGCTCTCAATCTCGATGCAGAAAGTGAAAGTGATTTGAACGTAGACGTAGACGTAGTCTAAAAACTTCCTAGTAACGCTCAGCTCAACTCAGCAGAGAGCCGCCAAGGCGATCTCCTCGATATCCTCCATCCAAGGAGCCGCTTCCAGACAACATCGGCAGCCGCCGAAAGATCCGTTCAGCCCCCAGCTATAGATAATCCATATACTAGCCGATCGCTGCTCGATCGAAAGATTTAGCGTGCCATATAGAAGGGTGGAAGATCCCGCGACGTAGACTACTTAAGTGCAATCAATTAATTTGTAAATACCCCAATGCACCCACTAATCGTTCCGAAGATAACGTAAAGCAACTGTCGATCATCTTATAATTTATTTTCGGTGTTTCATACGTTTTTTTGGCAACAGATATTAGAAACTTCATAAAATACCTACAAAAGAAAGTCAAATCAAAGTATTGATTAATGATAATTCAAATTAATATTTAATTCGTCAATCATTTTATTTTTGAAAAAGTATTACTATAGGGAAGATTTAACTAAATTATTGATGAATACGTTTTATAAAACATTTTTAAAGTTTTTTTGGTCTGTTATGGAAATTACACATCTTACCATCCTCCCCATCCCCTTAACAATCTCCAATCTTAGCGCTTCTAACAATAAAATACTTGGTGCTGGTACTTTGCTAGAAACAAATAAAAGCTTAAAAAAACCAAAATTAATTATTATATCTAGCATCTATATAAATTTAGTTCTTAACAGTAATAAATTAGCGGTTGTGGTTCGTAAACTAACCAATCAAAAGAACAAATTTCAATTATTTTTATTGTACAATTCATTGGCTTATTTGTAAATGTATCTACTCTGTGTGTAATTGTAAATTTAGCTAACTAAGAGAAAATATTAGATATATTTATTCATGTTGTTGGCGTAGAGTGTGAAGCAATTGAATTCTAACTAGCGTATACATTTTTGGCAATAATTTGCATATCACAGTTATTACTTACCATACATGTGTTAAAATCGTGCAATTCTAAAGATTACTGCTAAAGAGATTATTATTAGGGATCTGTAGATCCAATTGCCGCTCAACATGACAGTAAACTCGATTAAGATTTTTACCTCTGATTGTTTTATATTTTCGCCTTCGATAAAGTTCGCCTAAAGCTGCGATCCCTGTGGATGTGGCAGCAGACAAACAAACAAAAGTAACGCAATCAATTGTTAATAATCATCACGAGAGTCCAATCAACGCAAGACAATATACACGATCAAGTCCGAGATAGTCAAAGAATGTTTTCCAAAATGTCGAAATTGATTCCTTATGCTCCCCACACACAGTCACACCAATTGAAATGTTCAACTAGCTATAACTACTACACTTGTTAATACTGTAAATAAGTTAAATCGATGGGAGAAAACACCTTGAAGCGTTAAACCAAAGAGCTAAAAGTTAGTAACTAGAATAACCCAAGATGAGCAACAGATAAGGCGCAATGAAAGCAACAAAAGTCAGGTAACCAAGACACATACGAGCAAATTATCAGATGACAACAAATACAGATTATATCTATATATACATAAAGCACTATATATTTATACAAACCAGTTAAGAAAGGGCGTAAGCTTAAGTTCAGCCACAAGAAATGTATGAGATTCAAACCAAAACTGAAGCAAAACTGCAATAAACTCTATATTATGTTTAAAAACCAAACTGAACATTCACAAAATGTAAATCAAACTAACTAAATTTGTGGGTAATTTAATAAATGCTTGGGCATGCACAGAATAGTAAAAATTAAAAAAATTTAAAAATGCAAACATGAGTGAACATTTGTAATTTGCTATTTTTAAAAAAATCTGTATTTTCGTTGAATCTAAAACCAAAATGAAAATATTATTCAATTGATCATTTGAATTTAAAAAGAAGTAAATAATTGAATTTAACTGTGCACGCCTCAAAATCAACACATAATTCCCCAATTTAACATTTGGGTCAACATTACAACGTATTCCAGCTTCAATCGTCGCGTTCGTCATTCAACTAACCAAAATATTACGTATACGTCACGTTGAGCATAGAGCATTCATAAATCACTCAGTAACTCATTGCATTTCAGGGGATCATCCTCATGTTCTCACTTCTTTCATCCATATTTAGTTGTAGAACAAACTGCCGCTAACCCGTTTACCCGTAATCTCATTACCTTACTGCATAAAAGTCCTTCGCTCTCGTCCACAGCGAAATTCATTGGCGTCTCCTCCGGCGGAGCAGGAGGTGGAGTGGCCACGCCCATCGGCCTGGTAACAGGAGGAGCCAACACCGCCACGTCATCCAACTCATCCAAGTGGCTGCTCTCCCCCACTTTGGAGGTTTCCAGCGAGGAGAAGACCTCGCTCATCAGCAAACTCAAAACCGATTCGGAATGCGGAATGCCCGGCGGTGTTGGAGGGGCAGTTGAAGGTGTCTCTGGCTATGTTAAGCTCCCACTGGAAGATCGCAACAAGTACGAGAAGCTACGCAGCAAGGATCAGCCCACAACCGATGATTCTGATTCCGAGGGTTCCGAGTTCTTTCAACAAGATAGCGATGAAGGCGGTGGCGGCATCTTTAAGCAGATGCAGCTGGTGACTAGCAATTTGCCGGAGACCATCCATAAGATCCAACAGGTTGCCTATCACAAGGTGGATAAGACGGCCCATTTGCCCATAGTGAAGAAACTTCGCGACAAGACCAAGAAACCCACATCGGCTGCCCACCAGGCCGCGCAGCAACTGAATCTCATGGCTGCTGCAGTGGCTGCACAGGCAGAAGAAGCTGCCAAGGCGGCAGAATCGGATGGGGATTCCATAGGATCTGCCAGTGATCTGCGGGCAGAGGATGATGACCTTTTCGACGAGAATCCCCGCCAGACCCAGGCCAAGCTACGTCGTCCCTTGCCAACGGAAATGGATGGCATCAGTGAGTCAGTTAAGACCTGCAGCAGCTCCGCCTATCATGCTGAATGTGAAAGTGTGACCACCCATGAAGACGATGTGCGAAGCAGGGTGGTGGTTAAAGTGCGAATGAGGAAGAAGGATCGTAGCCTGGTAGCTGGCAATGGAGATCCAAGTGCTCCGTCCGAAGAACTAAGTCCCACTTCCAGCGATCTCCTGCACAAGTTCGGCGATCGTCCGTTGTTGCTGGATGACGAATTGGATTATGGTTCTGGGGAGAGCAAGAGCAGCACCGAATCTCCCCTGGCGGCACCGCTACCGACGAATCCCGAGATACTTGAATCGGAGGAGGATGTGTTTGCCCTGGCTCCCTTTAAGTTACCCGTGGGTATTCCTTTGAAAAGGAAGAGCAAGCCCAAGACGAAGCCCAAACCCTCTGAGCCTGAGATGTGGACCTCTACACCAGTTAAGTCCACCGGTGTTGGTGATCCCTCGACGAACTTTGCCAGCTTTCCAGCGCAGCTCACGCCAACAAACCAAGTGGGGAATTCCCCGCAGCTAGACGAGTTCAATGAACCAATTTTTAATCCCTTCCAGGAGAACGCACAGAAGTCAGAGCCGGTGGGAAATAACCAATGCGATTTGTTCGGCTTGGAACCATTTCCGCAGGTAATTCGAACCATCGAACAGAACCCACAGCACCACCAGATCCACCAATTTCCCAGCCACAACAACAACAACAACAATGTGATCAAAGTGCCCGCCTCCGTGTCTGTATCTCTTCCTGCCTCCGTTCCCGTGTCCGTTTCTGTCAATGCGTCTGCCCCACAACTGGTGACCATAAATCACTCGATTATAATCAACAAAACGCCAGAGCCATTGAAGATCTATAATAATAATAACAATAACCAGACGGTTAAGTCGAGTGGCACCAGCAGTGTGTACGTGAATGTGCCGTCTTACTCCAGCATGAGCACCAGTTCCTGCTCCATTAGCCAGCCACAATCCTCACCAGCAGCAGCTGTGATCCCAGTTCCGGCACCTGTTCCAGTTCCTGCCCCCGTTTCTGTTGCAGTTTGTGCTCCGTCACCCGCGTCTGTTACCCATCTTCGTCCATTGCTGCCCATTGCCGATAATGCTTATGTGCAAATCTCTCAAGATCGCTGCTCCGACTTCACACCGGACGACGAGGAGGAGCCCGTGGTGCTGCGTGATGCCGATGTGGTGGCAGACGGGATCGGTATATCTGCCCCTGGAAAGGCCAAGAAGGAGAAGTCCCATCTGGCTGTGAGGGTGCTGCCGGGAAAGCTCACCCAAAAGGTGAAGGGCGCCTCGTACAAAAAAGTAAGCGCTGCCGCTTTGGGATCCACCAGTTCCCTGAGTTCCGGCAGCAAGCAGAAGCACCAGCGATTGCAGTACCAGTCCCACGATGACGACGACGACGAGCAGGATCAGGATGAGAATCGAGGAGCGGGTGGCAGTCGCAATTTCCAATCAAATACCATACAAAGTTCAGCCAAAACGGGCTTTAGCAACATGAGCTTTGAGGACTTTCCATCGGATCAGGAAATGGATCGTTTGTCCAGGACGATTCCGTTTGAGGTGGTTAGGAACGAAAAGATGCTGCTCGAGGCGGAGAAGAAATTCGGCTCCCTCAAAAGGCGCAACAACCTGTTCTCGTAAAATGAAAAGTAGGGCCAAAACTATCAAGGAGACCTGAGACTGAGTGTTTCAAACTATTTTGGCATTTCGTTTAAGCTTTTCTCCGTTCCGTTTTTAGTGTCGTTCCAATAACAAAAATATCTGTATTTTTTGAGCCTAGTATTTATTCGCGTGTAGCAATGTTGAAAAGTGGTTAATATAATAACTACACATATTATACACAGAACAAGATCAATACCTATAACTGTTATTTAGTGCAACAATGTAAAATAGTTTTTAGAAGTGAAAGATGTTTTAGAATTTATACAATGCGTAAGTTTACCAAAGTTACATTTATGTTCGTGGCATTTTTCAGCTTGAAATATTCCCTGGATTATTTATTTATATACAAAACTATGTGATTATACACCCAATAACAACAACCCCAAAAAACAATTTATTGCTTAAACCAATTGCATTCACTAACACCAAGGTATTTAGGAATTAATTATTCTATCCGTATCGATTAACATACTCGTCTATGTTAGCACACCATTTGTTTTGCATATGTATTATCTCGATTATATAAAATATGCCTATTGTATTTATATATTTTAAACCAGTGTTTTAATTGCTGTCTGTGGGAAAAATCGATTTTTTTTTTCAAAAAAATATTGGTTTTTAAGATCATAGTTCAATTTTACAACCACGACTGTTGTCGGGGCAGTGTGTCAGCTGCAGGGTTGCTTTTGTCAAAAGATAACGTAAAGACATCTGTTGCTCATTCAAAATTTTTATATATAAATATACATATTTTTGCGGTTAAGTACCTTTTACTTTTTTTTCTTATGTTCTCTTTGTCCACCGCTTGTGGCTATTTTAGTACTTTTGTGACATTAAATGCCATTGAAATCTTACAAATTTACAGTACGAACTGTAACCTCCTCACTGATTAATTTTTTTTTAAATTTCTCATTATCTTATTTTTATAATTCAATTTTAAATTTAAATCAACTAAACAAAAACTTTTTTCTATAGTTGACTTTAAACGGGAAAACTACTGCTAAATAGTAGCCATTCAAGCTCGGGTTGTCTCATAATATATATTTTTTTAATACTTTAAACGTTTTTCTTCATCAAGTGTTCACTGTACACTGAACAGCTCGTAAACAAAGAACAGCTGAGCTGTGCAAAAGTATAGGTGTGTTTTTGTGTTGTGAAAACTCACACAAGATAAGCGGAAAAGTTGCCAACCCAAGCAAAAAATCCGACAAAAATAATAAAATTCCAAGTCAACAAAACTCACAATATCACGTATCTGTCAGATACAAAATACAGTCCTATCGGCTTGGTAGCTCTGAGAAAAATTCTTTAGTTCAGCGAAACACGTAGGCCAGAGAAGCCATGGAGAAAAACAGCAGTTGGAACTGGAACAACAAAGGGATACTGGTGAAGTGTGGAGGATTCTCATCGCAACTGGCCAAGAATGTTACCGAAAAAGTGGACGGAGATCCATTGTGGGGATCCCGATTTGATGCCACAAACCCGGAGGCTGTGATTAAAACTCATCTGGACTTTCTGCATAATGGAGCGGATATCATTCTAACCAATACGTATCAGTCCAGTGTGGAGGGTTTTGTCAAGTATTTGGGCGTGACCAAAGATAGAGGTGTAGAACTGATCCAAAAAAGTGTCGAACTGGCGAAGGAGGCCAAAAAGGAGTACCTTACAGAAACCGGTTCAGGATTGGAATCGACTTTGCCCCTGATATTGGGCTCAATAGGTCCCTATGGAGCATATCTTCACGATGGATCCGAGTATTCCGGCAACTATGCGGACACGATAACCAAGGATCTGCTGAAGCAGTGGCACAGGACCAGAATTGAGATATGTTTGGCCGCTGGAGTCGATGGTTTGGCCCTGGAAACTCTTCCCTGCCAAATGGAAGCGGAGGCAGTTACCGAATTTGTACTTGAGAACTATCCGGATGCAAAATTCTGGGTCTCTTTTCAGTGCAAGGTGAGTAATTGCGTTGTAGTATTCCCTCTATAATATCAAGCAAAAACATCTCTTAATGAATTAAAAAGTAGTGACGATCGCACATTCAACAAATAAAATTTAAGAACCGATTTAAAAGATTTTAGAAAATATTCGGGGGTAAGTTCCTTATGTGCAACATTATAAATTGTATATAACTAAGCGCTGAAGTGATTTCTGTGCGTTCCCTCATTGAAATTGTATGACAAAATTGATTTTCAGAAATTGTAAATGTTTACAGTAGGACTTCAAAACTTTTTATCATCGTTAGGAGGTGTTTTTCTTTATACTAGATGCTATAAAAAACACAGGGTCTTATTTGTATTACCTAGTTACAAAAAATGTTAATCAGTACATATCACTAAAGTGTTGAATCGCTTCTTGTGATTTTTACTAATACAATATTTAAATTTAAGCCCCTAGTAAATATGACACTCTCTGATTGGCGTTAACTAACTCTTGATCTATAATTTCAGGATGAGAAAAGCCTGGCGAGTGGTGAATCCTTTGCGGAGGCAGCTCTCTCCATATGGCGGCTGGTCCAGAACCAGAAGGCTGGGGACCGGCTCCTTGGAATCGGTGTCAACTGTGTGAATCCACTATTTGTGACACCTTTGCTAACATCACTCACGAAAGCTGCTGGACCGGATCGCATCCCACTGGTGGTCTACAGTAATCGCGGCGAGATTTGGGATGCGGATCAAGGCGAATGGACTGGAAACGGCGAGGAAGTGGTCAAATTTGTGCCCGAATGGATACAGCTGGGAGCTCGCATCGTGGGCGGCTGTTGCCGGGTCTATCCTACGGATGTTTTGGCGATCCGCAAGTACGTCGATAGCCTCAACATAAAGTCGTAATCTGTGGAGCACTCCGAGCACTGATAGCCGACTTGTCGTTAACGCGAAAGCCGTTTCGTGTGACTAGACCTAGACCTATTTAGTTTGCTAAGTACATATGTACATTTTTTTTGTACCCAGATCAGATGGGCTGCCTAATCAGCAGAGAGTGGAAAAAAGCGTGGACGGCTGGGCTGGGAGACAAAAACAGATTAAACGGCCGGACAAAAGGTAAACAAGTGGGCTGGGAACAGGGGCTGGCGGTCACCCAGCGACTGTTTTTGCAAACCTAGCTCAATTCAAGTGGGAATCCAAATCAGAAAAATCTCTGATTCAATTTTTATACATCAACGTGCATTTGTCCTTTAAAATAAAGTTTATTACGTTTTTACTCTTCATTACCGACTTTAAATATTATAAGAAAAAAAATTTAGAATGAAGTAATAAAACTAGGTCTATATCTGAACTCTAATTTTGTAAATTTACTTCTTTTTTCTGTGGGAACAAAAACATTTCCTATTTCTGACCAACAACACTGTCGTTTACTTTTATAGCGATATTTGTTATTTTATCAAAGAAACATTTAAGGAAATGTTTAAAAGTTTAAAAAGTTAAATCTAATTAATTTTTGGATATTATATTGTTGTATATAAAATATTAATACTATATTATCATTGTGTTATAGGCTTAAGCTTAAGCTTACCCCAGACATGTAGATAGGAATGGTGCATTGTAAAATAATCGGTAAAGGTGAATTCCTAGCTTTTATCTTGATCCAGTAGCCTTTCTAACTAAGATTTTGCTTCTAAAACCCGAAAATTTTACACAATAAAGTAATACGCAAAAAACGCCAACATGCGCCTTTGAGGTATGCAATCTTTTTTTTTATGATGGCTATTTAAAAATCGGAGGTCCATGACATTAGCTTTCTTTCCTGCTTGTTTACCATTAGAAAGGCGATTAATTATTTTGTTTTTAAATTAATTTGTTTTCGGACCACGATCTTCTGCTATTTAAAGCACCCGCACCCGCTGTTACTCTCTCAAGAAGGCAAAGTCAACAACCAAATACATCTTTGAGTGTTGGTCCTACGCGGTTTTCAGAGGTTATCGACGCCAATTCAACAGAGATCCCGAGAAGCCGAAGTCGAATCCCAACGCTCGGTAAACTGAACCACGCACTCCGACGATCCGACGATTTCATCAGCCTTGTGGAGGAGGAGGAGCCGCAGACAATCCGGACAATCCAATCTGGCTGGCCAGCGTCTGGCAGCTGTGCACCCGGCTTATCAACCACAAAGTATCACTGGGTGGGGGCACTCTCGTGTTTGTGTTTGCCGATTTGTTTTGTTATAAATTTTATTTATTAATTTCGCCCCGATAAGCCGCACAGCTGGGTGGCTGGCCGGAAGGTATAAAAGCCCCTCGACAATGCTGTAAAACACTTAATCGTTTGGCGAGCACCCAGTGCGACAGATCGTATCCACCAGTCCGAGAGTTCTGTGTGAAAAGAAAACAAAAAGCCTGATAAACAGCCAGTCTAGTGTCTAATAAAGTTGATATTGAATTTAACGATTTACAAGATCTATAAATAAGCTTCCAAGGTGAGTGCGGGACATTATCGTGTGCATGTGGCTGACTGGCTGCCAGATTCTCTGCCAGAGAGTGACCCAATTCTGTAATGAAGGTCCCAATTTAAAGTCATATGAAGAACAAAGACTGATACAATAATAAATCAAAATAAAAATATCAACGCTTTTACAAACTTAAGAATTCAAATATATACGAATTATTATATCTATTCTATATTTTTTATACCCATACAAAATATATCTTAATGATTTTTTTTAGTTACATGACTAATTCTTTAAAATTACATTGATCTTTAAAAGCACAAATTTAAAATTAGTAATCATTCTTATAATTATTTTCAGTAGAGGGAAATACGAATCGTTTTTATTCTGTATACTCTATGATTTTGAAATCTTTATATGAATGTATGACCTTTCTTATAATTTTCTAAATATCTAAAATAATAAATAAAAAGTTATTTTTATTTTAGAATTTTTGAAAGGTATTTCTTATGAAATCTATCATAATATGATACAAAATAGTATCTACTATGGCATTCCTAACATGGCTGATAAAATGCAGTTGTACTTTCTAGAATGTACTTCTTTGATTAAGTTGTGAGTGCACTGGTCTTTCGTTCTGCACAGTTCGTTGAACTAGAAAGTAGCGATAAGTTCGTGTGATCCAATTAGTAAACAACTATGCCAAAGCCAGCACTTGATGCAACATTGTTTCAGATCAATATGAATTCAATGGGCAATCGGCCAGTTGTCGGAGCTCATATAACAGAGACCCCTCTGAATAAATACATATTAATTATCTCTCATTTCGATGACGTATGTAACTAATAAATAATTATGCATGGTCCCTCCCGCTTTCAGCAAACCTTGTAATCATGGGATTGACGCGCGTGCTGGTGAAGGATGGCGGGTTCGGCACCCAGATGACCGTCCATGTGGGCAACTCAGTGGATGGGGATCCGCTGTGGAGTGCCCGGTTTAATGCCACCAATCCGGCGGCCATCATCAATACCCACCTGGATTTCCTACAGAGTGAGCACCTGGTTGCCAGAAGCAATTAGCAACAGACTAACTGAATTTCCCCCCTAACAACAAACAGATGGAGCCGATATCATTTTAACCAACACCTATCAGTCCAGTGTCGAGGGTTACATGGAGTATCTGGAGCTGGACGAGGAGCAGAGCATCGAGCTGATAAGGAACACGGTCCGTTTGGCCCACATCGCCAAGGAACGCTATCTCACGGAGTGCTTTCAGGCCCAGCTGGCGGTTCCGGAAGGTAAGTCTAGATCTTGCTGAAATTATATCTTATATCGGGTTAACATGTGCTGGAATAATTAATATTTAATTAGCTACACACTTGAAAAAAATATTTGTTGAAAAATTATACTTGCTTGTGAACGGTTTTTGGGTTTTCTTATCAACTTTCTTAACTCTTATTATATTTTTTATTTAGTCGATGATTTCTGTAATAATTTAATTTTAATTTTTAGAAATTATATGTATTTAAAATATTTTATTAATTAAATAATAGATTTAATGTTCTTTTTTAATTCCCATCTTTGTAATTATAACTTTTTTTATGTTTTTTCAGGCTACCCCTTGATCATTGCGTCCATTGGACCTTTTGGGGCCCACCTGCACGATGGCTCTGAATACACCGGCAGCTATGCGGACTACGTGCCCGCCAAGGAGATCACGGATTGGCATCGCGTGAGGATCGAGGCCTGTTTGGAGGCTGGCGTGGATGCCCTGGCCATCGAGACGATTCCCTGCCAAATGGAGGCGGAAGCTCTGGTGGAGATGCTGTGTGACGATTATCCGGAGGTTAAGTTTTGGGTGGCCTTCCAGTGCAAGGATGAGAGTACCTTGGCGCATGGCGAGACCTTTGCAGATGCCGCCAATGCCATTTGGGATTTGTTGGCCGAACGAAATGCTCAGGATAAATGCCTGGCCATCGGAGTAAATTGCGTCCATCCCAAATTTGTGACCCCATTGTTCAAGAGTTTGAATGGAGATCGTGATGTTGATGAGCAGATTCCTTTGGTGGTATACCCAAATAGTGGAGAAGTTTACGACGTGGTCAACGGCTGGCAGGGAAGGGAGCATTGCGTTCCCCTGGCGAACTACGTACCCGAGTGGGCGCAACTGGGGGCCAAGGTCATTGGAGGGTGCTGTCGTACCTATGCGAGGGATATCCGCCATATTGGCGAGGCCATTCGCAACTGGAACAAGCTGAAGAAGCTCTCCTAGAGTCGAACTTCTAAGCTGGGGATCTCAGTAACATCGAACAGAACAAAATGCATTTCAAATTAGTCTTGTAAATACACCTGCTTAGTTTTTAAGGCTTAGAGTTAATACTACTAATAAAGAAAAGACAGACAAAAGGTCACAGTGTATTATTATTTAACTATTTCTTAAAATCATATAATAAAGAGGGTAAGATTGTTGTAATTTTATTTTCTTTGGGTTACGATTTTTTAAGTGATTGGTTTCCTAAAATATTTGAAAGGTTTTATTAAGATTTATTAGGTTTCCATTATTCTGAGTGACTACTATAATGTTGTTTTAGTATTTATGCTCACTGCGGCGAGCACTAACTAAATACTGTTACGTTTACAATTCAAATATTAAAAAAACCGCCCTTTTTAAATTATCGATAACGCTGTTAGTTGCCAGTCACTATGAAACGCAGTTTCTCCCCAGAGCCCTCATCTATCGATGTTTTTATAATATATTATAATATTATGTATTTAATATATAAATATAATTTTATTTTATATATTATAAATATTTTATTTATATATATATTTTTTATATAATATTTTTGTAAAAAAAAAAGACAATCGATTGACCAATCATCGATAGCGTAATCGATATTTTGACAGCCCAGTCGAACTAACGCCGAAAGTGACAGCCATAAAAAGAACCAGCTGTGGAAATTTGCAAAAATTCCAGATAATTTATTAATTGTACAGAACCGGCTCGCTTAACACACACAATATGTTGATTAAAGTAAAGGTAAGTGGGGGCAAAAGTATTTTCACAATAATCTCAGAAAACGACGGATTAAAGCCACTGTGCCGAGCGTCACTTCAAACAACAACAAATTCGGGGATATTTCAATGTATTTGTATGGTTCCAAAATAATATTAATGGAAATACGTATTTTACTTCCATCAGACCCTGACCGGCAAGGAAATCGAAATCGACATTGAGCCCACAGACAAGGTGGATCGCATCAAGGAGCGAGTGGAGGAGAAGGAGGGCATTCCGCCCCAGCAACAGCGTCTTATTTTCTCCGGCAAGCAAATGTGAGTTTTCCTGGGTTATTAGTCATTGATCTTAGCTGATTTCGGATGCAATCCCATTTCAGGAATGATGACAAAACCGCGGCGGACTACAAGGTTCAAGGCGGCTCGGTCCTCCATTTGGTCCTGGCCCTGCGAGGCGGTGATTCCATCCTGATACCTTGTCTATAACTAGCCTGTTGATAAGCGGAAAACATTCATTTACAATTCACTCAAATATATTAAGCTTGAGAAGCATCATATGGAGAATTATATATGTAAACTATAAAATCAGTCTGAAAAGTGGTTAAAAAGCGAGAGAATAAACAATAGAGAAAATCGGATCGAATTAAGTGCATTTGTCCGTCGAAGACCAGATTTAAAAAGGATTAAAAATGCATTTATTTGGGTATCAGTGGCAGTTTCCAAGTTCAGTTCTGTTTAACAAAACGTCCGACTAGCAGGTGATTCTTTGGCGTGCACTGCTCGGGCTTCAAGCGCGTGAGGATGACCTGGTATCCCGCCTCCTCCGCCTGCAGCTGGCGATCGGTGTCCACCACGGACATGCAGTGTAGTCCCTGCAGCGTGGTCTCCGGCTTGCAGTTGGTGGTGCCCATCTCGTGCGCCTGGTCCGCCGAATGGGCAATGTACAAGTAGTCTTTTGTGCCCAATACCCTTTGGAAGGCTTCGCTTAGAGGGTATGAAATGTGTGGCATTGGCTGCAGGGATCCATAGCAGCAAGGACAGCAAACAAAGTGTGCCTTGGCCCTCCGGCACTGTTGCAAAACGATATCCGTGGCAGTTCCACAAGCGTGCAGAGATGCCCCGATCTCGAATCCTCCCACAAAGTAATCTATATTGCATTGGTAGAAGACACAGTTGGTTAGGCCCAATTCGAGCGTCCTCTTTTGGGCTTGTAGCAGGGAGAAAGCTTTGTTTTCCATCACAATAATGGTGCACTTTGGCAGTTTCAGGGCTAGCAGAATGGCCAAGTGTCCTGTGCCGCTGCAGAAGTCAACAATACGATCGCCTGGCTGCGCCAAGGAGACCACCGCGTTAGCCATGTTTTCCAGCTGCTGCCGCTTGCGCTCGAGTCGCTCCTTGGGCAATGCTGAACTCTTGGCGTGTGTCGGTTCGATCTGCTCCCAATCAATGAGCTGCTGTCCGTAGGTGTGCTCCGAATCCGAGTTGAACTGCAGCTGCAGCGAGGACAGCTTTCCTAGGGCCGCTTCCACCTCCACCTGACTGGTGTAAATGCGATTCCTGGGCTTGTATCGCTTGGGATCGGCCTTGTACAGACTGGTGGCCTCGCAGTCCGGGATTCCTAGGTCTCCGGGAGGGGTCCTTACTGCCTGTGGCACATATATCTCTTTCAGGATCTTGGCGCACTTGTCATCGAAGGTATCGATCTGAAAGGGATAGTTCTTTAGGTGCCACTCTAATCTCTAAATATTCTATATTGACCTC
Source organism: Drosophila subpulchrella (assembly GCF_014743375.2). Lineage (NCBI taxonomy): Eukaryota > Metazoa > Arthropoda > Insecta > Diptera > Drosophilidae > Drosophila > Drosophila subpulchrella. Next base: position 19,818,611 of record NC_050610.1, on the reverse strand, counting down.
ACTAAACCAAGTACTTGTGAGTGGAAAATGGGGCAGCATCTGCCCGCAATGCTGGAAGACTATCCGTAACAGGGGATACAAGATGAGATCAGCAATTGTGAAGCTAATGCCCTCGGCAAAGCGGTGTTCAATAAGCAGCTCCTCCTTGGGCGTGGTGCACTTGATCTGAACTCGCTCCCGCTTTTTGATTTTTCCGCCATTCTCTGTCTGATTGGCCTGCTCCCTGGCCTGCTTATAGATGTTGTGCATCCTGACTGGTTCGTTCATATGTTGCTCGAATCTCACCACTTCTGGTGGGACAGCATCCAGAATTAGACCATTGTGGAGATTACTGACAACGTTCACTACATCCACCTCACAGAATCTGGTCCAAATCGAAGCTTCAGACGGAGCCAAAAGGCAGCTGCCCTTGAAGCCTAAAAGTTTCTTTAGTTCTTCATTCGGTTGCCTGGCTATAAGTTCCCTGAAATAATAATAAAGAAATATATTTGAAGATATTGTCCATTATTAAGAATTTATACAAGAAATAAGAGTTAAGGCGAGCTAGTAAGCATAGATGTAATATATAAGTTAAGATCAATGAGGACTAACCTGCAGACAGCACAGGTCCCTGCTATGAAGGTATTTCCATCCTTCTCATAAATAGGAAGTTTCAAATTTCGGATGGCGGGCAACGATGCGGCTTCCCTGCACGTGATGTGCTGATCAGTCAGCTCCTTCCTCAGCTGGGAGCTCCTTAAAGCTATTTTACCACCTTCGATCTTGGGGGAGAGATGATTAACATGCTTTCTCTAGGCCAACGTATAAATATTCAATTCCAAACCTTTGTGGACACGAAGTTCACCCGCACATTTTTCGGTTCGTTTAGAAATTTGTACGTAAACAAGGCCAGGAACGAGGAGACACTCGTGTAGATGGTGGTCTCCTTCTGGGTACTGATCTCGATCTCCAGGTACAACTGATCCATAGTTTCATTAACGGATCATTAAAACGAATTGGGAACTAAACAAAACCGAAAATAAAATAAACGGCGAGGAAATATAATAATAAACCAGCTGGTTGAGGGGGGAGAGGGGGCAAACAGAAGGAAGAAGAGCGTTTGACATTTACCTGTCGTCGTACAGAGTGGCTAATCAGTTATCGATTGTTTAGCAAGCTGCTCTAGTGCGCACTATTTAAATTGAAGTTTTGGTTAGCACTTGCGAACCTTTATTATATTATAGTGGAGTTGTATTGCACACAACATAGATTATATCCTCAAATAAAGCAATTAATTCAACTTCAGTTTGTGTAATGATTTTAAAGCTCAATGTACAAACTTTTTAAAATTGTTCAAGATCTATCTTTTATATCAAGCAACGAATCCCTATTACGCTTATAGTAAGAACTTTTTGTATTAGTTAAATAAATAATTATTAATCATAATTAATGGGTTAAAATAAAAAAAAGAAAGTTCAAAATACAAAAAGATTCATTTATTCTTGCTAAAATAATATTTTACTTAAACTTTTTTAATTAAATAATATCTTAGGTGTCGTTTTAAAGCAAGGACTTTAACTTTCTCGGGAATTTAGACTTTCATCTCTAAAGTTAACTATCATGTTATCCATTATTTCGCTTAAAGTACGTTTCTTAAAAACGTATCTTAAAATCATTACCCCGACGATCCTTTTTGAGTTAACCAAGACTCGTTCCGTTCCGCCTTAACTATCCTCTTTTTGACCATCCTCTTTTTTTAGTTTCTACCATTCCCATTCTTGTTCCCACAACTCCCCCCTTTTTGCCGTGTTCCCATGGCCGATGGCTAAAAATAAAGAAGTTCTTGTTGCCGCCGTTCTTCTGGCTCAGCAAAAAGGGCAACATAATTCTTGGCCATACACTTCCCTTGCAAATGGTCTTAGCTCTTTTCGGAACGAGTTGGTAGGATTGAAAATAAATTTGTTTAAATGCTATTTAACCTTTGATTTTTCATTCAAGTGATTTTAACCGAAATGATTTAATTTAAAAAACTTCCCTTAAACCAACTCCAATGTTTATGGCAAACCGAATACCCAAATATTTTATTATTGGTGTACCATGAAAATATCATATGTTCATGTTTCTAAAAGTGACTTTAACCTTACAGGTGATTTCTGTAGATAAGGATACCAATATTACATATATGTAGAGGGCGAAAGTAAGGGGTACTAAGTAGGGTGACCAGGTAAAACTGAAGGGTATATTAACCGCCTCATTGCAGACGAGTTAATTTTAGCCATTTCGAGGAACGATGGGCCCAAGGAATGGGGAATGGGCATAAGGTAATGGTAATGGCGATGGGGAATGGAGGAGGCAGTCCGACTGAATGTTGGACTGTTTCATTTACCTGCTGCACTTTGCTGCTTGCCTGCTGCAATTTCTAATCGAAACGAAACCTTCTACCCTAATGATGGCCTCGGGAAATAACCTTGGCCCTTTGTTAGCTGAAAAATCGGAGTATCGCCTCGCGAGATAATAACTTTTTTTTTTGGGGGGGGGGGGGGGGGGTAAGAACTTGATGGTAACATGCAACATGCTGCATCGCTGAGTTTATAAAACTGTTCGCCTGCTCGAAGTTGTTCCGTTAAAATCTGTGCTCTAGGGCAGAGGCCACAAAATGTTGCACAAAAGTCCAGGGGAGCAACATAAAAAGGGCCAACAGCAGTCGTCTCCCTCGCACTCGCCCACTCTGGGCGTAGGGCCCTTCGCCAGCGATATGCAACAGTCCAACACTCAGGCCCTCTCGCTCTGGCTTAGAATTCTTTTTCGCTTGGAAGTGACATGGGGAATATGTAGCATGGGAAGGCGGCATGGGAATCGGGAAGCGGATGGAAGGGGGGGTGTTTTGCTCTGTCTGCTCGAACTGCTTCTGATGTCGCTTTCCAGCGCTGCTGCTCGCCTGTTCACGGACACCATCGAAATTTCACATGTATTCCCACGGCCTGAATTTTCCCATGAAGAAGAGGAAGAGGATGGGGAGAATTTCAACAAGAGACAGCCGGAGAATCGCTCACACACACACTCTGCCTCTTTTTTTTCCATTTTTTATCATTGTTGCATTGAGTCTGCTCCCAGGGTCGGTGCACTGAAAAAGATAATCCCTTTAGTCCTTATATCGAGGGAATTCAAGAAATTGCAGGAATTGTAGTAACATTTTCGCAGGATAGCGAGGGATGTCTCTTCACCGAGTGATTAAATACCTTCTCTAATGTAATACCCAAACCCATACTTCTAAAATTTGATTGGCAACTCCGTTTAAAAAATAATACAAATATTTGTACGGAAATATGTCAATTATAAATAGTTTTGCTCATGTTTTTACGAATTTTTTGGAAGTTGGATTTTTATTTAGCTATATAAATGTTGTAATACCGTAAATTTCTAATTATGGAAAACCTTTAATATTTATAGATTCGGTATTAGCACAGCGAATCCTGTATTGTTGAATCTTTTCAATGTTATATAGTTATAGTTAAAAGTATTTGTACTTTAATATTACAAAGATACTTCCGTCATCGATTATTATCATTGATTATTTAAAAGTTCGCGACATAAATTTTGCCAAGTGCACAGTTCTTCCGTTCCACCAGATCTGCTGGTCGTTTTGTTTATGCTGCTGTTGCTGTTGATGCTGTCCCTTCTCGTATTACCATGCCCGGCTCCGCCTCCTCCCGATCCATGGCAGCGCCCCAAGTCCAGACTGGTCCTGGTCATGGACCCTTGTCCCTCTTCGTACCTTACTTGTGCATCCGCTCGGGTTAACATCTTCTTCATCTGCCTCGCTCGGAGTCGTGTCCGTCCCAGGCATCGAATTCCTTTGGTGACCAAGTCTGGCTTCTTTAACCTCTCCTTGCTAAGCCATCTTCTTCGTCTCAGGCACTGTGGATTGCGAGTAGAAAATAATACCAAATATATCATATACATATATCGGCTAGGAGTTTTAGTCATTAATATATTCACTTTCGTGTAATCTCACATCTATCGAAAAAGAATCGGAATATATGTGGGTTCACCAACTTCTTCTCAAGGGCCATCTGCCAAGCCATCTTCTTCGTCTCAGGCACTGTGTATTTCTAATTGAAAATAATACCAAATATATCATATATATCGGCTAGTTATTAATATATTCACTTACGTGCAATCCCACGTCTATCAAAAAACAATCGGAATATATTTGGGTTCACCAACTTCGTCTCAAGGGCCATCTGCCAAGCCATCTTCTTCGTCTCAGGCACTGTGTATTTCTAGTTGAAAATAATAGCAAATATATCGGCTAGTTATTAATATATTCACTTACGTGCAATCCCACGTCTATCGAAAAACAATCGGAATATATTTGGGTTCACCAACTTCTTCTCAAGGGCGGCGTCCATAGACGGTACAAGAAGGAACCAATGGCCGAAATCAGAGTGGTAGTCACATGCACACTGTACTGCAAAGGTACGTATAGAAACTCCAGACCCTGAAGAGGATTTGGTCGTATCGTATGAATATTGGAAACCGGTACTATGGCCATGGTCGGGAGTGCAAGGATTACGACAGCAAATGGAAGGAAAGGATTTTTGGAAAAAACCTGTGCCTAAAACATATAAAATATAAAATTTGAAATCCAAATGAAAGACTGTCTAAAAGTGAAGTAAAATGACAAAGTAATACCTATGTACATATGTATTAAAAAAAGGTAATATTTCTATATCCATCTATTGAAGGTATTGTGTACTTGTTAAGCTCACTGTGCCCCACCAAAAGCGGCCTTGGTTGGCTCCAGGAATGTCTATGCAATTTCCAGACAACTGGAGCCACTTCCTCTGCCCGATTCTTCGCTTTCACCTGCTCCTCCCCCTGCCCCTGCCCCACGGCCTTGGACAAGGCTTCTTCTAATGGTCGGCTTCACGAATGTCGTGTCTCCTCCCCGCCCCAACCCTCAACTTCCCCCCTCCCCTTGAAACTTCAGTTCCCGATAATGTGGCATTGACTTGGCAGCAGTTATTCCAGTTATGTGTGCCACACTTCGTCAGACATGCAGCTATATGCTCCGGTTACTGCACTCCTGGTCCATCAATATGTTCAAGGATTTTTTCATACTTCCAGGCATGCCCATGACGTAGGTTGGCACTCGGATTTCTCTGAAATATGAGAACAATGCTGCCAAAGAAACTAGCTTTATGCATCAGTACTCATAATCTACAATTTTTAAACCACTCATAGAAGAGATAGTCATAGAAGAGCTAGCCATGTAAATTCTTTTATAAACATTTGATTTTAATGGCAAAACTGGAAGTTTACGCAACTCAGCTAATCTTACTCGTAAAATTTCGACACAAAAATATATTTTAAGATTACGACAAAAATAATCGACACAAAATTTTTTTACGATTCCTACAAATATTAGGCAATCTTGACCCCGTTGTTTACGTGAAATTTGAATAGAAATCTGCAATCAAATTCCCTTGAACTGCTAAGGTGATGAAGTGATAACATTTTTATTGACTCGCATTAATTTTGCTGGCGATTTCAGCTATAAATTCATATTTCAAAGACAGAAATCGCTTAGTTATTTGTTAACATCCAGAATGGTTGCGTTAAAAGTTCTGATTGTTGGGATCGTGTTCCTGCTAAACATTGTTCAGCTTTTGGCCACGTCAGGAGGTAAGTGTTAAATTTTCTTATTTTCTTTCTTTGCTTTCTTATTTTTAAACTTATTTAACTCCGGGATAAACTTTCAAAAGCCGCAAGCTCCGAAGTTTTCCAAAATTTAAGAAAACATGTATTTTTGGCATTGTTTGGCAAAATGTAACATTTATTACAAAATATTTCATCGTACGTAAAATTTTATAATTGATGGGAAAAATTCTAGATTTTGTAGCAACGAAAAAATAGCAAATATAACTTGCCGAATATAACTTGCATATAACTTTTGGCTTATAATTTCTCTGTTGTTCCTATGACAGCATTATGTTAAGATTGTATATCTTAAACATTATAATAATAATTCTACCGAACTACAAAAATATAATGTATTTGCGAAGGTATATTCACATTTACCTGTCAGTTATATTTCTTGGTACTTTTTTTTTTTTTTTTTTTTTAAATTAAAAAATGTTTTTATTTAATATAGCTTACCTAATTTTATTTCTTAACTTTTAACAGGTGTATTCGGAGGTACCCCCTGGCATCTAAACCCGGAATATAAAAGAATGAGACCACGCCATAAAAAGTTATAAGCAAATAACTTGCAATAGCGCAATGTGCAATTGTGAACAGTCGCTTTGCTGCATATCTCCTTAGCACTCCCCTTAGCTGAGTAAGGGGTAACGCTATAGTCGACTAACAACGACATAAAATCAGTGCGCTGCTTATAAACTTTATTGAATGTAATGGACTTAAATAGATCAAGATCAAGACAATAAAAAAAAGTTTAAGTTCAAAAGCTACCAATTGTTTTAATACTGACGTGGTCGTTAGCCCACATAGTGACAAATCGAACCGGGAGTGTAAGTATAAAAGCTATAGGTTTTATAGTTTCCGAGGCTTCAGCGTTCATATGGACGGACAGACAGACGGAGAGACGGACATGAATCGACTTGGCTGGTGACCTTTATCAAGAATATACATACAGTGGTGCTCATATACTTAAGCCACAAGACTTCAACCAAGAATTTTAAGGAAAATTAAGAAAAGTTTTTATTTCACAGCTCCAATTTTTTGTGTCACATAAGTTCTACATATCAGTGTTCTAATAGAAGAATAACCAAGTTATAAAAATATAAATTCAACGAAAAACTTAAAAAATCTGAGACCATCTCCAAAATGTCCTGCTCACATACTTAAGCCACCTGGAAAAAAATGGTTGAAAAAGTTAAAATTTACCAAATATTCCTTATACTTTTAATTAATTTACTTTAATATTGAGTGGGATGACCTTTCTGCTTAAGAACAGCGGAGCAACGCTTTGGCATTGAATCCACAAGACGTGCGCACTGTTGAGGGGTGATTTTCTTCCACTCTTCTTGTAAAATTCGCCACAAATCGTTTTTATTTGCTGGTTTTTTTTGGCCAAAGACTTGTTTAAGAATTCCCCACAAGTTCTCTATAGGGTTAAAGTCGGGGCTCTGCGATGGCCATTGCAAAACATTGATTGCCTCTTGGTTAAGCCACGACTTGACTATCTTGCTGGTGTGTTTCGGGTCGTTATCCTGTTGAAATATCCAGGCAAGTGGCAAATTATCGGCATATTCTCTAGATAAATTGTTAATAAGGATGTCCCTGTACATTTCGCCGTTGATAATGCCTTCTATCTTCACTAGGGGACCTACGCCCGATGCGGTGAAACAGCCCCAGACCATAATCGAAGCGCCACCATGTTTAACGGTCTTTTTCGTGTACTTGGGGTCCAATTGTTTGTTGGGAGGACGTCGTACATATGGTTTACCATCACTTCCAAAGACATTAAACTTGGATTCGTCGCTCCAAACAATCATGTTTCAAAAATTGGGACCTTTTTGAATATGCTTTCTGGCGAGTTGAAGGCGCTTTTTAACATTTTTAATGGACAGCAATGGTTTTTTTTTGGCAATGCGTCCATATAACCCGAATTCATTTAGCCGTCTTCTTATGGTCTGCGCCGACACATTCACGCCATAATCTGCCACCATTTGACCTCTGATTTGCGTCGAAGTCAAGAACGGATCGCCTTTACTGATTCTGGAAATCCGTCTATCGTCGTTTAAAGTGGTTTTTCTGGGCTTTTCACGTGGAATATTTTCCCAGGTTCCATTTTTCTTATAAAATGCATTGACATTTCTTACTTTGCCACGCGAAAAATGTAAAGTCTTACAAATTTGTAGAACACTTGTGTTTTTTTCGTAATGTTCCCATTTTAGATTTCTTTCGGCCGGATTTGAATTTTTATTTTTAGCCATAGCGGTCAAATTGTTTTGGGAAACGTATTTTATATTCAATATTTTAGTTTAGAAAATAACTAGCACAACTTTCCCGGAAAAAAACACAAGTTTGACGATTTTAGCTCAAGGTGGCTTAAGTATATGAGCAGAGCGCAATACTCCTTTTTGACTTTTATTCAATTTTTTTGGAACCCTCGAATTCCTACTTGTCATTTCTTACTGCGATCAGCTGCTTTAATAACAGTGTTGCAAAATGCAAAAAATTGCAGGCCAAAATAAATATGTTCAAAAAAGTTATTAAGAAAACAGTGTATGGTAGTGGCAGTGGCTTAAGTCTATGAGCACCACTGTATATACTTCATACTTTCCGTCGAGTCTAATATACCCTTTAAAACTTTATTTCAGAACTACAAAATTAAATTAATTCTTCCTTGTGTTACAATTCTGGGCTTATCGATCCTGTGCTTATTTTTGTCCAGGGTATTCCCTAAACTGTTGAATTGCTTAATTGTTGAATTTTGATCAGCTGTTAATCAGCTGTTCCATACAAAGTCAACTGTCAGAAATTTCAGCAATTCAACAGGCTCGGGGCTGATGAAAATTTTGTTTAATTGCTGAAAACCAGAGTTGTCGCTGTTCTCGACTAAAAGTAAGAGTGTAACTCTGGTCACTTGTAAACATGGAGGAATTGCAATCGTATAAAATATGCATATAAAGGATATCTAATAGGATGCTGACTGTTAGCAGTTCTAATAGTTCAGTTTTTTGGCTTATTTTCGGCATTTTCATTAATTTTAAACATTATCTTTGGTAAACACAGCCTGGCAATTTGACAATCTGACAAACAGCTGATATAACAGCTGTCATCTTAAAATTGAAAATTCAACAGGGAACTTTTAGGGTCGTTCCCTTAACTGCTGAAACTTTCTGTTGAATTTTCAACAATTCAAAAATTCAACAGTTTTTGCTAAAGACATGTCATTAAGGAGATACATTTTTTACCTTTACAGTTTCTTGATGAAAAACATTTATAAAGTGTATTGATTGTGTAGATCGTATAACAGGTGAGGTGTTTCTTTTTGATTTATTTGAAAGGTATCCAATGAGGATTTCCGACCAAAACAGTAAACCCTTTGTTTAAGGTTCATATTTCATTAGGACATACATGTATACATCTTGTTCTAAATTGGGGACCTTCTACTAATTAAGATAATATATATTGACCATTACAATATTGCCTTCCCTAAGTAAAATAAAACGCTGTGGCTAAGGTAAAGACCAGCCCCAAGAACGAGCTTTAAAATATCGTCTGCTCCGGACATCCCGAGTATAACTCTATCCACCACTCAATTCAAATAATGGTTTCCCCCAAAACCACCACTCAGTCAGTAGTCGCCCCACACAAAACTCGGTGTATGTGTGCACACCCTCTCAAAAGCGACTCCATGGCGAGCGGTAAGCCAACAAACAAACAAACAAGCAAACACATACCGCACATGGGCCTGAGAAATTCACACTCAGTTGAAACGGAACGAAATCGGAGGTCGAGTGACTGCCACCGCGATAAATCTCGTTGGGAACTGGTTATTTCGCCTGGGCGCCTGTTCGTTAGAGTCCATGAATCGAAATCGTGTGGCTCAAGTGACGATATTGTCTCTTTTCGATTTCGTTTTCCCATCGGGTTGGGTTGCCTTAATTCGAAAATTAGTGTTGGTTAAGTTGCAGTCGCCCGGAAAACGGAAGTGATATTCGCATGAAGATGGCACTTGCTAGCTGGGATGCAACTTGTTTTTAATATATCTGGTGGCAAAACAAAATGTGCTTGGTAACTTAATACTCGCTACTCAAAAGTTGAGTGTTTGACGGGGCAAGTGGGGAGCGAGCGAGCTAGTACCGACTCCGGGTTCTTTTACTTTCTTCTTTTTCGCTTTCTCCTTTTTTTCGAACAACTAGAGCAGTTGCAGCATCATTTAGATTTAGACCGGAATTGTAACAGGCCCGCAGCCCCAATAGACCGGTTTTTCAAGTCGCCGGCGATTATTCTCGCTGTCTAGTTGTCCTGCTCCACCGAACCTCTCGTTGTCCCGCTCCCGCAGCAACCGCTAAAAGTATGCATTTCTCAACACTACTTTCTAGCGCCCTCTGTTGAAAACTTTTAGAATAAGGGGAAAACAACAAATCCATTTCAATTAATAGCTTTTTATTATATCTATTTAGTTATTTAAAATTATAACATAAAAAATAAATAAGTAAAATTTAATGAATAATAATGATACTATTAATAAGTAGTTCTCGGACCATATTATTTATTTTACCATATGCCTAAACACCTTGTAGTCAGAATGTTTTCCTATATTACTTCAATTTTTAAACAAAATGAATTTTTTCTTGGTTTATAAAAGATGCTAGTGGGTGACAAAATTATAGAAAATTTTTACCAATGGAAAGGATAGACAAATGTTGCCCTAAATTGTTGTTGGTATTAAGTTTTAAATGTACTTTTTTTAATCTCGTAATCAAAGTAATATTGATATTTTATTTGTAGAGTTGCTCTACCAATAGAGGTGCAGAAACATCAATGATTTCGATGTTACATCGGTGTTTGCCTGCTAAGGCATTGGAAAAGCGATATTCTCTGCATCTCTAACTACCAAGTAAAATCTAATTCAGTTTTAAATTTTGAATTGTCGCCTTATATCGATTAATGGCGCGCTTTCATCGATACTTGCAGTCTTATCGATTGACCGATTGCACTTGGCCCCCGAAAGGCAACCCTGCGCTCGAATCAGCTGGCTCTGCTTGAAGAAGACGGCGGCCGAATTTTGAAGGCCAAATTTGGCCCTCATCTTTTCGTCCAGATCGAGATGTTCTTCCGATCTGTTGTGTTCCTTGTATAGATTTTTGGTATTAAAAACCATGTCACACAGATGACAGACGTGATCGTGACGAATCTTGTTTAGCGAGTCTGCGTCTGGAAAAGGGAAAACATTATCGACGACTACAAATATGACACGATTTAGACATACCTGGCTCGGCCTCCGTCCAGAGGTACACCATCTGTGGAAGGTCTTCCACGGTCGCTGGGAGGTTTCCCACGTGCAGGTCGTCCTCGACTAGAAAAGAGAAAACGTTATCGACTTAAACACAAATTTATTAGGAACTTAGACATACCTAGCTGGTGACTGAGGGGCTCCACAGGTGAGAGGTTCGGGACGTAATCCACAAGAGTGGAGCTGGAGCAGGCGCTCGGCTCGAAAATGTTGTCGCCATTGTCATCATTGGAGGTGGAGCTGGACCAGGCGCTCGTCTTGAAAATGTCGTCTTCATTGTCATCAGTGGAGGTGGAGCTGGAGCTGGCTCTCGGCTCGACCGAGTTGTCCTCTACTAGAAAAGAGAAAACGTTATCGACTGGAATTCAAATTTGTTAAGGACTTAGACTTACCTGAGTTGGGCATCGTCTTTGAGAGGTCCATGTCCGTTTCGTCCACATCCCGGTTCCGGCTGTTGGATGAGCACGCGCTAGTGCTGGAGGTTGTCGTCCGGGCTAGCAACTGTGGCTCTATAAAATAAAGATAACAAGATAAACATAATTGGATCACGGCTGCTCCTACTCACTTTGGAACTCCGGGGACTTTGGCAGACGGTAAACGCCGAGCTCATGCTCATTAAAGGCCAACCGCCGCTTTGCCTTTTTTCCGGTGTCTTCGCCTGCAAAGCAATCACATACATATACATATGTACAACATATTTTAAAATATAAAATAATAAATAATAATAAACAAAAACATACATAGTTATAATGTTTTAAAACAAGGAAGAACGCTATAGTCGAGTACCTCGTCTATCAGATACCCGTTGTTCAAGAATCTAGTATACCCTTTTACTCTACGAGTAACGGGTATAAAAATATATTCATAAAAAACTATTTAATATTGTACTTTACCTCTTCTTCATCCCTCGGCCGCTTCGGGACAGAATCTCCGGCTCCGGGCTCGGAAAGATCTTTTAGCGATTTCACAATCTCCAGAAAAGCGGTATTTCTGAATAAAGACAAAGACCCCGAGGTAGATGAAATTTCTAAGGAAATGTTTTTGTTTTTATAGTTAAACGAATCCATAATGCACAATTCGCCAATAAACTCTTCTTTACTTTTAAGTCGATTTTCGATAGTTTTTGCAAATGCAACCGTATTTCTAGCTAGTTTTATGCAGCCCTGTTTCAGCACTAGCGCGTGTTTGTTTTTAGTCTTAACTTTTCCGAACGTGATGCTGGATATGGATGAGGACATGGACATGGACATGGAGGACGTCGATTTGCTCATCGAAGGAGCGCAAGGATATGAAGGTGATGTAGAGGAAGCAGCAGATGCAGTTCCCGATATTGATAGAATGGAGGTGCTGCGAAATATACCGTATTTTGAATTTTTCAGGTTTCCAGCCGGCAGTTCCCTGGAGGTTACCGGCCCGAAGCTTCTGAAGTTTGCGCGGGATGTGAGGAACGGCAGTGGATCAATCCCCCTTTTCAACACCTTGGAAAGGAAATGGGATTTTACTAAACCCTTCGTCGTCCTTATTGATGAGCTACATCTGCCCCAGGTGAGAGCTTTGCGATCGCCGATCGTATTTTTATACCCGTTACTCGTAGAGTAAAAGGGTATACTAGATTCGTCGGAAAGTTGTAACAGGCAGAAGGAAGCGTTTCCGACCCCATAAAGTATATATATTCTTGATCAGGATCACTAGCCGAGTCGATCTAGCCATGTCCGTCTGTCCGTCTGTCCGTCTGTCCGTCTGTCCGTCTGTCCGTCTGTCCGTCTGTCCGTCTGTCCGTCTGTCTGTCTGTCCGGATGAACGCTGAGATCTTGGAAACTATGAAAGCTAGGCTACTGAGATTTGGCGTGCCGATTCCTGAGCTTCTTACGCAGCGCAAGTTTGTTTCAGTAGAGTGCCACGCCCACTCTAACGCCCACAAACCGCCCAAAACTGTGGCTCCTACAGTTTTGATGCTAGAATAAAAATTTAAGCTGAAATGTATTGTTCTCATCAATACCTATCGATTGACCCAAAAAAAAGTTTGCCACGCCCACTTTTACGCCCACAAACCGCCCACAAACTTCAAAAAATCGTTAATATGAACGTGGATATCTCGGAAACTATCCAAGATAGAGAATTGGGATCTCAGATCTAGATTCCGTAGCCTTGTGCGCAGCGCCCAAGCCTGTGACGCCCACAATTTTCGTGCTAGATAAAAAATGTTAACTGAAATGTATTGGTCTCGTCAATACCTATCGATTGATTTAAAAAAAACTTTGCCACACCTACTCTAACGCCCTCAACGTTTAAATCTGTCTACCGCCGGTAGGTGGCGCATTTGCTGCTTGCATATCTCCATTTTCCTTTGGTCCCTTTAGCTGAGTAACGGGTATCTGATAGTCGAGGTACTCGACTATAGCGTTCTTCCTTGTTTTTTTTTATATTCATTTATTCCCTACAATTATATACAAGTAAAAGTGTGCGAGTTCAAGAACAGGAGTAGGGGGCCGTGGTAGCCACCTAGGCTGTAGCTTCTCTCCTCTCGTTGTCGGTTCGACGCAGCGTTCGCAGGGGCACAAAAGTTTCTGGCCGAACTCTTGCCCCGGTGGTCTCCATGAGTATCTGGCGGTCATAGACAATAGTTCCGTTTCCGTGACCGGACATATCTGGCTCCCAATTTGTCGCATCCATCGGGGGATGCAATGGCGGCGACCCTCTGGAAACAGCACTCGACAATGCCTTCCAGGACCGCCAAGTCAGTAGGCGACCTGTTGCCGGCACTCATACGCTTGACCACCGTCTTGTAGGCTCTTCCCCATGGGTCGTTATCCAGCTCGTCACAGAGCTTGAGGTAGCTCTCCCTCTTGCTGTCCCGAATCGCCAGTTTGAGTGCCTTCTTTGCACTCTTGAAGCTAGAGTTGCAGGCAGAAAGGTTTGCGGTGCCTCTCGCCCTTTGGACAACCTCCTGGCTCGAAGGCAGGTCCTGCGCAAGCTAGCGATTTCCTCGCTCCACCAGTACATTGGCGCGTGGTGCTTCCGAAGACACAGGCTTCACACGCACAGGCTTGAACCGGCCCCAGCTCTGTTGAAGGTGTGCTGGGAGCCCTCGTTCAACAGGACGATGTCCAGTGACAGTGTTCAAGGATGGTCCGCCCCCTGGCGTTGGTATACAGGGAGCCCCATTCCTCGGCCCAGGCGTTAAAGTCGCCTCCGATCACCACGTTGCTCCTTTCTCTCAGGTCGCTGATCAGCTCGTCCAGGATCCTGCTAAAGGACGTCAGTGATAGACTGGGGGCCAGGTAGCAGCTGTAGATCCATGTGCCGCCTACGTTCGCTCGGACAAATCCCTCTACTGCCCTCGTGTCCCGCATCGGTGGAACACTCACGCCGCAGAGCCACAGTGCCGCTTTGCCTGTGCGATCCGTGACCCAATCGCTGCTGTTTTCCACTCTGTAGGGCTCACTGAACCTGCAGATGGTCCATCCAATCCGTACCTCGCCTCGATGGAGGACGGCTTTCCCCAGGGAGTAGGGCAAACTGATCACAGCTAACTGCGACTCCGCGTAGCCTCGACGCAGACTCCGAACTCTGATGCGCTCCGCGTCGATACCATACTGGCTCGCAATCGCAGCGCAGATTTCCTGCTCCGTCGCGATGGAGCATCTTGCCCATTCACCCTGATGTTGTCGTCCTTGCCGCCCTCTCTGTTCGCCTCTAGGATGTTCGTGTGAAGCGCCTTGTGCGCACGAACGTCTCCCTCGTGGCGACAGTTATGTGGCGCGCCGTCTTATCCATCATCTTGGTGGATACCTCCTGCAGAAGCTTCCCCAGCTCCAAGAGAAGGTGCCGGCGAGCGGGCGAGCTTGCTGCCCTTCTTGAATGCCGCTGCAACTCCATCGGTCCTCGGCTGGCGGGCAGATCTTGCCACCACAATCGCCGTTCGTATGTATGTATGTGTGTGTACTTTATGGAGATGCATACCTTTTATATGTATAAAAATAGGCGAAATTTCATATATAACTAATTTTACCTCGTTAAGATATGGCCACGGTTTTAATCTCAATATTTTATTAGATTCCAGATACCTTACACGAATATAAGGCATCCACATTTGCCTTGCAAACTTTCGATGGGTCGCACTTCCAAGTGGTGTTTATGGACGTAGTTGTCCATATTAGTGCCACACGCATTAAAATAGTTTTAAAAAAAATTATTCAATTTTTGAAAGAATCAAATATTTTTCATCTTTTGCTGGCGTTTGTTTCCGACAATTGTCCAATTAATGAAAAAGAGGTAGATCCCGCAGTTCCAAGACTGTGGGATTATTCTCATTTAAAAAAAAATTAAGTATTAAGTTTTAAATGTACTTTTTTTAATCTCGTCATCAAAGTAATATTGATATTTTTTTTGTAGAGTTGCTTTACCAATAGAGGTGCAGAAACATCAATGATTTCGATGTTACATCGATTTTTGCCTGTTAAAACATTGGAAAAGCGATATTTTCTGCACCTCTATCTACCAAGTAAAATCTAATTCAGTTTTAAATTTCATCGATATAAGGCGACAATTGTAATATTGTAATATTGTCAAATATATGTATATTATCTTAATTAGTAGAAGGTCCCCAATTTAGAACAAGATGTATACATGTATGTCCTAATGAATATGAACCTTACACAAAGGGTTTACTGTTTTGGTCGGAAATCCTCATTGGATACCTTTCAAATAAATCAAAAAGAAACACCTCACCTGTTATACGATCTACACAATCAATACACTTTATAAATGTTTTTCATCAAGAAACTGTAAAAGTAAAAAATGTATCTCCTTAATGACATGTCTTTAGCAAAAGGCGCATAGAAACTGTAGCCCTTTGACTTTTTGCCGCTAAACTGGAGGGCTTTTCAAAAAGAAGTAGACGAAATGTTTTTAGCTCAATCGGTTTAATACGACCTGGGTATTCCCTAAACTGTTGAATTTTTGAATTGTTGAAAATTCAACAGAAAGTTTCAGCAGTTAAGGGAACGACCCTAAAAGTTCCCTGTTGAATTTTCAATTTTAAGATGACAGCTGTTATATCAGCTGTTTGTCAGATTGTCAATTTGGCTGTGTTTACCAAAGATAATGTTTAAAATTAATGAAAATGCCGAAAATAAGCCAAAAAACTGAACTATTAGAACTGCTAACAGTCAGCATCCTATTAGATATCCTTTATATGCATATTTTATACGATTGCAATTCCTCCATGTTTACAAGTGACCAGAGTTACACTCTTACTTTTAGTCGAGAACAGCGACAACTCTGGTTTTCAGCAATTAACCCTCTAGTGCCCAAGACCGCCTCCAGACGGGTAAGGTTAAAAACACCGTTATTTTAGTCTTTTCATTCCTTTTGACTCGGTTTTGCGTTTTTTCTAATTCGGGGAAGTCCAAAAATTAAGTTCGTTGCGTTTGGAATACATACTAGAGCTTGCGCAAGCTGCTGTAGTCATTTGAAGCAGAAAATTTGTGCAACTCGGACGAAATAATTATTTGCAAATTAAGTGAAAAATATAAATATTTTTTTAAAATATAATAAAAAGTTTGTTGCTGGAAAAAAAAATTGTACCGTGTTGCTGATAGTCTCAAGGACTCAAAAAACGAAACCCACACTAAAAATAAGATTTCGTTAGCTTTCTATAGCTTTTATAAGGTATCCCGTCTAGAGGCGGTCTTGGGACAATTCGGGAAAAAAAAATTATAAGGTAAGTTTGAAAGTGGAACAACCTATGACATATTTAAGTACAAATAATTGCTTCAGTAGACATGGAGCGACGACAAGTGAATAAGCTATCAGCTCTTTCCGACGTGGAGATTGAAAAATTTTTAAATTCAATTGATATTGACATTGATACGGACGGAGAAGAAGAATTGGAGGAAGATTTGACTGATGATGTTTGCGAGGCAGCGCGTCCTGTCAATGAGGAAGATGAAGAAGCGATTGAGAAAGTTATACATATGTCGGATTCTATGTTGGCTAGAGAGATTTGTGTAACTTCAAGCGGAAGTCCTACTCCTTTTGCAAAATTGTTTGTCACCCTCAAGTTCGATTGCATCCAATTCACCTCAAGCACAGAAACGCAAACGCAAAGCGCCTGCTGAGCAAAATATTGAGCAAGCACAATAGCTGAATGTGTAGGATCTGTTTGGGCTATAGACCCAAAATCACCGCTTTTCAAAAAGATGTTGTGGCGCCAAACGAACCTAGTCATGGATAAATCTGCAATATCCTTTAATGAGCCTGACCTCGGAGCACTTAAAAATCTGGATACGCCATTCAAGTGTTTTCAATTCTTTTTGAGTGATACTATAATTGAGCATATCACGCAGCAAACAAGTTTGTATGCTGCCCAAAAGGATGTCAATACTTCGTTTTCTACAACCAATTTAGAAATTCGAAAATTTATTGGCATTTTATTTTTTATGTCAGTTTTTCGCTACCCAAATGTCCGTTCATCAAATATTTGAAGCTTTGTGAATTTAAGTAACTTTAGTTTTAATTGTTGTTTTATTAGTTTTTGGAGCCTTTCTTTAAGTAATTTATAATAAAACGTGTAAACAAAAAAATTGATTACCTAATTTTTTGTTGGCCTACCTTCCCAAAGCCGCCTCTAGGCGGTCCAAGGATATAGTCCTATAAAACTCGATCCATGCAAAAGTAAAAGTTTTTCTAAAACAAACATTCACTTTTGATACATAATGAATCCAAAAATAATTTTTTTTTTGGAAAAGAAAATTTGGGCACTAGAGGGTTAAACAAAATTTTCAACAGCCCCGAGCCTGTTGAATTGCTGAAATTTCTGACAGTTGACTTTGTATGGAACAGCTGATTAACAGCTGATCAAAATTCAACAATTCAGCAATTCAACAGTTTAGGGAATACCCTGGACAAAAATAAGCACAGGATCGATAAGCCCAGAATTGTAACACAAGGAAGAATTAATTTAATTTTGTAGTTCTGAAATAAAGTTTTAAAGGGTATATTAGACTCGACGGAAAGTATGAAGTATATATGTATATTCTTGATAAAGGTCACCAGCCAAGTCGATTCATGTCCGTCTCTCCGTCTGTCTGTCCGTCCATATGAACGCTGAAGCCTCGGAAACTATAAAACCTATAGCTTTTATACTTACACTCCCGGTTCGATTTGTCACTATGTGGGCTAACGACCACGTCAGTATTAAAACAATTGGTAGCTTTTGAACTTAAACTTTTTTTTATTGTCTTGATCTTGATCTATTTAAGTCCATTACATTCAATAAAGTTTATAAGCAGCGCACTGATTTTATGTCGTTGTTAGTCGACTATAGCGTTACCCCTTACTCAGCTAAGGGGAGTGCTAAGGAGATATGCAGCAAAGCGACTGTTCACAATTGCACATTGCGCTATTGCAAGTTATTTGCTTATAACTTTTTATGGCGTGGTCTCATTCTATTATATACCGGGTTTTGATGCCAGGGGGGACCTCCGAATACACCTGTTAAAAGTTAAGAAATAAAATTAGGTAAGCTATATTAAATAAAAACATTTTTTAATTAAAAAAAAAAAAAAAAAAAAAAAGTACCAAGAAATATAACTGACAGGTAAATGTGAATATACCTTCGCAAATACATTATATTTTTGTAGTTCGGTAGAATTATTATTATAATGTTTAAGATATACAATCTTAACATAATGCTGTCATAGGAACAACAGAGAAATTATAAGCCAAAAGTTATATTTGCTATTTTTTCGTTGCTACAAAATCTAGAATTTTTCCCATCAATTATAAAATTTTACGTACGATGAAATATTTTGTAATAAATGTTACATTTTGCCAAACAATGCCAAAAATACATGTTTTCTTAAATTTTGGAAAACTTCGGAGCTTGCGGCTTTTGAAAGTTTATCCCGGAGTTAAATAAGTTTAAAAATAAGAAAGCAAAGAAAGAAAATAAGAAAATTTAACACTTACCTCCTGACGTGGCCAAAAGCTGAACAATGTTTAGCAGGAACACGATCCCAACAATCAGAACTTTTAACGCAACCATTCTGGATGATAAAAAATAACTGAGCGATTTCTGTCTTTGAAATATGAATTTATAGCTGAAATCGCCAGCAAAATTAATGCGAGTCAAAAAAAAAATTTATCACTTTAGCAGTTCAAGGGAATTTGATTGCAGATTTATATTCAAAGTTCACGTAAACAACGGGGTCAAAGCATCAAGATTGCTTAATATTTCTAGGAATCGTAAAAAAATTTTGTGTCGATTTTTTTTGTCGTAATCTTAAAATATATTTTTGTGTGGAAATTTTACGAGTAAGATTAAGAGACATTGGTTTATAAGAACAAATACAATGAGTGAATTGAAAATAATGAAAAAACCAGAAGGAACTCTGTAATCGAGAGACCCAACTATCAGATAACCCTTATCCTGTAAGGTAAGAAACTAGTGACGATTTGCAAAAGATTTTAATGATATTAGTTTTTAAAAAGGACAATTTTTATACGATCTGCTAAATTATTTCAGTAAGATTGAAAAATGCTTAATTACCACCTTTTTTTAAACTCGTCATCAAAATAATATTGATATTTTTTTTTGTAGAGTTGCTCTACCAATAGAGGTGCAGAAACATCAATGATTTCGATGTTACATCGGTGTTTGCCTGCTAAGGCATTGGAAAAGCGATATTCTCTGCATCTCTAACTACCAAGTAAAATCTAATTCAGTTTTAAATTTTGAATTGTCGCCTTATATCGATTAATGGCGCGCTTTCATCGATACTTGCAGTCCTATCGATTGACCGATTGCACTTGGCCCCCGAAAGGCAACCCTGCGCTCGAATCAGCTGGCTCTGCTTGGCCGAAATTGGCAGAAATACTTCAGTTTATACGCAATTCTAAAGGATTTTCCAATTTAACCGGCCTAAGACAAGGAACGGTGTTCTGGCACAGTGGAAAAGATAACTGATAAGCCCCGATCGACCAGGTCGCGGAGGATTTAACCAAGGGACTTTGTGGGAAAATGCTGTCCATTTGCGTTGCGAAATTCTGCGACAAAAACAACAAAGAAGCGACGCCTCAATCAGGAGCCACTTGAAACCAGAAATAATCAATTAAAATCGAAGCGGAGGCAAGTGTTTCCTGCGGAGGATTGCAAAAGTTGGGGAGTTCAGCAGGATTTGGATTAGCACAAAGGACGAAACCAAAAGTCGCGTGAACAGCTGCAGCAGCTGCGTGGGCAGCGACGCGGGCAGAGACGCCGGCAGTGGCTGCGCAGCAGCAGCAACAACAACAAGCTTTTCGGCCTTTTTTTTTTGGCTCAACAATGGAAATGCGAGAGGTCTTGAGTCGCGAGGGCAGAGAGGCGAAGAATCTGCTAGTCTACCAGTTCTGCGATGAGACAACTTCGAGTGGTGCCAGTGGCTCCGTGGGCGGAGGAGTTGGAGGAGGAGCAGGTGGCGACGGAGGAGCAGCTGTTGGAAGCGGAGGCGTTCTCTTGAACGGCGACTGTAAGACCCGCAAATTGTTGCCTTTCGATATCCGGTACTTGAGGAGTTTCTGTAGTATTTTGCATTCATAGTCACGATGTATTCCAATTAGCTTTGTAAATCAATGTGCACATAGAAATTGGAATCTATGTTGCGTGAGAAGGCCATGAAAAGTATCTATTTCTAGCCCAAGAGCCCTAATTTGTCTTAGTATTGTTAAGAATCGTAGAAGCAAAAACAATGTAGAAGAGATATCTAGATGATTATGATGAAGCAATCTTTAAAAGATCAATGCTGTGTCGATCTTAAGTTTAATATTTCAAATTAATTTATTATATTGAACTAGACATAAAAACTCAGTTTTCTTTTTAATCTAATAACATTTTAAAAACTAAATACCGGGTATCGAAAAGTCGGCAACTTCGGCTACTGTTTAGCATTGCATGTCATATTTAAACGTTGCATTTTTTGCAGGCTTTCGTAAGCCGCCCATGGTGCCGCCAAAGTCACCCAACGGTACGCCAAAAAATTGCCAATCGCCCACTTCACCACGACTGAAATCCTCTGGTAGCGTGGGAGGAGGCGTAGGTGGGAGCAGTGGTCCACGCGTGCGCAGCGCCTCCACAGGAAGGGATAAAAAATCGGAACTTCAAGCCAGGTACTGGGCACTACTTTTCGGAAATCTACAGAGAGCTGTCAACGAGATTTATCAAACAGTGGAGTGCTATGAAAACATATCCAGCTGCCAGGAGGCTATACTGGTGCTAGAGAACTATGTGCGGGACTTTAAAGCCTTGAGCGAGTGGTTCAAAGTTTCCTGGGACTATGAATCTCGACCACTGCAGCAGCGACCTCAAAGCCTGGCCTGGGAAGTACGCAAGAGCAATCCCACTCCCAGAGTTAGAACTAAAAGTCTCTGCAGTCCCAACAACTCGGGAAAATCGAGTCCAGCCTTGTTTCCAGGTTCTCAGTCCGGAAAAACATCACCGTGCTGTGAGCATGGACAGATTTCGCCCAAGAAACTCTTGCGTGCCTACGACCAAGTGCCAAAGGGAGCAATGCGTCTGAATGTCAGAGAACTTTTTGCAGCCAGCAAGCGAGCTACCCAAGGATCAGCACAATCGGATAACATGGAAGGTCCTTTGGATTTAAGTGGCGACAAATCAAACTATGTGCAGCTCAACACCCAGTATTCCCAAACAGATCTGGAGGATCCACACTTAACCCTAGCGGATGTTAGGGAGAAAATGCGCAGGGAGGCAGAGGCACGAGAAGCTCAGGAGAAGATTAAGAAGGCGGCGTTAGAAGAATTAACCATTCCAGTAGCTAATGAATACACAGAGGAAATCTCAAACAAACTTAATGCCCCTTCAGTGGAACAACCGATCATAAATGAATTGGAGCTAGGCAATGAAAATGTTTTAATGGAAACAGCTCCTGAACCCACAGCACTAGAGATGACTGTAGCATCTTTGGAGTCCATGGAGAATGCTTTACTTAATCAGCAGGCCAATAAAGAGCCCACGCCACCTAGCACTGTCGTAAAACCCGTCGTGGAGCTGTTCAAAAAGTCACAACCATTGAATTCCGTATCAGGAAATATTGTCCAAAACAGTCCCCTTAAGTATTCCAGTGTGCTAAATCGACCAGCCAAGAAGGTAGTTCCACCGCCTGGTGGAGTAGCAGGTCATAAGACAATACCAACCAAGCCGATGAAGACAAATTCCGCCCAACCAGTCAATGGTTTACGTCGCACCAAGACAGCTCCGGCTCCTACCAAGACGACTGGTAGAAGCGGATTGCAGCCACCTCCTAGACCCTTGAGTAAAACAGAGTGCTATGGTCCACCCAATAATGTGGCCTCCAGATTGTCGGCACGCTCCCGAACAATGCTGGAAATGAACGGAAACACCAGAAACACAAATCCTTCTGCCAGTGTCAGAGCTCTGCCGAAGAAAACTCCAAGTTCCATTCTAAGCACTGCCAGAAGAACTACCATGAGTTCTAGACTCAGTTCCAGGGAGGATATAGCCAGTTCCACATCCACTCTGAAAGCTAGCAATGAACAGCTCTCAAATTCAAGAAGCACTTTAAAGGCAGAGGAGCGACATTCCCAACCAAAACAGATCCAACTTCCGACAGATGCTAACGATGGTTGGTTGACTGTGAAAAATCGAAGAAGGAGCAGCATGCACTGGGCGAATAGGTTTAATCAGCCCACAGGCTATGCCAGTTTACCAACGTTGGCGTTGCTAAATGAACAGCAAAAAGAGCAGGAAAACAAGGAGAAGCAGAAAGGAGCGGGTGACGGTAAAGCCATCGGAAAAACTATTTCAGCTAAAGCTGGGGCTTCTACAGGAGAGGCTAAGGTTAAAGCTAAGACAACATCAACAGTCCCAAGACCCGAAATTAAGAATGCCAAGGCCAAAGTAAATTCTTTCCCAGTGCAGAGAACTAACACCAACCAAGTAAAGAAAGTCGAGAAGATCGAAAATTCAGAGAACACAGAAAACTCCGAGAAGAAAGTTACTCCCTCACCATCAACTTCTTCAAGTGGTACTCGTAGTAGCAGCAACAATAGTTCCATTGGACGCACTTCTATTATCAAGAGACAGAAATCGGATCTTACTGGGCTGAAAATGACATCCTTGCACAAGGAGTACATGAGGAGTGAGAAGTATGCACTGAGAAAGCTGCAGCAGAAGGAGCTGGGCATTAATCAGACTAACAGCAGCTCCTCGTCCGCAGAAACCGTTGTAGAGTGTGAGTACCCAGTTTTACTTTACTTAGTTAATATTAGATTATGGTAACCTACAATTATAACTAATGTTTATTTTTTACTTTTTTTAGCAACCAACGATGACCACAACAAGATCGATATCAAGATCCAGACCAACTGCGAGTTTTCCAAGACCATTGGTGAACTCTACGAGAGCATTGCTCACCGTAAACTTCCAAATGGAAGCCTTAAACCCAATGCTTGCATCCTGAGTGCCTGTGATGAGAACGAGGAACAAAACACGGATGACAACGAGGAAGAGCGCAACGAAAGGATCTTGGTAGAGGTACAGGAATCTCTGGAGCGACAGATCAGGGAGCTGGAGCAAACGGAGATCGATGTGGATACGGAAACGGATGAAACCGACTGTGAAGTTCAGCTGGAGGAGCAAGACGATGGAGTGGAATTGGGTAGCGGCGATGACTCCGCTGTTTTTGTGACCATGAGTGATGATGAGAACGCCAGCTTGGAGTTAAGGTATCAGGCGCTGCTATCTGATATGTCCTGGAACGAAAGAGCAGAGGCTTTGGCAACTTTGCAGGCTTATGTGGCCAGACATCCTGGGAGAGCGCAGGAACTGCACCAGAAGTTATCCTCGCCCTCCAGGCGTCGTTCTCTTCAGGAAACTTTAAAGAAATATCAAGCAAAACAGGCGAAAGCTCAACTGAAACGGAATTTGCTCCAACAGGAAAAGGCGGCTAAGCTACAGCAACTATTTTCCAGAGTTGAGGATGTCAAGGCAGCTAAGAATCAAATTATTGAAGACAAACGGCAGAAAATGCAAGGAAGACTACAAAGGGCGGCTGAGAATCGAGAACAATATCTCAAGCAAATCATTGAGAAGGCCCACGATGAAGAGAAAAAACTTAAAGAAATTAATTTTATTAAAAACATAGAAGCTCAAAACAAGCGATTGGATCTGCTGGAATCCTCCAAGGAAACAGAGGGAAGACTGCAAGACTTAGAGCAGGAAAGACAGAAGAGGGTAGAGGAAAAGCTGGCCAAAGAAGCTGCTGTGGAAAGACGTCGCCAAGCTTTGGAAAAAGAACGCTTGCTGAAGCTTGAGAAGATGAATGAGACACGACTGGAAAAGGAGCAAAGGATTGGCAAAATGCAGGAACAGAAGGAGAAACAGCGACAGGCTCTGGCTAGGGAAAAGGCCAGGGATCGTGAGGAGAGACTTTTAGCCTTACAAGTTCAACAGCAACAAACAACGGAGGAACTTCAGCGAAAGATCCTCCAAAAACAGATGGAATCTGCTCGCCGCCATGAGGAGAATATCGAACACATCCGGCAAAGGGCTCTGGAGCTGACCATGCCCACAAGGCAGGCGGACGAGGGTCGTGGCGATCAGGATGAGTCCGAGGATGTGTTAAATGGAAATGGCACTAGCACCGCCAACGAGGATGGCGATTTGTCTTCAACTCTTTCCGAGGTCGGTGGAACGTCTGGTCATTCGAGGAGCTACAAAAAGAGGATGAAAAAGCTGAAGCAGAGAATGAGTCAGTGGTAAGTAAACTGAGATTGGTTAAGTTTTATTAATGGAACTAAATTAATTATTGTATTATTTTGATTTAGGCGTTTTAAGACCTTTAAATTTCCGCCTAAATCGTTAAAATGTTATTGGCTGACTGTTTGAATTGGATTTCATTTCAAAAAATTCAAAAACTTTAAAGAGTTTATTTTTACCGAATGACTTATGTTTTATTATATTTAATAGCTTTTTCTTCTGTTTTTTAATAAAAATAGCTACATTTCCTTATTATCATCAGATTAAATAGGTTTTCAAGAAAGGAAAGTAATATTTTAATATGATTTTTCTCTCCTCAGTGCTGCCGAATACTTGGAGAGTTTGGAACCATTGCCCGCCTATGTTAAGAGGGATAGTGCAGTGCCAAAGCTGTTAAATCTGGTGGTCAAGGGTGGAGGGGCCCAAGGATTGGATAGGAACCTAGGAAACCTAATGCGTGTCATACCCAAGGGTCAGACCTTTGATTTCCAGGCCTTTCTCTGTATGGATGGTCTGGGCATATTGGCCAACCATGTGATCGCCAAGGGCCTGTATGAAAACTCCGAGATCTCAAGGAAGTGAGTTGTCTTTAATTTGCAAGTTTATAACTATGCTAATGTACATATTTAAACATATTCTAGGTCCGTTCAATTGGCCGTGCAGTTGTATAGGAATGCCTGCTCGGTGTGCCCCCAGATTGCTCGTCACGCTCTTCTGGGCAATTCCATAACCGTTCTGTTCGATGCCATCAGCAAGAGTTTCCAGGTAATCCTCAAAAGCAGCCGTCAGACAAAAGAAACTTTTAAGAACTTTTGGGCCACCCAAACTGCTGATGTACAATAAAAGTGTCGCCAGGCAGTCGTCCTCGCCTCCAGGGGCTGTCCGTGGGATTGGGGTTAGGAGTGTAGTCGCAAAAGTTGGCAACTCTCGATTCCCCAGGCCACGTCGGATGTCGCCTATGTATATGGTATAAATTCGTACTTGGCCGGCGTTATGGTCCTGCCCGGCAGCCACTTAACACTTGGCCGCGTTTATGTCGCTGTCTGTCTTAAACCAGCGATAAGTGAAATCCTAGTTGGTTAAGAGTCTTTGGGAATATCAGTAGATCTTTCGGGAAGGTTTTAAAACTAGAGAGGGCTTAGATACATTTATTGTAGATTGTTTTTTGTGATAAAACCTAGGCTTATATTTTAATTAGCAATCCTAAACATTTTAATATACTGATTTGGTATACAAAATTGAAGTTAAACAATTCAGTGAATGTTATTTTAGCTGTTTTAATTTTTTTTTAAATTTCTTTTTATATTTTGGACACTTAAAAACCTTAAGGTAGAGCATTTCCTAGTCGTATTGCCTGCAAGATTTATTTGGCCCTGTTTAAAGTTTATGTTTCGCTTCGGCTTTTGTCTTTGCTCGTTTGGCTGGCGTTGTTAATTTGCCATTTCTTTGACGCTTTTATTTGGCGCTGCCTTTTGTTTGTTTGGCGTTTTTATTTGAATTTTATTTACTGGCCTCGTGCGCTCGCTCGCCTGTCGCTTGGCCTATCAATTTTTAAGCACTAGGTCGGTACCCTGACCGCCCGCCCTTCCATGGATCCCCACTTTCTGGTTACTCTCCCCTTTCCTGGCCAATTTGTCCGCGTGTAAAATGTTTATACATTTTGCGGCTGCTGTTAAATCAATCGTTAAATCGCATAAAAAGGCACTCTCTCACCCAATAAATGTTGTTTATTTCTTATTTTTTAACTTTTTTCATGTTTAATTATGCCCGTTGTTCCTGGAGTAAAAGGGTATATAGAGCGGGAGATTATGAAATAGTATCTATATTATTATACATGATTATATTATTATGTTATATTATTATTACAAGATGCAAGATATTTTAACCAGCTTATTTAAATAGATTTTTTTTTTTAAGTTGTAGACTTTGTTTTCAAACTAAATTATACAATAAAGTTTTCAAAGTCTATTAATAATACAAAATCATAATATTCATATTTTATTTACTTGGTAAACTTTAAAATTAACATTCACTAGAATTTGCACTTTCAAGAAATGTTTTCTTATCCCATCTGACTTTGAATCCATTTAATGCAATTTAATTATAATTCTGTTAATTATCAGAACCGTTTAAGAAATAATATTTAATATTATTTAAATACTTTTATCCAAAACAAATACTTTTAAACCGACTAAATAATAACATTTTTGTAAATCAGCTTCGAATTTAAAACTCGAAAGTGAAAACCAAAACTGGGTGATAATATATCTTTTTCTATTAAAAAGTTTCCAAAGTCATTTAAAAATGAAAAATTATGCCCTACCCTTTCTTATTTGGTAAACCAAGGGGTACTAAAAGGTCGGTTTAGTTTTCCTTGATTTTTTGTAAGGTTTTTTTAATATATATTTTTTTTAACTATAAAAATATTTTTACTGCGCATCGCACTCTGGGGTTTTTTGTCGTCCGTTGTTGGCATTGTTAACGTGGCTCGTGTTTATTGTCGCTCCCCCCGCCCCCTTTTGACCCACCCCCCTTGGCCGCCCACTTCGCCTCTTTTTTTTACCTTCCTTTTTTTTGTTGATGGATCAGCGCGCGCGCCGCTTGTCATGTAATGAAGGGGGGAAAGGGGGAGGTGGAAGAGAGTTATACGAAGAAGGCGCAACAGAGTGAAAAAGTTAACTGTAAGTGAGCGAAGAAGAAACATCAATTAACATTTTGATTGATGTGGATGTCTCTTTCTACGTCTGTTGTTGCTGCTTAAATTGATAATTAATTTAAACACGCGACAAGGAATTTCACTGCTGGCCCCAAAAAGCATGCAACAATTGTGCGTTGCCACAGTATAATATAAATAAATTATTTAGGTTTATATGCCAGATATTTATAGATTTTTACCAAGAGTTATTATACTTGCTAGTACCATGAGTGTCTGTCATATTCCCCTTAATTTGTAATTTAATTGTTTTTTAGAGAGTTTTTTATTTTTTAAAAGTTAAAAAATTCACAAAGTTAAAACATTTAATATAAATAAATTATATTGGTTTATATTCCAGATAATTATTGATTCTTACCAAGAGATAATAGATTTTCTAAAAACACGAGTGTCTGTCATATTCCCCTATAATTTATATTTTATTTGATATTTTATAGAATTTTTTTAAAAAAAGGTGTATAACTTTACTAAGTTAAAACAAAAATTTTCATTGCCAATAAGGGCTTAAATAATCACAAAATATCTTGGCTTTCAAAATAAGTCCGACTTATGATATTATTAAATTGTATAGGTTTATGCGCCAGATAATTATACAGTTTTACCAGGAGAAATTATACTTTCTAATAATATGAGTGTCTGCAACATTCCCCTTCAATTTCTATTTTATTTGATACTTTATAGGATTTTATAAAAAGTTTATAACTTCACAAATTAAAAATAAAAATTTTCATTTCAAATGAGAGCTTAAGTAATCACAAAATTCCTGCCTTTCAAAATTGCATAAAAGACAACAATTGTTTTTTAACGAAAGCAATATTTTCTTATCAAAACATTTTTTGGCTGCAATTGTAGCGTGCGTATGAAGGGGTTCTGTGTTTTTTTCTAACTCCCCTTCGATCTTTTGCAGTTACCCGAAGAAAAATCACCACAACATCCGGTCGAGTTGTCCACGGAGCTAATGCTGGCCTGCACGGAGGCTCTGTCCTCGAGTTACGTGAAGAAGAACACCCACCCAAAAGTTCCGGAACGCCTGCCGGACATGATAAAGTGAGTACAACAACAAGTGCAACTATGCCGGTTTATTGCGGCCAACTACAAAAACTTCGAATGAAAAAAGGGGAAACCCACTGAGTTCGAAAAACGAGTTCGAAACTCGTTGTGGGTGGGAGCGAGATGGTCATGTAGTGAGCAGCATTGCCATCCCTATCGCACACCAGAGAGGGCGTGTCTGTGCGAGAGCAGGACAGCGAATGTGGCTGCGCTGCCTGCGCCAACGTCGCTGCTGCTGCGCTGCTCGCGTTATCTCGTTTAAAAAATATTATTTTTAATTTTAACTTTTATTTAGTTGGTCACACTGATGCACAGCATATGGGTGGCTTTCGCATGTTTAAGAAGTTTTGTGCTTAAAAAACAAAGAGTTACAACTTTAAAAGCAGTTGTAACTGAAAATAATTTTGTTATTTGTAATTAACGGTTACAGAAATCATAATTTCTTCAAAAACCAAAAAGACACTCATATTTTAGGTTCAAGCTTTTGTAAAAAATTAAAATATCACCAAACTTTTTTTGAAAAATTACAATTTTGTAATATTTGTTTTATATTTTTTTCATGCATACTTTGTTCAGTTGCTTCGGTTATTGATTTGCTTTAAACATTTTGTATGCCCCCACATTATTGCCTTTTTGCGTGCTTTAATTTCAAACTCGAAAGCTTTAATATTGCGTCCTGTTTGGAGTTTCTGGATTCATCCTACTCCTTCTCCATTTTGTCTGATTGTTTTCCTTTAATTTGCGCTCATTTTTGTGTGTAAAAGTTTTAATCGAATTGTTGCTATTGTTGACGTTTCTATAGCTTCCAAAAATAAACGCCATTTTGCTTATCTTTGTGCACAGTGGAAAAGGGTTTTATATTTATAAAGATGATTTGAAGTTTGTTGGTATATTTTAAATAATAATTAAATTGAATTATTAATTCTATGGATATAATTTTCGAGTTTAAGCTTAAAAAAAAATTTTAAAACTGGGGAACTTTGCTTAGCTCTGTGCGTTTAATAATTAAATTGAAATATTAATTCTATGAAAAACATTTTCAAGTTTTAGTTCATAAAATAATTTTGATAATTTGGAATATTAACCTTTAGATTTTTTTTGGTTGCTAGAAATAATAATTATATTTCCATATTTCCACAAGCTATTTTTTTTTCTCACTGCATACTTTGGGCTTTTTTAATATTTTTTTGCTAGTATGTATCAGTTAGTTTTGTGTGTGTTTGTGTTATCCTTTCATTGTTACATAGAAAAAACTTTGTTGTTATGCATTTTCCAATTCAGAATTGGCTTTTGTTTGTTACATTTGCGTTTGTTTTTGTTTCGGTTTTTCGTAGCCATTTTTTGTGTTGGCTTTTCTTGTGTGTGCCGTGGCTTTTGTTTATCCTTTTGTGTGTACTCTGGGCTCTGACCAATTTTCTGCCCTTTCCTAGCTGTTTGCTTTTTATTTTTTTATTATTCCATTTGTTGGCTGCCGTTTTTTATATACCTCCCTGTTTTTTATTTTTATCAATTTTTGTTTGTTTATATTTTCAATTTGCTTACAAAAGCTTTTCGTTTATTTTATTAGCCAGCCATTGTTGTGTTTTTTACGTTAGTATGTCTCCTTTTGCAGCCTTTTGTGGTGGCTGCTGCTGCTGCTTTATATCCTTATTCTTCTGGTTACTCGCCTTTATTCCTTCGGCCATTTTTCGTAGCGCGCATTTCGGGGCTCAATTCAATTACAGCGTTTGCGAAATCAAATTTTCTTTTGACTATAATTTTTGTGGATACAACCCCCGACTGGCCCACTTCCTTTTTTATGCCTGCACCTTGCGCCATTTTGTCTTGAAAATAAATAAATTTGCTTGAATGGGAAACTCAATTCGCCGCACTTGAATGGTCCGCCATCTTGCACTTCTTCCTCTTCTGCCCCTGTTCCGTTTCCTGTTTCTTATTTCTCCCTGGCCACGAAGTATTTTGCGTTTTCCGGCTTCCTAATTCGATTGCAGCTTTCGTTCTTGTTCTTCTACGTACCGCTTTTTGTCGGATGTATAATTAAATTCTTGTTTACTTTTAATTGTTCAGGTGGGGGGTGTTGGGAATATTTTGTTTTTAATTTGAATAAAGTTTTCGAGCAGTAGTGTAATCGAATTAAAGTTGACAAAGAGGAACTTTTATTTCTTTTGGGCAGCGCAAAACTTTCTTCGAAACTAGAAAACTTTTGTTAAAAGATTTTCTTACTTTAGTTTGGTTTTCTAAAATAAAAAACATACTGTTTGTGGTTTGCCAACATAAAAACGTAATTTTTTTTTGATATTAAGGTATCTATTTTTCTAATTCAATCTCACTTTGGTTTTTTAAATAATCGAAACAATTAGTAAATTGGTTTTTCCCGAAGAAAATAAAAAAAAATGTTTTTAAGTGTATGAATTATAGAATTTAAAATTAAAAAAATATTTAAATACTTAACCCACTGGAGTTTAAAAGTAAACAATATTTTACGTGCTCCCCATATCATTAATCATAGCATATTCATAATGTCTCAAATTCTATTCACCAAAAACTTGGCGTGGGATTATTATAATGCGCACCATAAATCGTATCCTCCCAACACCCAGAATGTCATCCCCATTCTAAAACCATGACAAATTTGATTTGCCTCGCTCTGGCACCTTCACATCACACAAAAAGCTATGAGTAGATCTATGAGATATCTTTTTACAATGTAATTGATTCATAATTAATCAACACAGTCATTAGCCCTCTTGGTAACAAAAAAAATGGGAATTAAATATATTTTAATCACGATTTGATCATCAATCGCAACAAACGAAAAGGAGGCACATCGCAATCATAATGATGATTTGGCACGCGATAAAGCAAACACCCCTAGGCGAGGAATGGAAACCAGTAACCAAAAACCAAAAACCCGAACCGGAACCCCTTTACCTTGCCACCCCTAAAAAGCAGTCATAATGAAATATGCATATTTCTCTGGGTGTAGGGAAAAAATCTTTTCGATATTCATTCCCCAGCCGCGTGTTTCGTCCTTTTTGGCTTGTCTGCCGATGCTCCTGCGGCTGCTGCTGCTGTTTCCACTGGCAGGATGTCAACAAGGACGACATGCTGGCAGAGTTACTTCCGCCTGCTGCTCAACTGCTCGGCTGCTGTGCGGCAGTTAATTTAATTACCCTTTAAGTAACCAGATCGAATGGCCAATTTGGAGTTATGGCCAGCAGGCCTTGGAGCTGCCGCATTCACATCCTGCAGGATGTTTGCAAGCAAGAGTCTGAGTGTGCAAGTTTTTGTGGCCTGCACTTTGCAATTGACATTGTTACTCAGACTCCACTGAGCTAAAAAAATAAAGACAATGAAAGTGCTGGGTAGAAATAAAATCAATAATACATATTATTAAAAGGGAAAATCTTAACTATCATCTGTTAACCCCATTTATTAAGTTCATTTTGAATCAACTTGGATTGTTTGAGAACTATTCATTATATTGATAGCTTATGGGATAGGCTATTCTCCCAGTGCCAATAAAAACTTTTGGCTCAATTACAAGGACAGTATCTGGCATCTAAGCACACTCACTCGCCCACACACACGTGTCCCTGGGTTTTATTTTACCATCGACATATTAGTGCAACTATTTAGACCCTAAACTATGCTGCAGCCCACTCCGCCCCTTCGATAGACCCATAGTCTTTGACTCTCCTATCTGGTCAAATGTATTAATTTCATTCTGGGTCCTTTGTCCTCCTTGCTCTTCACTCTTATCGCTTTCTCTCACTCCTTTTGGAAATATCCTTCGACGTCTCCTGTTTCTACTCCTCTCTGGCCCTTTGTTTGTTGGTTTTTTTTTATGTGCAGCGTTTAATATCCGATTTCAGTTTTTCCCCTCGTCTCTGTTGATTCTTTTTGACAAAAGGCCGAGCATTGGGAAAACTCGGCTCAGTTGCTGTCTCTGTCGCTTTGTTTGGCTTTGGCGAAGTTTCCTATTTGCTCAGTGCGCCGCTCCTTTTGTTTGCCCCTCGCCCCTTCCAGTTTTTTGCCACCCCCGCTTGAAGGAAAATCAAAATATTGACTCTTAACGGTGTGTTTATTGATCTTTCAGCTACCCCAAAAATAGGGAGAGAAGGGGAGGGTGGAAAATTGGAATAGGGAGGGGGCCTTAAATTTCCTTTTCGCAATTGATGCATTGGAAAACAGTCCTGTTCTTCAGTCAAACTTATTATACCCGTTACTCGTGGAGTAAGAGGGTATATTCGATTCGTCGGAAAGTACGTAACAGGTAGAAGGAAGTAACATATACAATGTTATAGTATATTTATTCTTCAGTAGGATCAATAGCCAAGTCGATATAGCCATGTCCGTCCGTATGAACGCTATAAAAGCTAGAAAGTTGGTTTTAGGCATGCAGATTCTAGAGATTCTTGCGCAGCGCATTTTTTGTTTAGCTGGGTGCCACGCCCACACTTTTAAAGATTTTGTTAAAGTGTAAATGGGATTTGGTTTTGATTATCAATATCAATCTTCGTGCAAAAAACTGGTTAAAATCGGACTACCCATTAATAAAGTAAGAGTTTAATCAAACAGTTATGAGAAAATAAAGAAATCGTGGCGTGTGTGTGGGTAACCTTGTTACGATTTAATATCTATTTTAAAAGTAAATAAAAGTTTTAGTGTTATTATTTTTTTGAAACGTCAGGAAACAAGATTGGTAAATAAAACATTTTGTAACAATCTATATGCAAAAGATTTATCGTTTTTTCAAAAACTGAATCAAACATGGCTTTACTTCATTTGAAGTAATAGAATCTCTCTAGTAGGCAGACCAACTGCCATCTTTTTGCATGTCATAATTGAATTCAAATCACAAAACTGTCACACAACTAATCAGAGTTGTCATTTCTCCCCGGTCCTCCGCTTGTGAAGTACCCCTCCTCTGACTGCAGTCAACTGCTCAACTGGAGCTCAGTTTCAATTTCTATTTCAGTTTCAGTTTTCGTTTTCAGTTCTCGTTGCTCATCTGTTCGTTTCGACATTCAAACTGTCAAAAAGTCAGCATCAATTACAGTTACAAAGACATCATAGCAAAACCCCTGCACATAACCCACACAAATATCCCGAAATCGGCACAGTGTGAGTGCAGGGGCGTTGTTTTTGGGGGGGTGCGGTACAAAAAAGAGAGGGGTCAAGGGTCAGAGTAGCAGCTCAAAAGAAGTGTAGCCCAGAACTTCGCAGTATATTTGCATCAAAATGCATTTGGCCATAAAGCACTGAGGAAAAAACTAGATTTTAGAGGGTGGTTTCAAGGGTTTCCGTGAGGAGAATTGATATATAGTCTATGAAATGTTTAGTATTACTTTGTGTAATTAATAATAATTAATAATTTATGTGCAATGTATCAAATATTGTATAGTTTTGGAACATTCACTTTTAAAAACCTACAATTAAAAACTTTTTTGGGAGAATTACTCTGACCTTATATTTCTTGAGCTTTATTAAATTACTAGATAACTAAATAAAAGATAAATCCAACGAATAGTTAGTAGTTTTTAAAACATTCTTTATGTTTAGCTAACGTATAAGAAAAATGTATTGAATAGTTAGTAGCTTTTAAAACACTCTTTTTATGTTTATATAAAATACAAGGTTTTATATAATGCTTTATTCCTATATTGAAATCAATATTTTCGATGTTTTTGTAGCTTACTGAGATCTTGTAACTTTAGAGTGAACCCTCTTCTCGCATAACACGAAGAGGTCATATGCAAAAGTCTGACATATGCGCTGACATTTTGCATGCAAAAAGGCGCAGCAGCCTCAGCAGCTATGTCCTTTCCCTGTCCGCCCCTCTCAAACTCCTGTCCCTTGTCGAGCTGCATGTCAAAAGTTTGATGAGTGCCTGTCCAGCTCCGCCGCATGTCAAAGGACGAACGGCGGGGAGGGGGGGGGGGGGGGGGGGGGGGGGAACGGAATGGGAGCGGTGCGAGCGGTACGGCTTTTGGCTATTGAATTACCTACAGGCTCAGTCCGAGGCTGAGCCACTCCTCGTTTGAGTGCATTCGCTTTGATTTGGCCTTGTTTTTTTCCACAGCTCTGTTTTGGGTTTTTCCTCTCTGGGGAAAATTCCCGTGGAGTGGGTGAATAGGGGTGGGGGGCAGCAACCACCCACCAAGATGAAGTTGTCTCTGGTAGGCGACATATGTAAAATGTGTAAAGTGCAGTGCCGGTTACAGTTAATTTAATGCTCGTCAGATGCGAAGTACTATATCTCCGGGATGATAATGCACCCTCTATAAAATCACATCCTTCCTGGTCCGCTTTTTTTGTTGTCCTATCACTTAGGAAAATTATAACTATTGAGTTCAATAAATGGAAAACATTCTTGCAAAACATTCTTGCCAAAACAACAAACCTTGTAATATAGGTTATAAGGTTTTTATATATTTACTCTAAAAATATATAGTTCTTCGAAAACACTTTGTAAGAAGTTGGTTTTAAATCGTAAGCACTGAATTTTAAAGTTCCTAAATCTAATAATTTCTGATATTCAGCTAAGCACATAGATTTTTATAAAGACCTTACAAACCTTGTAACATAGGTTATAAGGTTCTTAAATATTTACTCTAAAGATATAAAGTTCATCGAAAACACTTTGTATGAAGTTAGTTTTCAATCGTAAGCATTTGAATTTAAGAGTTCCTAAATCAAATAATTTCTGATATCCATCTTATGATATCCACATAGATTTTTATAAAGACCTTACCAAATCTCCACTAGCTGCAGAGAATGCTGTAAAGCCACTCTTAATTTTTCAGAGTGCAGTTAATGCGCATCGGTAGCTCTCAAAACAAACAGAAGCAGGAGGGTGATTATGAGGGGGTGGAGATAAACAGAATGGGAACACAAAACAGGCGCAAGGACAAGGACAACCAACTGACGCATCACTCAATCAAATGGCAATTGTGAGGGCTTAACACGAGGCCTCGGGCCGCAACACAATCGAAATACCGAGCAACCCTCGCACTATGGTTATAAAGCAGATAGTCCCGGTCGCATCCCTTTGCCAAAGATCCCGATATGGGGACTAAAACTGGTGCAAATTAACACACTAAGCACTTGAATCGCACCAAATGTGGCATGAGTAATGCCCTGAAGTGGCCAGCAGATGGCGCACATTACAAGCCACTAATCCGGGAGCTATGCTATATTTCTCAAACGATTTTCCAGACCCCCCCCCCCCACAATTTTTTTACCATCCAACATAAAAATTTACGATGCAAACTAAAAATCTTTGCAAAAGTATTTTTTGAAATGGCCCAGCAGTAAAGGTCATTTGGAACTAAAGGAAAAGTCGCTCCTATGGTTATGGTTATTCAATGGTTGTTGGGTAATTTCTGGAGCGGGGGCGTTACAGGCTTCCCCTATAGGGGGCGCCACATTTATGATTGGGTGGCGACTTTCCATAAATTCTAATTTGATTTTGCCACTAAAGTGCCATAAGAAAGCAATTTGGTTCTGGCTCCCCATGCATATATACATACTTATACATTTATTTAGAGGGTCGGTGGAACCTTACGTTGGGCATAATTTTTTACGATGCTCACTCGGCGACATTTTCATTCGCTCGCCATTTTCCATTTTCTACTTTTCCCAACACAATCTCACAATATGGAAGCCAAATCACAGGCGCCCATTTTCACTGACTTTGGTCCTAGACTCAAGCTCCCCAATCCTGAAATCTTTGCTAGGGTGGGTATAAAGACTTTCTTCAAGCGGTTCTATGGTTTTATAGATATTTGTACAATTTGAAACTTGTTAAAATAAAAACTTCTCCTAATGTATGTAACTGTTATTAAATAATAATAAAGGGGATGAAATATTTCCACTTCCCTTCTTTTTTACTTATTTTAACATTTATTATAATCAAGAAGAGTATTCCAAACTTCGCTTTCCTATATTCAACTCAGCTACTTTTAATGCCCGTGCCATTTTTTGTGACCCACCTCCTGGTCGTGTGTGTTGTTCAACTGGCTTTTGTTGGTCTTGTTGCTATTTTATTTTATTATATGCACTTTTCTTCTACAAAATGGCGGCAAACGTCGCCGCATGGTCCTGTTCAGGGTCTTTCTATAGCTTTGGGATGGATTTTAAGAAGGGTATGTCGGGGGGGAACATCGTTATGGTTGCGGTTATTTGGCGCCATGTTTTTGTGTGGCTGCCTCTGGGTTCTCCAGCTTTTTCTTCTTCGCGCCTCGTTTGAGTTTTACGAGCGGCTTTACTTTCTCGCAGCTATTTCGACTTTGGCTTTTTAACAGCCTCCCAAAGGTGGACGGGGGCTTTGCAGACCCAATCCCAATGCCAAATCCCGTCATCGTCGCTGCCCCACGTGTATTGTCCATTTCTGACGTTGATTCCCCCCTTCCAAGACTATGTTTTCCTATCTTTTTGGTTTTCTGGATGAGCATCTGCGGTAGGCAGGAGAACAAGAAGTCGCCGCCTTATGTTGCCCGGTGACAAGCCCCATATGGAAAGCAGGCAAGCACTGTAAAATAACTCTTAGTAGTTTGGGAAAATTGTTTTTTATTATATGGGGAATTTGTTTTTTTATATTTTATTTATATTATAAAGAACTTAAGCTATTTATTGAAACAATTTGCTATCTGGGGTGTCACAAAAGTCATTAGCATCTTAAAATTCCTTTTAAATGCCATTATAGGTGTCTAAAAGTATGCAATAATATATTTTTATATAGGTGTCTAAAAGCATGCAAGAATATATTTTTACTAAGAAGTACAATAAAATCATGCAGAAAGACAATTGTTTTTAACATTTATGACACTTACAATACCATATTGATTTGTTTTGCACTTCCTAAGAAACTTTTTTCCTTCGAGCATATTTTTTCTTTATTGGAATATTTTTTCCCTGTGCAGTTGGCTAAAAACTGCTGAAATTTTATTTTCAACGCGCGTGTCGTAATTGAAGACGCCCGAACTCTTTCTCCTGGCCCCAGCCCCTCGTTTCTCGCCACGTCTGTCAAAATATATATATTTAATATAAGACAAAACGTTTACCCCGTTGTCAGTCGCCCCAACATTTCGCTGTGTGTGTGTGTTTTTGGGGTAAATGGAAAACGCTTTGGGTGGCGTTCGTTACTAAGAAAACACAGGAGACACGACGCGAGATGGAATGGTTTGGTATGGTATTGCTCTATAGATGGATGGATGGATTGGATGGACGGCTGACGTGTTGATGAATTTTCATTTTAAAAACCCGGCTAGACAGGATCGGGATTATATATCCCACGGAGTGATTGCCACATCCGTGTTTTTCTTTGCCTTTCGTTGGCCTACCGCAGATGCAGATTTATTTTTCCTCCCATATCTATAACTCGAATTTACTAGAGTTTCACTCAAGATACATTTCGCCGGCTTCTTGGATTTCGTTGCCCCTCTTTCTTTTCTTTTTTTGCCATATTTTTTGCACATTTTTCTGGTTAAATCTTCAGAGCACACTTGACAGCTCAATCTCGGCACTTGCCAGGCACTCTTTAAAATTTCCTTACCCTTAACCCTCAATGCTCCGCGTAATGCGAGTTTAATCATTGATGTATATAAAAAAGTGAGCAGCAACCCCGGGGGCACATCCATCTGCATCCCCTTAAACCGAACTGACAACCAAATGTCTTAATTTATTCATAACTTTTTATATATGTTTATTAGA
Organism: Drosophila subpulchrella; assembly: GCF_014743375.2. Classification (NCBI taxonomy): domain Eukaryota; kingdom Metazoa; phylum Arthropoda; class Insecta; order Diptera; family Drosophilidae; genus Drosophila; species Drosophila subpulchrella. Next base: position 19,780,382 of record NC_050610.1, on the reverse strand, counting down.
CTGAGCGAAACGAGGGGAGGGCTATTATATTGTTGTTCTCCAGCCCAAAATGCAACCCCTCACTCCGCGTTAAACAATTTCCATGTTTTGATTTATGAATGATAATGCGCTGTGACACATCCCAACCGAAAACCGAACCCAAGCGAACCGAAGCCAACGGAACTGGATGAGCCAGAGCCAGGAACTGAGGTCCTGAATTTGGCATATGCCTGCATTGCGTTTAATTTGCATTAATGGGCGTGGTTATGGGCCTGCTCCCGTGGCTACCGATTTCTGGGCGGTTTAATGAGGCGCAGCCTTGTAAAAAGTTTAACAGATTCCGCAGTTTTAAAAAATGTTCATGCCTGAAAAGATATTTTAAATGAGGGGTTCCGTAGCAACTGTCGCATAAAAAAAGGGTAACCTTTGCATGGTGGGCGTGGCGGAGGGTCATAAGTCAATAACTAATATGCTGATTATAAACCAATTGAAAGGGATTAAAAAAGGATCGATAAAAGTCATTCATTCATAATTTAACTAATTCCTATTTTTTATTTGCCAATTTTAAATGTGAATTCACTTGATGTTGTGGTTGAATATGTTTATAAAATTAAAGGTATCCAATTTCAGTTCAATCCATGGGTCTAACGAACAAATTGGTTACGAGCTTACAGAAAAATGTTTAAATATTAATCAAGTTCTGGCACGTTTTATAATATTTTTTAAATATAAGGTAATAGTTTAGTTTGTTAGTTTAGCTTAGCTAATTTTAGTTCTTAATAGTTTAGACTGCTAGCATCTTGGTCGAGTATTCAAAAATAATGTTTGCTAGTATTTTTAACATGTACAATGCACATTGTACATCTATATATATACTATATAGTTTAAAACCTTTTGGTATTTTGGTTTTTATACCCGTTACTCGTAGAGTAAAAGGGTATAGTAGATTCGTCGGAAAGTATGTAACAGGCAGAAGGAAGCGTTTCCGAACCCATAAAGTATATATATTCTTGATCAGGATCACTAGCCGAGTCGATCTAGCCATGTCCGTCTGTCCGTCTGTCTGTCCGGATGAACGCTGTCCGGAAACTATGAGAGCTAGGCTATTGAGATTTGGCGTGCAGATTCCTGAGCTTCTTACGCAGCGTTTGTTTCAGTAGAGTGCCACGCCCACTCTAACGCCCACAAACCGCGCAAAACTGTGGCTCCTAAAGTTTTGATGCTAGAATAAAAATTTTAACTGAAATGTATTGTTCTCATCAATACCTATCGATTGATAAAAAAAAAAGTTTGCCACGCCCACTTTTACGCCCACAAACCGCCCACAAACTTCAAAAAACCGTAAGTATGAACGTGGATATCTCGGAAACTATCAAGGATAGAGAATTGGGATCTCAGATTTAGATTCCGTAGCCTTGTGCGCAGCGCAAGTTTGGTACGGAAATATGCCACGCCCACTCTTTCGCCCACAAACCGCCCAAGCCTGTGGCGCCCACAATTTTCATGTTAGATACAAAATTTTAACTGAACTGTATTGGTCTCGTCAATATTTATCGATTGCCCAAAAAAAAAAAACTATGCACCAAATTGCGAAAAACTTCACGTAACCATAAGCTGGAATTTTGCTATACGACTTACACATAGCTAAATTGTATACAAATTTCGTTTTAAAGTTTACCTTTGAACTTAAAGATGATTGAACAACTCAGTAAACTATGATTTTCACAATTTCCCACATTCTTCAGAACGTCCTATATAGCAAAACAAACCTGTTTTGTAGTAAGCTAAACATTTAATAGGTCGGTAAAATTCAGCATTACAAACAATTTTTATAAACATTCGCCTGGTAACAGACTTTGCAGGCTAGTCCTTGTTTGGCGATTTCTAGGATTTTTTCCGGAATTGTACAGTACAACAATAGATTTATAGGGGCGTGTACCGCGTTGGCAGAATTGTGAAGTAATCCAAAACACGAGTCGTCGTACGGCTTTTTAGGGCCAGGTCTTTTGCATATACCTGCATATTTTCGGGAGGATAACAAAGTGGACAACTAAAACGCAAAATCAAAATGTTAAGAATAATTAAAAACCATCATTGAATTTAAAGATAAATTAAAAAAACATTGTTAAAATTATTATACCCGTTACTCGTAGAGTAAAAGGGTAAACTAGATTCGTCGGAAAGTATGTAACAGGCAGAAAGAAGCGTTTCCGACCCCATAAAGTATATACACTCTTGATCAGGCTCACTAGCCGAGTCGATCTAGCCATGTCCGTCTGTCCGTCTGTGTGTCTGTCCGGATGAACGCTGAGATCTCGAAAACTATGAGAGCTAGGCTATTGAGATTTGGCGTGCAGATTCCTGAGCTTCTTACGCAGCGCAAGTTTGTTTCCACTCTAACGCCCATAAACCGCCCAAAACTGTGGCTCCTACAGTTTTGATGCTAGAATAAAAATTTTAACTGAAATGTATTGTTCTGATCAATACCTATCGATTGATAAAAATAAAAGTTTGCCACGCCCACTTTTACGCCCACAAACTGCCCACAAACTTCAAAAAATCGTAAGTATGAACGTGGATATCTCGGAAACTATCAAAGATAGAGAATTGGGATCTCAGATCTAAATTCCGTAGCCTTGTACGCGAATATGCCATGCCCACTCTTAGGCCCACAAACCGCCCAAGCCTGTGGCGCCCACAATTTTCATGCTAGATAAAACTTTTAACTGAAATGTATTGGTCTCGTCAATACCTATCGATTGATCCAAAAAAAAGTTTGCCATGCCCACTCTAACGCCCATAACACTTAAATCTTTGCTGCTTGCATATTTCCATTTCCCTTTGGTCCCTTTAGCTGAGTAACGGGTATCTGATAGTCGAGTTACTCGACTATAGCGTTCTTCCTTGTTTTTTTTTAAGTGCTTACTTATTGTAAATATGGACATAAAGGTGTAAATTGGAAAGAAATAGCTAAGAATTTTTCCACACATAAATATCCATTTTGATTGCTATATTAGGATACAACCAAAGATTACATTAATATAAAATTTAATTCGTTAACAAGTTCAGCTTACATATGACCATCCGACCAACAAGAAAACCCCAGCAAAAAGGTACGTCGCGCAGACAATAGCATATAGAATGGTTAGTACAAGGACAACCACGAGGAAAGCACTTGTTCCAGCCATAATCAACGAGACGTCAACAATGATATATATCGCCGGCAACAAGGAAAGAGCTCCAATAACTATGCTCCATATACCGTAGAAAATTACGCAGCACGTATCTGAATCTGAATCACCGCCAGCCGATTCACACATTTCTGAAATCAATAAAATAAATCCACTTTAATATTTTTGTAAATAGGTTTAGAGTAGTACGTATTAGAGATAGTGAACTACGTTGTTCAAAGGTTGTTCTATATATGTGAAATATCTGGATGATATAGTAAGTGATGTCTAACAAATATGTGGTAAAAAATAATATCGAGGCACGCAGAAGTGACTTTGAGAAGTGTCTCCGAAGTGGCTAATTTTTTGACGCCGGGAGTCACTTCGCGAACCGAATGCAATATCGCGGATGATCGTTTTCATCTTCTTGAATTCACTAAAAAATGTCTTTCACGATATTAAATGATATGTATAGTGTATATGTATGTGTCTGCCGCTGTTTTAAAGCTATCCAGAGAAATCTTTTCAAAGAGTCTTATTTTGATTGTACGTAGTATATAGGTCTCAACAGGCCGGATCAAACAACTATATCCTATAGCTACCATAGGAAGGATCGTGTTTTTATACCCGTTACTCGTAGAGTAAAAGGGTATACTAGATTCGTCGGAAAGTATGTAACAGGCAGAAGGAAGCGTTTCCGACCCCATAAAGTATATATATTCTTGATCAGGATCTCTAGCCGAGTCGATCTAGCCATGTCCGTCTGTCCGTCTGTGTGTCTGTCCGGATGAACGTTGAGATCTCGAATAAGAGCTAGGCTATTGAGATTTGGCATGCAGATTCCTGAGCTTCTTACGCAGCGCAAGTTTGTTTCTGCAGAGTGCCACGCCCACTCTAACGCAAACAAACCGCCCAAAATTGTGGCTCCTACAGTTTTGATGCAAGAATAAAAATTTTAACTGAAATGTATTGTTCTCATTAATACCTATCGATTGATAAAAAAAAAGTTTGCCACGCCCACAAACCGCCCACAAACTTCAAAAAATCGTAAATATTAACGTGGATATCTCGGAAACTATCAAGGATAGAGAATTGGGATTTCAGATTTAGATTCCGTAGCCTTGTGCGCAGCGCAAGTTTGTTACGCAAATATGCCACGCCCACTCTAACGCCCACAAACCGCCCAAGCCTGTGGCGTCCACAATTTTCATGCTAGATACAAAATTTTAACTGAACTGTATTGGTCTCGTCAATACCTATCGATTGACCCAAAATTTGCCACGCCCACTCTAACGCCCATAACGCTTAAATCTGTCTACCGCCGATAGGTGGCGCATTTCAATCTCGCTTTGCTGCTTGCATATCTCCATTTCCCTTTGGTCCCTTTAGCTGAGTAACGGGTATCTGATAGTCGAAGTACTCGACTATAGCGTTCTTCCTTGTTTTTTTTACAAAGTTTTCATGGAGCTTAATGATAAGCCGAAAACTGACTTTCGTGGCTTGGTTGCGCTTTCAGCCACTTGGCGCATTATTTATGTTGAGCCCAAGAGGCCGAGGCGCGGATACTCGTACATAAAAATGCATATCTTATATACCTCATGAGAGGGCAATCCTTTCGCTGCGGTTTTCTCTATGCGCCATACCTTGATCTCCACTGCCTTGCGGTTTGCGGCGCCTGTGCTGCCATCTCTTTCGGCGTACATCTACCCCACTCTTTCTGCTACAGCGTTGAAAATCAATTTACGTCAATGTCTGGGTTCGGGCATCCTCACTCTCCAACTGAATCATCATCGTCATCCGACGACTGTCGCAAGGTAAATGAATTAAAAGTGTTGTTGCTGCGCCCGGCGATACGTACAAATTCATTTGCATTCAGAAATAAAAATAAAAAACAAGGGGAGAGCCCAGAAATTAATTACGATCTCAACTGGAACTCTTATCAGTCGAAGGTGCGGCCCTGAAAAAATAACACACAGCTGCCTTTTTCGCCTCGCCGCCTGTCATTTGATTTGTATTTCTGTTATTCTTATTTTACACTTTTTCTGCGTCGTTTTTTATTCAACGCTTAATTACGAAAAATCACAAATTAGTTAAATTTCCGCAAAACAATTTTCAAGGGTTTCGCCTGACAGCTGTGTGACCAACAAAAAAAGGCGACTTTGAACAGGGCGTGACCGAAACTGAAGTCCTATCGAGTCCTTGAGCGTGACCGATTGAATTCGATGGCTTTCCGCACACACAAATATTGAAAAACTATAAAAAACAATAGTTCCCAAAAAATGGGAATCGGAACCTCTTTTAAAGTTAAAAATTTCGGGTATATAGACGCTTTATTATACCCGTTACTCGTAGAGTAAAAGGGTATACTAGATTCGTCGGAAAGTATGTAACAGGCAGAAGGAAGCGTTTCCGACCCAATAAAGTATATATATTCTTGATCAGGATCACTAGCCGAGTCGATCTAGCCATGTCCGTCTGTCCGTCTGTCCGTCTGTCCGTCTGTCTGTCCGGATGAACGCTGAGATCTTGGAAACTATGAGAGCTAGGCTATTGAGATTTGGCGAGCAGATTCCTGAGCTTCTTACGCAGCGCAAGTTTGTTTCAGTAGAGTGCCACGCCCACTCTAACGCCCACAAACCGCCCAAAACTGTGGCTTCTACAGTTTTGATGCTAGAGTAAAAATTTAAACTGAAATGAATTGTTCTTAGCAATACCTATCGATTGACCCAAAAAAAAGTTTGCCACGCCCACTTGGACGCCCACAAACCGCCCCCAAACTTCAAAAAACCGTAAATATGAACGCGGATATCTCGGAAACTATCAAAGATAGAGTATTGGGATTTCAGATTTAGATTCCGTAGCTTTGTACGCAGCGCAGGTTTGTTATGCGAATATGCCACGCCCACTCTACCGCCCACAAACCGCCCAAGCCTGTGGCACTCAAAATTTTTATGCTAGATAAAAAATTTTAACTGAAATGTATTGGTCTCGTCAATACCTATCGATTGATCCAAAAAAAAATTTGCCACGCCTACCCTAACGCCTACAATGCTTAAATCTGTCTTCCGCCGGTAGGTGGCGCATTTAAATCTCGCTTTGCTGCTTACATATCTCCATTTACCTTTGGTCCCTTTAGCTGAGTAACGGGTATCTGATAGTCGAGGTACTCGACTATAGCGTTCTTCCTTGTTTTTTAATTCGACTAATGCGTGCGCTGTAAATGTGATGATTATGAATTAATTGTGATAACTTAAATTATAAGTTTTAAAGAATCTGATATTTGTTTATATTGTTAATATAATCCAATCTTTTTGCAGTAATAAAACTACAAAAAACTTTTGAAAAACATAATACATTTATTTAATCTATAGGTATACTTACTTTTAAAACCTTTCGAACCCTATTACTAATCAATCAAAATTTTTCATAGACCTCCCGTTGAGACACTTTTGAATTTCCACCCAATCATAACCGCATCTCCGCCTCAACCAAAACATTTACAAATGCAATTAAACCATTACAGTCCACCCAAAGCATAAACCATAAATTCATCCGCACATAGGGGTGCCCTTTTCCATTGACCATTTAGATATGGCTGGCACGGGATAATTTCCAAAAAAAATCATATAAAATAAAAATATTGTGCACCCAAATGCGGTCAATTCAATTTCGTTTTCAATTCCGAATTGCATTTCCTGGGCAATAATTGATGGACTGCGTAGGATTCGTCCTTCCTATCGCTGCTCTGCCCTCTTTCAACAAAGGGATAAGTCTAAGTAAGTGGGTTATTAGCACCGCAGGATGTCCGAAGTGGCAAAAGGACATGCAGGCCAAAAGGAGACCCCCTGCCAGCGGAACGGAACCCTTGCTGGGCATTAGAGAGTCACGTCCAAACTTCTGTTGATGTGATTATTGCTGTTGGAGGCGTTTCATATTAGTAATGTAAACATACACAGAGAGAAATATCTGTTCCATTCGGTGGTGTTACAGAAATGTCTTGGGATTTGAATTAAATATAATATGAAATTAAAATCAAAAGAGTTTTAAGTAGCTATCGGTATCAGATTTTAACAAAAATAACACATTTCGGGCTGCCTTTTCGTTGGCATGTTAAACTTAATAAAAAAGGTTTTAAACTTAAAATATTCAAAAGTTATCCGTTCTTAAAACCTACTTTTAGTGTAACTTGCGGGCAAGAAAACTGCCCTAGATGTCTGTTATTAAATTTCTTATTACTTATTATCATCATGCGAACTTAATGATATAAATGTCTATGAATTTTCAATTAACATAATACTTTTCGGGATTATAATTTCTCTGTGTGCAGAAGTATAAAAGGTAAAAAGAATCACCGACCGACAATTGAAATTCATAAGAGTACTACTATTCCGAGCCACAGCTCCATTAGCCACAATTGAGATCTCTGCGTGGCAAATCCTTGTGACGAATTGTCTTAGTCCGTCCCGAGATTTATGTAATAAATATATATCCCCCTTGCCGCTGTTTTAGTGACAGCTGCTGTACGTGCTGCCCTAGTAAGCGCTATAATTATGATGATAAAATGATGATGATGATGGTGATGTCACACTGTTGGTGGCTCTTAATGATAACGATGTCCCTGTCCTCTCGCCCACTGATAATGCTACTTAACTCCACATGCCCACATTTTTCGAGTCGCCCATTAAAAGTTCACCCTCCCGCAGAAGTACAACAATCCCCTCACCTCCCTTAGCCACCGAATCCCTTTATGGCCATAAAGGAGGCGACCAACTTGCAGCATGAAATTATTTTACACGCGCTCTAATGCATAAACATGGCCAACAAAGTTGGCTACCAAAGCCGGCACCAGGTGCTGTGTAATTTTTGGCATTATCAATGAAAGCCGTATACTCGCCGAAAGAGTGTTTTTAAATTTTGTTTTGAAGTTCTTCTTAAATTTGGAATTTGGATTGTTTTGTAAATGAAATATATATATTAATTATAGAGCTTATAATACAGCAACAATTTGCTTTATATATTTTTAAAATGAAGGATAGAAGTTGTTATGACTTAAAGTTGTTCAGTTGTTCACTGCCAACAAATCTTTTTTTTGCTTAAATTTATTTTTGAACTACCTGAGAATATCCTCAGAAAGTTTTATACTCATATATTTACTTAAAAAACATTTACTAAAAATGTTTACTTCAAAATACAAACAAATATATCACCAAATTATTTCTTAAAAAGGATTTATTGTCATTTAGAAGTAAACTTTACTACCCTTAAAATAAGCCATCATAAATCATCAATCGGTTTGGTAAAACTCTCTCAGTTAATTTTTAGTCTTCTAAAAAATGTTGTCGTCTAAAGGTGGATTTCCCTTAAGTTCTGTTTTAAAAATATATATTTTTGTAATTCTTGATGAGAATCCTATTTTCCCCCGATACTTTTGCCTACCTTAATTTTCCTCAATTGGCATTTCCACCGAGGGTTGCTTCTGTTCTTCTTGCTCCTCTGCTCAGCCACTTGTGGGCAATCAGAGCTCTCGACTCTGGCCGGCTGTTTGACGCCGATTTGCTACCCCTAAAGCTGCGACTCGGGTTGCATTGTTTTGACATGACACCCGAATAGGGTAGCCCCGGGATATATGTAAGTATACTCCGACTTTTGGGAGGGGGGAAATGCAGAGTAGCAAGGCGCAGGCGCGACAGTTTTAACCCCCCGAAAAGAAACAGTTGCTCTTAATCAAGTGCTGACAACCGGCACAGAAAACAATTTGAAATTGCATTTTAATCAACTCCGGCTCGTGCTCACTGCGGGAAATTAAGGGGTAGCTACAAGCAAAAACCTTTCCCTGCTTTCTTTTTTTTCCGGTTTAGTTTTCATTTAACACCTTTCGATCCGTGTGTGTCGTTTGTTTTGCCTGCCCGGCTACAACCGAATTTTCTAATGTTGTTTTAGGCCACCGCAAGGCGTTGAGTTTTATGCACATGCCTCCGAATCCGACCTGAATTTGAATCGGGTTCGGATTGTTTTCTATATGTGTGTATTCTCGGGTGCAGAATGCCAGCCAGCTGGCATTTTTCCAGCCTCCGTTGTTGACTTTACTTGATTGAATGAATTTGAATCTGATGAATTTCAATGATTCGTGTTGAAATTGAATTACTGCAAAAGCTGCTAAGCAGATTTGCTTGTGAAAACACAGAATGTTGTGGGGTTAAAAATGGTCAAATCATTTGTGGGTAAATTAAAAACATACGATGTTGAAGGTATTCATTTTGAATGTAAATAAATTGAAGAAGTGCCAAATACAAATCGAATCATTGAGGTCTAAATTGAAATAATTGTATAAAATTCCTTCAGTTTGCCACATAATTCAATCAATTAGACAAATTAAATTAACACACGATAGAGTTATTCGCAGGCATTAAGATAATAACATATTTAAACGTTTGATTTAAATGTAATTTGCTTAATTTGTTTGTCAACTTTTTAATCTACCGAAACAAAGATTTCAATAGAATTTCGCCATTTCGTGCCCACCATTTGGCCACCAATCCCATAAACAGTTTTAAAATCGTTTGCCCATTTGTTCGAAATGCCACGTGCATTGCAAATTTTGTTTTAAAGCCCGCCGACAATGGCAATATAATTCTTTCATATGCTAATGAGCAGCACGCGTCTAGCATTAAGTGTGCTCAAAATGCAAAAACCGATTAGCAAAAGATTCAGATACGTTCCGTCCATAAAATGCTGCTAAATGTTTGTAAGCAAATACGAGTGGCATTTTGTGAGAAGCAGTGTGTGTTAGATCCCGAGAACTGTGACACTGCATCCATTTTGCAGCTTTTGGATTGGATATTCAAGTGCAAGTCGTCCTCAAACCATTCGCTTTCTTTGTTTTTATTAATATTATTTAATTTTTTTGCGAAAAGAGATATTGAAAGAGAAATTGTTGTGCAAATATATTTCAGTTTGCTTGATGTTTTGATTTCAATTAAGCGAGAGCTGTTTACAAACACTAACAAGGATGAACGCTTTAGTTGAATGACTAGACTATCAGATACCCATTACTAGCTGATAGTTAACCAACTAAAATTAAATATATTTTTTACATATTTTACGATTTCTTTTAAATCTTTGAAAATGTGGTCGCCACCGTTTTGGGCAGTTGGTGGTCGATAGAATGGGCGTGGCACTTCATTAAATAAACTTGCGACGCGCAGGAATCTCTAGAATCTGCTGGAGTAATCCCAATATTGTAGCCTTTATAGTTTTCAAGATCACAGCGTTCAAACAAACGGGCTGATCAAGAATATAAGTATATACTTTATGGGGTCGGAAACGCTTCATTCTATTTATTTCATACTTTTCGTCTAATCTAGTATACCCTTTTACTGTACGAGTAACGGGTATAAAAATATCAAACAAAACCTCACTCACTGTCCGTTCACTATTTTCTGTGTGATTTATCATAATAAACGAAAGCGAGTCATCAACAAAGGCGTTCATTTATCGTTCGGTGTTTGCAATACAAATGAATTGCATACAGATTTCTGCTATTTAAGTGGCCGACCATAAACATACACAGATCTATAACATTCTATAAATGAGTGATTGATATGCCACGGCAATGTCCTGCCGCAGGATGCGGGAACTTTCGCTGGCCACTAATTCAGCAGCAGTAGCAGCGTCGAAAAGCAAACACGGCCAGCAGCAATTTTTATATAGCCGAAAAATCCATTTTGACCCCTTTTGACACAGCCAGAAGTCCTGTTCGCAAATAAAAGCGTCCATTACTCAAACGCCAACACACACACGGTCACTGGAGAGACAAACAAAGCAGCAAGTACTACGTGCCGTTGCCAGGATGAGTCCCAAAGTCCCGCTCTTTTAAATCCGGATCTGTGCTTCTAGCTTAGGATACTTAAAAGAAAAAATCTTAAATTCCATATTAGCCAAAAGTAGATCAAAGATCTTGGGATAATAAAAACGTAATTTTAAACTAACACCATACTAATGCTCTTAAGTAATGCAAAATTCAGAAAACAAACTTATAAGTTGGCTATATATTTAATAATTATATTTATTGTTAATAGAGGGTTCTAAAATAATTATTTTTTTAAGTAGGTTGAATAGTTTATATAGAACAGTTGAATGAATTAAATAGTTTATATAAATTAAACATTTATTCATGCTATTGAGTATTAAGTATTTATTTTATTATATTTTTTAGAACTATGTCTAGTTTTTAAAAATATTTGTAGGGTTTTAAAAAGGACGCCTAAACATGGTGTTTAATAGATGTTCATTTAAAATTAAAAAGAAAATTTAAAAAGTTCCTTAAAGTGCTGGTTTCCACCTCCTAAGTCTGCATACACCTCCCAAAAAAAGGCCAAGTGCAAGCCCGAAAATAAATCTAAAAGCACATCCCTGCTGATCCCATGCTGATATCCCCACAGCGTTTCTGGCGTTGTCAACTGTAAACATACTTGAGCTTCCTGTTTTGCTATTTGTGCCTCGCATCGCACACAGGACACTTAGGACAGACGGGCGGACATGAGGACATGAGGATGCCCGGACGCAGGAACAACCCACACGATGTTTGCTCTCCTGGTTGGTCAATCCGACCCCCCTTCCGTTGGGTTCTGCTGGACAAAAAGTACTCGGCAAACTCATCAGCACCACAAAAATATCCTTAATAATTTTCTTAAACCAACAAGCACAAAGCCAGCACGGAGCATGAAGGATGAAGGATGAAGGATGCTTTTACCCCGCTGACTGTGTGTAGCCCTCCTCCTTTTCCGCCAGTGAACTGTCATCGTTTGTCATGTGTCCCGGCCTGAGCTTCGCCTGTGGAAAGTATTTAGTTCGTTGGTCGCATCAATCCAAACACAAAATGGCCAACACCCCGGCCAGAGACGTATCGGATGTGGCCGAGGTTTCCTTTCCCAGGACCAAGGACCAAGGACTACGGTCCCCAGACCCCGGACAGGACATAATCGTCAGTGCCGTAAAATAAACAGCAGCCAAAAGCAGCAGCAGAGGCAGCAGCAGCAACCATGGCGACAAAATAAAAATAAAATGCGACAACACAGGACGAAAATGGCTGTCGAGGGGGGTTAAACCACTGGCAGGACACCCAGGCAGGACTTTTTCGGGTGTGAAAAGGCATTTGGTGCAAAGCTCGAAATAAAAATAAGAATCCCCAGCACGAAAAAAAAATTAACATCCTTGTTAGTTGTGAAAACACGTTCGCTAAATACGCGCGACAGTTGCAGACACACCATCATCCCCTCATCTCCTGCCCCTTTTAATCATCAAGGACCTCCCTTGTGTGTGTGTGTGTTTAAGTGTGTGTGTGCGGGACAGGCGCAAATATTTTAACAAGTGTCAAATGCACACGCTACTTAACTCAAGCTCTGTCTCTCTTGTTTAATAAACAAAATAGTTGCAATTGCCAAGAAAAAATTCCAACCCCTTGGCTGACTGAAAAATGTCCTTCTTTTTTTAATATATAGAAGAAACAAAAATTGTTCTCTTTCCTTTGTGGATTGGAAAATGTCCTTTTCACGGGCGCTTGTAATTTGGGCATTTGTGTGCAATGATTTCGGCACTTAAGGCACATAATCGGCAGCATGAAGCAGCAAAAGCAGCGGATTTAAGAACACTTTAAATAATATTCGTAGTTATTAAAAATTTTCCTTTTCTAAGGATTTGAAAAAAGGTTAACAAACTAGTTAAGATATGTATTATAAAAGATATTGTAATTTTTTTTTAACAAAAATAACAGTTTAAGAGGTTTGCTTATATTTAGATATTCTTTAATTTGTTTCTTACCAATCTGGAAAACCTCTTATTTAATGAATACAAAATCCATTAGAATGATCAAAAATCAAAATCAAAGGTTTTTAAATCATGTAGAATATAAAAAACCTAAAAAAGCACTTTTGATTTTTGGGTAAAAACTTAGCATATGATATATTAAATACCAAACCGCGTTTATCAATATTTTGGTAGTATTCCGTAATAATAAAAATCTCAGTACTACATATTGGTAGATCACTTTTAGGCATGCGATTTTTTATATCTCATAACTGTTACTTGCAGTTTTAAATTTAAGGTTTACAATTCTGCTTATTTTACATTTTTTTTCGCGTCTACATGTAGATTAAAGCAAAAATATATGCCAATTTTTAGACTCACATTCAACAGCAATTATTTTTGTAGTGTATCGTCAATAAGCAGCAAGCACAGTTCGCTGAACAACAATGTACAGGATGAAGGGACAAAAGGGAGGTACTGGAGGGAGGTGCACGGAAGCAGGAGGTAACAGAGGTCCTGCAGGACCATGGGCATGCATTGCGGCATTTCGGGATCGCATAAGCTGGATTAAAATCAAAACAGATTTGCGCTGACAATGACAACGGGCCACAGCATCAGCGGCCAGAGCAAGGACATGTTAATGTTCACTCGGAGGTTAAACAGGACACACTAGTCAGCTTCCCTGCCCTGCCTCCCTGCCTCCCTTTCCCCTCTCGATATGTGAATGGTAACACCTTGCAACAAGAGCAAATGAAATGTCATTTGCCCGTTGATTACTCGGGATGAAGAGGGGTTTCTCCGACGGGGATAACTTGTTGTTTGCGAGTGGGGAGTATGAATTTAAATCGCTTTCAAATGATATGACACATGGTCGGGTTCTATTCTGTCGGGCAACCGTGATTTCACCCCGTGTCTTCGAACGCTCCGGGCGATTAACAAGTGTGGAATGTCCTGGTAGTCCAAAAGGTAGCTAGTTGAATAGGGTAGAAAGTGCCGAGGGGATAGACCAACAGAACTAGCAACATATGGACACGGGAAACCACGGGGCAAACAATAAGAAAATGGCCGAATGATTGAGGTTGAATAGAAAGGGATCGATTTAAGGCATTACAATTGTACGGGAGACAGCGATCCTTCAGTTAATTCTCGTTCAGCAAGGAGATTAATTCAATAGAACCTTGAGATATATAGTCGTTAAGTTAATAATTGAAATGTTTTAATGTTACATTTCTGAATATTTTTAAAAACCAGATTAATTCAATAGATAACTTAATAATTAAAATGGTTTAATGGTATATATCTGAATACTTGTTATATTTTTAGCAAGCAGATTTATTCAATAGAACCTTTAGATATATAGTCGTTAGGTTAATAATTAAAATGTTTTAATGATACATTTCTGAATATTTTTAGAAAGCTGACTGATTCTACCTTAACATATATAGTCGTTAAGTTAATAATTGAAATGTTCTAATGGTACATATCTGAATATTTTTAGAAATCAGATTAATTCAATAGAACATTTAGATATATAATCGTTTAGTAAATAATTGCAATGTTATAATGATATATTTTTGAATATTTGTTTTATTTTCAGCTTGGCTGTGATTACGGGCCTGGTCGAGATCCTTTCGCGACGCATTCAGAAGGTGCGGGAGTCCGTCGAAGGCAACCAGAGTGTAATGCTGGGTCTGCTGACCACCTTGGGCTTCCTGTCCCGTTTCATTGATGTTTGCCAGCCAGGTGAGTCATGAGTATTGGCCGGCTCCTGTTTCGCAGCAGAAGTCACACCTGGTTGAGGGTAAATAAACCAGAGGATCGTTGTTAATTCGTTTCTCTATACACCATCGACAGGTCCTGCCGATCCGACACGTTTGCTGGGCGCTGCCAAGTCCACAGAGCTCTTTGGAACCGTATCGATGCTCTACGGCAGCGTTATGCCAATGGGTGAGTTTTAACTGAGCCAAAAACAGTAGCAGTTGAGGTGCTAATTAGATTTCAATGCACTTTACGAGCAACCCACGCAACGTGATCTCCTCGCAAAGGCGGAAATTAGTTTTGATTTTTCCGTAAGCCTCTAATGTTTTATGAGGGAATATCCGCTATCGCTGCTCATCCGCTTTTCTTTCATGTTTTCTGACTCTTTTTTTTTATTCCTTGTTCTGTTTTTGCAGGTGAATGCATTCCACCGCGCACGACTGCCTTGGCGGCATCGACTTTTCATCTTTACGTGTCCCTGGGCTCGCTGGATGTGAACACTTTCCAGGTGAGTTTGCCCTTCCGCGGGAGGGGGATTCTCAGGAGTTCCAACGACAAACGTCGAACGTCGTGCGTCGCCGTTTAAACAAATCAAAAAGTCAGTCAGCCCTTAAACCCAATACGATGGCACAGTGGTTAGAGTTTTTGGATAAATAATAAAAATAAGCAATCTTAAGTCATCTTAAATATTTGTTTCAAAGTATTTGAATGACTAAGATTACAAATCAGTTCTTAGATTTTGCCTTAACAAATCTAAAGCCATCTAATATATTGGTTTAAATAATTTGGATTCAAAGAATTCGAATGTCTGATAGTACAAATCAATCAATCAAGATTTGCCTAGGGACTTAAAATTTAAGCAATTAATCAAAAATGTAAATTCATTTGTTCATTTATTATTTATAAAAAGCTTATAATATCTCATTGGGTTAACCATTTCTAAACTTTTACTGAGTAAGCCTTTCAGGTTATTAAAATTTGTTTTGCGATTTTTTTTTAATAACATTTCTTAATAATTTTCTATCCAATGTTTCTTGGGTTTTTTGTGCTCCAGCAGCCAAGACTAGAGAAAATTTCATTAGAATTTTTTCGCTTCTGTTTTATTTTTTCCCGTCGATGGGGCTCTTGTTTTTCCTGGTGGTGTGTGTGTATGCGTTTGGCTTTTCTTTGCTTTGCTCTTCTAAACTTTGTCGAACGTGAAATCGCCTGGCGAAAATTGAGAAAATCGGCAACAACAACAATAACAGAAAGAGCATGAGGAAAAACATCGAGGAAAAGTTAGTGGAGACGTTTAAAACTTTGCAATTGCTGCGGCTTGCAATCTGCGAGTGAATTTCGACAGAGTGATTTGCATATTGCCAAATGTCATGACAGCCCCGAGAATTGTGTATTTTGTGGGGTGGGATTTTCCGGCGGAGTGATCTCTCTGGTTTGAGGGAAAATGCATAGAGTCAGGGCAGAGTGACATTTGCTTAACAGACAACACAGCGCCAAATGACAAACACAACATGAGGCAAACGCCATTGAACCGCGATGACATTTCGCTCTGTACTCGTGTACCTGCGAAATTTCAGAGGAGAAAATCAGCAAAATGGTATGATTGCATTGGGGTGTGGGGGTCATGGGTTCAGGATAAAATAGAGGTTGGGTGGCATACGCAAATATTTTGACACTTTACTTGGGGCAAATGTCGGCAGTCGTCGTCTTGGCGTGTCCTAAAATATTTATGCCAAACGTAGCGAAACGATCCGACTGGAGATGAGATGAGTTAAGTTCGGTTGGCAGCCAAAAACCGCGCCAATGAAACAGAATATCGAAGTGCTGCAATCCGTGAATCTAACTGAGGCTCAGCTTATCGGATATGCACCTCTGGATCCCTTTGAATGCACTAGAAAGTATTGTTTTTGATAGGTAAATTAAGAAATCTAAAAGGGAATAATGTTCTATGTCCGCCAATCCTTAAAAGTCTTTAAAATTAATGGCTATCCCAACTAAAATACATTTATAAGCCTAGTATTTGAAATACAACGAGTTAAAAATACTTGAATATATTTTACCTTTGACTCTTCAACCAAAAAAGGCTAATTTTGGTTGTTTTTTTTTGCAAGGAGTGGCAGCTGCGTTTTAATTTCCTGTGTATCTCTATCCGGCTATCGAAGTTTTCGAGTGTGCGTCTGTTGCACGTGTCAATATTTAACAGATGCAGGCTGGCAGGCAAGTCTACGCACTTGACAAACTAATTTGCTAGACAAACTTTGCCGCTGCCGAAAGCTCCAACCCCGAATTGCACTGGGATTAGAGCTATTTGTTTTAAATTACCACAAAAATAGATAAGGGTTTCGGTTGCTCATCATCAACAACGCTCAACTTTTTTTTGGGGCGAGGGGCGGTTGCTCCGTTTCGGGCAAATAATTTGATTCGGTTTTAATCAGCAAACTCAATTTTCGAGAGTCGCTCGCAGAGGCGCAGCGCTTGTTTTTGCGCAAATATTGACTTTGTAAAATGAAATTTTCAAGTTTAACCCAAGCCAATCCCGAGGCCCACGCAATTTCAATCGTTCTCGTTGCTATACTTTTTTTTTTTCTTTATTCGTTTCCGGCTGGAAAATCCTTGCCGCTCGCTCATATCCTGCCAGGGTCGGAAAAGTGAGGGGGCGTTGTTCTAGCCAGCCAGGCATGTCAATTGTTTGGCTAAATATTTGCTTAGTGCTCGTACCAGTACTCTTACTCTTACTCGTCCTCGTCCTCGAACAAGTTGCCAGTTTCAGTTGTTGAATCGAGTTTCGGGTTTTGGCCTGCCAGGGCAAACAAATTAGAAGCGCTCTCCGGTTCGTTCAGCGAGTCCCTTATGCAAATAACACGCAGATATATATATAGGCAGGAATATAAACAATCGGGACGCAGGACGTGCCGGCCCTTCATTTCCTGCCCTAAACAAGTGGCACTCTTTGATATTTGCTTTGACTTAATTAAAACATTTGCTCAGTGATTTCGGTTTCGGTTATTTTTCCATTGTTGTGTGTTGCCAATTAAATGTGTTCACTCTTGTTTTTTTTTTTTGTATTTTCAGGAGACCCTGACTGTGGAGGGTCCTTTGTCGTTGAAGCTGTTGGATGTGATGAGGCTCATCCTGAACCTTAGTGTGACAAATACCCAGTGGGTGAAGAACAGCGAGAGCACCCCCATGCTGATTGACCTTATCGCCTCGCTGGCCTTTTTCTGTGTCAACAATCGGAGGCATCAGGACCTGCTGATATCGGAACAGTTTGCCGTGATCTTTAAGAACCTGGCCAAGCTGCCGACCCAGTTTAATCCTGTGATTTATCCCTTCCTGGTCACGGTTTCCTTTGGCAATGCTCCTGCTAGGGAGCTTCTTTGCAAGGACTTCGATTTGGCGGTAAGTGTATAGTCGATAACTGAAATAAAGTATTTTAATTAACTGCTCACTGATTAACATAACATAACTCTGCCGCCTTTCTTGTAGTCTCTTCATTTTCTAAAGTATCTTTAAAATCTCCTTACAGTTTATAGATGAGTACAGCAAATCGGAGGTGGCCCAAAGAAACAGCATCATTAAACTGATACATAGTCGCACCAAAGACAAAATCAGCCCCGGTAGTAGCAGTAATCCACAGAACAAAACTCTGTCTTAAGGCTGTAGCTATAAATATAAATATATATCCTATAGATGGATACTTCAGCTTGAAGTCTCAACTCTCAAAGTGATATTATTTTCAAAGAAAATTAAAAAAAAAACTGAAGCAAAGAGCAAAAATACACAACTCGAAACATTCGCAATGAGATGAACAACAGGATAAATGGAAATCGACAGCAGAATTTACACACAAAATATTTTTAATATAATTTATATATTCTTAAACGTTAACTTAAACTAGTTTACTAAACACTCACGTCATCTCACTCACTATCACACATTCGCTAAAACACATTCACAACAAGTCGAACTCGCATAGATTCTATATCTTTATACATAATATCTATATTCATTGTAGTTTATGTTTAATGCAAAGTATTAACTTTAATTTAACGCTTGAATCAAACTCACCCATAAAACACTGCAAATTCTCAGTTATCGAATCAAATAATGCTTATTGAGCAGATGAAAATACATATTAACAACCATCACACTCACACACAAAAATGGGAAGAAAAGCAAAAATATAATAATATTACTACCTAGTGTATTTTTTATAGACATGAACGTTTTGTGCAGAAACATTATAATTACATTAAAGCAAATAAAATAAAGAATTGAACCATTAAAAAATATATTTGATTCGTAACTATTTTAGTTTTAAATCGGGGTTACTTCGTATAAACTTTTTTTTTAGCCAGTGAAGAACCAAATAAAATTGGCTTAGACTGATTATTGCCAAAAAAAATATTTAGGACGTTGATAATATTGTATAATCTACCTTAGGCGTTTTCAAATTCAAGTAAAGAACATTTAATTTTTTATAATTTCCTGTAGCCAGGCAGATCAGAATTTTCCTGTTACGTTTGAAGTGCTGCAGACAAAGAAACGGAGACCTGGCAATTTCTTTCTCTCATCCCCAAAAAAAACAACAAATTAAAAACGACAAAAATAATGTGCCTTAATCATTTGTGGGCGTGGTCCAGAGGGGGGCGTATGGGGTTTTTTTTTAACGAAACAAAGGCAAAACTCATCAGTGTCGGCAACGCTGAGACATCGCGCAATGTCCCTTTGTCCTGCTGACTGAATCGGGGGGCGTGGCAAGTATCCGGGGGCAGGAGGATGTGTTGGGCTGGCCATTGTCTCGATTGTCCTCGTTGTTGCACCTAGCCCGGAATTATGTATGTCACACGGTGGAAGCAAAAAAAAAGCAGAGAAAAGCAGCGGCAAGCGACGACATCTAATTTCTTTGGACATTGTACGTGTGGGTTTTTTAATGCTGCCATATGCACAACCCCTGGCCAGACCCTTGCCTCTTTTTTTTATTTTGCCAAATTGAAAGAACTCGAACAACGACAACAAGCATAATAATAATAAAAGGCCTCAAGACTCTTTCTCTCTGGCGACAGATTGAAGTCACTCAACTTGAAATAAAATGCGACAGCACTGAACAGTTTCACAATCAAATGGGGACAATATGCAGCGCATATCCTGGAATATCATTGTTTTCGAGTGGAAAGTATGTTGGACTTTTTGAAAATAGAGGTTGAAGACAGTAATTCTAGTGGAAACGTTTTAAAAATTTTAAAATTATTAAGATTTTTAATATATAATACATTGCTTTTGCTTGATAAAAAACAATAAACCTTGCTTAAAAGTCTTAATAGGCCTTTAAAAAGCTATGCTGTTTTTTCTAAAATAAACGTAGATTGGGATGTATCAATTGAACTCGTCTTTATAAAGAAATTTCAGTACCTACAGGTCTTAATAAATCTTATAGATTTATGTTTCATCCAATTACACGGTATTCTTTGTGCTCATAAATATCATCCCTAGTTCAATATGTCTCCTTTTTGGCTTTTTTTTATTTTCCTCTTTTTTGTCAAACATCGTTTTTAATTTGAAGCCCGGAAAAGCAATGAACAAATTGGTGTTAGCAGAAGCCAAGTGCTTGGGCACAAAGAATAGAATATATTCGTGTGAGTGGGGGGCAGTTACAGTAGCAGAAGGGCTGGATACGGATATGGAGTGGGTGAACTTGCCGCAAATGAAAGTGCGTCAATCAACCCTTCCAGCCAGCCATCAATCCATCCAACCATCCATCCACTATCCATAAAAAGTCATAATTGCTATGTAGATGCCACAACTCCCACTGTCCAACTGTCCACTCCACTAATTGCTGCAAGTGACTAAGCAGACGACTTCGTTGAGCCGCAATGTCAATATATCACAAAATACCAATTTCACCTTCTCAATCAAAATTATGACCGACTGACTGTAGTATTGAAATGGTATAGGAGTCACCCCCAAGGGAGCTGCGTTTTGTGTAGATTAGTTTAGCATAGTCAGGGGCAATTAAAATGAAAAAGTGTGCGCGCCAGTGTTGCGTGCAGTGGCCTCATAAGGATCGGAATGGAATGGGGGTTACTTTCGGGGAGGGTGCTTTTCGCTCTGGTCTCAGCTTTAAGCAGCCAAAAAGTTAATTGCAACTTAAAGAGGCGCAGCAGGCCAACTGATTTACAGGCGCGGCCAGGACAAACAAATTTCCGACGACCACACAAAATATGTTGACCAAAGGAACACCAAAGAAGATGGACTAAAAACAAGAAAATTCGAAAGAATTACAAACCCATAAAATACCCTTAGAAAAAGAAAATTTTACATCGATTTTTTAAAATTTAACTATATTTTTATCCAACATTTTTTTGTATTTTTTTAATTCCCCAATAAATTTTTCCCATAACTAAGTCTTATCTTATCATTAACTCTAGAGAATTAAGAAAACATAATCTTTTTAAATCAATACCTAGAAGAAATATAATATTTAAGGATACAAATTTGATTTTCCTTGTCTAAAAATGATTGTATACCCGTATACGTAAGGGAATAAAAAGGATATCCGAAAAAAGGGAAAGTTGTTCATCCTGATTGTCCATTTTTCTGGTATCTTGTGTCTGTTTTGTTTCAGTATTTTTTATTTTTGTTGCGCCTGGACTTCCGGTCAGGATACGGTCCTAATTTGTTTACCACCGCTAGCCAACGGTCGCTGCTTTATTTTCTCTCCTCATTCAAATTGCTTCCTTTGCACAGCGAAAAAATATTCTATTGGTTTACCTAGACATTTTGAACTAGATATTAATTAAAAAAGGCCTCTGACCTTAGACTTTAATATAATCATTTGCCTATACATTTCTGTTTAAAATATCATTTTAACAAGAAGTGTACGAAACGGTCTTAAAAAATAAATTCACAGGAATTTGTGTTCTGTGCAGGCTGGGTTGGGAATTTGGTCATGTAGATTCTAGAATCCTGACGTGCCCCGTGCACATTATGCACGATGCATGGTGTCCGATAAGAACTCAGGATCCGGAAGCGCAGGACACAAAGAACAGCGCGTGGGGGGTTGACTTTCCGACTCTTTATAACTCGGACTAAGCGGACAAATGATGTGAACAACAATGGTATTGCGTGATGACCTTATGATGACACCCAGCTGATTATAAAGAAATATCCTGGACTTCGTTGCGTGATCGCCTCAAATTCAGCGGAAATGTTTGCAGCAACGGTAAATTATGTAACACATGCAGGATATTCGAAGGAGGGGCAGGAACGGAACAGCCTTTCCCATTCAAAATCAGCGGAGCGCAGTGGCCTAAGCTCCTGTTGCCAAGTCCCGTCCATTGACAATGTCCTTAAGCGGCTTTACCGATGCTCATTTGCACGTATAACTCAACTCGAATAAACTCAACTCAACTGAATTGTGCCCTCAAAGGCAGCGAAGCGTCAAGGCTTAGGAATACACAGTAAACATTTTGTTGTACCTTCATTAAAATTTATTAAAATGTAAGTCCCTTTTCATAGAAATTTAATTTTTGTTTATATATAATAGGATCGAGAACATATTATATATATTTGCAGTAAGCTAACAGAAATATTGACCTCTTTTTTCCTGTGTTCAACTGTGACTATCCACACACGTTGAACAGGAACTGTGTTTGTGCAACTATTTGTCCCCGAACCATTTTCTCGGAGCTTTGCTTTCAGCTGCAAATTTATGACCACATAAATAACATAACAGAAAAACCAGTGGCAGTCAGGGCCAGAAAGAGATAGAGCCTGTGCGAAAGGGAGGGCAGCAAATGGAGACCCACCGAAAAAACCTCCAATACCCAAAGTGTGATAAAACCGAAGATAAAAATACCTCGAAAAAGTATAGTGTTAGGGTAATTATACGGCTTAACCCCCGTCTAGGTTATAAGTATTATTGTGACTTACCTGCTAAGTTACTTCGTAGGGGTTCTGAACTTACAGCTTAAAAATAAACATATCCCACTATCTTCAAAACTAAAATAAAAATGTCATTGGTGAATATATAATTTTTTAAAGAAAAAGCAAGATTTTATTTTTTTGGGTTCCTCAACTTTAAACTTTTTCATAATGAGTCCATCATAACCCTCCGTAGGGTATGGTAAAAAACCTGCTGCTAGCATTCGTTCATTTCATATGCATATTTATAGCTTAAATAAATAACAAATAATACGGCTATAAATTTTGCCACTCTCTTTTGTTTTAATAACCAGGCAGAGACAGGGCCGAGAACCGAAACAGAACCATAGAGAAGGAAGCTCAGTCCCCCGACTATAATACACAGATATCTATATATGTAACGGGCACAGTTCATATTGATAAATATTAAATATGCATAAATAAAACTCGTCTCGACAAATGAACAGCGAAAATGTTTGTTTGATGCCAAAATGCCACACTCGAAAAACTAGTTTGGGGGGCTGGGGAAAACTGGGGACCCGAGGGAAAAATCATGACAGTTTTCTGGGCATAAATCACTGCCATGTGGCCTAGGTATCTCCTGCTGTCTCGATAAGGCCGCCACAGAAGATAACACCAATTTGTTGTAGCTAAATCTTTATCAAAGCACTTTCGTGCTGTTTTTTTTAATGGAAATTCTTTTTTTTTTCGGTCGAATGCGGCAGGGAGATAAATTAAAACCATGTAAGTGGTTAATTAAACGCGTTTTACCCGCACTCGCTTCATATCGTTCTGGAATATATAGCATATGTTGTGGGGCGCACTCGATAAGATAGGTAAAGATACGATTACCGGTTAAATAACTGGGAAAATATTGAGGGTCAAATAAGTGGAACGAAATAAAAGGTTATCATTAATAAGCAATTGAATTAAAAAAGAAAAATAGCTTATAGAATATCATATTATTATCCTATATATTATATATTTTACAAACTTGACAATAGGATAGACTATTTTAAAAAAGAGTATGGTGAAAAAGTATTATCATAAGCTAGAGACCTTTTGGTTTCCCCTATATTAAAACTATAACTTGCAGTTTTTGTACTTTTTATCCTTTAAACATGAATGAGAAAAAGACACAATTTTTATTAGGGCTATAACATTTTGTTTTATTTCCTTTTTTAGTGGTGTCTGCTCGAGGCAAAAGCGTTGACAGCATTTTGTTGAAATTTCAAATTGCCTGAAGAGCGGAGCAGAGTTGGTTTTTATTCTTAATGCCATATCCTGATGGTGGAGATGGGGCAAAAAGAACGCTGGATGTTGTAAGGCATTCAATTTTCATCATCTGCTATCTCGGAAATATTTTCGGTCTCTCATGCAGATATGCGTTCGGATATGTACATTGTACAATATTGCATAAATTATTAATGCCAACTTTTATTTATTCCCATTCTCCTTGCCCACATACGTATTTTTACATATTTGAAGACAGTTGGCAGTCGGCAAACAGACGCACACTCGAAAACAAATGCGGGGGATATAGACAGTCAGTCCGACTGTCAGTCATTCAGTCGTCGTTCGTCATATTTGCGTGTTTGCATTTAATCATCGAAAGCCATGCAGTGGCGGTAGCATGCCACGCCCACACTTCTGGGGGCAGACCACAGCCCCCTTTCCGCCCAACTTTTGCGTTATTTGCATTTGCTGGAAGTTATTCTTCGTTGATTCGCTTCTTTTATCCCACCAATATTATTCATTTTATTACTTGAACTGAAAACAAATAATAAAAAAAGAGAGCAACCAAAAGAATTTCGATTATCCAGATAAAGGATGGTTATACTTAACTTAAATATTTCAATGGAGACTTAAATAGCTTAAAGTTGACCAACGAATAAATAGTATAACATGTAATAAATGTCAAAGTTCCAAATGGTCCTGGGTTATAAACTCAGGTTAAAGTGATGGCTGTTATTGATTACCAATTAAATGTTTTTTCAAACTCATCAACAAATTTAAATAAATAAATAGGCTGACAACTTACAATGACTACCTGCAGTACTTTCATAGCAATATTTACTAATTTAAACCTTTAACCACACAGATCCCATCGTTCAGTAATTCCTTATTCTCCTCAATCATACTGACTTCACAAAAAAGCAGTTTCCCATAATTGTCAGTTGACATGATTCAACTATTTTGTTTGCATTGTTACGCAGATTGGCAATTGCTTGCCTCTGGTCATGTCCAGTCAGCTTTTGGTAATCGGAAAAGCTTATCGGGTGGAAAAACTCCCCCAAACCGTATTTCCACAATGAAAACAACTCCATCAATAAACCAGGAATCTGCTCTAGAACACTCGAAATCGAGGCAGCGAAATGAGGACGACAAGTCTGTCAATTAGTTATCATGTTCAGTGTCAGCACAATATGATTTTGATTTAATTTTATGGGTAAAAGGCACGATATGACCCATGGGCGATTCGAAGGTGTAGTTTTGGGGTGGTTAAATGGGTGCAGAGTTCGTATTGCGATAGTGCGGATATACTGATAGTAATAAAAGTAAATCCCACATTCCATATGCTGACCAGAAAAGGAGGAAAGAGTTGAGCAGTGGAATGGGTAATGCAACTGTAATACGGAGAAAAATTTTTGAGTTGGGTAAGGTCTACTTTTCAAATCTTATTAAAATGTTAGTTTTAAAACATTAAAAATATTTTTAAAAATGTAGATGACAATTCATATAAAAAACTAAAAGATAATACATCAATTTTGTTTAAACAAAGTTTTTCTCTCTGTGCCCCAAATGAAAGAGATAGATAGAGGGATTCGGATGTATGAGAGATATACATGGATATGCATTGTATTCCGACTGATCCTTTGTTGCACCGCAAACTGTGTCCAGCATTTTTGCGTGTTTATAAAAAATTAAAAATAAAAATCTCTGCCCAGTGTCCTTGTTGGAAAAACACAGTGCCACGCCCCCAGGATACGCCCACAACCGCCCATTCTGCATGCCACATGCCAGTGCAAAGGCAACCACTGCTTTGTCCACTAGACCATGCCGTATTTTGATTAAACTTGGCTTTTACACTGCCGGCCATCATCCATTGTTGCCACCGCTGTTGGCCATTGTTATTGTTATTCCTGTTGTTTTGCCACCACAGCCAAGGCAACGCATTTGGAATTTGAATTGGTATTTCACTATTTTAAACGTGCCTTTAAAAACTGAGATACAATTTGAAATTCCAATTTTTATATAAAAGAAAATATTTTGGTAATGGATTTCATTAAAAGTTGAAAGGGGCTTTAAATATCAAGTCATCTAACAACAAATGTAATAATATTTTGAGCATAAATTTAATCATAATTTTCTTTAAAAAGAAAATATTTGTATGTTAATAAGTAAAAAATTCTTTGCTTATATTACGGAAGTATTTTTATACATATACGCGTATTTTATATCTTTTGATCAGTGTCTAATATTTTTAAAGAGTATCACACAGCCTTCTTTATAGTCCTCAAAGTTTTTCTTAAACTTTTTGTTTGGGCTTTAGCTTCAGGTTCTGGGCTGGAATGTTTTTGTTTTTCCATTTGCTTTTATTGCATATTTGCATTTTGCATTGTTATTGGCCACGCTTGGTTTTATTTTGTGTGGGAGGAGTTAAAGGAAAAATAGAAAGAGGAGACTCTCCTTTGTTGGTTTAATGTTGCATCCTCTTTCCTATTTCCCTTCATTTTCCACAACAGCCCCACAGTTTTCACAATATTCCAACTCATTCCTTTTCTTTTTTTTTACGGTTGCCCATTTGTTGTGTGACTCTACCTTTGTTTAACTTGCTTTTTTTCTGCTTTTATAATGTTTTTTTTTTTGGGGAATGGGCGGAATGTTTTGCCTACGTTTTTGCAACTATTTGTTTGGTACATGGGCATAAAATAATTTGCAAGTGATTTTCAACATTAACGAGAAGAATGAAGGCATTAAAAATGCAAAAAGCGTTGGCTCATTCATAATGCAAGGGCCAAATAAGAGAAAAGGGGTTAAGGGTGGTGCAACTGCAATTGCATGAATAAAATATACGTGTGGGCAGCGAGGGGGTTGCCATAGGTTTGGGTTTGGCGACCCAGCAAAGCCACTTTAATCAACTCTTCTGCGGTGCATTTCAAAGCAAATGTCAGCCAATCCAGGCGATTCAAGTAAAGCCCCCGAACAAAAGCCGGACAAAACCCAAAACTGAGCTGTCAACGCTTCTCCAATCCAATCCACCAAAACCAGGACCCCCTGTACCCCCCATTTTCCACCCGATTTTCCGACCAGTTCGCCACTCCTTTTGGCACGATTACAAGCTTTACACTCGCTGTTCCTGCCGCTGCCGCTGCCTCTGCTGCATGCAAATCCCTTTTTGACACTTGACCGGTTGACCAGCGCAGGTCAAGCATTTTCCACATGCCACCCATCGCCCACCGCCCACCACCCACTCACCACCCCCCTTCCCCCCCCTCATTTCCTTGATGGCATCGTGGGTGTCATAATTTGTAATCCTGCAGCGCAGCCTGTTTAATTTTCACACCTTTTTGCTCGTCGCTGTAACAGCTCAACTCAAATGCCGGACACACGACCAACGGCGGCTTAAATGGCTCATCAGGACTCTGGGACAACTGGACATCCTGACATCCTGACATCCCTGCACAGTGGAACACTTGACCCCAGCGAAACAAAATTAATAACCAAAAGCAAACTCGAAACTTTGGTCATTACAAAATTGCATTTGTTTGGAGATTAGCCAAAGGGGACATCAAAAGCTGAAAGATGAACAAAAAGATATGTGCCTTTTAGGAAAATCAGTTTCTACAAGAGAGGGCTTGAAATACTTACAAAAAAAATATACCTACATATATATAAGATATTAAAATAAATACATTTAAAAATCAACCTGATAGAAAACGATTATCACCTTATTTTAGTTTTTATTATGAAAAGCTTTTAAAAAAGTAGTAAAACATCGTGTAATGAGTGAGACATTAGGACAAATGGACAAAGACCATAATCATTCAGCATAAAATTTCACATATTTTCTGTCCATCCGTTTGCCACATCTATCGTCAAAGTTTATTTTTTTATGGATTTCATTACAGTTTATGACTGACAAGAATCATCACTGCCGAGTTTCTCCCACAGCATTCGACGGATTTCGGATTTCGGTTTAGCAGGGTTAAGTAGATACATATGCATATCCACCAAATCGTTTAGCATGATAATCGAAATGGATTTGCCCCTCAAGTGTTTGCCCCTTGTCTTCAGTCTGTGTCTCTCTAATGCTGGACCCCCCTCCCCCTACCAAATCTTGCCGACTCAATGGCCTACGATATAAAGCCCGGTTTTGGCAATGCCTCAAACGACAAACTGGCCTGTACTGTAAAAAATATATATTCATTATTATTTAATTTTAAATATATTTTATAGTAAGGATAGTAAATATATTAGGAAATAAAATATTTTGTTTAATATATAAAGAGGCTTCACCATTAAATAATAAAATAAAATATAATTTAAGTAGGTGCATACTTGAAAAAACCTATGTGTAATGAACCTTTTTTAAATTTTGGCAAATGGATAAAACTAAAAAGTGAAAATGTATTCTGTTTTAAATGTTTAGAAAAGTCCTAACATTTAAAATATAAGGTTTACATTAAATATATTCTACTTATACTATTTTAAAGCGATATACATTTTTTAGGATTGTAAATATGTATGTAAATATTTTTATTAAAGACAACTCAACTTTTTTAATAATTTTTGCATTGATAGCAATAAGAATACGACTTTTTAATCGAATACAACCAAATGGTTACCAATTTGGCATTAGTTTTTTCTCTCCGTGGAGAATTCAAGAAATTTTCAATGGCCAGCGAAGGAATTGGAATCGATGGAGGAGAGCGAGGAGGCGGTCTCTTGGACTTGGTGGATGAGGATGTGGATGAGGATGAGGAGTCTGGGTCTGAGCCTGGCGCTCGCCATCATCAAGTTGGCGTGTTTATGGGCCAAGCGGCACAATTAACATGTCGCGGCTTTTAGCGTCTCGGGGCAGCAGAAACAACTTCGGAGGCAGCTTGCACAAAATGACATATGAGGCGCATAATTGAAACTTCAAAGGAGCAGGGGCGGCGTTCGGGGCATAAATTAGGCGGCTGATCGCCCCAGAATGGTGATGTTGTCTCCGCACTGCGAAAGGTGAGGAGTTCCATCCGCGGAGAACAGAACACGGAGACGTCATCGTTTTGGTTCCATTAGCGACGTGTGGATGTGGATGTGGATGTGGAAGTGGCAACAGCAACTGAAACACCGGCAACATTAGCTACGGTAGCCCCCGTCCCGTTTGTCATGCCGCGCCCTTCCATTAACACAACATATATCCATAGTTGCCGTAGTTGTAGCTACATGGAAATCAATAAAAATCCGCGTGTGCGGTGATCTAGCATTCCAAATGGGAACTGCTATGATCTACACTGACCAAAAGTTTAACATTCAGAAACCAAAGGATCTTAAAAGGTATTTTAAAATGCTTTTTCTTTCAAAAATTAATGATGTACCTACTTTCTTACCTTCCAAAATTACTGATATATCTTTAATTTACATAAATTATAATATAGTTTAAATTTTTATTAAATTCAAATAACGAAGATACCAACTGATAAAGCACTTTAAAAATCCCTCTAAATATATTAAAGATTCTCTTGGATTTGGTAGAATTTCCATTGGATTCTTTAAGTTTCAAACCCCTATTTTCCCCCAGTGTTTCCCGTTCAAGTTCAAGGGGAGACCGCCAGCGACAGAGACGGCAACTGTCGCAGAGGGAGATGAAAAATGTTGTCTCATTGTCGGCATTTGTGTTTTCCCCGCCGATTTCCATATTTTACGCCATAAATTAAGCACTTGAGCAGTCCAAATGCCGAACCACTTAAACGGCAAAAGAAAATTCTCAATTGTTGCAGCCAAGATAAGGAAATTGAGCGTTTTGTCTGGGCTAAAACTCCGAACCGGAAGAGGAAAATCCAAAGATACTGCTGGGGGCTGCGTGTGGGAAAAAAGAAAATCAGAGAGATGAAAAGCCCGCAAAGGGCAAGCGAACACGCAACAAATCTGCCGTTTACTTACCAGCACTCGCTGTTTGTTGCACTTGCCATCCCAAAAATCCATATGTGGAGACACCTTCGACCGCCAGTCGAGATCCAGTTCCATCCGACGGACTGTTTTCAGTTGGAGTCTTCCCGGGCAGACACTTTGCTGCAGCTTAAGCACCGCCAGACACGCCAATGGCAAACAAAGTCAATAGCCAGACAAATGAAAAGCTCAGCTCGAGAGCGAAAAACTGTGAGAACCGAATGTCGTGGCCAGGCTCCAGGGAAAGTTCTAAATGATGGAAAAAAGGGAAATCTGGATTTTGAAATACTCTTTTAGAGGAAAAAAATAAACTGTTTTAAAAGAAAAAGTTAAGGATCTAATCAGCATCGTTCCTAAAGTAAAAGATTTACAGTGGAGAAAGTTATCTAATTCGAAGCATTTTTAGAAGGTTATAGTTAACAACATAAAGGCAAAAAAATTATTTGCATCAATAGGAATAATAACAAGACTTAGACAATTTAGAAAATTAAAATGTAATAGCATATTTTAATATAAATTCCGATTTATTGTAATTGTTGTCAGTTTCTAACACCGAAAAATAAAATATACCTACGATGGAATAAATCTATACAAATTTATTTTATTCTTCGAACAGAATGTTTTTATTTTTAAACATATTTATTTTAAGTTATATATGGTGGTTACCTTTTGTGGAAGAATATTAATGGTATTTTATTTACTAAGAAATCATACAAATAATTTGAAACATTTAATTTTTTAGACCAAGATCAAATTAAAAATCACAAAATAAATCAGTTCTACAGAAAATTCAATGTGCTCTGCCTTAAAAAGTAGAGCATAAAACGGTTCATTCCGCACGAATGAGCATCTTGGTTCAGGCCAAGTTATCCAACCCAGCCAACTCACCCAAGCCAACTCACCCAGCGATCCTGGCCAAAGGAGCCCCAAACAGAAGCAAATGATTCGTTGTGAGGGAAAAGGAAGAGCTAAAGGAAGCCCTAGCGAAGCGTAAACATTTTACACTTTTGTGTGCAATGAAAGCGACGCCATCTTGATGTGGAGCTGAATGGGAATGGGGATATGGCCATGGGGGAATCCATCGGAGAAACGGGTTCCAGAGTCACCCGAAGGACTATAAAGTCATTTGAGCTATGCCTCACACCGAAACCGGGCTTCTTCTCTTTTTGAGCAGCCTTTCACTTTCTTATCGCGCCTTCTGCAATTTGTCATAAATTTAGCAAGTTATAGGCCAGCTCGTAAAGTGCATGAAAAATGCGACAAAAAAAATGCAGCTAAATATAAATAAAACATGCTGAAGAGTTGGGGGAAAACTGAAATTTCGTTTGCTGCTTAGATAGCAACTAAGTGTGGTTCGGTTGGCTGGTGGTTTCTGGTGGTTTCTGGTGGTTCCTGGTGGCTCCTGGCGGTTTCTCTGCATCCTTGCCAACCCGTAAGCCAAAATGCAAATGTAAAGCAACACCTCGTGCCTCTTTTGCCACGCCCACCACGCAAAACATTTGCATTAATCATGTTTGCATTGCATTATGCAGCAGCATACAGTGGCAAATGGGCGGCGGTGAGGGGGAGTTGTGGGGCTTAAAGCCCCTTAGCACACACTCCAAAAAAGGGGGGGTTGGTCGGTTGGTTTGAGTTGGGTTTCCCATGCGAAGGACTGAAACTCATGCATAAATATTTTTTTTGCATAAACAAAAGTGTTGAAAATGCAATTTGCCCCGTCTGTGGGCAGAGGGGGGCGTGGCAGCAGGGGTATTCTGCGGCACGATGCTTAGTGTGAGGTCAAGCCCACAATAAAAATACAGAAAAATAAAATATACATATGTGAGTGCGGGTATGATGGCAAAACAAGAAAGCTACAAATATGAGGTTAGAGAAATGTTTTATGAACCTCACACTTGGGGATCTACACTGAAAGGACTAACATTGCAAAATATTTTCTAAAAATATTAAGTAATATTCAGTAAGAAAATTCTAAAAATAATTGTGGTAAAATGTCAAATGTAGCTAAGATATTAAAGTGACGTCCAATCTTTAAATGACTCTATAAATTGTGTCTGCTTTAATGAATGTTTGGCTTAAGTACTTTTCCAAGTTATTAAAATGTTCGCCACAAAAGTCTGTACTTAATTTCGTATTTGCTGCATACCACAATCGTTTCTCCATTGTTAATTCCCCGAGGAGAAATAAAAAAGTATTCTTGTCTAAAAAAAAGAAAAGGAAAGCAGAGCTTTTCCGTTGAACTCTTAGCTTCTGCCCATGGACATTGTCCCCAGGCCAGAAGAAAAACGACGCGGCCTATGCGGCGTATGCGTATGTTTCGAGTCCACATTATGTATACGCACAGGGGCACCATTCCCCCAAGGGGGGTGGCAAACGGGGGGCAGACACATTTATATGGCAAACTGTTTTTAATGCTTTTAATGCGCCAAAGTGTTGTTTCATTTTCATTATTTGCACAAGCTGCCACACATTTAAATGCCAGTCCTCCCCTCTGGCTGCTTCTTTTTGTTTTTGTGTGTGTGCAGCTGTTGAGCTATAATCATAATTTCATAAAGCACATTTTCACAAAAGCTTTCAGCACCCTAAACTGCATTGTAATTACAACGAAAGCGCTGGCAGGCGAGGCGAAGGGATTGGACATTCCATGGGTGTTGCAAAGGGGGTGGCAGGTGGGGCTGATGTACTGCCACCACCACAACAGAGGACGAAAGGACCCGCCGTACGACGCGCATATCTCGTTGCTGCGCCAACGTCAAGGAGCGAAAGGATAACGATAACCAACATGTCGGTGGTTCGTTGTTGGTTCACAGCTGAGTTGTCAGCTCAGCTTTTTCGCCATTCTATATCATGCGGTATTATAATACTATGTTAATATTAAATATCTCGAAAATATCATTATTATACTTTCTTAAAAATGATTATAATGGTGAATCAATCGAGTTACTAAGCAATCACTACAACATTTTTAATAATTTCGTTAAGATTCTATAACAATATTCTGTTATTTCTTTTATTCCTAAGAAAGAAAGTGTTTCCTTGGTATATACATTTTGCTTGTAAACTATTTTACAATCTCTAATAAAATTCAATAAATCTTGTGATCTTATTTTTTATGATAGCTTATTACTTTTATTATTATATCATATCATTATGATTGTTGTATATTATTTAAGTATTTCACTTTTATAAAATTATTTTCGAGTTCCATAAAAAAACTTTTATTTAACTATTATTATTATTATTATATTATTACATTATTATTGTTGCATATTAATTAAGTATTTCATTTTTTAATAAATTATTTCCCAGTTCCATAAAAAATATTTTATTTAAATCTTGATTTCTTCAGTTGCCTTTCGTAAGGATCCGATTTATTCCCTATGAAAACCTGGTTTGGTGGAATAAAGGGGTTAGTATGAGAGATGGGGGCACCTCCGGTTTACACTTGTTGTTGTTGCTGTTGGACCTCGATCCATATTCCCCTCTTTCACCCTCCCCCCAGCCCCCCTTTCACCCTTTTACCAACTCTGTGTGTGTTGCGTGTTGATTTCAACGCATAAATATTTCAAAAGGTTCAAACAAAATGGCGTCGACGCGCAATAAATACCAACGCTATGCATGTGAGTTTGTGTGTGTAAGAGAAGGACCTGCTTGTGTGTGTGTGTAAACGTAACCCTCTCTGGCCGTGTAATAAAAGTGAATTTATGCAATATTTCTGCGCCTTTGTGCAAATAACATTTGTAATTCAGCGTAACAACAACAAGCAACGAGGAAAGTGTCCTCGCCAAAGTGTTTGTTATGCTAATGAGCTACCAACAAGGCATTACGCCCGATCCTATCGAGTACCATTGCTGGAAACACGAATTTCAACGCTGAATCTATTAAATATAAATTAAAATATTTGCCCAAAAATATTCATCAAGAGACATTTCACCGAAAAATGCATAATAAAGATTTTACAAAAGGCCAGAGGGGGAAATTTTGGAAAATGTTGTTCGTTGTGGGGCTTAAAGAATTGACAAATGGGCAAGCCATTAAAAATGATTTATTTATACGAAATGTACAAAATTTAAAAAATATGGTATTTAAAATGCCCTTTTTAAAAAAAGCAAAGCTAAAAATACGTTTGTGGATTTACCATTAACAAGTTGTATATTTATAATTCATTATTATAGCTGTTAGAATATAAAACATTATATTTTATTTTTAAATATATTTTATATTTACATTATTCTTTTAAATTACATTTTTCTTTATCATCTTCATCTTTCTTTAATGTTCTTAAAAGACATTCGGCGGTACTTAACAAATTAATGTGCAAATCTTCAGTTCCCAATGCAACGTCTCACAGACACCCCCACAACCCTTACTTCTTGGACTTTCTGACTCCGACCATTTCGAGCTCAGCTTTGAATTATTGCAACACTTGTTCCCTGTCACCACAAATGTTTGTCGAAGGGTTACGGTGCCATGGTACCAACACCTGGGTACCGGGCGAAGAACCGACCGAAGGTAAAATGCTGGTGACTTTCAGTGCTAGTTACAGCTTAAAGAACCAGGAGAAAAATAGCAAAAAATAAATATCAAAAGCAGAACAATGGAGGCGGGAAAACAGCTAGCCATAGCCTCGGGCGGTTCGCATAAGTTAAAAATGAAGTAAAATAGGGAAAAAGAGGTGTTTTCCACTTGCTCAAGAGGGAAAAAGCAGAGAGGCCTACAAATGTCATTCAAGCGCTTGGTTGCACAGAATGGAAAGGGCAAAAAGGAGGGGTACACTAAGAAAAATGTGATACATAATATGTCGAAGAAATATATATTAGCTAAACGATAATTAAAAATATTTAGAAAGATCAAGTACTAATAATATGTTCATTAAGAGTTAAAACTTGAATAAGTCTAAAGTGACACGAGTTGTATTATATAAAATTATTTAGACTTCATTGCGTCGTATTTTTTTTCCATGTAACACCCTTGATGAGGATGGTTAGAAGATGTTGGTCTCCTCAAGTGCCAATGGTTTTCCGCCTTTGGCTTTTGGTCGAAACGGAAATCCATTAGGTTTACCCCATTGTGTCCCGCTATTCAACCTCTCAACCGCTGCAGTTTGCATTTGTGTGCAAAGATTTCCGTTTGACATGGCACAGACCCCCCTTACGCACCACCCTCTTAACTCTTCGCAGGCCTACTTCTTAACCCTTTTCCAATCTTCACAATCTCAAAAGCGTTTTGCATTCATTTTGATTTCGACCGAACCACCGGTTTATGCGTTTCTATTAGCATAAATCAAAGTTACTCCAAGTTAGGCATGATTTTATCCAAATCTATTCCGCTTGTAAAACACATGGAGGAACTGCTTTGGAAACACCTTTCTCTTGGCAAAAACAAAATATGTATATATTCGAAACCAGAAATTCGAAACGCTACAAAGCGAGCCTGATGAAAACATTAACATTATAGCCGAGATTTTTTATTGCTACTTCAATTTTTGATGGTTGCTTGCGCAAGCTGGAGATGCTCTTATCTGGTTGTGGGGTGTTATGATTATTTTGTGGGGAATATAAAAAGTTTAGGACAAGATCAATATAAATTTAAAATTTTTACCACAGTATAGAAGCTTTGACCTTTTTTGTCAATATATCTACAGTGATATTATTGTTTATATAAGTGAAGAAACCATATATTATATAAATATATTATTATATGATATATAAAAGCCTTCGAATAATAAGAGAATTAAGTATCCTACCTTACTTAACTCCCTTATTTCACTGCTTTGATTGTGTCTTATGATAAATAAACATTTTTTTTCGGGAATGCGCATTCGAGAGTACCATAAAATTCGTTAAATATTCGCCGCGACAGACAAGAGACAATCGTAAAAAAACATAAAACAAAAAGAAGCCTAATACAACACACAAATCGTTAATGACGAAGTATTTGTGTTGTTTTTTAATTGCCCGTTTCGTGGCTTGACAAGCTCTGGGAAGTTGATGAATTCGCGACGCCCGCATCGGTCAACAACATTTACATTTGGCCAGGTGGAAAGGGCGGGGGAAAGGGGCTCAAATACCCACTGGAGTCACCTGTTTTTTTTGGGTTGGCAGGAAATGCAGCGCCGCTCGTCAGTGTCAGTGTCAAAAGTCCGACTTCAGACTGAAGGCATTACAGAAATATCTTGATAACTCAATCTCCGAATCTTAAAAGGGGGGAGGATACCGCGGTAAAAACGCCAGCGTCATGGAAGTCAGCCTGTCAGTCAGTTGAGATCGCAGCGGATCATGACTTGGGAATATTACCACAAAGTCGTGGTCACAAAATTGGCTTGATCGGTGCCGGCTTGAAGTCAATTTGCAGCGGCTTAGACCCACCGATCGATCGATTGGCATCAGTCTGACTCTCATCTGACTGAACTCGGGAAAACTGACTAAATGACTGACGGACTAAATCACTCCACCAAGTACTAAGTACCTGGGGATGAGGGACAAACGAACCGCGAAAGTGCCTCACAAAACATATGGCACACAATTATCCAACTGACAGTGACGATGTGTTAAGAAATGCCAAAATACTTGGGTTTTTTGAAGATCGAAGACTAGTTGTTACTGTGGTTAAAAAATATTTCAAAAATATTTTAAAGATCATATTAATGTTGTATAGTCTTCAAGTAAGATTTAAAATATATGTACTTATTAATTTCAAAATTGGTTAGATGGGTAAAGTTAAAACATCTAAGTTAATACTGGGCTTATAATTTTACCATCTTTATATATGTAGGAACTATAACAGCAGTTTTTAATATCTTATAATGTATTACACCCGTTGGATACCCTTTTTTTCACCTGTTATAAACAATGGGTAAAGTTAAAGTCAATACTGAGTTGATAATTTCAGCATTTTCATATAGTAGCCATAACAATAGTTTTTAATACCTTATAATCTAATATACCCGTTGTATACCCTTTCCTTTCGCCTGTTATAAAAACACACACCGAATATGAAAATGATGAAGGAAATAAATGGGAAATCTGTGGTAACCAAAGGCCAGGGACGCGGACTGGAACTTGGACCCGTGGATCCAGCAACAGATCCCAGAGAACTAGTGGCGGCACATGGCGCCCTCTGTGCGGCATTTATCATGGGGCCTCCAGTGCACTATATTTAGACGACGGGCTAATGGATGCGGCAGGGAGAAATAGAGAGAGATAGGGACAAAGAAAGAGAGCGAGAGGGAGGGAGATCCGATCCGGCACAGGCCACACTTTCAAATTCATATTTATTGTCTAGGCTGCGGACTGAGTGCATTTTTATATATGGCAGTCCATTTGCCGCCGACTCTCCCACCAGCTCCGTGAACCAAAATAAACAATAATTGAACCTGCACGGTGAAAAAGTTTAAATAAAATTAGCAGAATGATTGTTGTAATTGTTATCATAAAAATATTAAAAGATAATTATATGTTTACGAGATTACAAAATTTTAAAAATATTTATATAGATAGCACAACTCTAAATTTCCTTTTATACTTCTTATGGGTATTACAAAATCCATATATTCTAATATTTAAGAACACCATATCTTAGGTGAAATAAACATGTGTTTACCTATGAGTAACTTCTATTTTTTTTCCGTGTAAAAGCGGAAAGGAAATCGCATTGTACTGCAATCTGGGGAAACAGGCGAGGAGCCGTGTAGGCTGTGAAATGCGTGGCATTTTAAAAGGTTCCACATTTTGGGGGTCAAAAAGTCGGGGGCTAATTGCATTGATTAGCTGACGGCGCGTTTTGCCTCGCATCAAAGTCGCCTCGCCAGGCAGAAAAATGCTGGGGCAACAGTGGGTTAAGGGCGGGGGGTAAGGTGCCCCTCCGGAGACGGAGACTGAGGCAAGTCAGCTGTCAGTCAAGTGGCGACATGTTTACTTGGTTGGCAGTCAAAAAACGGAAAAAAAATAAAAAACCCTTGCCCCTTTGAAGCCACAAAAATAAAAACCCGTAGAAAGAAAGAAGAAACCAAGCCGAAAAAAAATACGGAAACGTTTGAGCAACGCCGCAAATGAAAGGAAAATATTTTGTTGTTTGCATTCATATTTCAATATTTTCCTCTGATGGTTATTGGTGGTGTGAGATGTTATTAGAAGAGGCTTGAATTCCAATCTACCGAAAGATCGGTGGAGTAAAAAGAGCGGTGATCAAAGGTGAGCGACGGTGGACGGTCGATGGGCAGTCGCCTAAAGCCGCTGGCGATGCCAAATTGACATAATGTGGCGTTTAACAAATTCCCAAACAATGCACATCCATCAAAAGTTCTACGGCTCAGATCAGGGCTGCACAGGCGATTAGAAGATTATAATTCATTTGGAGATTTTTTTAAATGATATTATTTTCAAACGAAAAGCAGTTTACAGGACTTTTTTAATATATTAAAACCTAAGAATGTTTTTTTTCTCTCCATGAATTTAGGAATATATTTAAAAAAGTTTTATAGTTCGAAAATCCAAAAACAAGATTTCTATTTTAATAAAAAAAATATTTTACTCAAAAACATTTTAAGAGAACTTAAAAATTTTAATAATTTTTATATTGACAATGAATTTGTATATAAATTATATTGAACAAAAGTAATCCTATAATACTTAAGCCTTTCTACCTAATTTGTTCTATTTTTCCCAGCCCTAAGCCTTTTGAAAATTCCCCTTCGATTGAGTCATATCTACAGAATCACCCAAAAGGCGTATCTTTTTGGAGGGGCAGCTGCATTGGCGATCGGCGTACGATCACATCGATAGATAAACCGCAGCCAAAGCCGAAGAAGGTGTAGAAAAAGTAAATGACATAATGCAGCATCATCACGGATGGTTGGATGGATAGATAGATGGATGGATGGATAGAGGGCTGATCGTCGGATCGGCAGACAGGGCATTAGGCTAATCGGATGGCCGGTGGGTCACCCAGACAGATATTGTAACACCAGAGAGATAAGAGCAGCAGAACAAAAAGTGCCGCCTTTTGTCGCCATCGCAACGCTTTTCACGCCTCCGCCAGCCTCCAGATATTTCGCTCCCCCCGAATCC
Organism: Drosophila subpulchrella; assembly: GCF_014743375.2. Lineage (NCBI taxonomy): Eukaryota > Metazoa > Arthropoda > Insecta > Diptera > Drosophilidae > Drosophila > Drosophila subpulchrella. The sequence goes on along the minus strand of NC_050610.1, from coordinate 19,741,525 downwards.
GTATCTGCATGTGGATGTGGACAAGTATCTTTGTATCTTTGTATCTCGGCATCTGTGCATCATCCCAGTGTGTTTGCCCAAAGATGCGTTAAATGAGGAATAAGCCGCTTTTGTAGTGAGCATGAGCGCCTTAAAGGGCCCAAGAGCTCAGGTAAATCTGTTTAGAGTTTAGAGTTTAGTGTTCGCAGGCCACAAAATGGCCGAGAGCGGCGCTGTAAATTCGATTTGCATTTGGGCCAAGGGAAAGCCAAGGGAAATCCAAGGGAAATCCGCCAGTGCCCGTGGCCTAATGCGTTAATCACTTTTCGAAAGCGTCAATTGAATGTCGCGTGCCAGGAACTCGGCAATTTTGACGGGGGAAATGAGATCCGAATCGAAATCGAAATCAACTACGAAATCAACTGCTCTAATAAATTGTCGCCCGAATGATTTGTGGTATGGAAGTTCCTTGGGGTGACGCCTTGCACTTGTCCCTCAATTCGATCCGAGAATCCACCCATCTGCATCCATCCGCTGGCGAATGGCCGCCACGTGTGCTGGACAATTGTTGTTTATACTAACAATTTGTGAGGCAGGAAGATGAACATTTAGCTGGATAACCCAATCCTCTTGCCACGGCTGATTGCCCGCCAATGTGGCCTATTGTTTTGTTACTTTTTTCCCCCTCCCCTGGTGCAAGTCACGTGGATCCTGCACGTGCCGCTGGCCACCGATGACGATGACTGCGATGATGACTCCTCCTCGTTTTAACTCCCCCGGGGAGACACTTCCACTTCCACAACCACTTCGTCTTCGGTGGGTCGGCGGTTCGACGGTTCGGTGGTTCAGTGGTTCAGTGGTTGTTGCTGCTACGCTTCATTCCGCTTTCATTATAAGGCACGTGTGCCTCAACTTCCTCTCTAAAGCACTCAGAAAAAATGTTTGTACTAACTTGAAAATAACTTGAGTTGCTTCAAATACTCTCTATAAAAAAGAAACATTCTTTTAATTAAAAATTATTAATTTAATAAGCTTTACGAAAATCTAAGTAATTGTAAACACTCTCCTTACAAAATAATACCAAAACAAATAAATTTTTCATTTTAACCTTATGGACAACGAAATATTATCGAAAATAATGCAATCAGCTTAAAAACAACTTAAATAGTTAAAAATACTCTTATTACACAACAATTTAATAAAACGTTATGATAGAAGAAAGAACTTTTTTATCCTACAACGAAAAATTATATGACAGTCTGAAATAGTTTGGGAAATGCGTAGGAACGTTTATCAGAACTCTATAAAAAACATTTGTTATAAATAATAAAAATTGTCATTATTGTATTTTAATTCAATTGGATGTTATGTGACGATTTATTAATAGTTATTGGCTTACATACATTGTCAGCCGATAAAATAAAGTGCTAAATTTTTTCCAAGTGTACGACCTTTCGCTTCCTTTTCTGCAACGCTCTTTTTTTGTGTCTTTTTTTTCTCCGCCAGTTAACTTGCAGGCGTTGATCCTTTGACTTTTGTGCTCAACACTTTCGCTTCACTTCGAGGATTCGCGTTCGCCTGAGGCCTGGGAAATTGTTTTCGTCCATATTGCTCGTTTTTGTCACGCTGCGTGTCCGGCGCGTGCACCACCCCCTCCGCCGCCCACCGCTTTTCCAACCCCTCCCCCATTTTCCGCGTCAACCGTTTTTTATGCGGGGCGTGTAGTGTGGCTAATATTTTCCTGTCGGGCAATCGCATGGCAGAAATTTACTCATTACCATCTGCGGGAGGTGTTGTATGGAGAATGGGATGTTAGGGGTTTTGGGACACATGCGGTGCACTTGCAGCGGTGGCCAATGTTTATGATGATTGAATGGGAGGTTTGCAACTCGAGTCCGGGTCACAGGTTGCCTGGGAAAATTGTTGATGGGAATTACCAACGATGGGAACTGCTCGAGGGGAGAATTACCAAAATTTGGCCAGCTCATGGAAAATGTTTCTATTATAAGTGCGGATGACTTTTTGATTTTGTGTAAGTAACTTTTGCTAATAGAACATAAGTTCTCTTTATTTTTGGTTAACTAAAATCTTAACAATTAGGGGTTGAAAAGAAACAGCAGGGACACTTTCGAGTTTGAAGTCAAATTTAATAGTCACAATAGTCAATTCCGCTGTTGGTCAAATATTATCTTGATTTGAAGAAAGAAAGTCGGCGGGTTGTCTAATTTTAATAAACAGTATTGTATTTTTCGTTTTCCCACAGTATCTTAGATTTTCAGAGTATTGTGGTACAATAACATGAAAATTAAATTTTCTTTTGATTTTTAATTTCGAAATTTCAATTGGATAAGTATTTCCATTTATTAACCAAAGAACAATTTAATATATAACCTCTAAGGGATTTTGTAAATGTTATCAGAATTTCATCTGCTGCATTCAATTGTTTGGTAATACATTTTATTTCACCTTTACCTAAAATTACCCTATCTTAAATATAATATCGAATTACCTAACGTATTTTTTAGAACAATTAGCGCCACGACAACTCCATTCAAAACAACTAAAAGATCAATTTCAAAGCACTCAAACATCTCAGTCAAAGTCATGCGAAGACAATGATGGTAATCCATTGAGAAACCCTTTTGTAGTCTAGGTAGGAGTTATTAGCCAGGACCAACCCCTACCACACACCCTTCCACCGATTTTGGCAGGACAATAAAGCAGCATGAAACACAGGCACTTCCTAGACGGGTGATTTATAACTGATTACGCATAGAGAGACAGTGACAACAAGACAGGTAGGGAATCGGGAAAGCGGCCGAAGGAACACCATATAGGGGCTGGCATTCCACAGCCATGACGCAATTGACAAGCCAAAAGGAAGACCGAGCCCTGGCCTGGTCGAGCGATCCTCCCCAGGAGCGGTAATGAAGTGGGTGCGCTCTGCTGACGCCGCCGGCTTATTGCGGTTGACGGTTGACGGCGACGCGGTGGGCGATCATTAAACGCTTGTTCCACGGTCAGCGATCAATGCCTCCTTTCCTTCCCTTACACGGCTAGAAAATATTTTTTGTAAATACAATATTTTAAGAATTTTTCAATTTTTCAAGTAAACAAAAAATATCAAATATTTCTATGTTACATTCATTCATTACATTTACCAGAAAGATAGCCATCTTTAGTTGGCCGTATTTATAAAGCCCTAAAGCTTAATACTTTAAGAACATTTGTCTAAAATATATATCTAATGGTTTCGAATTTGTCCCCTTCTCACGGCGGTGCCAACGTCGTACTTTACTTTGTAATCATTTTTTAAGATGATCCCTTTAAGAAGGAAACTAAAAACATTTTAGTAAATTTGATGCAAAGAATATATATTGTATTAGAATGTTTTTATAACTTTTATAAATTTAATCTGATTTTTAAATAACAATGTGAATTAGTTTAGAAAAATATATTAAAGTAGCATGACTATCATCATTAAGCTAAGATTGTGTAATATTCTTTACTGTATATATTTAAATATAGTCGTATAATAAATCACCATAGTATTTTCCTCTCTGTACAATCTTTTACCCACTCCCTCTCGCTGTCTTCTACCGCTTGTCGCGCCGCATTGATTGTGACCAATAAATACGCAATTGATTTCGGGCTTCTGGTATTGCATGGCCATTCTGGGCCGCAGTCTGGACTCCGCAGTCTGGAACTGAAATTCAGGCCAAAATCCAGGTAGGGCAGCGCCGACTCGACTTCTTATCAGCTCGGGACGCGAATTCCTGACGTGCGGACAACCTTAAGCGTTCCTTAAGCACATTAGAGGCCAGCGACGGCGACAGAATCGGAGACGAGATCGGAGACCATGGAGGGACTATGGCTGGGGACACGGATCCGAGGTCGCCTCTTTATGATTTATGGCGCACATGAGCGATCGCCGCTGGCAGTCGGTCTCGCACTCTTATCGACAGCTCACTGTAAGCAGCTTAGCCCGACGCATTTCTCCTGCACTTTAAGTCGGGGAAAAGCTGCCCGAAAAATATAAACAAGGAATGTGGGGAACAAAGATTGGTATAACATTTCATAAAATGTTCAAGAGTTCCAAAAATAAATTACGGATATTATGAGCAAAATGCATATATCAACATTATATTGTACATGTACACAGAGATAAATATTCAAGTGCATTGTTCTTGAATTGAGAACATTCTTTCTTGAAAACCTTGTAAGTACATTTTGGTATCTATGTTCTCAATATTAGATCAAAATGGTGAGAAGAGAAAAGATAAATTGAGTTTATTTAACAACTTTTTAATAAGTATACGTACACAGAGATAAATATTCAAGTGCATTGTTCTTGAATTGAGAACATTCTTACTTGAAAACCGTGTAAGTACATTTTGGTATCTATGTTCTCAATATTAGATCAAAATGGTGAGAAGAGAAAAGATAAATTAAGTTTATTTAACAACTTTTTAAACAATGTAAGTAAGGCCAATTCAACTTGATTCAAGCACAATGAAAACATTTTTAACTTCTAAATGTTCTTTCTATTTTAAAGTACATTTTAGACTAAGATGGAAACGTAAGAATGCTCTTTGTGTAAATAATAAGGTAAAATAACAATAGCCAAAATCATTAATGACAAAGGCCTTAAATATTTAATTTTTACATTATTTTTCAAAACTCTAAGCTACAAACTTTTAGTTAAAATAAAAATACCCTTCGGAAGAGTAATGGAAAACTGCGAAATGGAGTAAGGAAAAACTGTGTATACTCCTGCGGCTTTTCCGCAAAAACGTGCATAAATTGTCTGCGGCAAACGGAGGAGCAGCAACAACATTAGTGACTTGTAAGCGCAAATGAATAAATTATTGAGAGCCAAGCACACAGCACACATACAGTGCGTGCAAAAAGCAAAGACTCCTTTTGAAGTCGTTTTTCCCTTCTCTGTGGGCGAGTGCCATATGGTGGCTATTTTTGGTGATTAAGCAGATGATACTCGGGACGCATAAAAACCGGGCAACAACCAAAAACCGGCGACCCAAGTCCAAGTTCGTGTGTGCAGCAAAAAGTTCAGCGTCATTTCAACGACTAGGATCATAAATTTACTAACCCCAGGGCAGAAACCCAGGCCCAACCCATAAGGGAAACCCCCTTTAACTGCCGGAGTTTAGTTCGAGTGGAGTTCCATTCCGGATTCCATGCCCAGGCAAGTATCCAGGCTTAAAATGGGAGTGCAGAGAAAAAATGTGCAGGAAAAATCAGCCAGAGAGAATCAGTAAGGCAGAAATGTGTACTGTAACCAAAACGAACCCCTGAAAAAAGTTAAGACACTTTAATGGCAGTTCTAATGCTTAGCTTCCTAAGGGCTTTCCTTTCCCACTGCGATGTGTGGAAACTTTCTGCAGGGAAAGTGTCTGAGATCGTTTGGCGAACTTTTTCTAAGGATTTGCTCGGTGATTCATAATGAAATGGCTGCGTGTATGCCAGAGAAGTATCCTTGTTGAAAAGTTTATTGAAATGGGAATAGAATAAAGTGTGTGAAAACATTTTCGAGGAAGTTGGTTCGGGCCTTCCATGTATTGTTGTGCAGGCGGAATTTTAAAAAGATGTACGGGATAATTTCCAGAAAGGTGTTTGGTTCCCTTCTTATTAAAAATCGTGCTTGTTTTAAAATATTATGGCTTAAATTCTTTAGAAAACCACGTTCTTTTTTGTATATTACAAATAAATCCCTTCACACTCTTTATTTTAAGCTTCAACGAGATCTTCAAACAATAAAAACTACAATTGAATTGCTTCGATTTCAGTGGTTAAATTTAGCCGGCTTGTGCTACCTTTTCGATCCAAACAGCAGCTGCCGGCTAAAGATCTTCAGTTTGCAGTCGTTGACATGAGTCATGTATCGATATAACCATATAACGCCACAGTGGTGCACTCCACTTACAAAACTGAGAAAAAAAAGGGGTGTGGGGGCCAGGGGAACAAGGAAAAGGCAACCCCTTCTGCTTTTCGAAACAGAAAATTATGAAGTGCCAGCGACAACAACGGAGCCGCCACTTGAAATCCATTAAATATTTGTAGAAACCAATAAAAGCAGAATGCCAATGGAATATGTACGAAAAGTACACATATACAAAAACCACAAAAACGGCAACTGTGCCGCTCGAGAATCGGAAAAGAGAAGGGGTATGGGGAATGGGTTTTGGAATCGGATTCGGAATCGGAATTGGAGTGAGAGAGGCCACAAGGACCCTTAAAGGATAACACGCGACTGCGCTGAACGGCAGCATCAGTTGTTGGCACTCGGATCTGAAGGATCTCCGAAATCAAAAGTGTGGAAATTATTTCAGTGTGTTGAAAAGTGTGCCACGAACAGCTGTCACAGGACGCGATATCCTTTGGTCAGTCGATCCTCGCGTCAGCTGCAATCCCGCTACATTTAGAATCGGATTTCAAGAGGCGCCACGTATCTCGATATCTGGAATATGTCAGCACACTTCGTCTACGCTTCGTATTGCAATACGTTCTCTTTAATTTTCTAGAGATAAATCTATTTTTACTGCACAAGAACTCAGAAATAACCTGAATATAAAGTTTTAACCAATGCGATTTACACAAAAATATTTTATGTAAATACTTAAAGATTAAAAAATCATTGTAAATATTTTAAAAAAATTAGCTAAGAATATTACGTTCCTAAATAAACTTTAATTATTTAATTATTTCCCTTTCATCCTCCTTTGAATGAAAGCCTTCAATTTACCAATAAATCTTTTTATGAAAAATGAAAACCATGTTTCACTGCTATCAAAATTTTAACGAATTTCACTTAGTAGTATGTTCTTTTGAAATATTTTCTACTCCATAATTATACCTCTGGTCATCAAAAATGTCAACATTTGTTTCATATTGCGACATTTCCCTATAATTTTCCAGGGCCTAATCTACTTACATCTCCGTGAAATCTTATCAATCAGCTTCAGCGCTCAAATCACAGGGCCCGTGATTATTATTGGGATTACGATTAAATATTCCCCCGTATTCAATTTGCGGATCACGCAGCGAAAATTCCTTGTTGCTCACTTTAAGCCACTGACTCGAGGCCATTAATCAAACTATTAGCAGTAAATTTTCGGCCTCCACCCACACAACCACCCCAGAACTCCCCCAAACACACCCCTTTTTGGAGTGGAAGTGCAAAAAAGACTTCGCCACGGCTGGGCAGAATATATTTATGGATTCGGGACTACACTTCGGAACATACGCGATAATCACGATAATGCATCCTGTAATCAACTAATAAGGCTCATCTAGCCGCAAGGACATCCCTCCCAAAAAAATAAGGAACACAAATATCAGGGGGTGGTCCTGAAAATTGAATTTAACGCGCAATATTTTGTGCATTTTCCATGTTCGCTGTCTGGGCTCTGGGATCTTACGGTCTATGGTTCTTGGGGTGCTTGCCGAAAATGCAATTCATGTGTTTCTGTGTACACAAAAGTTGAGAGTGAAATTTATGACTCGATGCGCAGGCTTTTTCCGCCCCTTCGAAGTCCAAATAGAGGGGTGCGCGTTGACTGCGGCCAGCCTCAGTAGGATTTTATTGGAAGGGGTCGGGGGTTACAGTGGGGTTGGAGGTTACGCTATCAGTCCGGCACACATGTCACGAAAACCAAGTACCGAGTCCAGTAGAGATGCCACTAAATCCATCGCGATCCTGATTGAGTAAAATATGTTCCGATATTCGATACGCCTATTTGTGCGGATTTTCAAACACGATACTATTATGTTTTGCCGTCAGTAAGTAAAGGATTAACTGGAGATTCGGTTGTGGAAATAATGATAATGGCAGTGGCTTACAATAAGCAATGAATGTGCTAAATTTACTAACATATTAGTGATGATTTATAATCTGAATAATAAATAAAGCCAGAAGTATTTATCTAAAATTATCTAAATCTTAAGCCATTTATTTTAAAATTCAAAATCACAATAAAACTGGTAAAATGCAAATAAAAGTTGTATAGACAACATTTCGATAAAGCTGAAGTGAACAAATTGATTTAAATATTTCTTATAATTTTCCCATATGACATCAGACAATGCTCAATCAAGTTTGCTGGCCAGACACAAATTCACATCTGTTTTCCACCGATCAAGCCAGATGCCCCCTATTAGCCGGGAATATCTCCAACAAATGACTTATATGCCATCAAAGAAAACTGAATTTTTACCTCCTCTAACCCCTCTTGCGCGCCAGTCTACCCTATTCTTTTTATTTTATTTTATTTTGGTCTTGTCTGGGTTACAATTTACATGGAGTCGGCTTTGTTATCAAAACGAAAATTTGTTCGACGATAAGACGCTACAAGCTGCAGGAAAAAAAGAAAGAAGAGCTAGCCGGCTGCGGAAAGAGAAAGACGAAGAAAGGGAAAAGAGAGGTAGAATCTATTCAAATGAGACCCGGTCGAGAGGCAGAAATTAGGAAAGGTATTAAGATAAAATTGGGCCACAAGCAAAGAAAAACACGCCCTGCAATGGCGACTCTGGAGCGGAGGTCCGAAGAAACCGAATCACCTGGAGAGATATGCACACGAAGGTGGGTAGGTCTCTTATTCTTCGGGGCCTCTCTTTCTTCTCCCGTCTTCGCGTTCTTCGGCTTTGTGTGCGTGCCGGAGTCTTTCGATTGCATTGGCGCCATGTTTATCTAATTTGGGGACATTTATGCATGGCATTCCGCGCGGTTGTTTATAGGTTCGGTTAAACCTGCACTGATAACACTCCATCGGTCCGGGCCCGGGTCCGAGTCCCCGAACCCAGATCCAGTCCCGAAACCCTCTGACTCACCTCAAACAATAAAAACCGAGCCGAACAGAACTCAACTGCGGCAAGGTGAGCTGAACTCGGGCCTGACAATTAAGCGACCCGACGGCGTCTGGCCTTATAAGCATATATATATGCGCAAGTACGTATAAACACACTCGGAAAAATAGGTAACCGGAAATTCAATGGACTTACATTTCTAAATTTTTCCAAGGATTTCTGGAGATTAACTTCGTATCATAAATATTATATAAAAAATGTATCAATACTATATTAGTTATTGTAGTCAATCCTCGATCCTTAAGTAGTTATAGTCTATAAAACTATGGATTGACTTAGGTACAAATTAGTTAACATTTTAGCAAAACAATTTTTAAACAATCAAATGTCACTTTATAACGGATTTAAAAAAAATGATTTTCCATTTAATCCGAAGTCTACTAAAAAACTATTGCCAAAACATTTAAAGTAGACAAGAAAAATATTAATAAAGGAATTTGAAATGGAATAAATAGGATTATAGATTATATAAGTATTAATTTTGAGATACAAATTTGAATATAATCAATTTAAATTTTCCACTCAAAAATTTCTTTCAGTGGACTCAACTTTTGGTCTGGTTTTGGTTTGAATTTTTATGGAGGTGCGCTGGTGGAGGGACTCGACTCATTTGGCTGCCGCTTATCTTTGGAATGTAACTTAAACTTTAAGGATTATTGCCTACAATAAATTTGCGCGACTCTTTTAAGGCTGTAAGTCAATACGTAAGACACAACCCCATCAAAGGCTGCCACGCCTCCGCCTTTTCTCCTTGTGTGTTTCATCATTAGCGCTAATTAAAAGTGTATAAACTTTCACTTTCAGAAAGTTAAGACGGGGGATGAGATATGTATATTTGGCCTAAATATCCTTGCGGGCGTTTTGGACACGTGCCCGGGCTGCTCGATTACCTGGCTGCTAATGAGGAGGCGACAGGAGGGGAAAAAGGATTCATCGCATATTTCTTCTGGTTCCACATTTATTCTTCAGAGTCGGTCCTCATCTGCCCTTCATCTGCCCGCCTGTCAGTTAGCCCATGATTTATGACAAATACTCTCGTACATTCAATGGTCAGAAGTCATAACACCCACTAAAGCCAAGCCAAGTGGAAGTCTTCGCTTGTCCGAGCACACTCCACTGACTGGCGACTGAAAGTGCACTGTTAATAAATCTAGTTAAGGTGGAATAATAAAACTAAATTACCTGGAATTCATATTATATGAATTTAATATAGTTCAAATATAAAAAACATATGCCTAAAATGTTTTGGTAAATTGAAATGTAACCAATAAACCAAGTAAAAATTAGTTCTTTCGCAAAATATATGATATTGTGGCCCCCATTTTTTTCCAGTGCTGTGGGGACGTTGAAATCACAACAGCCGCTGTCTGGCCACGCCCCCTCTTCCGCCTCCCGCTCCTGGAAATAAGCGCGAGGCAGCCAAGCATGTCCTGATGCGATGACGGCGACACTTCTTCCATGCGGTTGTCAAAAATATATTTTTATTGCCACCAAAATGACAACACTTAGCCCGGCACCCCTCTTCCCAATGCCGTAACCTCTGTTCTTTTGAGGCAGCTTCCTTTTTTGCGGGTGTTGACTGTTCGCTCATTCAAATCTTCCACTTGATTAGGCGCCAATTCGCACAAAAGCTTTCGAAACACAAAATGTGGGCGTTACCGCGCCCTGCAATTATGTAATGCGTATGTGTGTGTTTGGATATTCGAATATATATAGAGAGGGGGGTACGTCTCCTAGGGGTTGCAATTGTTCACGGCAACGGCCTTAGCTTCCAGTAAATTTCACCGAATCGTTACATTTGCCTCGCGCATTAAAGTTAATGACAATGTGGATTTGTTAATACTTGACAATTTTTTACTAGCCCATATGTCAAGGGTTAAACGCCCCTGACAACTAACCCATCATCATCGTCATCATTATTATAGCTTGGAAGGGTTACTCAAATACTAAGCCTAAGTCTCTGTGTCCTCGAGGTCCATTTCATCCTGGGCCTTATGTTTTATGATGGGCCCTCAGTCTTTCAGATCCTTGGGCTCAGCATCTGTCTGAAGTCAGTCCTTATTTGGGTTGCCTTTAACCTTTAATTCCACTTCTCTTTTTATTTCCGCACCTTGCAGACTTCTTCCAACGTCTACTTCTGCTTTTATTGGGTAGCCAAGTTTTGTTAGCCAACTTTTTATGGTGTTCTGCTGCCGCCTCTTTTTTTGTGCTCTGCAATCAAACAAGTTGGGAAGATGTTTTGGGAAAATTTGTGGTTTTGAAAAGAGTGCTGTATTAAATTTATTGAAATTTATCAAATAACTATAATTTATTAGTACATTATTCCAAAAAAAATGTAACAATATTTAAAAAACTTTAAAAAAGATGTATTATGATAAAAAATAAATACAAAATTTAATTTTTGTTATATTCCAAGGTTCTAAAAAAAGGTAATATAAGAATTAAAGAATTTGCCAGAACTATGTATTTGCCTGATCTAAAATTTCGAATTATATTTGATAATTTTTTAATATATAGTTTTTTTAAGGGTTTCAGCACAGGTAACTCCATTTTAAAGTTCTGTATGCCCCATATCACCATCCTTAACTTGTTCATTGTTATTGCTTTGGCTGTTGTTGCTGCTGTGCACCTTTGTTCACCATTTTTCCCCGATCCCCGCCCCCTCTCCCGTTTACCCCTCCGCCCATCCCCATCACGTTTTGCTCCCTTGGCTGTTCACAGTTTTTGCTTTTCCTACTCTGCATAAATTTCCCCTCAAGGATTGTCGCTGCTCACAGGCACACAGATACAAACTCGCACACCCATAGGCAGTGGCAAGCAAACACACACAGGCAAACAAAAGCTTCGGTGGCAGGTGCCAACAACAACAACACCAACAACAACAATGGCAGCAGGAGCATCAAAAAGGGTAGCAAGTGCCAGTGGGCAGGTGGGCAACCAAAAGGGTTTCGGAAAATGGCGGAGGAATGGGGTATCCCCAAGTAGACAAGTTGCAGGCAGCGTTTGTTGTGCTTTATCCTTTTTTTATGCGTTGCCCCCTGACAACAGGAAAAGCGCTTGCCGCCATTTTTAATATGGCGCACAGTCAACACACACAAACACTCATAAATATGAGCGATTTTTAAAAATGAATAAACTTGGGTAGGTTTATGCGAATTCGAAGTAAAACAGAAATTTAATAGTAATAATATTATTAAAGAAATTAAAGTTAAAAGATATCTAAGTATATGATTCATATCTAAATCATATATTTCTTAAGTTTACAGTATCGATCACAAAGTGAATTGTTTATAATATATTTATATAGATTTTCCCATGAAACATTTTAAAGTTTCTTAAAGGATACCAAATATTATTTAAGTTTAACTACTTTTATAATATAATATATTTATAAAGACTTTCCCATGAAACAATTTAAAGTATTTTAAAATATACCAAATATTATTTAAATATGTCTAGTACTGTATTCTCATTTACACTGGTCTGGGCGAAAATGCCTCGACTTAAAGGTAGTAAAAATATAGTCCTTCTCTTGGCCTTTTGCATTCGCCTGCGGCTGCCTTTTTACTTTTACGACTGTGTGTGTGAGTGTGTTGGGGTGTAGGGTTTTCCTACACCCACCGCCCACCACCACCCACAATCCCACCCCTTTTCTTTCCGCCAGCCTCCTTTTTGGATTTGCATATAAACCACTTGCAAATGTATGCGCGCGCACAAACACACACATACACTCTTTTGCTATTTGCATTGCGGCCACACAAGAGCGAAAGAGAAAGAGTGTGGGCGAGTGAAAGAGAAAGGGGGTACGAGCTTTACCGTCATATAAATTTTCGATTGATATGCAAACTTAAAAGGAACCGCAAAAATTATGCTCCACTGAGCTGATGCGAAGCTCAAGCGGTTGGTGGACGTCCTATTCCAGGACACCCCCGAAGTGCGGTTGTGTGGGTGAGTTGGTGGGTGTGTGTGTGCTATGTGGGGGTTATGTATACGTGGGTGGATGTAGTACTTATATGGAGAAGAACACAACTTTAAGATAATATTTTTTGTTAAACATATCTTTCGATTTTATTTATTTATATTTATCATACTTTAAGGAAAATACATAATTTCTATATTCAAAACTCATAACAAATTTAAAACATATGTGAGAAACTTCGGTCCCATTGTTAAGTTTTAGAAAAAAGTTACCCATACGTATAATACCTATGAAACGTATCAAGATTTTCTCTATGGTCTCAAAACGATTTCATATTATTATCATACCATTATTATCATACCATTTATATTGGATTTATAACAAAAAAAAAAATATTCATTTGACAGAAGCAAAGATATGACTATTTAGCATTATATTATAGTACTTTATAATGCAAAGCTGGTGAGCAATTAAAAAAAGATCAAGTCAAAGTTCTTTTAATTAAAACTGTCTTTGTATTTTAGAAGATATCAATGTATTTTAGATTGGTAAGTTTTAGAAAATAAGTTACCCAGACGTATTATACCTATATGACTATGTAGCATTATATTGTAGTACTTTATAATGAAAGGTTGGTAAGCAATTGAAAAAAAAGGTATTTTATATTTAAGAAGATATAAATTTATTTTTTTGATTTGATATTTGCTGATAATTTTCATACAGTTCTTTTTTAAGAACCCAATTGCTTTGTTCTATTTTTATCCCTTCAATACATTGGTTTCTATACAGTATTTCTTTAGGATCCCACATGTGTGCAGCTTGGGCACGTAATAAAAATTCAACAAGCTGCTTGCCAAGGCAGCTTACTGCCACCCAATGTGTATTGGTTTTTTCCGGGGGGGGGCAGGAGGAGTACGTTGTCTAAAATTCAGTGCTCCAATGCCAGGAAAATCGGGCAACCAACAAATTCGAAGCCCCGAAGCCGACCGCCCGAAACTAAAGCCTCTGCTTAAACATTTAACAAACTGCAGGCCAAAAGCTCGACAGGCCGCGTTTGACTGACAGTTGACTGCGTTGTTCGATGTCGGTTGTTGGATGGCTGGGTTGTCTGGGTTGCATGGGTTTTCTGGGTTGCATGGGTTGCATGGATGGTTTTCGGTGGCTGGGCTTTGCATATTCGAATTCTGACGCACAGAGAAAACCGAATGAAATATATTTTCCAATCAAATTGAAATGCAAACATGTGCAACGATTGTGTGGAATTCGGGGGAGTTGAGAGATAGATGGCTGGCGTGCGGATGCAGCCAAAAATTGGAATTGAAAAAGTCATGATAACAGAAAATTGCACGCTCTGTGACTTTGAATGACAGATGAGTTTTCCTGCGGCTGCAGCAGCAGCAGCAGCAGCAACAACAACTGTGGCCCAAACTAAAACAACAAAGCGTTAACAATGAAAATGTCGCGCACGCGTTGGCCAAAAAAACAAAGAGCAAAATTCGGAGCGAGGAAAAACAAATGACAGCTGCAAAAATGGCAGGCGGAAAATAGCAAAAGCAACAATGACGCCTACAAAAACACCTACAACAAAATAAATAGTGTGTGTGCGGGCGTTGAATGCATGGAAACTTAATTCAAAATCAACAACGGACCGCAGTATATGAAATATGAAAATGGATGTACAGTGAATTTAGCTACCAAATACCCTCAATTAAAGAGAATTTATAATTATTAAACAAAATTATTATACAGGGTTTCCTTAAAATTAAAACAGTATTTAAATAGTATTCGAAAATTAATTCTATAAACAAAAATCAAACAATCGAAGGCAAGGAACTTTTTGAACTTCATTTGCAATAATGAAAACTGAGGCAATTTATAGGTACTAGGGTTTTTAAGAAAGCCATTATATTAGAAATTATTTCATTTCAAATAATATTTAAGTCAAGAACATTGTTTGTTCTTTTCGTTGATATTTACAGATATAGATAGATGTATCTATAGATATACTGTTAAAGGCAGGGCATCTGAATATGGCGGAAACGGAAGTAAAGTTCGCCGAAAGACGTTGACAATAAATGGAAACTGAGAACCTACCGTTTCGCATACAAAAGCCCAACCAAGCCGAAACAAACTGAACCAAGAAACCGAAATGAAGGTACTCCTCCACGTAGAGTCGACCTTTGGGTTGCCTTTTTTTTATTATTTCTCCGTTGGCCTAGCTGGCTGAATGACTGACTGACTAACTGACTGAATGACTGAGGGGCTGACTGACTGGCTGACTGGCTGGCCGGGTTGGCTGCTTCCGCTTTTTACGTTCATTGCCTCTGCCACAATTTTAATTTTCCTAATGGATATCGATCCCGGAGTCGTCGTCGCAGCAGCGGCAGCAACAACAAAACTGGCTGGCAAAAAGGATAATAGACTTCTTTATTGTGCATGCGACTCTATAAAAGTCAACTCCTGGACTTTGTTGTGTGCTCCGCTCCTGTTTCTCTCCTGTGTTCTCTGCTGTTGTGTTCTGTTGCTCAAGCGAAAATCGAGGGGGTGGTGTTGTCGAGGGAAAGTGGGGGGCGGCGTACACACAAACCAGGCCAGACACAAACACATTCACACCCACCTATGCACTGAAAGAAAAATTGACAAAATTGCTACTTTTTAAAATGTTTTTTTATTTAATTAGAATAGGGGTATTAATTAGGACAATTATACACAGAGAAAATTCTGACATTCTCGTCTGAGTTGAAAATGTTCTTAAAAATAGAACGACATTTTTAAGTTGAAAATGTTTTTATTTTGATCGAATAAACAAATAAACTATTAGTTCAGTCCTTAGTGTATACTTATCAAAAAGTTGTTAAATAAACTCAATTTAACTTTTCTCTTCTCACCATTTCGTTCTTATATTGACACCCAAATGTACTTACACGGTTTTTAAGAACGAATGTTCTCAATTCAAGAACAATGTTCTTAGATCGTTTTTTCTGTTTACATTTAAACAAACAATTTTTAATAACAAAAAAAGTAAAACATTGTTAAATTATTTTTTATTGTAAAACATTTTAAAATGTTTTTTTAGAATATTCACACTTTACCCCCTACTCACATTCTTAGTTTTAGACTTATTCATTTCCATAAGCTTTCTACTTTTAATACCTAATTTTGGTTTAACTTGTGGTTTAAAAAAGTTCTTTTAGTTTTGGAAAAATAACAATAAATATATAAATATTTTCCACAATCAGTAAATTATGAAATAAAACCAATATTAGGGATACATTTCTCTTTGTGCACACAAATACACAGATAAGGCTGCATAAATACTTAAGCAACAACCTCACACAATAAATAATCTGCTACGTCATGCAAAAGGGAAACTCCAATGGAGCTCTTTGAAATGGAGAGAAATGAAGGGGTTCCAAAGAGTTGGCAGACATTGGAAATTAGATTTCAGCCTGGCTTAGATAGATCCCCCAACCACCCCCAGCCCCCACCCACTTCCATGTAATCCGACCGCAACTACACACGGCAACGTTTATTCGGAATTCCATTTTACATCTGCCCCGGATCCGCCAAAGTGCGAAAATTAAATGAGCCACAAGTTAGAGCGAGAGGGCAGAGGATTTCCACACCTCTATTTGTATAGGTGTTTTCCCTAGTTTCCTCCGCCTCTATTTGCATAAATTTTTGCTTACTTCTTTTTTGCCAAATGTTTTTTGGGTATTGGATATTGCCTAAACCGTCATTTGGGTCGAATTTGTGTTTATTTTTATATTTGCATTTCAGTCTGAAAATAAACAAAATAGAATAGGATGGTTCGACAGATGATACTTGAAAATGCAGGAAAAAAACGAAAGTGAAATTTAAGAAGTGTTTGATCTTATTTAATTAGGACATTTTATAGGTCATGAGTTAATGCAAATAAGAAATAATTTAATAATAATTTTAACCTTGCAGCAGAAAAAGTATAATTTTTGTCTTAGAATTGAGCTAGTAATTATTTATGTTAATAGTGCTACTCGCCTTGAATTAATTCCAGATATTTAATTGCATATTTAAATCTAAGCAGCTTATAATCTTAAGTCAAATCATTTAATGCGATTATCACTTTAATCATTAATAATATGACAATTTAGAAAATAAGCTTGAATACCTTGCTTATAATTTCAATTTTTACTTAGGTAAAGAACTAATGAGGATAATGCATATGTCAATAGCAATTAAATATTAAATTGGTATATTTATTTATGATTGTAGTATATGAAAAAATATATAATGTGCAGACTATAAAGAGTATATTTTATTTGTTTCCTGAAGCATCAATTACATTCATTTCTTATGCCAATAAAATAAAATCTTCTGAGTTTACTTATCTCCGATGCTGCATTCCACTTAAACCATATTCCTAATCACCTAACGAGTTTTTCCAATCTTCCTTATTAGCTGCCAACAATTAAATCCAAGTTAAAATCGCAACTTGTGCAATTAAGCCCGGCATAGCGATAGCCAGTTGTCCATCAGTTAAGATCAGCCGTGGGCTTAAGCAGAAAATTGCATTAAATAATGGCCAAGATACCCGTCTGCTCCATTTCAATTAAATGAAACAAAGCGAAACAAAACAAAACTATTTAAACCAACAAGTTGAACGTTATTCCACCACATCGATGCGCAATGGCTTGAGTGACATGTCCTAATTCGTAAGCGTTGACTTTTACCGGCATTTCAATTAACCCAATTAATGGACGGGACCTAATTAAATTTTGAATTCATGTTGCCAGTAAACGCACACCCACACACATACACACACACAGCAACCCAGTTGGCCAACACACACAGATACACACCATGGCACGCGGACACACGGATATCAGTCAGCTGTTTCTGCTGGCCAGCTGTCTTTCGAGTGCGAAGGAGATGGCGCGAAAGCCTCGCAATCGTAGAGGGTGGTTGGGTGGCAGGGGGTTAATGTTTTGGGGGTGGCAGCAGTGGGTTAAGGGGATGGGAATGGCGCTGTAACAAGTATGTACTAATGTCGGCGTCTGGCTAACTGAGACACGGCTATGAATGAGTGTCCCGAACGGAGCAAGCGGGCAAACTGAAACTGAAGCTCGATGACCTTGATTATACAACACAGCAGCAGAAGCAGCAGCAGCAGCGCCACCCCCTCAGCCAGCCACCCCATAACAGGGCTCATTCCCAGCAGGGCCACTCCTTCAAAATACCCTACGTCAAATAAAAATGGCAAAAATAGTGAGAGGCTACAGGCACTGGAAAAAATGTAGTAAGAAAACATTCCTGATTCTAAGGATTAAAATTATCAGTAACATAACGATGAATACTTGAAGGAATGGATGTGTATTACGTTAACTTAAGCATTTTTAATTAATATGTTACCATTTTTAGAATTCCAGAGGGTATATTTAAAAATATATTTAGGGCACAGCCTTATAAAAAACATTTTAATAATTTACTTAATAAAAAATAATATAAAAATGTATAAGCTTTTTGAAATGAGTCTGAAATGAAGAAGAATTCGTTCTCGAAATTTGTAAAAAACAATTTTAGGGCAGAGCTTTATAAAAGCATTTTGTAAGATAAATTAACAAAAAATAGTTTCCAAATTGTAAAATTTATAAGCTTTTTGAAATTAGTCTGAAATGAAGACGAATTCGTTCTCGATATTTGTAAAAAACATTTTTTTCGAGTGCATCCCAAGAGGCGTAGATGGTAACTGGTAACTGACATTACAACAAATCATCGGCCAGCAAATGTTGGCAACTGGGTGCCAAGTCAACGAACTGCTAACCGCAACACAGACACAAGCCCCCACCTAAACACATACATACAGAAACTGCCATATGGGGGGGGGGGGGGGGGGGGGGTGGGGGTATCATTAAAATTGCAACAGGGCCTTGAAGGAGCAACAGAGATCCGCTACCCGAAAAACCAGAAGACAAAATCAAAAGATCAATAATTATTATGATGTTGCAGCACACCCGATAACGAGACGCCTTCAGACCGCAAGAAGCAAGTCAAGACAGGGGCAGGTGAGACAGGTGGGGTTTGGAAAGTTGGGTGTCAGGCCAAGAAGAAAGGGGTTACAGCCGAAAAGTTCGACAAGCGCATTACAACAATTCCGGTGGTAGCGAAAAAGGGGGTGACACAGAGGTGCGCTTGCTTACAAGTGCAACCATTTTGTAGTACAAACTTCGAAAACCAAAGGCGAAATTGGCAAAACAAAGGGCCCAGCAAGGATGTGGGTCCCACCTCCTCCTTCTGACTGCCTCCATTTGTGGA
Source organism: Drosophila subpulchrella (assembly GCF_014743375.2). Lineage (NCBI taxonomy): Eukaryota > Metazoa > Arthropoda > Insecta > Diptera > Drosophilidae > Drosophila > Drosophila subpulchrella. Next base: position 19,722,453 of record NC_050610.1, on the reverse strand, counting down.
TTGTGGATCTTTACACAGCTGGAGTCATGCGCACTCCGCCCAACCGATTGGCCCGCTTCGGCGCCATTTAGAAAAGGCCCTCAGAGTCGAATAGAAAGAGAAGCAGATAGTGTGCGACAAAGACAGAGCGGCCAAACCAATGCCCAGAGAGCGAGTGCGACAAAAACACCTGTTCCTGTTTCGAACTGAACCCAAACTCCCCAGATATAGTCAGTCAGTACGTCGGCTATGATATCCGAAAAACAAAAAACCTCGGAACCGGTTGCAGCTGCATACCATACCCTCGCGACAGCACAGCTAGTGGTGCTGCTCTGGCAAACAGAAGTATCTGCAAGATACTTTTCGGGGTGAGTGGCGGCTGGCCGAGGCGAACGGTACGACGACCGGTTTAGTCGTTCAGCAGTCTCCGTGCAGTGAGCATGTTTGTACGCCAGACATCGTCGTTGGTCGGTTGTCGTCATCGCTATCGCTATCGCTGCCACATAGCCGTCGTTTCGCGAACAACATCCATCGACTCGCCGCCGTTGCCGTCGCCTTTTCGGATGCGAGACTCTTAAATCCCTCGGAATACCATTTCGAAGAAAACGCGTGGATAGGCCAGGATCTACACGTAAATTCACCGTAAAAAAGAAACCCAGTGTGTTCTGTGCCGCGTTCATAATTGAGAGTAATTCAAAGCAAAACTTCATGGAATAAATAACACCGTACAAGTGCCTTACACAAAAATAATATATCCACGCTCAATGCCGGAAACTTCTTGAGTCTGGCACCCAAAAGCGCTCGCTCTCAAGATCCCTAACCCACAAAAAATCTCGAGTGTGCTTCGCCGAGTGTCCTGTCAGCCAAATATATGGTAATGGCAGAGATTGGTGGCCATTTGGCTCACCAGCTACCGTTGCACAATCACAACCACAATCAAACTGGATTACAGCCATCGCTGGTGATGAACCATCACCTGGATTTGGATTGTCATGGACACGATGTGATAAGTGAGTACCGAAATCCAGGGGCTTACTTTCCGATTTCGAAAGGGGGTCTAGAATCCTTGCGAAAGAAAGATATTTAATACTTGAGATAACACGATCATTTACCAGGGACATTCTTCGGAGGAAACAAAGGGATGCATCTCTATAGTTAGGAGATGGGTCTTTTGTATCTTTTAGATACGATTGTTTAGTTTAAATACCTTTGTGCACGTTCAATACTTGGCTGTATTTTTCCACCCTTGTACCTTTATTATTACTATTGTATTCCCCTAGTTAGTTATGATTACCTTTTCTGATACTTGGATTTCGATATGTAAGCAAAAACAAAGGTTTAATATGTTTTTAATATATAGAAGGATACTTATAAATCGGCTATTAAGCATCAGTTTCCATAATCCACAGTTTTATTTCAAACCCTATCCATATTAAAACCAAATTAACATCATTACATAGATCAAGCATGAGTGTCGAATCATTTACCGCTAATAAAGCTATTTAATGCAGTTAATGACTTATTTATGGCTATTGCCGTAGTCTCCAAATAAAAATTGCCAAATTAAATTGTCATTAAAACAGAGTGAAGCCGAGTGTAGTCACTGAGCTGTAACTTTCTCGCGTAAATATAGAAAATAAATAAAGAAAGTCAATTTTTGGTCATTAAAAGCATATAAAATAGATAAAAGCCGTGTTAACAAATGCTTGCCTTAAAATTATAGTTGTAAACTAGTTTTTATACCTCTAAAAACCCAGAGATACCAGATATCAAAGATCAAGGCTTGGATGCAAAGGTTCCGAACTGAAAAATCTTGAACTGTTAGCCAAGTTTATTTGTAATGAAGGTTAAAGTTATTTTTATACGAAACCCATTAAAAAGGTTAGGCACGCACTGAACTCTTTCTTGCCTTGAAATCTTTTTATTTTGCCAATGGATGTCATGTGGACAAGGCTGAAAAATAAACCTTATAATGAGATACAGGAGAGGTGGACTGAGGTATAAACAATTAAAAACGGAAAAATAATAATAAGAAAAATTAACCTATAAATAATTTTTAGTGAGCAATTCCAGAGTCAAATTGGGCGATAAATTGTATATATTGAAAGACTTTCTGCGGCTATATCTTAAAGTCCAGATCTTTTTGAGTAACAGTCGCTGCAACTTTTGTAATGGGCTTAGACCCAATCTCGACCTGTCATTTTTTGTTATTGTTCGGCAATAACTTTTAAATTATAGCCTTATTTTATTTTAAGCACACTTTACATATAATATAAAAGCCAATTAACGGTTGAATGACACTTTAATGTTGGGCAATTAAGCGCGCGGCCAAGCAATTGCACGAAAAAAGCGACCTGAAAGTGATCAAAAATGTATCCCATGCGATAATGTGACAAATTTTTAACTAGACAAAAGTTTGTTAACCAAAAATGCATTTTATATATTCATAAACCAAGAGTGTCATTAAAAAATGCTTTCTGTGTGTGACAGAGGTATGAATATATTTTATTCAAATTTTATTTCGTATGCTAAATTGTGACAAATGTTTTGGCTGACAGTTGTCTAACCAAACGAACGACCGCAGAACACAAAAAAGCCAAACAAAAAACGGGGAAAAAAGAGGAAAACATGAAAAATCATAATCATAAGCACAAATCCAATGGTTCGGGGAAAATTGAATTATAAATGAGGCAGGAATAATGCAAAGTAAGCATTTCCATGCCAGTGTAAAACATTTAAATTGCAACCAAATTTTGTAATTGTAATTTAAATTCAAATTACTTGTCGGCCATGAAACGATGTTAAATATTTAATGCCCGAACATTTTAATTTGAAAACTTTGTGAAAAGTTTCTGTGTGCTTAGTTTCTGTGTGTTGTGTGTGTGTGTTGGCTGACAAAACTTTAAGTTAGAGTTTTTGTAGCTTCAAGTTGATATTTGAAATGAAAACAATTTTTGTAATTTTTGTTTTCCCTTCTAGTACCTGCCAGCTCCTCTCTCTTTTGTTAGTTCACTCGGTTCCGAGGCGAGTTTTGTTTGTTTGTTGATTTTTTGAGCGCTGTAAACATATTAATGAGTTTTCCATGTCACAGACCCAGGCCTCCAGTCAACATGTCGTTGCTAACTTCTCAAGTAGTCGTTAAATTAATTAAATATAGTAGAAACAAAAAGAAATCGCCATCTGAAGTTTTGTTTACTCTCTGTGCTCTATAGAAAATTAAGTTGCTAATCGTTGCATACATCGGGGCGTTGAACTAGTTTCGGTTTTTCATGTTCGTGGTGGCCATAAAATTGTACAACTTTATGTTGAAGACCATAAAAAATTGACAATTATTTGCGGCCATAAAAACCAAACGATTTTTATTTTTATAGTTTACCAATTAGCTAAAAATTTGAATAAAAACGGTGGGGGGAAGCATCGATATTTGCCTTGTACATGTTCCCTAATCTAATTTATATTAATTCCATTTAAATTACACGCCAACCCAACTCATCGTATGCTAATTTGTATTTTCGATGTATAAGCACAAAAACGAAAAAACAAAAACCTTTCCAAAGTTAATTGTGAAAAATTGATTGGGCAAATGTTTAGCCAATGCACGAAAAAGTTTAAATAATTTTTGAAATAATTTGTAAAGTGTCAATCGCGGGCCATATAAGGTTAAGTTGTCGGCGAACGCCGAAGAGAATGGAACCGAGCTTTCAGATGGGGCTGGTTAGTTAGCCATAGATCACAGATCTCTTGTTTATTTATAGAGTTGCTGAAACGTCAGTGAAAGGAAAAAAAGGTTTCGTATTCGTAACGAGATTCGGTTTGGGGTGCCATAAAATTAATTATATGACCATTCTAAACGTGCTTCGATCGTATTTTTATGGAATTTGGTATTGTTATTGTATAGTATTTTGATAGCCTGGTATTAAAGCTTCGGTAGTTTCACTGGGTTAAGGTTGAAAATTGATTGAATATTTGTTTTGAACGTCATAGCTTGAGTTTTGTTTTTTTTTGCTACAGACTCTTAAGTTTTAAATTGATTTATATTGGCATTTTCAAGAGATAATGATTTTGTACCATCATAGTCTTACGGAAGATATACATTTTTTCCGCTTCAACTGAATAACAAAACCCTTTTTTTAAAAATATTGAGGCAATGCTGACGTCAGAGGAGACCACACCCATTAGTTAGCCAATGGCAGACAGACGTTATCTATATTTTACGAGTTCCTATCCAAATTCCTGTTGTCCCTGGCTGACATTTTTTTCATTTGCCTTCCCGTTTCCGGTGAGTTTTATTTCGGAATCCCTGCTGCTGCTTGGGGTGTGATAAAGTTATTTAGGCGCAATCCATAAATTCCCGAGCTGAACCCAAATACCCAAAAAGGCAGAGCAGACAGAAACGTAAATCCCAAAGCTTATCTGATTTTGCACTTCAGTCCCCGGCACTAGATCAATATGTTATGTTATGGCCGGAGTTTTTGGCCCGTACCTGAGATTTTGGACCCAAGACAGCTGTGCGCCTGCGCCCTGTGTCACCTCCAGTCCCCCGCCCTTGATATGCCCAGCATCATTTGAAATTTGTGTCCGTGTGCCCCTCAACCTGGTCTAGAAGACAGTTGGCAGATATCAAAATAACTCCCAGACTGCGATCAGGTATACTCTCACTTCAGTTTGGAGTTTCGCCTTTTTTTGCATTAATTAACAGCTCGCTGAGTTGAGAAATTAGGGAATTATGCCTGGAATTTCCGTTCGCCCGATGAGCCAAATAAATACAGCTTTATTGGAGGTCTGATTAGCTGATTAGCTAAGAAAGAGTCTCAGATGGTATTGAGGGAAGCGTGATAATCATGGGAAAGCAAGTTTATTAGAAACAATACTTTTATGGGGATTTTAATTCGTATACATAACATTTTACTTTTTATTTAACCATTAAATCTATTATGCACCACCAATCAACCAGTTTAACAAGATATATTCCATATTCAAAAACAATCTTTCGATTGACCCAAAAATTGAAGACCTTAAACTTGCAATTTTACGAACAATTTAAGGAAAATGGAAGGCCCAAATGTTAAGTAACGATGTGATGGTGTAACGACCTGATTAAAGTGCTCTCCGTTTAATGCAAAATATTCCACTCCGTGGTATTTTTAACTGAAATGTTTTTTAAGGCCCAGTGACTCCGTCGAAGCTCTCTAACCTAATTAATGCATTTCAAGATATTCTTAAAGCCCCGCGCCCCATGGAATTGGGCATATTAAAGCAGCCGCCTGCCTATTAAAGTGCAATTAAAATTTTTTTTTGAATTCTCGGTGTCGTTTTTTTTTTCTCTCACATTTTTTTTTTATAAAGTTCATTCAAGGTGTCAGCAGCTTGTCAAGGTAAGAGGCGGCTACTGTTTGCTCGGACGGAGAAAAAAATATTAAATTTCAACTGGGGAAATCGCCGAGAGAACCCAGGAGGGAGAAACCAGGGAAGCGGAGAACTGATAAATGTGCAGGCCAAAAATTAGTTGGGAGTTAAACAAACAGAAAATAAAAGAACAACTGACGGGCCACGCCCGTTTATCGCGTGAGGATTGGAAAACCAGGAGGAGCCCGGAAAAGTCGAGCGTGTGGGGGGAAAACTCGTGCCTCTCTCCAGGCGCTCATTAAGACCAGCGAGCGTTTTGCATTTCCCGCTGGGATTTTCGGTGGAGCACCCGCTGCGCCATATGACACCTGGCCAAATACATATATAATAGGGATATATATACAAACTACCATCTATATAAGTGTGAGGCGGCAGCTCAGGTGCAACCGGGATATATCCCATGTGTGGCATTTTGGCGTGTTGCATGCAATGCGGTGGCCACTTTAATGGCGTCGTTTTTAAAGCTTTATTCTGGCCCATACCCCATGCCCACTCTAGCCGCTGCCTTTATGAGTGTCACTTTTATAACCCTTGTTTTAATGACTAATTAAGCATGAAAGACAATAAAAAGAGCCTTAGGTAAGACCCCTAAAAAACAGAGCGCGGCCAGAAGTGAAGAGGCTGTCTAGAAAAAACAAACTTTTATGTGAGTTCTATAAAGTGTGGACTTCAAATACTTGCCGCTGGCGTCAGTGAAGACGTTAGAGAATCAGAATCCCAGACGCCACTTGAGCAGATTGCATAATCCATCCAAAAAAAAAAAATCGGGATCAAAATTGAAGAGCAGTAGTCGTAGTAGTGGCCATATCCCATTACAATTCGGGGGTGTACCAGATCCATCTTGTTTGTTCATTTAGGGCCACTCCACTCAATGTCAAGTGGCCGCTTCAACAGGTTGGACCGCCCGTTGAGGTCCAGACTTATGAATCCGAAAACCCCGGTCTCAAAAAGGCGAGACCAATTTCGAATGTCGCGCCACGGGGCGACTCATTCAGCGTTTTTGGTTATGGTATAAGTTCATATATACATATATAGATATTAAGGATCGGGACTTAAGGCGGACACGTCGCCAGACGGTAGCCGCAGCCGCAATTACCGTTAGTTACCTGACAATATTTTGACGGCATACCATATCCCGATCGATGGATGGTATAATGGTATATGGTTATGTCGGTCCCACTAAGCCATCTCAAACATCTCTCTACCTGCAACTCGGGCTTGCGGCTCATTATGTCAAATTGAAATGTTGCCACACGGCCAGACAGAAAGAGACAAAGTTACGGGGGGTCGAAAGAGAGGGAAGAGGCTGGGAAACAGGCCAAACAAGTTGCTGCCTCTATTTTACGGCCAAAACACCGTTGGTTTCTTTGGCTGCCCCAAACGGAGGAAATCATAACACTTCTTAAACTAGATCACATCAAAATCAATTTCTGAGTAGGAAGATATCTTCAATTCAGAGCTGCTAGCCTTTATTCTTATAAATATTAGGAATTAACATAAGAACTTTAAAATAAATATTATTAAAACACTCTTCAATTAACAGATAAAGTTTGACAAGTATTATCTGATAAAAAAATCCTAGTTTATTATTATTATTTTAAATTTTCACAAACTATTTGATTAATATTATTTTGATTTTTCACTTACCAAAAATAAATTTTAGTACCACCACTTGTAAGTTTTCAAGAACTTTATTCCTATCCTCTAATAATTTTGAATAAATATTACCTTTCAGCATAAATTCTTTTTAACTTTTAAATACCTAAGAACTTTGTATACTTTTATGGTGACAAGACATTTTTCTTGAATTTGTAAAGAGTCTAGAAAATATTAGCACACCAATCATATCTTAATGCCTCCCACTACATAAATCCAACTGGTAACTGGCACCCACGCGTATGCCGTTGTAAACAAAATGTAGCTCATTATGTCAAATTGAATTGTTGCCTACCAGCCCAGTTGAGAAACCGACCAAACAAGTCGATGAGTTTGCAGATCTCTCAATGACTGCCCGCCTTTATTTTGTATTTTTCTTTAATTTATGAGGAAGTTGGCGGCGAGCGTTTTGTCGCCGCCTAAAAGTGGGTAGACCACGGGTAATACATCTTCCCTGGCCGACCACACAGATCAGCAAGTGAATCATGCGGTTAGGGAGATGGTCGAGATCGAGTCCTCAGTCTCGAGAACCCAAACCCGATTCGCAACTAGTCCGGGATAGTCGGGGAATGTGGGTATACGAGGGACGAGATGGAGGGCCATAAAGCAGCCTACTTAAAATGCCATAAAACCGAGCAATTTATTGGAACGCAGCCAGGTTGGCAGGAATCGGAATCGGATTCAGAATCGGAATCCTCTCAATCCACCATTTCGGACCTGCAATCGCATTGATTGCAGTCCGAGTTGATCTCCGGTCTTCAGGTCTGTGGTCTCTGGTCTCGGGTCTCTCGACTGGGGTCTCTCGTATCGAAACATGCCGCTGCGGTGCAAGGCTCCTTTGAAATTCAAATTTTATGAAGCTCATTAAATATAAATTTGTCGTTCGAGGCTCTCCAACTGGAACACAGAGACAGAAACTGAGAAACTGAGAAGCCGAGAGATGCAGGCTGTGTGTGTGCCTGCGTATACGACACCCAAATAAAATAATATAAATTAATTAACAAAACGAAGCCGAAATGAAGTTAAAAATTTGCATGAACACGGGCCCAAAGCCTTTGGCGGTCGGCGGTCTTGGACATTTCTCTCTTATTTTCTGATTTTCATTTTGTTTTCTTTGGTTTTTCTGGAGTTGCGTGTGCGTAATCGGCCGGGGTTTTAAATACTCTATGGCATCAGGACCCCAGCAATTTGGTGGGGCAAAGGGGCTTGGGCATTCGGGCAACGCGTTAAATGGGCAACTCGATCTTCGAGTGCCATAAAGCAGGCGGCGTCTTTTAATGAGGTCTTAAGTTTTTATAACGGTGTTGCTGCATCCAACTAGATATATGTAAGGTGGCTTTGATTTCGATTCCGACTTGGACACACCTCAAATGTGGGAGTTTTGAGCAGGAATTTCCAAAAGGGCAAAGTCATAAAATCACATAAGCCTTTGGCACTCTTCTGCATTCTCAAGAGGTGGTCTTACTTAAGGATAAATAACTAAACATTTAAATATGTGTGTCAGTAAATAAATTTTAAAAGTATTGCATTTGCTAAGGAATTTGTTTTACAAAAAATATTTAATATTATTTATTTATTCCCACCTACGATACGAAGCAAATGTATTTCCAGGAATATTTGTTAAGCATCACAGGAAAAAATATTGATAAAATTTAGTTTGTCACATATTCATGGTAAAAATAAAAGGAACTTTTCTCCCAAAACGAAATTAATAGGAAACTGCGGCTTTATTCATGTCGAAAGCGGCTTTGTAAGAAAATAAATAGGTAGATCTGGAACAAGAACAACTGCCAGAACAACACCTCCAACAACTACAGGAACCACTACAACCAGCGACAATGTTCGAGTGCAAAAGGTGCACGCATGCGCAGTAACAACCAAAAAAAAAAGAAGGAAAACACTGAGAACTTGGCCAAAAGGCAAACAAAACCAGAATGTACGGGCAAGGAGTTGGGAAGGTGGTGAAGGAGGAAGGTCCACCTTTTGGTGTTGTCATGTTTGCGCAATATTTGCGACAAATAAAGCATAAAAACTGTTAAAGTTCACACGCATCAGGTCAAATATTTACACAAAAACGGCCGAGAAGAGGCAACGACCAAAAGCGGGACAAAAACAACATCAGCAATGCAAAAATGTGGTCAAATCGCACACATTCTAATTAGCCAAAAGCCGAAAGCAATTTATGATAAACCAAAAGCCATAAAAAATTAGACAAATTAAAATGGCAAAATATGGATATGCAAATCGAATTGGGAATGCAAAAAAAAAAAAATGCAAAGAAAATTATGCGCAAAAAATGCAAAATCGCAGCTGGCGAAAAAAACTAAAATGGTCACTAGGAAAATCAACAATCAAATGAATTAAACAATTTGTTACCACAAACCCGTTTTGTCCAAAAAAGGCTAAACTGCATTAGGAAACGCAGTTTTCCCCCAAGTGGTTTTTTATACAGTGATTTTTCTTTGTGCGCGGCTCTTTTTAATTGCAGTCAAATCAATGTCGGATTTTTGAGAAGATTTTTTTGTTCATTACTGACATTAATTTGACACTTTGAAATGACGGCTGTGGCTGGGCTTTCTCCTTTGACCGAGGTGCGGTTGTTTTTTTTATTTTTCACTTCACTTTACTTTGTTTTCTGAGAGGGGGCGCCTTGTGTTAAAACACCATAAATAAATGTCGCCCGCTTATCGCTGGCCGAGAATCCTGCGTCGGCGTCCCCATCGAAAGACAAATGCGTTGTCAACGCAACCTGCCTAATAACCCATCATGATCATCACTTAACCGGGCCCAAAGAGAAGCCCCAGACGCTGCGATTCTGGCTGCAGCCGAGGCTCAAACGAAAAAAAGACACTATCGGTTCTTGTCATCTGTCGGCGACATGCAGCAGAAGAGGGGCGAGAGGATGGGAAAACTGGGATGAGAATGCACTTTAAAAAATGTATCTAGAATCAAGAAAATTTTCTGAAAATGCTCAGTTTTAGGCTCGTTTATTAATGTACAAATCAGAATAGTTTAAATATTATTTTTGCATTTATTTTATCATTTAAATGATACATTTTCCATTTTTCAAAAACCCCTAACCAATTTGCAAATTGAAAAAATCACAGAAAAATATCTTAATAAAAATGTCAGATTTTTATTATATTTCGCATCGTTATTATAATAATTTATAAATACTATATAATAGAATATAATGTTTCTCATGAATATTAAAGTTACCATAATGATTATCATCATTATTATTTTACCCGTCTTAATTTGTAATAAATAATTTACAAATTTTGTAAATAAAATTATATATTATTGTTTAAGAAGTTGCGTTCTGATTTGTGTCTATTTTTTTTAAGTGTATAGAAGAGAACCAAGATTCAAGTCTCGATTCTCGGGCACATCGGCATTTTGTTTCCAGCCGCCGACACACAAAAAAGGTCATTTCCGTTCTTCGGCCAGCTTGCAACATGCAACAGCACACAGCAGCAGCAGCAGCAGCAACACCAACGGCAACGGCAACACCAACAGCAACATCCACAGGCACGGCAGCAACATCGAGCTGTCTCGCTCGCCGGAGTGGGGATGTGGCATAAATTGTTGCAGGCCCATGTCCATTTTGAGTCCAGGCACTCTTTGATGTCGCGCCTTCAGCAGCCGGCCGATGGCATCTCCCCTTGTCGAGTATTCAAATTTGGCTTCAATAAAACGACAGCCAACACCACCGCCAATAGCGGCATCATCAGCAGCAGCAGCAGCACCACCACCACCAGCACCACCAACAAAAACCAAAACAGCCACAACAGACGTATTCAGTTAACTGCGACGGCCAATTCGAAAATCAAACACTTCAAAGTGATTGCCTGGCGGCGGCTTCTTTTGGTTGTTCGGTCGTCTGAACCCCTTCTTCTCCGCGTTGTTGGTTCTTTTTTATATGCATATTTGAGCAGAAGAGTCAGTTTACATTGATCAGTTATTGGCTGCGCTTGCTGGGTTACACATACCATTTTGGGGATGGCAGCGTGACACGAAAAGGGGTTAATAAAGTAAAAAAAATATTGAAGAAAAAATATACCACCCTAAATTTTAGATCAAATATGAATATGATAAAACGTATATAGGGAGTAATAATGATATTACGTTCTCTGTTTGAAAAGTTATATTTTCACATTAAAAATCGAAAGTGAAAAAGACAATTCTTAAATACCTTAGCTAGATAGGTGGAGGAATAATTAATAATATATTTCTGGCTGCAATTAACTTACACTACGAGTATCATCTCCTTCATGCGATAATCATGCCTTGTTAATTATTTAAGTTAGTTGTGCTCCAAGTTCTAATTCTAATTGCTTCGTTAAACCATTCATCTAAAGTAATCTTCATTTTCTTCCTCATTTTTGACCTCCACCCAAGCCAAATACAAAACTCATCTTCTATTAACCCCTCATTGGTATTGTGTTTTGCGTTTTGTGTAATTAATTAGGCAAATTCGTACCCAGACAGAGCGAGAAAGATATATGTACACACAAAATATCGATCGAGATAATTTAGTCGGGGATTCAGACCTTTTTACCCTGACGAACTCTCTGCCACCGGCTGAATTAAGATAATGTTGTCCATTGTCAAAGCAACTGCACAACTGCACTTAATTAAGCCAACTTAAGTCACAGCCAGAGATGCAAAATTCCCAAAACTACAGACACAATTGAAGGTATCAAAGTCTCGGGGACAAACAAATCACAGACCGCAAAACTTCCTTTGAAGTTGTTGGAATGAGAGGGAAACCAGGGATTGTCCAGCCCACGCTCGAAAGACAATAGCCTGGCCAACAAAACATGGCCTAATCAGTGGCCAAAAGCCCCACTGCCCTTCCCCTCACCCTTCACCCATTCCAATTCCAATCTCTGTCCTGCTCTCGCTTTCGTATCTACAAAATTGATGAGTCTGTCAAAATGTGAATTCGAATTGTCCAGCCAGAGGAGAGAAAGAAGGAAAAAATACAGGAACATCCAGAGGGGCACGTGTTCCGAAGTTTCGTCCTCGCCGCCTGTCATCATTAATTTTTTAAATCGTTTCACAGGTAACACGAAGAATAAAACCAGCGGGAAATGAATGAACCTCACTTTCAAACCCGTAAAGGAATCCCAATCCCACAACAGCTTCCAGGAAAAATGACAAATTTTCCAAGAAGTCACGAGCTGGTCGCTCCTCTCGGTTTGGCACTAAGAACTAGGTTTTTAGGAATGAAAAAAGTAGCTATATTTTAAAATATTTTGCAACAGATATCAGAACATCTTCCTTTTTATTTTGAATTTTTTATTGATAATTTAAAGAGATATTACTTCAATAGCCAGAATATTTTGTTTATTTCTTATATAAAGAGGAAATAATCAGCTCAGCCGGGGTGGATTTCTCTCGGTGTACTCCCACCATCATTTATGATCATGTGAAATTCCTAGTTAGGTCCGAAAAAAAGAAGCGGCACTTGCTATCCCGCTGAAAAGCGTTACTCGCTGTGTGACTGCGCTTTGTATTTACCTTATAACAAATATGCCATAAATCAAAGGGTGCCCTGGCCCCCTTCACCCCTGCCATAACCCCCGCCCCTGTGCAAAGACACAAACAGTAGTGGCTTTTGAAATCGCGCCCATATCCGGCGGAGCTTCCATAATTTTTTCGCCCCTCATTTGCGTTTTGTGGCCAAGAGCGTGGAAGAGCCTGGCCAAAACGTATCTTATCGATGCTTTGCATTTTGCATGTTGCCCCTTGTCGAGCAACAGCAACAGTAAGAAAGCAAAAAAAAAAAATACTTTAAAAGAGGAAATAAAAGAGTAGAAACGAAGATGCTGGGCAGCCATTGCAATGTATCTGTATCTGTGAGCGTGCGTGCTGTTGTATCTGTATCTGTGAAGTAGCCCGAGTTGATTTGACTGCAATTTTACTTGTTCCCTCATTTTCAGCCCCCCTTTTCTGTGGCCTTTGAAAGATTGCCGACATTGATAAGAGACAGCGAAAGAGATGGGTAGCAAAGAGGGAGAGAGAAAGAAGACTCAGGGACTTCCACTATCTTTAATTCACTTCTCGGTGGGCGTTTCTTGGCACGAATTCCTTGATATGTTTATTGCTTAGCCATCAATTTCCCAGAGATCAATAGATCAAGTACAAATCAAAGCCAACCACTTCTATCAATCCATCAAAGACACGAAACTTTACTCGTGTACTTAAGATAAAGATACTTTTAATTGCTCACGATGCTTTTACCATGAGTCTGAAGTTTAAACAAAACAGAGAGTGTGGGGAAAGTAAATACATAAGAAAGAATAAATGATTTGCTTATTATAATTTAGGCAATATATAAACTTTAATATAGCTTTCTAGTTGTCTGAAAAATAAACAAAAATTAACAATTTCTTATAATTTAGGTTTAAATTGACCAACTTATACATTTTCTACACCTTCAAAGAAACAGTTTAACCCCCCTTTTGAAAATCCATTTTTATTTGGGGGAATAAAATTCAAGACAAGGAACCCAGTTATCGACCAACTGTCTAAATTCCCACAGAACCCCCACGACAAAGAAAAAAAACACAGATTTTCCGATCGACATCCAATTACATCATATGCAACTCACAAAAAGGTTGCGGAGGTCAAGAGCAATGGCCAAAAAGGTGCGGCCATTAAAAACTTGAACACCTTTCAGCATGAAAACGTGAACATGCCCACCAAGATCAAGTGCTAGTGCTGACATAGAGTCAGTCAGAGTGGAAAATGTTTCGTTATTTAAATGGAAAAGATATAGAGTTGGTTTGGGGAAAAACAAGCAAAAAGCGTATGAATGAGGAAGGAACAGAAGTGACAGGCGAAAATGGCAAACACGCAGCTTGCGAAGCGTTTTCCTCGTTAAAAGTGAAAAAGCCGCAGTTGCCGCATGTGCCACAGCCCCTTTACCACGCATTAACCCCCCAGTGCCCCGCCTTAACCCCACAGCACCCCACATTTCACTCACTCACCGAGCGAAACCGCCGACACAGTCGAAAAATTCATAGACGACAACACGAGACAAAATTGCATTTTGGTCCAATGTGTGCCGCACTGAAAAATCCCAAAAAAGAAAAAAAAAAAGAACCGCGGCGCGTCAACCCCCAGGAAAAATGGGGGTGTGGGTGGACTTTGAGTGGGTGGTGGGGAGCCAACAAAATGGCAACATAACATGCAAAAGATACGCCACAAAAGCGGAAAAACCCCCCAGAACGGAAAAGCAACACACAGGCGCAGGAGTTGCGCTTAAATTCCCATTACAGCCATAATGGCTGCGGCTGTGTGCGTGCGTGTATCTGTATCTGTGTGTGCGTATCCGTGGGTGCCAAAAGAAAAATGAAAACGAACTGCGCAGGATCATTAAAGCAACAGCAGCTCCAATCCCTGTCTCTCCGCCCAAAAATACAGGAGCAAGCAGAACACACACACATAGATCTCAAAATCACACAGAAATTCATACAGAACTCCAAAGGAGGAAAAAATACTGGTCAAAGGAACGCACAACAAAAGAAGCTGCCAAAAAAAAAGATGGCAAAAATGGTGGCTCCCCAAAAAAAAAACACGCGCACTCACATGTCCATATAGGGTAGCATTATATAGCAACATTTTGAAGGCAAAAGATATACAGAGAAAAACAAGAAAAAAGCGCACATGCCCCCAAGCCGAGGGAAAAAAAGAAAAGCAAAAGACTCGCAGCAATTGGAGGCTGAAACATGGAAGTAAATGCCGGCAGTCCGTCCGTTTGTCAGCCCCTCATTCCGTCCATCTGTCAGTTTGTCCGCCTGTCTGAATCCGAATCCGAATACGAATACGAATCCCATGTACTTGGAGCTTGAAGAGCAACAAATTCAAGCCAAGTACGATGGTTTGTACTCTAAGGGATTTGAAGCAGCTACAAAATACCCTCAAAATATATTGCCAAAAATACATTAAATATTAAATAAGATACTAAATTAAAGCAAATATTTTACAAACTAAAATATATCATTAATACATTTTAACAAGATAGTTCTTCAAATAACAGATTATATCAAAGCATTTATACAATGCTTTTTAGATCCATTAAAAAATGTTTAATTTGTAAACTTATTAGTTAATTAATAACCCTATTATTCAGCGATTATTTTCTAAGGCATTCCAAAAAATAAATATTACATAAATATTATAAAATAAATATTTTATCAAATGTCTTAGAAGTTCTTACACATCTTAAATTTTAAACAAATACCTTTAATTTTAATCGTAATTTAACAAATAAAAAAAATAAAGTATACATTTCCTATAAATAGTTAAATAGTTTATACTATGAAAAAGGTAAAGTTTAATTTTTTTCCAGTTTAATCTTAGCAAACTGCTTGCCAAAACATCATTGCCTTGTTAGAGGGTATAGGAAAAAATATAAACCTACAAAAATTGGCGGAAAAAATAAGGAAAAGAATATACAGAGGGAACAGCAACAATAAGAACAACAACGGCAGCAGCAACTTGTCTGCTCCGCCTTTATAAATAATTCATGTGTAGCTACAGCGAGTGCGAAAGATACGCCAGATATATATACACACCCTGGGCCCCCCAGCCCCGCCCCCTCAGACCCCCAGCCGCCCCTTCATCTGCCCCTAACCACTCCCCAAAAAAAAAAAAAGAAATACTCAGATACGCGGCCACGTTTAAAGATACAAAGATACAAGCAAGGCAACAGATACAGATTTTATCTGTGCACAAATGTGTGTGTTTGCGATTTTTTTCTCCGTTTTCCGAATGTGTGTGTGTGTGTGTGGGGCAACGAAACATTTAAAACGTGCTAAACGCGCGTCAAAGTTTTTCTTAATTTTTCAACAGCAGCCGGGAAAAAGTTTTCCTTCATTTTTTTTTTGCTGCCTCTTTGCCAAGGATTACAGCAGCACATAGTCGGAAAATGGGGGGCGGGGAGGGTGTGGCAAGTACATAATGTGGCAATGATTGCATTGATTTTTTCTCCCCATTTCTTTGCCAGCTAAAGTTTGGCAAAAAAAAAAATTAAGGAAAAAGGCAATAAAGCACGAGAAGAAGTGGAGGGAAATGGTTCAACTTAAATACTTGAAAATGGCTGCTGCGTTTCACTTGGCTTGGCCAGGATTTATGAATTTTTCAAATGCTTTTCCCCCTAGAAAAACGGCGAAGACCCATCCGAAAAAGGGAAAAACTTTTTGGCAGCAAAAGTTTTGCCATCGCAGTCTACGGACTCCGGGGAGTGCGGCACTTGGGTAAACAGGGAAAACTCGGATTATTTGATAACAGTTTGTTAATTAGCGCCGTCTTTGGTGTCTCACTTGCTATTTGTTTACGTTTCCAAAGGCATAATTGGCAAAATGAGTTTAAGTTTGTGCCAAAAAAAATGGAAAACTGCAGAGTCAAGCTAAAATTAAAATAAGGTGGAAAAGTTGTTGGGGAAACAAGTTAGCTGATGGCTGTTACTTTGCCCGTCGGCAAATACAAATTAATTTGGTATTGATTTCGATTTTGTTTTTAGTTTTAAGGGACATTGGAAAAATAAAAAAATATACCATTTCGTTAGAAAGAATATAGTGAAGGATAGTTACTAATATTTAGTTGTCCATAAAATATTTAAACATTTAAAAAACAAGTCTGAAATGTATCTTAAATATTTTTTGGATTTGAAATACATACGTATATACTCAAGATTTTAGGTGACCGTATTTGAAACTGTTAAATATTCTATTCATATTATATTTTTCGTTTAAAATATATTTCGTATTTAATTTACTTAAGTGTAAAATAAGCACTTAAATTGAATTACTGAAATAAAATTGTTTTGGGTTCTAACTGCATACTCAATATTTTTGAAAAGCATATTTCAAACTGGTCATGGCCATTTTACACTGGCTTAAATATCAACTAAATGGTTGATTTATTCAAAAAAGTCAATGTTTTGATTTAGTATAAACGTATTTAAAAGGTTTTTGATCTGTAGACCATTTACTTGACCCTTTGTCTGGACTTTTTTAATAAATCCTTTGAGTTGCTCAGGATTCTAGCAGGTGTCACATGGCCATAAGTGGGTTTCTTTTGTAAAAACCTAAAATTTTGTATCTGTAACTAAGATATTAATATCTTTTGTTATTTTCAGAAAAACAACGGCTATCTCACTGCGTCGGCTGTGGAGGCCAAATCCACGATCAGTATATCTTGCGCGTTGCCCCCGATCTCGAGTGGCATGCGGCGTGTCTGAAGTGCCAGGAGTGCAGGCAGTTCCTGGACGAAAGCTGTACGTGTTTTGTGCGCGATGGCAAAACCTACTGCAAGCGTGATTATGTTAGGTGAGTTTGGGGCAATAATATTAGGTAGAATTCATTTCTCCAGCACTACGTCTTAATTTGTTTACTTTTAAGACGAAAACCCATTGAAACTAGAATATGCTGGGGCCGAGGAATCCCCGCAGCTGCGAGACATTATCTAATTTCCACTCAACCCAAGCGATTTGAAAGCTATTTGCTCAGCCCTAGGCACACACTCCATGTCATGCGCTTGGCCTTTCCACTTCCAATTGTAGCGTCCGTTTGTAGCAAACGTTTAGTTTAGGCCTGTTGGCCCAGCCAATTAGCCCGCCGATGCCAACACAAAAAGGCAAATACTCAAATACTCGAATACTCAGACACTCAGATAGTAAGTTCTAATCAACAGCTGGTCCAGTAGCCGCAGAACCCATCGGCGGATGGGGGTTTCATCATCGCTAAATGTATGACGTGCAATAAAAAGCCGGGTTCGAATCTTTTTTTGTTTTGCCATCGTAAAGCCGGCAACTGGCGACCGGCGACTGGCGACCAAAGTCGCAACTATTTGCCATGCAAATCTTTGAATAATTGATTAACACGTGCAAAGCTATAAATTAACACTTTTCCACACACACACACACACTGCACGCTCAGATGATTGATGAACACTCGCCTCAGTCATCGATGTCGGCACTGACAAAAGAATTTTATTTTATAGCCATAAACAAGCTCGACGAACACCCCCCTCTCGGAAGTTCTGAAATTCTTCCGTCGGTGAACTCATTCAAGGCTGTTTACAAGCACTAATCATGGGATCTTTATTCGATTTTGGTCATCCCATGTTGGCCAATAAAAAATGTAGAGTGATTTTCATTTGTTGATTTTATTGATGGTCAAGTAATGTAAATTAATTATTATTAATTATAATTAATATTTTATATATATTAAAGACGATAAAATATTTAAATATAATATATAACATATAATATAAAATATATACAAGTAATAAAAAGTCAAATACAGTATACTAAAAAGTTCAAAGTGTTATTAAAAGTAAATTAAGCTTTGGTAAATTTTATATTATCATATTATTTACCCATATAATAAATTTGTATTACACTTTTTCCAGGTTATTTGGTACAAAATGTGATAAATGCGGCAACTCCTTCAGCAAAAATGACTTTGTGATGCGGGCCAAAACGAAAATCTTTCACATCGAGTGTTTTCGATGCTCTGCGTGTGCGCGACAATTGCTGCCAGGTGAGTTTATTACTTATTTATTTAATATCACCACCCCAAATCCCCCAGCCCCTGTGTTTGCCCAACAAATAACCGAATGTTTACCTGGAATTTTAGGTGATGAATTCGCGTTACGCGATGCCGGAGCTTTATATTGCAAGGAGGATCACGATGTGCTGGAGAAATCGTCGCAGAGCAGCCTCACTTCTTCGTCGGTGGAGAGCAACAACAATATTAGCAGTAGTAACAACAACAACACCAACCTTAGCAATAACAACCATTCCAGCGAATTGGGTTCAATGTCAGGTGAGTGTCGCTTTTGGCCCTTGATTTTGACCCCCCTCAAGAGGTGATGGCTTTTTGGGGCTTGATTTGGAGGGGTTTCGGATTTGTTTGCTCACTATAACAACCCTTTATCTAGGGCTCTTCAAGTTTGGGGACGCTCCATTGTTTGCGCTTTCAGTTGACAGTGTAACTAAATATTTTCTCGTTTGCTTCCTTGTTGTGTATTATATTTTTAGCCATCTTCTAAGGCTCATTCATCAGCTTTGTTGTTTTAGAAAGTAACATAATACATTTAGTTCTTGAAAGGAATTAAAGTTGTACGTTTGATGAACCAGCGATAATGAACTACTTAGAGCCATCTTGAAGAAAAATTAAAAAAGGAATACCAATTATGGGTAAAATATTCTGAAAGGTACGGGTTCAAATTCAAGCTATTAGTAAAAGAAAAAAGCTGTTTCCTATCTTGTTCTTGGGACTCTTCTTTAAAGCTTCCCATTCGCAACCATTGCAATACTGTGCCATATTTTATGGACCCAACAAAGTCGCAAGACACTCCATTTGAATTCCCCCCAGGCGAAAAGTCAACCCATTCGTGTTTCCCCCGCCTTTCGAACTCGCTTTCCACCGAAAAGATTGCCAATCCTAATTAGCCCAAATTGGTCTGGTTCTGTGAATGGAAACGGGAATGGAGATGCAACTGGGGTATGGACAACCCGTAAGCACACAGTTCGGCATCGAACAAAAGCGTTGTGCTCGTGTTTTGTTCTTAGAAAAACAGCGTTACATCCTTGTAAGTGATATAGCAGAGTCAATAGAAATCGGCAAACGTCAAACAATGTACGACAATTGTCAAACCATATCGTCAACATAATCTCATTGTTTAACCAGAACGGAGAAAAACGAGGGAATGGCGTTGGAGTCGTTGGAAAAAGGCACCTTATCAACATGGGGCGGCGATGTCAAACGATGGATGCCAAACGTGTGTGGCGGTACCCCCATCCTCCCACCTATTGCCCCTTCCACCATCATATCATTTTGCAAAGGGTTCCAAATAAGAAAAAATAGAAAAACGTAGCTGCCAGGGCAAACAAAAACTCCGCATTGCATCGATGCGTTCAAGCGGGCAAACATTGACAAGCAACTTCTTGGGAATCGGACTTTTGTTTGACTGACTTCGATCGACGGATCGATGGATCGGCGGATCGACGGGTCGTATGATCAATCAGCCAGTCGGATAGCATAGCGCACCATTCATAGTTCCACTTGCCGGATTGTTTGTTTGTGTTCAACTCGAAAACGGCATGCAGTCTGGTCGAGTGTTTGCCAAACCGCAGCGGTCGCGACTCTTTGAAGTTCGGCACTGGAAGAAATATGTTAATTTCCGTGGGAGACTTGGCAAAAATTTGCAGCCTCATTATGAAAGCAGAAAGATGTGAAATACCTTTTTAAAAAATTAATTCATTTTCTTACCGCGTATTTTAGTACCAGAAATTGACCCAATTTTGGTAATAGTTTTTGGCAATTTGCCACTCTCGATAAGAATTGAATGAGAGAAAATTCCTTCAAAAGAACCACACCGCCTCGATAGAAATCACCGATAGATCTGTACGATCTGTACTAGATAACGCCTTGTTTCGGGGGTTGTGAAACACGACTTAATTACCAGAGATCGATGCCAATAGGGAAACGCGTTCGCCTTTGATCTCCGAATTCCGAGCTCTACGCATTTGGCGATATTTTTGGGTGCAATTGTAGTTGAACAGAAATAAAATAGAAACAAGAGAACCAAGAGCAATCAAACCATCTACCCAACGGCACTTCAAAGTGATTGTTTTTATGCCAAAAATAGCGAACAAATTGATGGAATATCTACGTATCTTTGTATTTCCATGCAGATTCTGGCAGCGAATCGGGCTCACACAAAAGTATTAGGGAAAAGCGACCCTCGGGGCCCTCGGATGGCAAGCCAACGCGAGTTCGGACCGTGCTCAATGAGAAACAGCTGCATACGCTCAGGTGAGTAATCTGTACTTTAAGGTATTTAGTTATAAGATATAAATAAGAGTATCTCAAATTATTATGTTGTCCAGGAAGTTAACTCCAAAGTTTAATAAAAACATGTATCTTAATCAACAACCTTAAAAAAATATCTTCAACTAAACTCCAAAATTCTGAATATTATTCATACGTACTTTTTTTTACCTAACAAAGATACTTAAGTTTATTGAGAGAGGTCTCACCATTTAAACCCACTATATTTTAGTTAGTTTTCCAGAATTTAAAAAGTTTTCTTTTGCTAAAAAAACATGTGGTTATTTTTAAAAATGAAGTATTAGGAACTTTGGTATTTTATATTTAAACATAGTTTAAAATCAATTTTTGTCTCCTTTTAGAACCTGCTACAATGCTAATCCGCGACCTGATGCGCTCATGAAGGAGCAGTTGGTGGAGATGACGAGTCTTTCCCCGCGAGTCATCCGCGTGTGGTTCCAAAACAAGCGCTGCAAGGACAAGAAGAAGACCATTCAGATGAAGCTGCAAATGCAGCAGGAGAAGGTAACAACACCCCCTATATTATATTATAGCTTAAGAAATCTAATTTCCACTTATTATTATTTCAGGAGGGTCGCAAATTGGGCTATGGCGCCATGCAGGGCATCCCCATGATCGCCAGCTCCCCGGTTCGACATGACTCCCCTCTGAACCTTCAGGGTCTGGATGTGCAGACATATCAACCGCCGTGGAAAGCCTTAAGCGATTTCGCCCTTCACGCCGATCTCGACAGCAATGGAGCGATCAACACCCACACGCCCGCATTTCAGCAGCTGGTCAATCAGGTACGGATAAATTTAAAATGGCTTGTAGCATATAAACCATTTAAACCATTTTAAATCATAATGAGCAACGGGTTTTGTTTGTTTAGTAGGCAAGTTTTAACTATAAACTAGTTTGCATATTATAGATTCCAATATTTTATACAATACATAACTGGTTACAACTCATTATGAATGAGGAATAAAATTATTGGAAATATATCTTAAAAAATATGTACATATAAATGAATGCCTGAGACGATGACGAATGGATAATAAATGAGTTGTTGAGTTGTTATCACCAAGATGACTTTGAATATGTTGTAGTTCTGTCGCAGTTTTATTAACTAGTTAGGATAATGAAACACAATGTCGTACTATAAATTACTTATAAATCAATAAAATGTGTTAAATGTTTATATTTTGACTTATCCCTAAATGACATGAATGTGTTTTAAACTTCGTTCTTCTTTCTCCCCCGCAGATGCACGGCTACGACCTGAACGGGATGCCCATCCTGCCGCCGCATCCGCACGCGCATCCTGGCCAAGGACCTCCCCACCAGCATCCACCGCCCCCCGGCGGACCGCACAATCACCAGAACCAGCAGCCGAACCAGCAGCCCGGGGGCAGCAGCCTGGACTCCGGCATCACCTCGCACCACCATCCGGACAGCACCGACTCCTACGTGACCTACCTGGAGAGCGATGACAGTATGCAGGGCAGTCCGTAGACAATCGAACCGAATCTAATCCAGCTTCTTTTGTTGCTCCCAGAATCCAAACTGGCGCTGACCCCGTCGTCCTCCTCATCGGCCTCGGCGGGCACATCGATCTCCTCGCCGCCATCGGGTGTTGGAGCCGGGGGTGGTGGCGCCGTGGGCGGTGGTGCAGGTGTCCTGGGCTTGGGCGTGGGAGTGGTGTCCAGTCAGTCGGCCACCGAGCAGCTCATGCAAATGCTCCAGAAGGTAACCGGCTCCGCTTCCCCCGCCTCGCATGCGGTGCTCTAAAAAGCAAGCAGGAAGCTGGATCGGAAGGAGCTACAGTCGAACTTCACTAACTTGAAAAGTTGTCTTAGAAAAAATTAAGCGCAATAAATTTAATTTTGATGAAAAGTTCCGTTTAAAATTACACAACAAGTATATTTAACCTTTAAAATACTATTTTATTCATTCTTGTATTGACTTTATTTCAAAATGTTTTAGACAAAAACCTCAAACTTAATTTATAGCCCAGGAGTTGTTATTTACGAAATTTATTTTAACAATATTTTTATACAGCTAGGGAAGTTCGACTGTATTTGGGGTTGTGCAATTGTTTTTGCCCGTTTTTTATTAATCTACTCATTTGTATTCTGTATATTTAATTTTATTCTGTTTGATTCGGTGCCAAAAAATAGTCTGTAGGCCGTTGGCATTTTGGGGATAATCTGGCTCTGGCTATCCGGCTCAGTTGCACATTTCGTTATGTAACATACACTTTTGTTGTTGAGTTCAAAAAAAATAAACACAAAAAAAAATTAAATTAAAGTAAGCTAAACAAAAATGCTCACACACTTGAAAAGTTTTTACAATAATTTTTGACACGAAAACAAAAAAAAAATTATGATAACAAAAGGAAAACAGTTACTTCGCATCAAGTAGGGAATTTCATTAAACATAAATTTGTAAATAACTTTTATATATACATAATAAACGAATATATTTTCATTCAAAATGCAAAAAACGATCGTAAGCATTCAAAAAACAAAATGAGAAACTGATCCGTGTGTATTATATGGGAAAATAAAATCCGAGGGGTAGCGATAAACTATAAAGACGCACTTGGCAAACTTGTAAATCGAATTAGCAACAACAAAAGCATCTACGTCTAAGTTCGTAAATTGTATGGCAAAAGAAACACAAAATTATTACGAATAAATACATGCAAAGAAGTGGGGAACTTTATGTAAGTGAGAAACGAAAACTGTAACTAAATCTAGACTTATTTGTTAGTTTTTAAACATTTCCGAAATGCATGATAAAATGAGGGAGACAACAAATCCGGCAGCGGGAAGGCAAGAGAGAGAAAGCGAAATGTACCAAGGATGTTTATAAGCTGTTTCGTAAAACAACTAATGTATTTTCAATAATATTTAACTAATATTAATAATAAACAGTGCATAAGTAATTTTAGTAACTATAGAAAATGTTTAAATGAAATTACAAACGAAAATAAAACCACAAAAAAACAACACAGAAAATAACATTAAAATAAAGGTGTTTTATTATTGAAATGGAAAATAATTTTAAAATGGTAAATGATTTCGATTATTGCAATTCAAAAATGGAGCACAAGTTTTCACATCTTCAATAATAAATAAATTTAAAATTTTATATAAATAAATAAAAATTTTCAGAAATAGCTATCGAAATGTGTTTAGTTTTATCAATTACTTCGATTCATGAACATTTTTAATTGCCTATTTTGTTTAAATTTTGAATATCCGTTATTCCGAACTAAAAAATTATAATTAGCAAAGACTCGAACCGGATATGGATCTAAAACCGTGGTTGGTACCTCGACTGTGGTCGTGAACCTTACTAGGCATATTTCTCATTTTTAAGTATATTTTAGTACATTTTCAATAGTCAATAAGACGTTATTTTTAATGATTCGAACAGTGGTCACACTGGCTGCCAGCTGAAAAATTATTTATTTTCTTTTAAGAATATTTTTCAATTAAAAATAGTTCAAAATGTCTATTGCCAAGCGTGTGCAGGTAAGTAATTGTTTTAACTGTAATCTACAATCGTTAATCATTTAATCTTCCCAACAATTTAGCAATGGGCAACATTCGCTCGCACTTGGCACATTTACGATTGCACTTGGCAGAATCCCTTCGAGTCCGCTAAATTGGTTAAAACCCATTTAATGGGCCTGCAAAAGCCCATATATCATCCCATGAGTACGTATTACCTATCAATCTAGTCTTTTGTTTAGTTTATATACGATAAGTATGTGAAATTCGCGGTTTTATGTACGCATTTCGTGTGTCATTACATCACCGGCGTGTTTTCTTAGTTGTTGTTGCTGTTGCCAATAAAAAATGAAAACAAATAAATGAGTATTTGAAAATGGTAATTATTTGATCATTCAGTTTGCGATTAAAATAGTAGGAGGAACACCTTAATAATAGAAAATATATAAAATTCAAATTTATACAGTTATTATCTGATATCCTGCATGTTTTAAAGCATTTTTAACTTTTTCGATAAGAATATAAATACTTTTAAAGTTCAATACATTTTCTATTATAGTAATTTATTATTTATTCCCTAACAAAACCGACACTATTATTTTAACTGCAACTGAACTACCATTTAGTTATAATACCCTTTCTGACCGGCGATTATTGTTCTTTTAGGCTAAGCAAGTTATCCTCCAAGGTGATCCAATTAAAACCCGTAAATGCAATTTTCCAGATGACTGCGGTGACCATGTGGTGCTGATCAATACGCGGGAAATCGCTCTGCCCGGAGACGAGTGGGTTAAGAGGGTTTACTTCCATCACACCGGATATCCTGGCGGAGCCTCGTGGACCCTGGCGTGGCAGCTGCACGAAAAGGATCCCACGATGGTGATGAAAAAGGCTGTCTACAACTCGATGCACGGAAATCTGCAGCGCAGACACACCATGCAAAGATTGCATTTATTCGCGGACGATCAAGTTCCCGAGGAAATCCTGCAGAATGTCACAAATCAGATCCGCACACCGCGCTCAATTCCCCAGCGATTGGATCACATAGACAAGGAAACGCTGGAGAATTTCCCCAACATTATGGATTATCCCAAGGATTACATTTTGCGTTGATTTGTTGTTTGAAAATCATTGTAATTAAGATATACATAAAATGTGAAAAAAATGCATTGTTTTATTGTGATTTATAAGTACAAAATCAAAATAATTCCCTTTTATTTTTTAATATTTTTCTACGGTATCATCTAGGCGACTTCACCCCCATAAAAACAGAACCTTTTTTTGGGTTGGCAATACTTTGCAAAAAGGGATGCCAGGTTTTAAAATGTCAAGTTAATTTGTAAGAGCTATATTATTTAAAATAAAATAACTAAAATCAAAGAAAACCTCAAAATCACGACATTAAATATACTTTATAGGCTTATTTTTCCACTGAGCCTTATTTATTTCATAAAAACTTGTTATTTACTACATTTTGAAACTCTTGACAACCCTTATATTTACCGGCTGTGCGGCAGTGAATTGCAATTTACTCATCTCATTCGTATTGCTTCATTTTGCATCCATCTCGGGCGACGACGCCTACTCAAATATACTTAATATACAGAAAGTGCGGTCATCACTGAACGGAATTATCTAAAACCACCAACTGCTGGTACAATTTAACCACAGCTTTTGGCTTATCGGCGGCCGATTTTTATTGTCTTTAACGATAAGCATTATCGCAGAAAGTAAAGTATTTAAACATAAATGTCTTCCATTGTTTTTCAGTCTCCACTCGCAGCTTGTGCACTTCACACAAACTACTCCCGATTTACCAGATACAGAAACGCAATATGGGTCGCTTGGGAAACGTTGATCCTAGTTCCTACTCGCAACCGGATTTGATCACCACGGAGCACAGTGTTCTTAACTGGAAAGTCGATTTTGGGGCCACCAAACTTCAAGGAAGTGTGCTCCATCGCTTTAAAGTTCTGACTGCTAGTCTCGATAAGATTGTGAGTATTGTTAGTCTTTATTACTAAAGGGATTTGTATAGAAATAGTGCTAGAAAGGATTTGTTACGGCAAAAGAAGTTCCCATGTAAGATTGGGATAATAACACAAAGATTATGGATATAGTTAAGCAAAGAGTAAAAAATATTGTCACCTATTATCAATTGTTATTTATACTTTTGAGTTTTTACAGTGACTTACAAAGGAATGATCCAATACTTTCGATTCACACCTTTAATATTACTTCATCCTAATGTTTTACTTTCCATTTTAATTTGTAGCTCCTGGATGTTCGTGATATCAATGTAACCAATGCCACGTTGTTAGCCGGAGGCAGTGAACTACCGATCAACTATTTTATAAGCGATGCCATCGATGATATTGGTCAGAAGCTAACGCTGGAGTTGCCATCTGGAACGGCTAAGGGCAGGTAAAACGACAGCGATGGATAATCTAATCTATATGGGACTCATAAATAATCTGGAATACTTCACTTCTTATGTAGCCTCAATGTTCGCATCGATTACGAGACGTCGAGCAGCGCCAGTGGGCTGCAGTGGCTGAATCCCACCCAGACTTTGGGCAAAGAGCATCCCTATATGTTCTCCCAGTGCCAGGCGATCCATGCCCGCTCGGTGATTCCCTGCCAGGATACGCCGGCAGTTAAGTTTACCTATGATGCCACAGTGGAGCATCCCAGTGAGCTGACTGCTCTGATGAGCGCCCTCATCGATAAGAAGGAGGCTGGAAAGACGCACTTCAAGCAGGAGGTTCCCATTCCCGCCTATCTGGTGGCCATTGCTATTGGCAAGTTAGTTTCCCGCCCGCTTGGAGAAAACTCGAATGTCTGGGCAGAGGAAGCCATTGTGGATGCCTGTGCCGAGGAGTTTTCCGAAACAGCCACCATGTTGAAGACTGCCTCTGATTTGTGCGGTCCTTATGTCTGGAAGCAGTATGATCTGCTGGTGATGCCTCCATCGTTTCCATACGGTGGCATGGAAAATCCCTGCCTGACTTTCGTGACCCCAACTCTTTTGGCCGGCGATAAATCCCTGGCTGATGTTGTGGCCCACGAGATTGCCCACAGCTGGACTGGTAATCTGGTGACCAACAAGAACTTCGAACACTTCTGGTTGAACGAGGGCTTCACTGTGTTCGTGGAGTCCAAGATCGTGGGAAGAATGCAGGGCGCCAAGGAGCTGGACTTCAAAATGCTCAGTAATCTTACCGATCTGCAGGAATGCATCCGCACTCAACTCGATAAGACACCCGAGCTGACCAAACTGGTGGTGGATCTGTCTAACTGCGGACCCGATGATGCTTTCTCCTCAGTGCCTTACATCAAGGGTTCCACATTCCTGCGTTATTTGGAGGATTTGTTTGGCGGCCCCACCGTTTTCGAGCCTTTCCTGCGGGATTACCTGAAGAAATTCGCCTACAAATCGATTGAGACAAATGATTTTAAGAGTGCTTTGTATGACTATTTCATTGATACCGACAAGAAGGATAAACTAAGCGCGGTCGACTGGGATTTGTGGCTGACCACGGAGGGAATGCCGCCAATTATCCCCAAGTAATTTTTGCTGTTCAGGAAACTTAACTTATTGTTAATACTTTTTAAAATATTTTAGATTCGACGAGTCGCTGGCTAATGTGACCAAGGAATTGGCCACTCTCTGGAGCTCCAAGAGTGTCGCTGAACTGACCGACAGCGCAGAGATCAAGCAGAACATTTCCATTCACCAGCTCATTGATTTTCTGGGCAAACTTATCGAAAGCAAGGATATTGTTGATTTGACTGAGCGTAAGATTGAGCTTCTGGAAGCCACATACAACTTGAAGAGTTCCAAGAACGCCGAGGTTCGCTTCCGTCTCAACCGTTTGATTATTCGTGCCCGTTTGGCCAAGCGTCTGGATGAGGTTCTTGAATTTGCCAACTCCAATTTCCGCATGAAGTTCTGTCGCCCTATCTACCGTGATCTGGCTGGCTGGCCGGAAGCCAAGCCCGCTGCTATTCGCAACTTTGTCAGCGTCAAGGATCAGATGATGGCCGTGTGCTCGCACACAATTGAGAAGGATCTGGGATTGAAGTAAATTTAAGTCTGACTAATGCATTTTTTAAACTTCTAAATTAAACAATAAACTTGTTGCGCAACTAAAAGTGATTGGATTTGGTTGGCATCAAAGAGAAGTTAAAATAAAATTCCATTTAAATTCAATGCTCCATAAATCGATTCATAAAATTCATATTGTTTCGTTTTTCTTGAATTATTTGTTTTTATTAAAAAATAAGCAAAACTACGTTTATAACAAGTTGATTTCCATTTCCATGCTCATTGTAATTTCTAATCTTCAATTTTGCTTGCAATTTTCGCGTTACCTTGATACCGTATTATTACCAATTGAATTTTCTCTTTTTTGTAATAGTTATAGCTCAACATTGACCAATTTCAAAGGTTTTGGTGTTCGTATAACTAATCAAATGGGCGTCGATCAGGTTGATCTTCGTTTCAAATTTTCTTGTTGTTTAAATTCTTTAAATTTCTCTCTCGGCTTGTAGTACACATACACACACAATATATTAAATTTATTATTGTTTGCTTTGCTCGGCTGCTTAAATATTTTCTCTGTTGGTGTCTCAACTTCTAATCCCGACGAGTTTTGCTTGTGGTTTTTAAACTAATTAACAATTTTGTTTTTTCACTTCTTACATTGACCAAAATGCTTCAACATGCTTCCAATTAATTTTTCTCCAATTTTATAGCTGAGAGATCTCTGTAATTATTCCCTTTCCTCGGTCGCCTGGTCGATTTCTCGTCGCTGTTCATCTGGCAGAGGATTTAAAAACTATCACGCACTAGAATTATCATTGGAACGGGACGTGGATGGACCGGCACCCTGATCATCGCCCAGCACGAAAGTGGGACTCTGGCGGGATGTGTGATAGTGGTAGCCCTCTCTATAGCGCTGATTGGGTTTCGACCGTGCGGTTTGTGTGTGACCCAATGCTGGACGCTGATTGTTGAGCTCATTGGGTCGTTTGGCTGAAGGAAATGTTTATTATTACCCATCTGTTACTTAATTTAAAAAGTATTGTCTCTTACCAGGTATATAAGGCTTTTGATTATAGGACGATTGTTGTTGTTGTTGGTTATATAGATCCGACGAAGTGGCATTGCCATTGTGATGATATGGCGTCGCCTGCAGATCGGTGCTACAATTAATGGGACTCATCGGCGTCATCTCGCGATCCTCGATAAACAATTCGCTGGCATCGTCGGGCACCTGACGGTACTGAGTCCATGGCCAGGATGCGATGCCCGACAGAAGAAATGCCTCCAGGGCGCACAAATAGCCAATTATCTAATAGTTTAAGATATATTTAATTAATATAATATATTATAAATATATAGGTTTTTAAGTCTTACTCCAGTCGCCAGCAGCGTGTCCTTGGAATGCTTGGACACCCATGTGTATTCAGTGGCATAGAGCACCATGTGAACAAGCAGCGTGGAGCTCAAAATAAATATCAAACCAATACTCAGGTACATCCACGTGTTCTGTTTATAAGAAATTAAATATTTTGAGGTATATGGCTTAGCTTATATTACCAATTTACTTACCACTTTAGTCCAATTGAATGGAAACATGAGAGCTATGTGCGATATATCCAGAAAGAGCATGAGACATGTGATGAGTAGCGAAAAGAGCGCACAGAAGACCATCAGCCTCAGGCGTCCGATGAGTGGCAGTAGAAAGAGGCCCACCTGTACGGTGCCCGCGGAACATTCGCAGGCTAGACAGGCGGCCGAGGATAACTGGTAAACAGGGAAAATAGGTTATTAAAAAAACGTATCCTCAAGGATCTTAAGAGGATTTATTTTTCTAAAAACTCATAAGTAGGTGTATCAGGAATTATGAAAATTTTAAACAGGTTATTCAAAAATCTAGAACTATAACTCTAATATGATTGTAGTAAACTCTATTTGATTTTTGATTTGATTTAAATAAAATTTTTAATACACTAATATTTATTTGATACCAATTTATTATAGTAAACTCTATTTTAAATTAACCAATATCAAAGCCTTAAAATTTGATTTTAAAAAACATTTTTAATATACCTATTTATTAGACTCAACGAGTTTAGTATTATTAAATCCCTAAGATAATTCTTTTACGGGCTTAAAGTATATGAATGAAATAATCTAATTTAAGGTATGTTTACAATTTCGGATATAAGTTCCCCTATACAATTTTAAATTATGTAAATTGGCTTGTGTATATTTTTTTTAATAGCCTAATCCTATTTTGATATAATTAGGAAACCCCTCGCTTGACTTCTTCCTGCCTCGAACTCACCACCAATAGTATGCGCACAATCCCTGTAGGCGATTTCAAGTGTTGCGGATCACAGTGAAGGGCGACGCCCCAGGGCAGGGGGGTGTGGCCGCCCCTCTGCTTGTAGTTGGCATGGGAGTCCCAGGAGGTGCAGGTTCCGAGGGGGGATTCCAGGGACAACGAGTGCGAGTGCGAGTGGGAGAGCTCGCCGGCCCTGCTGCCAGCTATCTCAAAGTCCTGCTCATCGTCCAGCTGACAGCAGACCGGCTCCAGCTCCAGCTCCCGAATCTCGTCCAGCAGCAGTTCTATCTCGTCCGTGCCATATAGATCAGATACAGACGGTATATAACGTTGGGGTTGTTGCATTGCCCGTGGCGGGATGTGTCCCACATCACCGATGGTTGCCCCTCAACTGTCAAAAACTGCGCGCCCACGTCCTCCTCTCTCTCTCTCTCTCTCTCCCTTTCACTCTGTGTATTTTGGTCTCTTTCTCTCCTTCCTCGAGGTCTCTTCTTCTCTCTTAATTATCTTAGTAGCTGCAGAGATAAAAAATGGGAAAGTTTAAAAATATGCAAAACAATAAATAAATATATGGTATTATCTAAAAAATACAGGAAAAAATATTTAGACATATAAATTATTATTAGAAAACTTAAAATTATAGCTTTTATAAAAAGGTATTAATACTTATGTATATATTTCGTGCCAGTGTTAATACTTTATTTTCAAACCTACAAAATATTGTAAACTAATATTCTAGGTTTTTATTCGTTTTAATTTTTCTGGTAAAAGTCTCTTTAAATAATTTTCATGATATACATCTTTTAAGTGTATTTTTCATTTTATAATATTTCTTTATATTATTTTATTAGAACATGCGTAGAAGGGAAAAACGAAAGCAAATGAGTTCTGAACGCTCTGCTCCATTTGCTATGCTATAGAAATTGATAACTGCCAGGCGGCTTCGGCTTGCCCACGACACTCATTAGATGTCCTGTCCCCTCTGACCCCTCCACATGACACCACCCCCTTCATTACCTCCGCCTCTGCATAACCATAACGGTAATTTGATATGACTCGTCGACGACTTTGACGGCGCCGCTGCCTGGCTGTCACTCATACGCCATGTGGGCCGCAGTAAAGACGCGCCGCGGTAAAATCCCCCAGGGTGCTGCCAATCTGAATACGCTTTCCCTGCCTGCGGGATGCCACAACTTTCCCAGAAAATACGTTTATAAAGAAATAAAGAACGAAGGAGTTTAACCGAAAGGAAAGGGTAACCATATGGTGTGATATGAAAGTATCATAAATTAAAAATCACAATGATGTCGGTAATGTATAGGAATGTTTCTGCACTTAAAACGAAGGAACCCGTTTAGCATACCAATAGGCTGGAGGCTTGTAAACTGCAAAGCACATTTAAATATAAGGGCCTTTGTTTATAAATATACCAGAAACAAACCATACTTTTTAAATTAACAAAAGTTAGTGAAATGAGTTTATACGATGTATATTTATTATATATCATAACTAAATTTCGTTATATTAAGTTAATAAATATTCAAATCGAGATGAGTTGAGGTTGATATTGAATATTTAAATAAATCACCCTTAAAGTTTTCTATTAAATCGCTTCAATTTGTATAATCGTTCATTAAATCCCCTGAAACTATTTTTCCTCGTTCATTAATCATTGAAATTCCCATTAGAGTAACTTGGCTGGTGGTTTCTGCCCGCACTGATTAAGTTATTATTTTTATTTAAAAAATTCACAAATTAAATGAAATGAATTTATTCGAAGTATATTTATTTGTGAACTAACTTGCATAATATTAACTTAATAAATATTTAAATTGAGATGAGTTGAGAATGATATTAAATATTTAATTTATTCACCCTTAAAGTTTTCTATTAAATCTCGCCAATTTATATAATCATTCATTAAATCCCCTGGAACTATTTTCCCTCTTTCATTAATCATTGAAATTCCCATTAGAGTAACTTGGCTGGCGGTTTCTGCCCGCATTGTTTCATTTATTATTTTTAATTGCGTCTGATGCGAGGTTTCGATAGTCTACCTACCAGATGAGGTGGCTGCCAACTGGAAATTAAATCGAATTGGTTTTTGTGTGTGCTGCCGGATCTCTTTTCCCCTTTTCCCCTTTTCTCTCCCTTTTCCCAGTTTCCCATCTCGATTTTCCCCATCGACAATGTCGATGCTTTTTCCCTTTGCCCCTGCGTGTATGCAACGAAATTCTGCTGAGCATTTTTTATGTCACTCACACATACACAGGCACAGACTAATACTTTGGCAATTAACACAGACATGAGGAATGTGTAAGTGTGAGAGCTACACGAAAGCCCAACTCCGTGGAGAATTTGAACAATTTTCAGCTGTCCGGCCGCATTTTCCTCGAGCTGTCATAATCAGGACACAGCTGAAGGTAGCTTATGCTCCTTGTTGTCAGTTGTCCTGCTGCTTTTCCCACTGTTTTCCTTGTTGTTTTAGCAGCAGCACAAGGACTCCGAGCAGCAGGACATGAGAAATGCAGCTGGACAGGAAGAGCGCAGGATGGGAAGGGTGTTTGGGGGTTCGGGGTTGGGGGTCGGAATGGCACAACAACACACATCTGTGTGTAGGTATTTCCCTCTCCGGACAGGCAATGTAACAATTTGTTCTCTCTCTTTCTGGCCAAATATCCTTGTCTCTCTCTCTCTCCCTCTCTGTGTAGTTTTTGTGAAGTTTTTGTTGGTGGTGCTGTTCGTGTTGTCCTTGCTCTAGTTTTAGCGCCCGAATGTCCTCAGCCTCCGGTCTGGGTTCTCAGCCCCTGCCCCGGCCCCGCCCCCTTTGTGACCGCCCCCTATCCACGCCCTTATCTCTGTCTATTATCGCTGCACATAATCTCCCGATGCTGCTCGAGTGCCTAATGAGAGTCCTTGTCGGCACATCTCTCGCAAAGGACATGCCCTATCTTATCCAATTTGCCCATCGATTGCCAGACATTAAGCCCTTCACCTGCAGCCCCCCTTTCTCGAGTTTTTGTCACGCTTAATTTCACACACAGAAAGAAATTAATTACATTCATATTTTTATCCAATTAACGTGTCTGCCTGCCGCTTTCACTCATTTTAACACTCGTAATAAATATTAATTCAACACATGCTCGTTAAAATTCAATTAATAGGTTTATTAGGCCGTTTAATTTTATTTCAGATGGGATACAAATCTGAATGGTTAATAATAAATTAATTAAACATAATCTAATTGAATTTTAAATTGACGTTGGCTACTGGTACAGAAAATTTATGTTTATCGAAACATTATGAAAAACATATTTTAAATATAGTTTAATATTTTTAAAACCTATTTTACCTTTAGCTATGATAGATTGTACTAAAAAGTCTTTAGTTTTAATATTAAATGCTTATATCAGAGACCCTAAATAAGAGTTATTTGATACATTTCCATTTAATAACTAAAAGATTAAAACACCTTAACCCTCACAAAACCAAAGTTGTTTTCCCCTAAATAAGGTGTTCTTTGATTAAATGACCTAAGTGCATGGTTTAACTAGCCAAGAATCTATGCAGTAAAACAGCTTTTATGATAGTTGAGCTCTAAAGCTCCTTACTTATACCATAAATTATCGTTTTTGCCAGTGCTCAATTTGAAATCAATTATGCTGATCTGCATGTAAACTGACTTGGCTTCCTGTTGGGCTCCGACTTTCGCCCCGCTTTTTGAGCCAACGTCTGCAGGAAGTGCAAGTGCTGTGTATGCAAATTTATTGTCAATGAAGGGGATTGGAATTGGCGTTTAGACTCGCAGGGAACCAAGTAGGGGGCCTTATGAATGGCAAAAGGGTTGGGGCGTTGGGGGCGGACTGCAAGGGTTGGACCCTCGACGTGGGCTCGGCTGCATTTCTTATTTATGAACGTGCATAGACAATGCTTTTGGGTTCTTGTTGCTTTTTGTTTGAGTTGAGTGCCCCCCCTCCCCAAACACAAATACAAATACAAACACACTCGCTGTGGCAGGCAGTGTGCAACTTTTGTCGCATTCAATGGACCAAAGTTGCCGTAAATAACTTTTAATAGAATTTTTAATGGGGCTCGCTCGGTCGGCCGATGTCCGTTGGGCTTGCTGTATGGCAATTTGGTTTAATATAGATTACCATAATGATTTGTCAATGCTATGAGAGCAGTTGAAATGCGGTTAAAGTCAAAAAACTGTTGTGGTCAGGGATAAAAAGATAAATATATATATCGTGTGGTTATTTGGAAATAAAAGCATGCATTGATTATTAAACTTTTATTTATGGATAAGACAAAGGTTTCATAATTTATTTTCTTTTTATATTTTCCAAATAATTTTTCGACTAGTTGTGTCTTACAGAAATATTATAAATAATTATTATGGAGTGTAAAAGACCTACAACGCATATTAAAAGTTGTAAACCCGGCAATTCTCAAGCTTATCCATTATTAGCCAACTTTCCAAGCAATCGAAAACTTTATGAATTTTAAACTAACTTTAGCAACACCAAATTTTACCAGCCTAATAATGTATTGACTGAAATATAGTATATACGAAACACAAACTGCTCTACGAGCAAAACTTAATGGCCAAGTGAGCTGTAACAATATATTACATGGCATAGGGTGAATGTTGGACAGTCCACGGACTTTTCCGAGCTGCGTATACATTTTAGCTAAAATATTGGAATTTTCATGTTTTTTTTTGCTACATTTTTGGTTTTGTTGCTGGATGCAGACAAGTTGACTATCGTCCTCGATTCGTGGCGGCATTCAATGCGGCTGGAAAATGCAGGGGAAAAGTGGTAGAAGGCAAGCGGAAAACTGGGACCTTTTCCTACTTATTATGCCGCCGCATGTTTCTCTATGTTTGCTCTTTTGCGGAATTATCGATTACAAATGAATATTTCATCAGGGGAAAGAGGCTTGAAAAAATGGAGAAAACTGGGCAGGGGTTCAGAGGTGCCAGGCACCTGTCGCCTGCTAACTTCCGTTTCCGGGTCGCGACACTCGGCGGCTATTTTTAATTAAAATGCAGCATACTTTTCGCCCTTTACTAAAGAATTTTTAGCACCGAAAGAAAAATGTGAGAGTGCATACTTTTACACTTTAAATTTTAGTAATGAAAACGGAAAAAGTATATTTAAAAGATCTCCTTCATAAAAAAAACCCAACTTTGAAATAATGTATACAGGTTTAGAGAAAATATAAACGAATATGATTCAAAATAAAAATAAAACTAAAATATAAAAATAATTTTATCCCCATTTTTTATTTAATAAGAATAAATTGATTACCTTATAAATTTATTAAAATAATTTGCAAATAAAGGAAGTTAAATTTAATTTTTTTTGTGTGACCTTTAGATCCTTCCCAACTTCTTTTCCCACTTTCCCTCTGTCTCTGAAAAGCTGCTGTTTAATGTATGGCCCCACTTCTGTTTTGTGTCGCATAATTACCAATGCCAGGATAATTAAGGCAACGCCAGGCTGCCAGGCCACACATAAAAAGGACAACGAGTCCCGAATGCGGGTCCTGACTCCAGGGATTCCAATATGGAGTGGGGCGGAACGGGGAGTAGTGGGTGGCAATGGGGTGGTTAGGTGGTTCAGTGGTGCGAGCACGTGACTAACGGTAATGGCACGCCAAATCACAGGAGAATCGAAATGTTTGCCGGGCGACAGTGCTCAGAATTCCAAATGCGAATAAGGGACAGGAAGCGGATTTTACAGCAGAATTTCCTTATTCTATTAGGATAAAAATAGGAAATCCGTAGATGTATAGTGTATTTAATTTGGGTTGCAATGATTTTCTAAAAATGGTTAGTGAAATTTGAAGGACTCTAAGGAGCATGAGATTGTAAATAATAAATAATTGTAATGTCATTTGTACAGCAATTGTGTGTTAAGACTGCTGGCATCATTGTCGAATATTCAAAAATCATGCGAGGCATTTACACCATCATTTTAAAAATGCTATTTACATAAGCATACTTTGGTTATTACTTAAATTAATTTAAATTGTATGATAAACAAATTAACTAATGCATAACCTCGTCCATCCCAGCTTAAATTTTAATGAGATGATGTTCAGTGCCTGAAAAAAGGACTTTCTGTTCAGTGGCAACTCATGATCCTCTTGCGAAACTCTTGCATAAACTCCACTTCAGTTTTGCCTGCCGATTTCCCCGCGTCCATGAAACTTGAGAAGAAAGTGATTAAGGCTCACGTTTCGGGATTACGTAAGCTCCTACAGGGATACTTAGCCATCTGGGCCTCAGAGCGTTTATATATCTATATTTCGTTCGTGTGTGTGGGTGTCTGTTAAGCATATCATGTGTTTATGCGATTCCTGAAATGAACACCCCCTCAGTCCCACTCCGTCACTAAAACCACTTTTACCTGAGCTTTTCGGGGCGTCCCCTGACACGTGAGCTCCATAAAAAAGGCAAGAAGGCCTCGTCATTTCATGGACGTTGCAGCACGCGAGGGGTCCTCTAGCCCCGGCCCCTTCCCCTTTTCGCTTTCCCCTAGTTTTCACTCAAACCCTCCCCGGTGTTTTCACTTTTGTTGGGATTTTCTGTGCCCGCCTTTCCCCGCTGGGTAAACACTGCTATTAAATGCGAACTGACCCCAAATGCTGACCGACTCGACAGCAAGCTATCAAGTACAGTTTTCATTCTGTAAAGCGAACCCTCTAAAATTAATGAAGGTATTGTAGATTTTTGAGATGAAATTTATTTGGGTTGGTCCTGATAGGGAACAAGTTTACAAGATATATTTATTTCAAAGAGTACTAAGAGTAGGGGAAATGAATTAAAGAACATTAGTAGGCACACACACAAAAAAAATTTGGGTAAAATTTACCAATATGGAAGTTATGTAACTTTAAAAATGGTTTAAGAACTATTCAAAATAGTTATGTATGTTATGTTGTGTCTTTGGTTATAATATAATAGTAAAACTACCATTAAATAGTACTTTGTGTGTATTTTGTTGTTATGAGAGTAACTATTTCATTGGTAAAAAGTACCAATATGGAAGTTACGTAACTTTAAAATATGGCTAACAACTATTCAAAATAGTGTTGTATGTTATGTTGGTTACTATTTAGTAGTAAAACTTCCATAAAAAAGTTTTTTTTTTTTTGTTGTTGTGAGAGTAACTATTTCATTGGTTAGATTTACCAATTTGGAAGTTACGTAACTTTTAAAAATGGTAAACAACCATTCAAAATAGTGATATATGTTATGTTGTGTCTTTGGTTACTATTTAGTAGTAAAACTACCATTAAATAGTAAGTTGTGTGTATTTTGTTGTTGTGAGAGTAACTATTTCATTGGATAAATTGACAATTTGATGTGGTGGGCTCATTTAACTATTATAATGGCCAATTGACCCAATAAATTTTGTGGGTGTAGATGTTTAAAGGAACTATAGTTCAATACATATAAAAAGGAAACTTAGCAAATTCTATAAGACTTTGAATAATATTAATAGCTACGATATTATCGATATATATATTGTTATTTATTTTAGGTCAACTAAAATCATGCCTTTAAGCCCGACTGTAATTAATTATCCCTAAGCCCTCTCCCATTTGGTATAGTAAACGGGCGGTGCAACAACCTCGTTTCGCCGACCTTGAACCAGTTTCATTTTTTACAAATTTCCAGCAAAAGGGGAAAGTCAAGGGGGCGAGCCTAGAAAGGGAAAAGCATTAGGAGACTTTGCCAACTAAGAACTTTTGCAAATATCTTGGCGTATTAATAAGGCTCAAGAGTCTAACGGCCATTTAATCGCAGCCACATACGCACACAGCGAATCCACATGTGTGGGTGGGATAAAATGAGGTTCTATGACAGCAAACTAAAAATAAACAAATGAGCCAAGCCAAAAACATAGGAAAATCAAGAAAGAACGAGTTGAGGCTGCGGAAAAGCGCCTGCGCGGAGAGGAAAATTTGAATGGAAAAACAGGCAGAACAGCGAGAGAGGAAAAGCGAGAGAGCCACCACAGTTATTGTTGTGGCTGCCGAAGGATTTCAAGGAAGTGAAATAGCTGCAGACTGAGTTTTTCACAGACAAACTTTCCTATCTGCTTCCTCTTCCTCATGCTCTTCCCTTTCTTCTTCTTCTTGGCTCTTCCTAGCTGTCACTTCCTGTGTATCTTTGTGTGTGTAAGCGTGGGATTGAAAACAATCTGTATTGAAAAAAGATTTTTAGAGTTTTTAGTTTTGATTTTAATATGCCGATATTAAATGTGGTGAACATCGAATAACTGACTAAAATAATAAGTATTCCTATGGGAATATATTTTGGAAAAGTGAATTTGTGTGATGTTCATCAAACTAAACAAATGCTATGAAATAATAACTACCTCAGTTAATTATAGGTATTTCCGACTAAGGTCGTCATTAAAATAAGTACCCCTCATTATAGGCATTCATAAATATAAGTGTTAATTAACTAAGGCTATAAAGTATCAATTATAAGGGTAAATAATAAGGTTTCCTAGTAATAAACGTAAACCGATTCTTCTTTTCTTTATGAAATTATGTTAAATAAATATTGAGATAAATATTAAAAATAAATAAAAACATTTTTACTAAAACTATGAATAACTTAAAGAAAATTTACTCATATTTTATAGTTAAAAATAGGTTTTCATTTATTTTTTATTTAGCAGTGAACTTGGTTCAATTGAACCAATTCAGATGGTGAACCTTGCACCAACACAAACAAACTCCACACACACATACAGCCTTGGCTAGTCTACTCTCATAGTATCCTTTTTTTAGGGTGTGTGTGTGTGTGTGTGGCCCAAAGTGTTATATTGACATTTGGCTACATAATGATTTATGCTGCTGCAGGAGCCGAGCGATCCTTGCTCCTTCTAATTCCTGCTGCTATTTTTAGGGGCATGGCCATAATTTATTTTTATGTACAAACGGCAGCGGCAACAACAACAGGAAGGAGGCAACTATATCACACGCACACACGCACACACATACACACACTCAAACAGAGATATATTTTTTTGGGCAAGCGAAGGGCAAACGCTGGAAAGCATGCTACGATTTTTGTGTGGGAGTTGGGCGGTTAATTCGGTGGGTTTGCTGGCGGGGGGTGGGCTGTTCGTGTATACAACTAGTTAAATAAATTTACACTTGACCCACCTTTTTATTTCCCAGCTATATGTATTTTTATATATTTTTTTTCTCCTCCAAATGCGCGGCACGTTTCTATTTCCTTTATTTTTTGGCCAGCAAAAATCTTTTGAAAATTGCCTTTGCACATGTGTGTGTTTGTGTGTGATGGTGTTGGTGTGGGGGTGAGTGGGTGGTGGTGATGGTGTTTCTTCCTCTTCTGCCCAACTAAATGTCAGTTCATTCATGGGCCAAAATCAGCTTTCAGTTTTCCTTTCGAATGTATGTGTGCAAAACGGGAAGCTGGCATTTTATTTGTGATTTCCTGGATTTATTTTTTGCTTTTCAAAATATTCGGTTTTAATTTTTCTTATACATTTCGCACTCATCTTTATGCACACCTTATATTTTCATTTGTTGCTTAATTATATTTTGCCCGTTTCATTTGAGACGCTCAGCAAAACAATTTTCATTTTCACACACTCGCACGAAAATCATTACTCAGTATGCACGGCTTTCCACGGGCTTTTCATTTGCCAACCACCGCGCCCCTCGCCCCACCATTTGGGCCATGCTGCCTTTACTGCCGTTTCTACTGCCTTTCAACATTTGCTAAAACACTCACACAGTCGCACGTCGGAGATATTATTGGGGCGGTTGGGCGGTTGGGCGGTCGGGCTGTTCGGGGGGCGTGGCTGGTCGGGGGGCGTTCGAATGCAAAGCAGCAGAACGGACGTCGAAACAACGCGACACCAACACAGAAGTGAGTGCAGGGACAATCCGGAAAAACCGACGACCGACAGCGTGAAAAGCCAGCAAACGACTGAGTCTCGAAGCCCAAAAAGAAAGCTGAGAAAGCAGAGAAAGTCACAGAGAGAGAGGGAGAGAAAGAGAGAGAGAGACTGCGTGTACATCCTTTGCAGAGGCGTCAAAAGTTCGCGGAACTAGCTCAGAAAGTCACTAATACCCAGAAATAAAATGAGAGGTTACACTGGAAAAAAAATAATTGTGTTATATAAAGTGGAATAATACACAGAGGAAACTAGCAAAAGTTTTAGGTTCAAGAACAGGGCTGAAACGTTTTTAAAAGTAAAAGGTTTTATACACATTTTTTTTAATTCATGCTATCTGAAATACTTTATTTTACTTTTTAAAATGTTTTGACCCTACATTGACACCTAAAACGTCGAATAATTTTCTCTGTGTAATATAAATTTTCACCGTATGTACTTATTTTATAAACTTAAAAGTTTAAGTTCCATTAAAATACACTGTAAAATGGTCTTATAGGGATAATAAATTTAGTTCATAGAATTTATGTTTTATTTTGACAAATTTCAAAATTTAGAAAATATTTAATAATTGCAACTTTGTATTTTCTCTACAAATTTAAAAGGCTTAACCTTGTTTTTAAATATCAGGTACATTCACTTAAATTCCGACGCTTTAAATATATTATTTTGATAACAGCAATTACTTCTTATCAATTTTTTATTGCAGTGCAAGTAAAGAGCGGCCGCCTTTGATTAGCTGATAAGCCGCTCAATAAGGCGAATCTCACACGAAGCTTCGTCTATAATGATCAGTTGTGCTGGAAACTTTGGAAGAAACGAACGTGTGAGCTGTTGGAAATATAAGAAGCAGAGCAAAGAATCGAAAGTGTACATACTATATGGTGCAGCTATACTAAATATAGCTTAGAAGTCAATTTCTTATGAGTATTTTATAGAAACCGGAAAATATGGAGAGGTAAGTGTAGGAAGTAGTTAAAATATGTAAGTATCTTTTCAATACTTTTGTATTCCTTAGTTTCTGGCAGGAATTGAAGTCGTTGCTGAAGACCCTGCTCTGCTTTGTGGTTGCTTTGATGCTGGTGCCTCTATTGCTGTTATCACTTCTATGTAAGTGTTCGACATATCCCCTGCAGTGATCGATGATCATCGATTCGCGACACGCGCTGCTTCACTGATAAGCCACATAAATCAATAACTTCAAAAGGGGCGGCTATATAAATAAACGATCCATGGGTTGATTAACCGATTCTCACTCAGCCAAAGGATCATCTGTTAATGGGAGCCCAAGACTTAAATGGGGCTGATGAGAGAAAGAATGAGAGGGTCTCGGAGAAAGTAGATAAGCTTTTTGTTTATAAATAATACAGGTTACCTGTTGCACCTTTGCGGAACCCAGACAAGCGATCAAGCGAACCTTGACCAACTGAATTACTCATAAAATTTGCCATTGATAAGCCCAGTCTTCGCTGCTTGATACCCGGTAATCGCTGGGAATGATGGCCCATTCTCATGGGGTACACTTGTGAATTGATTAAATTAATCAGCTTATTATTTGGGGGGTCCCAAAAAGTCATAAAATTAAAATTATTTACTGTCGAGGTAATTGGGTTGAACTTTCGCTCTAGGGTTTACAACAAATTATAATGACTTTGAACTTTAATCTTTGATATTTTTCTTTTAATTTAAAAATCCCTCCTTTTACAATTAACGGGTATCTAATGTTCGAGAAACTCACTACTGAAATTCTTTGTTATTATTTCTTGTTTTTGCTTTCTTTTATTGTATGTACTTAATCACTAGATTTTAATAAGCCCCTAGAGGTGGTAACAAGTGAAATCAATTCATGAGCTACTAAACTTGTACATCTTAAATACCTATCTATATTTTCAGGCGCCCATTTTGGCAATGAACTATCCAACTATGTGCTGAGCATCAAGTACCCAAACCTAACTATCTCAAAGTCCAAGAAGATCCGGACTTTAATCGACACGCCAAAGAATGCGGGCATATTTCACTTTCTTCTCCAAGTGGAGGGAGATTGTGACTTCGACCGGATCAAGATGTCCTATGCCCAGTATGTAACTGATGTGAGGGATAAAACTGGAATGCTAAGGTTCCCCAAACTGCGTCAAAAACTCGTCTCTTGTTGGGGACACTATGCGTGGGTGAATGATAGTAGGTAAGTGTTACGGTTATAAAGAAATTGATGACAGATCATAACTATCCTTTGTTTCCTTTTTAAAGTGGCTTCAACATCAATAATCACGTCCTGCTCAATACCCACAAATACCGAGGACGTCCAGTCACCGAATCGAATATTCAGGAGTATGTTAGCGAACTGGCCACCAAGTATATACCCTCCGATCTTCCCCAGTGGCAGGTAATTGTGATCCCGAATGCGGAGAACTGCCAACCCTACTACATCCTTATCAAACTACACCACCTAATAATCGCCGAAGAGGAGGATCTGCATGTGAGTGAGATGCTTCTGCTGCAGGATCCACAAAAGAAAATTGAGATGACTCTGAACGATGGATTAGGTCAGAGTTCGAATCAACAACTCTCACGTTTTGTACGAAAACCCGAGCACATCAGCAGATTGATTAGTCACATAATGCATCTTATCATATGCCGATGGCAGAAATTCATCTATGAATTCGAATCTCTTGAGACTCCAGATGGCTCCACTTCTAGTATTCAAGTTAGAAACCTCAGTCAGTTGGCTTCTTTGATAGTAATTGTCCTGGTAAATGTGATTTTGGGCTATATAAGGAGTCGTTCAATGCTCAAGAAACTCAAAAGACGTTCAGTTAGCTATCGAAATCCAGTGGGTCGTTTTCAAACCGTACGATTGCTTTTGAATAGGGAGTTAGAGCAAAGAAATCTTAATTGGTGGGTGGCCAGAAATGCCGTCTATAACAGTTTGCAGCCTACTAATTTGGCCAAGGTTTGGACCCGTTTTCTTTGGCGTCTTAATCTCAATCATGTTTTGCTTCTACCCTATCACATGTACTGTGAACTCCTGGCATTCGGTGATGTCTTGATTAAGGGACAAACTTCGTATAGTTCAACTTATTGTGCGAGACTTCATTTATATGTACCGCTCTTACTCTACGCTCACTTGGAGTTCTTCAAAATTCTTTGGGAGCTTTTCCAGGCTCCAAGAAACATTTATGAGGTCCTTATCGAGCAGCCAACTAAAGAGTTGAATATTCTACATACCAAATCGTATGCAGGCAGGAAAATTGTTTCTTTTGGGCGGTCAATAAATGGCGCCCAACTAAGGGCCCGCAATGAGGGTAAATTCAGTAATGATCTCAGAGAGTCCGACTTTAGTTTGACTTGCCTAGCTGGTGCGGTCCACGATTACTTTGAAACATTCTCAGGACACTTGAAAGTCCCCAATTTCCTAAACACCACTTGTAGAACCATAGATAAGGGATACTTTACAGATCGCATTGGGGATAAATCCGAAAACATTGGGGGCGTGGTCTTTTTGCAATTGCCTTTAAGAAAACCAGACGCTGAACATGCTGGAGAACTTCATCAGATTGTTGAAAGAATTAGAAAGCAACAGATCATAATATATTTAGCCTCTATTGGTCAGACAAAGTACAGTCTTCTCACATCCCTTTTCCCACATGTTATTACGAAAATTTTCATTAACTTCTTCTCATATAACTTTCCCATCACAATCACTGAGATCTACGGAGCCACTAATGAGTTTCAATCGGCTTGGGGTCAGAAAGTTCAGGATGTTCTTCTCTTCCGGCCACCACAATCGAAGACCTGTCTTTCCCTAAATCTACATCGCTTTGGTGACAAATATAGGTTGGCTGTGATGGCAGATACACATCTAGCACCTGATCACACAATAATCACAAGATCTTTCGATCATTATATGGAAACAATAACTCTATAATAAGAAATAACCT
This sequence comes from Drosophila subpulchrella, assembly GCF_014743375.2. NCBI lineage: Eukaryota > Metazoa > Arthropoda > Insecta > Diptera > Drosophilidae > Drosophila > Drosophila subpulchrella. Next base: position 19,677,791 of record NC_050610.1, on the reverse strand, counting down.
TCCCCATCTTCATATTGATGTATGTGCATAATATAAACGAAGTGAAAATTATTTATCCAACTTTAAAAAAATAGTTTTTACTTACAAAAAAGTTTATCAAAGATATCGAAGTACTTGTTTTTAGCATTCTAGTACTCTTGGATATAAGTGCCAATTAAAAACACTGCTTTAGTAAACTCTATTCCAGTGACTCTGCTTAAACGATGTATCAAAACAATAAATATCGTAAGCACCTTGAGGATCATTTCTACGGGACGAAGAATACATCTGTGAGTCTCCAAGCAATAAATATATATATATAGATAGCCCTAATACATTTTGAACAGCCCCTCAATGAGAACAAAGAGCATGGACAGTGTGCCTATAAGGATGTCGAATGTCAAGCGCGTAGGGAAAGAATTAATTCTCCGGAGAATATTCCTCAGATTTGCAAGCAAACTTATACATCGGAAAAGTACCTAGCTAGGCAGGATAACTACGGCGATTACAACAAAAGACCGTGTGAAAATCCGACGTGCTCATATGAACAGCATCAACAGCGCGTTCATCAAGCGCATGATCCATTTTATAGGAAGTATTATCATAGTAATCATAGTAATCATCATTATAAATATGATGACAATCGTCTCCAGTCCCAGCAACACCAGGTAAACGTAATTTTTAGCCAATCTCAAATATAGAACAAATAATCCTGGGAATTTCATATAGCTATCCAACCAATCGAATGCTCGTCAGCAATGGAGTCCGAAAAGAGTGAACGAACACAGTCCCGTATACTCACCCAAACCATATAATAGCCATTTCCCTTTCGGTCGCAGTACTCGAAACCAGGAGCCAGTCAATGAAAATGGCGGGGGAGATTGTCTTCTCTACAAGAACTTGACTTATGGTGCCCCTCCATCTAGCAAAAGTGATGATGGTGGCGGGGATAGAGGTGCTATGAAACACTCGCCCCAATGTAAAAGCCCACATCAGAAGAGAGAGTCACATAACCGCTTTGAAGCGGCCAAAGCTCATTGCCAAGCTATTGGTGATCAATTTCGGCGGCAGTTTGCCCCTTCTAGCGAGGGTTCCAGCTCCAAGGGCTCCAAATCCAAACCCTCCAAAGTAACCGTGATTAGTGCTAAGAGCGGTGACGATCTCAGAGCAGCAGTAAGATCGCAAATAGAACTGCAAGAGGCTATCGAGGAATTTAAGCTCGAAGTGAGGAATAAACAGGGGGAGGCATTGTCCGATGACAAATCCAGTCCACACCCGAAAAAGATCCAATCTCCCAAATCCGATTCAGTGGTTGAGGATGTCGTTGCAATGGCCATGGAACCCCATTCAGATAATGCACTTTCGGATGACCTCCAAGACGAAGACTTGACTGGCAGCCCAGATAAATTAGTCAACACCAAAGTTATAGAGCCCATGATAATGAAAATTCAACGCATGTATCTGAACACTCTGCAGGAGGAATTTCAACTCATTGAGTATCTGGGAACGATCCCGAAACTGGTCAAAGACGTTTATAACCAAGAAACTGATGAGGAGGAAAAAATGCATAAGGAAACATAAAGATTATATTTTTTTGATTTACTTGTTATATTTTGTATAATAAAAATTATGTTTTAGGCAAAATGAAATTTTATTTACAAAAAAAAAATAGTAACTAAAACAAAGTGAGAACTTTTTAAGTGGCTGCCAAAATGTAAATGAATATGCACATTTCAAATGACGCGCCAATCGCATAAATATTGCACGCCCTAGTGGAGACAAGCTCCTGACAGCGGAGACACCAACCTGACATTTAAGAGTGACCGCTTGCAATATTTTCGGTATTTCTGTTTTATTTCGGTATATTGGTATAAATAAAAATGGTATACGTAGTATTTTTTCCAGAGCCAGACGCGGTCACACTGCTTCTAGAACAAAAAAAAACTATTCGCGAATTGGTGAAAACGCCGCTGCGGAAATTCTGCCAGCCGAATGAAAACCCCACGGTGGAGGGTGCGGGTGAATAGCAAACGGAGCGTAAGATAAAAGGCACGGCTAGCTGAGAGGCGTCACGTAGACGACGGCCGACTGATCGATATTCAATACAGGCGCAGGGCAGCGCTCACACACACACACCCACAGGGACACGCGTGTGTGTCGCCACACACACACAAACACATGGAGAACACTCGAGGTGGCGAAAATAATGTAGAATTGGCCAACGGCGGCAAGGATTTGGCCAAGGAGTTCCAGGAGCAGGTGGAAAATGCCCAAAAACCGGTGGAGAAGACACTGGAAGCGACGGGAGAGGTACCCCGTGAGCGGGAAACGCCCGGAAAGGGGGTAAACAACGAGGCGGCTGTGGAAAACAACAACGCAAATGCCCGCGGAAATGCCAGTCCAACAACTACAAGCGCAGAGGAGGCAGCAACAAAAACTAATACTTTAGTAGAAGCAGCAGCAACAGCAGCAGCAGCAACAACAACGGCAACTGCAAACAGCAACAATTTACCCATACCAGAGCAACAACCATTGCAGTCAGGCGATGGGAATGCAAATAACACAACAAAAGCAATAACAAAGCCAGCAGAAGAGGAAGAAGAAGCAAAAGCAACAACGGAGACAACAATAACAACAACAACAAGCACAGACGAGAAGACAGGTAAAGTAAAGCGAAATTCACAGAAAACAAATCCAATGCCAACTAATGTGATTTACACCACACCCACAACCATCCAACCACCCGCAGAAGAGCGCAATCACAAGAGGAAGAAGAGAGATAAGGAGCGGGATGACGATAAGAATCGGCGCAGCAGCAACAACAACAGCAGCAGCAAGGATCGGGATAAGGAGAGAGAGCGTGAGAGGGAGAGGGAGAGGGAACGAGAGCGCGAAAGGAATCGCGAGAGCAGCTCAAAGACCTCCAAGGAGAGCGACCACAAGTCCAATTCTTCGCGCAGCAAAGAGAAGAAGTATCACCGCAGCGATCGGGACAGAGAGAGGGAGAGAGATCGGGATCGGGAGAAGGTGAGCTGTGGGAAAGTTTCTGGAAGACCAGAAAGCAAACGGAAACAGTCAGAATAGATATAAACACGGAATACGTCATCTATCAGTTACAAAACCCTCGCAATCTACTAGATACATCGGTAGTTTGAGTTATAATTTACTTGATATCGAATGTCGTGACCTCTGAATGCTATTTGCTAATGAAATATTGTAATGTGTAATTTCAACACTCAAATTGTCAATGCTATATTTTTCTTTCTTGGAAATCTATGGAAAACTTAACCATGGGTGTTTTTTAAACAATAACATGATAACGAAAGACGAGATCTTCAGTCCAGCGAGTCATAGTTTTTAATAAGAAAAAAAAAGTAACCGTAGTCGTTTACATAGCAAACTGTTGCAGCTATTAAATGTTTGCACAGGTGTCCATCAAAAAATAATAAAGCACTATAAACAATTTTCCTCCTTACTTTCAGATTCCCTCCTCGTCGTCCAGCTCATCTTCGCACTCGCATCGTCGCCGGAGTTCTGAAAGCAGCAGAAGCAGCCAGAACAGCTCATTCAAAACGAAGGATCCAGTGGCGGATTCTGTTCTGCCACAAGCAGTGGCTGCTGCCCTAGAGCAGCAAATCAAAGTGGAGGAGAGAATCAAAACAGAACCAGTAGAAACTAAACTAGAAACGGAAGCAGAACCATTACCAGTACTTACTAACCTCATCAAAACTGAAGCGGAAATCAAAAAGGAATCACCGGTGGAGCCACCCAAGCCATTGGTGAATGGAGAGGCGGCAGCAAAGACCCGAGAGGAGGTCACTAGGCAGCTTCAGTTTGGGGACAAGAGCTCCAGTTCCAAACTGATGCCATCGCCGGCGCCGAAAACCAGTTCCGGATCAAACTCTTCAGCCAGCAATCATTCCTCCAGCCAGAGCAGCAGCAGCCGAAAGACCTATACGTCGTCATCTTCCTCTTCATCCTCCAGCAACCATCACAAGAGTTCCTCGTCGTCATCTTCCCGTCACACCTCCTCCTCTTCATCCTCTTCTCGGGACTGCTCCAAGTGCTACAAGCGCTCCAAGATCCGGCGAACCAGTGTAGGCGTTCAGTGCCTGCAGCATGCCCCAGCCGCTGGACCCTGGCAAACTGTTCAAAGCCTGCCACCAAGGCCCAACCGAAAACCACCAGCTGGCTTGGAAAACCTTAAGTACGGCTGCTACTTCCAGGTGGAGCAGTATCCGAATGGCGGGGCCTCCATTGTTCACCTGTATCAGCATGAAATCGATGCATTGCCGCCGGACGAAATGGAGGAGCTTGTGGATGAGTTTTTTGAGGTCTGCTTCGCAGAGGATGAACAGGGTTATGCCCACCATGTGATGGGCATTGTCCACGATGCGGCGCGTTATCTTCCCGATCTTCTCGAGCACATGGCCGAGAACTACTCAACGTTAACGGTGAAGGCGGGAGTTCTCGGACGCAACTCGGACATCGAGACCTGTACGATGTCGCAGTACAATGAGCAGGTAAGAATCCATTTTACATTTATTTAAAAATACTCCTTGCATATTAATTTATAATTCTTGTCTTACTCCAAGGTGGTTCGCAATTATTGCCAAGGAACCTTTCGATATGGACCCTTGCATCAGATCAGTCTGGTCGGCAAAGTGCATGAAGAGGTCGGCGGCTATTTTCCGGATCTCCTGGGTCGCATCGAAATGAATCCATTTTTAAGAAAGGTAGTGTTAATCAATAATTAGTCAACGATTATGGTCTAACTTCAGTTTTTATTTTCCAGACCATGCCTTGGGCTTGTAATTCCATACTTCAAACGGACCCCCGTCAGTCGAACGATGGTCCCATCCTCTGGATACGTGCTGGAGAGCAGTTGGTTCCCACTGCAGAGCTAAATAGCAAGACCCCGCTCAAGAGGCAGAGGTAAATTGGCATCGAAAGAATATAACCTAATAAGTTAATCTGTTAAACTCTCTTAAATTCACTTAGAACTCGTATTAATGAGCTGCGAAACCTTCAATATCTGCCCCGTTTATCGGAGGCCCGTGAGACGATGATCGAGGATCGGACCAAAGCTCATGCGGATCACGTAGGCCATGGCCACGAACGCATCACCACCGCTGCAGTTGGTGAGCTGCTCCTGATTAATGTGCTTCCCTGAAACCGACTAATTGTCGTTCTCGTACTTTTTTTTGTTTTCCAGGCATACTGAAGGCTGTGCACTGTGGACAGACTTACTCGCAGAACCGCATCACCAAAGACGTGGTCGCTTTTGCCGCCCAGGACTTCAATACAATGGTGGAAATGCTGCAGCTGGACCTGCACGAGCCCCCGATCTCTCAGTGCGTGCAGTGGATCGAGGACGCCAAGCTGAACCAGCTGCGCCGAGAGGGCGTCCGCTATGCCCGCATCCAGTTGTGTGACAACGACATATACTTCCTCCCCCGCAACATAATCCACCAGTTTCGCACTGTGACGGCGGTGACGAGCGTAGGTAAGTAAATACAACCTATGACTCTTTTCTTTACTAGAATCTTTGAGTAATACTCTGCCATCTACAGCTTGGCACCTGCGCCTTCGACAGTATTATCCCGGTCAGGAGGTGATTAACGAGAAAAACAACCCTGTGCTAGCCGAAACACCGCACTACAAGGAGAAGCAAACGATCCTGCCAAACCCGATCAGCCACGACGAATGTGGCAAAAAGACGCCCTCAAAGCGAGCACACGATGGCAGGACGAAAAAGAAACTTATTGATATCGATGGCAAGGAGCGTCGTTCCAGTGAGAGTAGTATGGACGAGCAGCCATCCGCAGGAAGCTCCTCTCCAAGCCAGAATCAGGAAAGCAACAGCAACAGTAGCAGTCAAAGCAGCACCAGTGGAGCTAGTACTCCCAAAAAGAAGACCAGCAAAGACGACTCCAAGATAGATATGAGGAAAATGGTCCTGGAACACAAATATAAACTGACCAAAGCGGCTGTTGTGGGAACTCAAGAGAAGGAGAAGCCCAAGAAGGATAAGGAGAAGGAAAAGACAAGGGAGAAGGATAGGGATAAAGAGAAGGATAAGGAAAAGGAAAAAGAAAAGGAAAGGAGGAGCGAAACTCCCAAAAAGCATACAACGCCAGCCAAGAGTGGCTCCATAAGTGAGCCCTCGCCTGCCAAAATTCCCCGTTTGAACAACGACACAACTCCCAGTTCTCCTGCTCCCACAGTTGTTCCCACGGCTGCTTCTCCACTCAAACCTATAACTAATCCTATACCTGCATCTGCACCACCTTTACCTGTTCCAACTCTTCCTGTAGCTGCTGCACCACCCATCCTGTCCGGACTGCCACCGCCACTTGTGCCTCAAACGCCCTTCATTCATCGCCTAAACCAAAAGGAGCCTGAGATAAAGATCCAAGTGAAGATCGTGTCCGATAGCAAAAGTGATATCAGTACCTCCAGTCTAGCTCTGTCTACAGCAGCGCCACCACCACCTCCGCCGCCCCCTCCGGATCCTGTTGAGGATGTGGCAAATGAGCTCATTGTGGAGAGCACACCCCAACTAATCGTCGATCACGAGGAGGAGGTCACCGAAGTGTGTGCGGAGGAAATTGTGGAAATGGATATACCAATTCCCAAGGAACCAGCCCCAGCTGTGGCTCCTACATTACTAACTACTAGTTCTTCATCACTAATAAATGTTCCTCCACCACCAACCCCAGCTCCCACACCCATAACACTTTCTGCACTGCATCCACCGCTACCGGTTGTAGCTGCTCCACCTCCACCGCCACCCACTCAAATTGTCAAAGTGGTTCTCCCAGCTTCATTGACTCCTCTTACCAGAATGTCGGTGGTTTTGCCACCCTTGCCGCCTTTGCCTCCATCGCGGGCAACAGCACCACCTCCTCCACCACCTCCGCCGAACAGCAAAGGAAGCGGCACCACCATCCCCATAGCAGCCACAGTTTCCCCGCTGAAACCCACCTACAAAACCATTAGTTTACCCTCACATAAGATCATCATCGCAGGCACCGCCGGAGGGAACCGCGTTTCCGTAGCGAAAGGCGCGGCTAAGAGACCTGTGGACCTTTTGGGTTCCATCATGGCCAGCATGGACAAGCCAGCGGGGAGTGGCTCCAATAGTAACTCCTCATCATCGACATCCTCGGCAACAACGAATAGTTCGCTCTCCTCATACACCAACTCCAACAGTAGCTTCTGAAATTGGAAGAAGGAATGGCAGGAGAGCGAAAGTAGAGGCTCCTATTTGGACTTTATGTGAAACTATATATTTTGTAAATTTAAAAGCCGCTCGGATTTCCGTTTAACGGATTTCGAGGTGCTAAATCCTTTTCAGGAAGATCTCAACGCTGAAAAAGATATAGGTACGTTAAGTATCGCTCACTTACTATAACATTGTCATGGGTTAAAATTTTATAATTGTATTAAGTAGTGCGAAATGTTTCGCAATAACAGGCTTTATATTCTGTATAAGTTTAGTTATACATCTTCTTTTTTTTTGGGAAAATTTGTATTCCTTCTCCAATATAAGCCAGCACAGTTTTGTATTAAGTGAGCGAAATCTCATCCAGTGCCGAGAGATCTTCCATTGTAAATAGCCAAAAGCTTATATGTAGTCCTACACCTCACATACAAACACCCCTATATTTGATAAAGAACGTAGATTTTTAAGCTCAAAATGCGAGACACTTGATAGATATGTAGTTTTTTAATTTATTTACACCACCAACCACACCGCAGGCACTTTTTAGATACAACAATTGAACGTTTTTTAATGCAGGCAGGTACATTTAACTGTTATAGTGTGTATTTTTTAATGGCACGCACCTAATTGGCCAGAGACATTCGTACTCGTTAAAAGTATAAATTAAAAGCCACAAGGCTTGGCCAAGGTCCCAGTTTAATTTCCTTCTCAACAACTTTTTTGAAAAGTGTTTTGAAAGTGCGTAGAACAATACACACATTGATAATTACAATATATATATACACCATATATAACTGTAGAATTAAGCCAGCTTACACGTTGAAGAAACAATAAAGATTCGGATCGTAAAAAAACAAAATTGTTTTGTCACTAAAATCCCGATACAGAAAACCCACAGTAAAGCAGTACATTGTGGATTACGGACATAACATTTTAATATCTAAAGAAATAATACAAAAATCGTACAAAAAGTATTTGGTGGATAAATCCACATAACTAGGTTTAACAGATCCAAAGCCACCAAGATATTGCAATGCACAAGGAATGCCGAATAAAGATCTATTGAGATGTCTAGAGCTTGGAGCGCAGCTCCTGGATTCTTCCTTGAGCGGATCGCTGCAGATCCATCAGCTTCATGGCAAAGCCCATGTTGCCCTGGATCTTGATCTTGCCCTGAAAGAAGGCCTTTTGCGGTGGCAACTTTCCTGTCAGCAAATCAAAGACATCCTCGTCGCTGATGATGAAAGTTACATCACACTTTTCTGAAATAGTAAATTAAAATAATTAATTTGAATATACTTTTTATACACTTAAAGTAGGCTTACGTGTTCCGTTAAAGATAATTCTTCCCTTGCCTTGCTTGGCATCGATTACCCAGTATCCGGTCTGGCCATTGGGTCCGTTGTTCACCTTAAAGCCGTAAATGGCGCGCACTTTCTCGATAAGATTGTCCTTGTCCTCCTGCATGGCCTGCTCAAGAAGTTTGAGTAAGGGAGATACCTTGAATCCTTCTTCGCTAGTTGCCGTCTTGGCGGCAGCTGTCAGATTCCGAATCACTTTGTTGGCAGCGGGGAAACCCAGCCTATACAGCGCCACCACCACGGCTCCTCCCAAACCAAGATTGTGCTGCAGAGCCAACTGGGCATTGGGCACTTGGCGTTTCTCGGCCAACCCACGGAGCTGCCAGCAGAGCTCAGCACATTGAGCCAGACCAGTGGCTCCCAGAGGATGACCCTTGGAGATCAGACCACCACTGGGGTTGACCACGAACTTTCCACCGTAGGTGTTGTCTCCGGCGTCGATGAACTCGCCGGCCTTGCCCTCTCCGCACAGACCAAGTGCCTCATAGGTGACCAATTCGTTGGCCGAGAAGCAATCGTGCAGTTCCACCACCTGGACGTCCTGGGGCTTGTAGCCGCTCTTGGCGAACAGGCGCTGAGTGGCCAGACGGGTCATGTCTGTTCCAGCAATCTTCATCAGGCTCTTGTCGGCAAAGGTAGACGCCGGATCACTGGCCATCTCCATGCCCACAATCTCAACTGCCTGCTTCTCCAAACCATGACGGCGGACGAAGGCCTCCGAGGCGAGGATAGCTGCTCCTGATCCATCGGAAGTGGGGCAGCACTGCAACTTGGTCAGCACGCCCTCCACAACCTGGGGCGACTTCATAATCTGCTCCAGGGTGTACTCATCGCGGAACTGCGAGTAGCTAACCGGAGGCAATAAGGCTAATAATTAGATACGGAACTACTGAAACGATTTAGTTAATAAGCCTTACGGATTGTTGACCGAGTGTTTGTGGTTCTTCCAGGCGATTTTGCCAAAGTGCTCGGGCTTGGTGCCGTACTTCTTCATGTGCTCCTTGCCAGCGTTTCCAAAGATCTGGGCAGCCATAGGACCAGCTCCGATCTCGGTCAGCTCACCCATTTCAGTGATGTGACGCTCCATGGGATTGGCGCGATCAAAGTACTGAGCGGGAAAGAAGTAATAAGTCAGTAATGGATTTGGTACCGCCTTTAGTTATTTACCTTTGAGGACAGTGATCCACGTTCCATCTTCTCGAATCCCAGGGCCAGGACGCAGTCGGCGTTGCCGCCCTCGACGATCTGCTTGGCCAGATACAGAGCACTCGATCCTGTGGAGCAGTTGTTGTTCACATTGTAGACGGGAATGCCGGTCATTCCCACCTCGTAGATCGCCCGCTGTCCGCAGGTGGAGTCCCCATACACGTAGCCAGCCACCGCCTGCTGCACTTCCTCGTACTTGATGCCGGCATCCTGAAGAGCCTTCGTAATAGCCTCCTTGGCAAAGTCCGGGTAGCAAACATCAGCTCGACGACCGGGCTTCTCAAACTGCAGGGAACACGAAAATAGAGTTTTGGATTATCAGAGATTAGCATGGGCCTCCCAGAATGCAGATTAATAATTCCAATCGCGACACTTTAGGGGGCAGTGGATCGATACAGCTAGTCGTAATAATATTTATAATAATGATAATGGAATGGAGCCACAAACATTCGAGAGCAGATTATCGAACGAAGTGCAGCCCGGTTCAAAGTCCGGTAATCGCTTAATATTGCTCAATATTCAAGTTACTTGCAAATTGTCAAAGCTCCTCTTTTATTCTTTGTTTTGTTTTTATTTACATTTTCACTTGAGGTTGCCTACAACTATCGGGGGTTTCGGGATACTTACCTTGGTCATGCCCACCCCGACGACATAAACACGGATCTTCGACATTTCTTTGTAGCAGGATCTAAAACAAAACAGGTAATACCGCAACTAGTGCTCAAGAGCTATTAAATTAAGTCGCGGACCAGAAGCTGTGTGCAATTAGACAGGGTTGCCTTCCAATAACAATTACCATGGAATACGGTAACACCAATCATATGTTTAAGGAGAGCGCGTCATTTAAACCAAATGCAGCCCTGGAAAATTCATGAAATTAAGTTCTTAATTTACTTTTTCATTTAGCAAACTTATCTTATTTATCTATTAATATGATGATAAATGTTTTGTAATTTTAGAAAAATAAAGCCTAACCTCGAACCGTTAAACCCTCAATCAATGCTATATTAGCTTTATAACTAGTACCGAAAATTAGTATTAAAAAGTTTTCGACGTTTTCAATAAATATTTCCGATTCATCACCGATGTGTTGCAAATTTTAAATTATAATTTGTAATTATAGTTTTTGAGTTTATGGTACTTAAACTATACCATTACCATACCGTACCGAATGCAGCCCTCACAACAGTGGTGTAGTTTTTTTAGCTCTATTTCTTGGTACCGTAAATTATGTTAATTAGGGAATGTTTTTTTAAATTTGATCTTTTAGGATTAACTTACAGAAATATATAGATAATTGAAGAAAAAAATTTTATTTGAATTTTGATTATCATTAACACAAAATTAATACGAAAAATTTAACCGAAAAGCAGCGTAATCAGCACCTCTGTTCTTATCATATCTTACGTATATAAGAAAGCAACCTGTTGATCCACCTCAGTCGATATTGAGAGTCCGATCCGTGATCCCGCAGAGCACAAACAGCCAAAAAATGACCAAGACCAGAGTTTACGTTATCGGAGTGGGCATGACCAAGGTTCGGCTGCAAGAGATTAACCTTTGTGCCGCCTTTATTTTAATATCTATCCTATCTTTCTGTTATAATTTCCGTTAGTTCGAAAAGCCCGGTCGTCGAGCTGATGTTTGCTACCCGGACTTCGCCAAGGAGGCTGTTACGAAGGCTCTCCAGGATGCGGGCATCAAGTTCGAGGAAGTGCAGCAGGCGGTGGCTGGCTACGTGTACGGAGACTCCACCTGCGGACAGCGGGCTATCTACGAGGTGGGCATGACCGGCATTCCGGTCTACAATGTGAACAACAATTGCTCCACGGGATCGAGTGCCCTGTATCTGGCCAAGCAGATTGTCGAGGGTGGAAACGCCGACTGCGTCCTGGCCCTGGGATTCGAGAAGATGGAACGTGGATCCCTGTCCTCAAAGGTGGATCACTTAACCCTCTACCAAATCCATTACTGACCCATTACGCTCTCCCCGAATAGTACTTTGATCGCGCCAATCCCATGGAGCGTCACATTACCGAGATGGGAGAGCTGACCGAGATCGGACCTGGCCCCATGGCTGCCCAGATCTTCGGAAACGCTGGCAAGGAGCACATGAAGAAGTACGGCACCAAGCCCGAGCACTTTGGCAAAATCGCCTGGAAGAACCACAAGCATTCGGTTAATAATCCGTAAGTTCAGTCGAAAGTTCACCTCACTCGTGCGCTTATCTTATCGCTCGAGAAATAAGTAGACCATCATCCACTCCGAGGGCTGTATGCAGCTGATCCACACACATGTCGTTTTATCTCTGCCCCTTTGTTACTTTCAGCTACTCCCAGTTCCGCGATGAATACACCCTGGAGCAAATTATGAAGTCGCCCCAGGTTGTGGAGGGCGTGCTGACCAAGTTGCAGTGCTGTCCCACTTCCGATGGATCAGGAGCAGCTATTCTCGCCTCGGAGGCCTTCGTCCGCCGTCATGGATTGGAGAAGCAGGCAGTTGAGATTGTGGGCATGGAGATGGCCAGTGATCCGGCGTCTACCTTTGCCGACAAGAGCCTGATGAAGATTGCTGGAACAGACATGACCCGTCTGGCCACTCAGCGCCTGTTCGCCAAGAGCGGCTACAAGCCCCAGGATGTCCAGGTGGTGGAGCTGCACGATTGCTTCTCGGCCAACGAATTGGTCACCTATGAGGCACTTGGTCTGTGCGGAGAGGGCAAGGCCGGCGAGTTCATCGACGCCGGAGACAACACCTACGGTGGAAAGTTCGTGGTCAACCCCAGTGGTGGTCTGATCTCCAAGGGTCATCCTCTGGGAGCCACTGGTCTGGCTCAATGTGCTGAGCTCTGCTGGCAGCTCCGTGGATTGGCCGAGAAACGCCAAGTGCCCAATGCCCAGTTGGCTCTGCAGCACAATCTTGGTTTGGGAGGAGCCGTGGTGGTGGCTCTGTATCGTCTGGGTTTCCCGGGTGCCTCGAAGGCAAAGTTGTAAAGGATATGAACTGTTTTAAATGTATTTACTGCGGTTTTCTTGAAATTTCCAATGCACAGACGTGTTAGGATTAGTCTTCCAGGGCTTATCAACAAAATAATGTAACACAATTTATGTTAAACTAATAAGTAAAAATATTTTCGTGAGATGCCAACATACTTTAAGTAAATCGCTCTGACTTGAAATCGAAAATGGTTGTAAAAAACGAGAACAAACTATTTGATCTAAACGTAATCTATGGACTAGTTTCGTTTGCGTTTCAGCTTGGGGTCACCTTTAGGCTGCTTTCCCCTTTTACACAGTCGGCATAATCCGATTAAGGTCATCACAGGCAGCAGCAGGATTAGGACAACCACAAAGTAGACATCCAGGGAGTAGTAAACGAAGCGGGATAGATACACTGCACTTGATTGGGCCAAAGGAGCGCCCTTCGTATCCGCCACATGTTCCACCCACCAGATGGCCGTCTCCAAGGGATCCTGTAAGCGATTGTTGTAGGCTGAGGCCACCTCCTTGGCTCTTGCCTTAAAAGATGGATCCAGCGCCTTGGTTAACGCTTCATAGACGGTATTTTCATCCAGTTTTTTAAGCTCCAGCTGCAGGGCCATTCCCCGCTGAACCAATGAGGCTATGTTGAGCGACTGATCGCCATAGATGGGCACACCCACAATGGGCACTGCACTGGCAACCGCCTCCGTGGTGCCCATCAGTCCACCGTGGGACATAAACACCCTCAGATTGGGATGTGCAAGGATATCACGCTGGGGCAGCCACTTCCTGATGTGCAGATTTGCTGGCTTATTTGGCAGTGTATCGTTTTCATACTTCCAGATCACTTCCTGCTCCAATCTCCCAAGGGCGCGAACTATACCATCTCGACGGGCAGCGGGAAGGGAACTCGCCTTTAGTTGAGAGCCCCAGCTGATGAGGATGACTCCTTTGGAGGCATTATCCAGTATTTTCTGCAGATCTGAGGGCAAAGGTTTCGGTGGCTTTATGTGCACACCGCCGACTTCTATGATGTTCGGGGGCAGAGGTTTTGGTCCACTCAACGAGAAGTGCTGGTTGACCAGCATCAAAGAAGTATTCCTGACCATATCCTCCGTAGACGGCAATCCCGGACCGAATCTCTGGCGGATCAAGGCGTTGGCAGCGGGAACTGTGAAGATTCTAGGCAGGATCAGCCCAATAATATCTTATCAACAACAGAGAGCTTGTGTGGTGGAAATATTAAACTTGTTGTTTTGATTTATGATAACTAACTTATCTAATCTAGTTAATGACTAAAAACCCAAAAAGGTTACTTACTTGTACAGCAAATTAAGGGAGTGAACTGTAATCCAGTTACCCAATCGTCCCACAAAGGACATCTCCTGGGATTGCCCCTGGAACAATGCGGATATATAGGACGGGATCAGAGGAGCCCCCAATCGCTCGTAGTGCCAGGGCATCAGGGCACAACTGCTCATGCCAATCACCGGGGCTTGAAGAACATGGGCCACACTCATCACACAATCATTATTGAACTGCTCCAGTAGTATGACATCATAGTAACCGGGAGGATGCTTCAGGATTTCAGAAAGGGCTCGGCTATGTAGCGTAGTGTTGCAGGCCTCTTTACCCATGTTATACAGGATAAAGAACTCAATATAGTGGAACAGGTAGTTGTAGGGGCGCTCAAAGTCCTGGGGGAATAATTAAATAATTATATTTTCTTTAAATATTATAATAGTTGATGATGCGTTATACATTTGTTTTTTCTGGAAGGCTGGTAATAATAATAATAATAAAATAATTTGGATTTCCTTTGTTGGAGGTTGGCGTGATTGGTTTGCCTCATCTTCTTGACAACTTACCTCTAGATGAATAGTGTCCGTCAAACTGGAAGGCGGCAGCAGATAATCCGTATATCCTTTTGACGGATCCTTGTCTTCGAATGGACTGATGACATCCACACTGTGACCGGCGTCGGCTAATCCTCGCATTATTGGGTGAAAGAACTTGAAGTGGCTCATGGCTGGATGGGGAAAAAGACCCAAGATTCGCAGGGAATCGCTGGTAGCTACCAGAGAAAGTACCGCCAGCAGGCAGAAACCCTTCCAAACACACATATTGCTGCAATACATGGATAAAGAATCAAGAGTAGAGTCAGTGTGACAATCCTTTTACAAAATCGATTTTATGTTATGAATTTTTCCATTCGCATGGTTGAGGGTGAGGAATGCGCTTCTAAATTTACCTAATGCAAATTTCTATCTCTTCTTATTTTATTTTTTCATAAGCAACACAAAAAATAATCGCCGGCGTTAGTTTTACACAGGGAGAGAGATCCGGAACGGTCAAAAGATGATCATCTACTGACACGGGCGAGTACGGAAAGAGCTCGATTAGGCGGCGAAAACATTCATAAACTTTTATTGGATCATACATACATAAACGAAACTATAACGCATCGGGCTCAGACGCTAATCATCTAGAGGAAACTTAAGAGCAGAACATTATGAAAAACCTAAATTTACTCTTAAATTTAACCATCTCTCTTTTCTGTTTTGAGTACTATCCAAAAATTTTGTCTTCACAAGAGTGAAATATTACTAAAGTCTCTAAGAAACTTTCGTTGGTAAGTCTTATTATTGTGATTAAAATGATCGCAAGTCTGTTTCCAAGAACCGGAAAGAAGCTACAAATCCTTTTTGCTTTTGCTTTTCTCTGGCTACTAATCGAAATATCAGGGAAACATGTTACATGTTAATTTTTTTTGTGCGTTATTGTTATTTTTACCAAATTAATTTACCTTTATAAATCAGTGATGATGGTATTATGATCTTAGTTATAAGTATTTTACTCTGTTAAAAAACATTCTTCTTTATCAAATGATTTCTACTTTCTTTATCAGGAAATCAGCAAATATTTAATCTCCACAACTTTAAAACTGTGCAGAGCATTCGAAAAATAATATTGTATACCCCTTAAAGTATGCAAAATAATTAGTTGTGCAGTTGTCTTTTGTCCTATAAGTTACAATCGAGATACTTATTCCCAAAATCAAAATCTATTGTTTCTAATCGGTTGAATACCAACTGTATTAAACATTATATTTAATTTGGCGTCACTAAGATTACATCTACATAAAGTCCTTGAGAGGGGGCGTCTTTACACTTAAAAGTCTCTTACACAGAACATACAAAATATCACATTCACCACAAACGAAGCGGTGCCAGGATGAGCCCGGCTAATCCCTCTTGGTCTTGTCGGAGGAACTAGAACCGCAGCAGCGTCGAAGAAGCCACACCCAACTGCCGATGACGCTGCCCAGGATCAAGGCCACCAGAGCATAGCAGTCCAGGGAGTAGTACACGAATCGGGACATCTGCACAGCACTGGGTCTCAGCAGAGGAGCTCCACCCGTATGGGCCACATGCTCCACCCACCAGACGGCAGTTTGCAGAGCCTGCTGGGGGCGGTGGTTGAACGAGTGGGAGACGACCTTGGCGGCGTCGTAGTATCTGAAATAAAATATTAACAAATGTAATAGAACATTTACCCATAGATAAGCAAGCTTTCGGCTACTTACTTCTTGTCCAAGGCCTTTTTCAAAGCCCGCATCACCGTATTCTCCCCGATATCCTCGAAGTTCAGGATGGTTCCCATGCCGCGCTGCACTAAGGCGGCCGTATTCACGAACTGATCCCCGTACATGGGCGTGGCCACAACTGGAACTCCACAATAGGCTGCCTCCGTAGTGCCCATAAGTCCACCATGCGTCATGAACACCTTTACGTTCGGATGACAGAGGATATCGCGTTGCGGCAGCCACTTCATAATGTGCATATTCGGTGGCTGGTTGGGCAGCGTATCGTTTTCCCATTTCCAGATAACCTTCTGCTTCAAACGAGCCACAGCCCGTATAATACCATCCCGTTTGGTCGCAGACAGGGAATTGGCCCGGATCATGGATCCCCAGCTGATCAGGATCACTCCGTCCTCGGCATTATCCAGAATACGCTGCAGATCGGCGGGCAGGGGCTTTGATTTCTGGATGTGTATGCCACCCAGCTCGATGACATTGGGTGGCATGGGCTTGGGTCCCGACAGCGAATAGTGTTGGTTCACAAAAAACAGGGATGTGTTCTTCGCCAGCTCACCCACCGAAGGCACATCGTGTCCGAATTTGTACTGCACCATGGCATCGGCAGCGGGTACTGATAAGAGTCTATATGAAATATTAAAAAAATTTACTTCATATATAGAACACCTGGATCTGGATTATAGCTTAGTATCACTTACTTGTACAACCAGTTCAAGGCGTGTGTGCTAAACCAATTGGCCAGTCGTCCGCCAAAGTCCATGTCCTGCGATTGGGCCATGAAGACAGCCGGAATGTAGGATGGTATTAAAGGAGCTCCCATTCTTTCGTAGTGCCAAGGCATCATCACACAGCTGCTCACTGCGATCACGGGGGCCTGGAGCTGATGGGCTACGCCCATCATGCAGTCCGAGTTGAACTGCTCCATTATGATCACATCAAAGCGGCCCGGGCGCCTGAGGATCTGCTGCAGTGCCTCCGAGCGGAGTGTCTGGTTACAGGCCTGTTTTCCCCACTCGTTCAGCAGGAAGAAATCCAAAAAATGATTGTAGAATGTGCGCTTCTCAAAGAACTAAAACGGGGAGTTTAAAAAAAACGTTTTTAGTAAGTTATTGTTTTAACTACTGGAATTTCAGCAAGTGATTTACGACTATTTTTGTGCTATTTCGTCAATAGGCTATTAATTTCTATCTGAACAATAGGTCGTTTTCCCATATGGCCATGTGAATCCCCTTTTCACTCACCTTGAGATCCACGCTGTTCGTGAGCTTGTCCAGCCCAGTCAAGGGGAAATCCTTGTAACGGACTACCGGATGCTTGTCCGGGAAGTGGGAAACCACGCTCACGTCATGTCCCGCCTCGGCCAGACCCCGCATGATGGGGTGGAAGAAGTGGAAGTGGCTGACTCCGGGATGGGGGAACAGACCCAGCACCTTCAGCGGACCAGCGGCCTCGACCAACTCATCCGGTTGGCTGACGGCCAGGGCCAGAAAGACTACAATGACCAGCGGCGACCACATTTTACACTCTGAAAAGAAAAAGACAATTCAATAATTAAGAAACCAGAGCGAAAATAAAATACAACTTTTAAACACTAATTGTTGTCTAGCTTTCAAGGTTATTGAGCGTTTGTAATAATATATCAATGCGTTAAATGTTGTACTATAAGAAACAAAATTTTTATTAATTTTACAGCACTTTAAAAATATGAGATTTTTTATATTCAATCATTCTTCCTCAGCATTTTTAAAAGTAGGCGATTTTTAATAGTATTTTGATTATTATTATTGATATTTTAATATATAAATTAAATAAATGTTATTAAGCCGTAGACCACTTTTCATCAAGGTTGACTTGTGTTTTAAAAATAAATCTAGTCAAAAATCAAATAAGTACATATGTACGTATGAATGAATGTTGAGTTACAACTTTCCAAGGAGTCAGCTTGTGGTCGCTATACCTTATCAATTTAAGGTGTGTGTCATTAAATAATTTTAAAAATTTATTTAGTCACTAAGTCACAGTTATAACTTAAAACTTCGGCTACTTTTTAAGTTCGTAATGGTTTTACTAAAATCTGGGATAAGCAATTAGTAGTCGGGAGTAGTATTGCTCAGATAAAAATGACTATTCACTGAAACCAATCTATTACAACATTTTCTTAACTCAGAATTCCTTGACTTTTCACAAGCACCGGGTGCAGAAACACTTGTTGCCTGTTGGGTTTCTTGGTTTTTGCAGTATTTTCGTTCGACCTTGAGTGGGGCGGTGGGCGGCAATGCGCATGTCGCGAATGCGAGAAATGCAGGGAAATTATGTAAAGAATGCAGGCGAAAGCACAGAAAGAAAACACAAGCACAACAAAAGCCACGGCAATTGCATCACAATCCACACAGCACTCGCTAATAAATTCTGAATTATCGCCTTGTGAGGGGTCTTTTCACCGGAGTTCAATTGAAACGCTGAACTGGATACACACACAATATATTTAAAATGCCGATCCGTCAGTTTCGAACTTAAATCCTGTTTTTGTTCACCTCCTACTTACTTGTTCAGCTGTCGACGAGCGACTGACTAAATTCAGAGAAATTCAGGCGAATGGAAAGCTTTTCGGTCATCGCTCGACAAAGAGCAGCAACCAAATCCACACAGGCCAAAATTGCTCACTCAGCGATCGGAAATCAATCTCGGTCTTCGGCGGTGTTGATAGCATGGCTATTTTGTAGCCAAATAGAAAATATTTCAAATTTTAAAAACATATTTTTTGAGATCATTTTTATAGCTTGAAAAACGGTTAGTAACCTTAACTTTAAAGTGTAAGAATTTATGAAATGGAGCTGAAAGTGAATAGTGTAAACTTAAATATGCAAATGCAGAACGACAAAAAATATAAATATATATAAAAATAATAATACAATATAATAATATATATAATATTTTCATAAATCTGATAAGAAAATCTTAAAAAAAAGTACATGAAACATTTTCTTGTTAAAAAAATGAAGCAAATTAATACTTAGTTGTGAAAATAAATACATATATGTAGTTTTTGTTGAATGGGTACCTCTCTATCCATTAAATTTTTCGAATATTTTTTATTTCTAGCTACATTTCAAATATTTTTACCCTATGGTTAGCAACACCGATCTTTTGCCGGAGCTTTTTTCGGCCTTTCGACACAACTTGCTCTCACAAGGAAAGCCCAAGGGTGCTATATACAGATACAGAGAGTTTGTTTGGGATTGACCATATGAGAGTGTAGAATACTTGCCCTTGCACACGAGTCCCAACTACCGGCTGTAGAAAGTCAATTAAGCAACACAAATGCATACAAGTCTGGCGAATGTGTAATCAGCCTACGCTCACATTTTTATCTTCAAGGCATCACCGTTTGTTTACTTTTAATTGATATGGACTTGTTTTCGTCGTTTTGTAGCGTATACGGAAAGTACAAGTAATTGAGATCGACATGTGTAATATTATTTGGAACTTTTCAAATTTTCCATTCACGCTCCACAAAATTGGGTTATCAATATAATTGGGTCACACACTGACATTTGTTGCCCTACTGAATTATTAAATTAGAAATTAAAAACTAATGAGGGTTATATGTATATAGTTTATATTTTGTTATAGGGTCTTTAAAATTCCAGAGATTTTTCCATGATTTCAAATGATTAATCACACTTATGATGGAACTGATAATTCAAATTAAAAAGTGAAAGCAATTCTCAGTAACAGTTTTGGTTTATTGAACTTTTTGTTGACAGAAAGCTTTATGGCGTAACTTTAATTTTACATTTCGATACGTTTAAATTATGCACGGATAACACAAATTTAAATTAATTAGTTAAACGAAAATGTACTGGCTCTGTGACATGTGAATGGGATGTGTAATTTAATGGTTTAAGGCTTAATAATATATAAAGATGATCATCATTTATTATAATGCGACGTACTTTTTCTATTTTGGTTGGGTGTCCAAAACGAAACATATTTTCGGAAGCGTATTGAGTTCATTGAACTAAACATTTATTGTTTCTTTGTTTTAGTATCTCTAGAGATTTTCCCCCACCCAAAAACTGATCCGATCCCCTTAACGAGCTTCCAGAAGGCGACAATCATCAGCCATACGATTCCCAGCCAGAACAAGTAAACATCGATCGAGTTGTAGACAATCCAGTTGATATGTCTGGCTTCACTTTGCATAAGGGGAGCACCTCTAGATTTTATCACGTACTCGATCCACCAGATAGCTAATTCGAGCGGGGGAATCGGCCGTTGCCGGAACGCTTCAGTGGATCGGCGAACATTATTTGCAAATCTACAAAGAAATTATATTAATTAGTATAGTAAAATAGGGGAACAAATATCATAACACCCAAATTAACGAAATAATATTCATAAATTTGATATAATCTAGTTTAGATTATTTCTAGGCAACCCCCTACTTTTTATCAAGTATAATTCGTAGTCCCCTGGTTATGTGATCCGCATCAAAATCGCTAAAATCAACAATCACTCCCAAGCCTCTCTGTTTTATGGCGCCGGAATTGAGAAACTGATCTCCGTAGAAAGGTGTCAATAGCATTGGAACTCCACAATGAACCGCCTCCGTGGTACCCAAAAGTCCTCCATGGGAAATGAAAGCCTTGACCTTCTGGTGACACAACAGATCTCTTTGGGGCAACCAGTCAAAGGTGTAGAGATTGGAGGGTTTTTCTTTGTCCAGGGATTTTTCACCTTTCCAACGCATTAAAAAGTTATATTCCTTCAGCTGGGAAATGCTCTGGAAAAGCTCATTTCTTTTGGCTGAAGGTAGTGTGTTTGTGTTCACCATGGAGCCCCAGCTGATATAAATGATTCCATTGGGAGAGCGATCCAAAAGATCTAATAAATGCTGAAAAGAGATTAAAGAGATTCAAAGTTACTAAATAACGAAATAAATAAACAGCAGTTCTAGAATTTATTTTAAACCATTGTTGAAGAAATATTGCTGTTCATATGAATGATTGCTAGTACTAAAAAAATTATGAGTTAAAAATATATTCCAACACAATAAAATTTTGACAGCTCGCAGGCATGCTTTTAGATGTTGACCTAAATAAATAAACACGTGAAACATTTGCCAATCTATTCAAAATGCGTCAGTGTATTATCATAAATTATGTTGTTTTTGTCAGTGATTATTGGATTAAATTTTGCTAATCTGAAGAAAACAAAAGGGCATAACTAATGACATTAAAAACCGCCACCTCTTAAGTGAATATTAAAATTAGGTTAGTTAAGATGTACATATTTATAGCTAGGAAATGCAAAAAATGCAAAAACATTTGATATTTTGCCCATATTATATTATATATATAATTATCTGGCTTTACTTTTGCGTTTATTCAACGAAATAAAATGTCCGGGGATATTTGATAAAGAGTTCTGCGACCTTAGACAAGCGGTTTATCTGATTATAAGAAAACAATTATTTTTCTTAGCTGTAGGTTCAAATGTTATAAGTATATTTAGAAAATATAACATAAACTTACTTGTGGCAGCGGTTTTTGTGGGCCCACTTGCAATCCGCCCACTTCCACCACATTTGGAGCATAGGGGCGTGGACCAGTTAAGGCATAGTACTGATTGATCAGCATCAGACTCGTATTCTTCACGATCTCATTGATGGGTGGCAGCCCAGGTCCGAATCTCTGACCGATCATCGCATCGGTGGCTGGTTGGGTAATCAAACTTTTCAAGGGGAAATCGAAGGAGAAGAAGATAAGACATTTCGAAAGCAAGAAAATGTAATACCCACTTGTACAGTGTATTTACGGTGTGAAAATGGAAGAAATTATTCAGTCGATCGATCAGACTCATCTCATCTGTGTAGGGCAGGAAATTCATGGGCATAATGGGGTTAATGAACGGACTGCCCATTCGTTTGTAGTGCCAAGGCATTATGGCACAGCTACTCAAAGCGATTACAGGTGCCTTCAGAAGGTGGGCCACCGCTGCCATACAATCGTTGGAGAAATGCTCCAGTATTATGACGTCGTAGCGGATGGGGGATTCCAGAAGCTGAGCGATGAGGGGTGAGTTCAAAGCCACTCTACAGGATCGAAGTCCCCAATCATTCAGCATAAAGAATGTGGGCACCTTGAAGGGCAGTCCCAGGGGCTTCCATTCCGATTCGAAATTCTGTAATGCAATAATTATTACTTGAACTCTACCTTCCCAAAAATCTATTCTTAATTACCTTGAGATCTACAATATCTGTGAGAAGAGGCATTCCCTGGAAGACAAAATCCGTATAGTTGGCCACTGGTTTCTCGAGTGGAAAATAGCTATACATGCTGATGTTGTGACCTCTTTCCGCCAGGGCCAAAAACATGGGTCTAAAGAAGTCAAAGTGACTCTTGCCGGGATGTTGGAACAAGCCCAGAATTTGCGCCGCTCCATTGGGTTCCGGTCTCAAAGAAAAGGTCAAGAAAAACAGAGGCAGCAGTAGCATTACAAACCACTTTGTTTAGCCAGCCAATAAATACAAGTTAGTATTTCACCGTTTAACATTAATATTTTTCTGTAATTCACAAATAATTATTCTTTCTGTATTCGGGTTAAAATGATTACTCAATCAAAAAGAGACAGGTAATATTGCTTTTTAATCTAGATAGCTATTTAATCTTTATTAAATCTTTTTTTATATGTGCTGTCAGGTGGGGACTTGTAGATATTTTTTATAGTTTTTGTGCACTTTTTACATGAATTCTATAGTACGCCAATATAAACGGCTTAAGGTGTCTAGTAATGACAAATTAATTGGTGTTAACGCTATTATTTGAACATGTAAATATGACAAATAAATATATGGCAAAATAAAAAGAAATACAATTGTATTGCTATCTTATCTAAACCATAATAATCTCTTTAAATATTTTTGTGTGGAACTCAAAATGCAACACAATTCGATCCGGGGTCTGCACAAAAGATCAAAGTTTACTCACGGGACACAAAAGGTTGCTATTGCTGTTGTTTCAGATACTTTTGTATCTGAATCGCTGCACTTGCAACTTTGTTTCTGAGAACATGCTAAGATCGTGACCGGAATTTGACTGGCAATTGTCTTTTGGACCTTTAAGCGACAGATTTCTTAAGCGTTGAGAAGTTGAGTTGTGGCGATTAAGAGGTGTCCACCCAGTTATTTAATTGTAGTGTTCGGCTGGAAACTTAATTTGTCCATTTTCAGTTTATACTTTTGATAAGTTGCAGTCGACTTTTCTAGTTTACTGACACTTTAATAATCTGTAAGCTAAACTATGTTATTTTAACTACGATTATATTTTTTGGGTTAGGTATTTGATAGTCGTTTTTAATTCCCATTTATGTTTTTTGTTGTTTCGGTTTTTTCTTAGAAACCCAATTTTAACATTGTATGCTATATGCTGATTGGTGTTGTTTGATTAACAATTTGCTATGGCAATTTTCGGGGTAATTAAATGGCTGTAAAATTCCGAAAATTGTGTTTCAAGAGGGTTGCAAAGTTTTAATTGCATTTTAAGTACCAGCGATCTCCTTTGTTACCTCCTAATTTCCTATAAAAGTTTAGAATGCAACTGATCACTGCCACGATCCGCGATCAACTGAAAGCCAAGGCAACAGCGGCTTAGAGCCAACTTAGCTAACAGCAATTGCCGTGAGTTGCAAACTGGCCTGTTGCATTTTCCTCCTCCTAACCGAGACAGAGTTTTCCGATATATACGCTCAAACCCAAAGAACCCGACACATACTCCCCGCAAGTCATGAGCAATTTGCGGTAGGCCATTAGATTGCCAAATCAAGGGGGCATATGCGAAAGGGGAGTGAAGTATACCTTTTGAGGGCCTGCTGAATATGCAGATTATATAATCGAAATTGCAAGTGCAATGACTGAAGGGTATATTGTATCTAGCAATTCATATTAATGAGAAAAACAATGGAACAAGCTCAACAAATTTATTACGTGATTTTGGATGACTAACATTTAGCTTAACGAGCTCTCAGTTTTCACGGTTATATGCCGCTTTTTTATATATATACTCACACCTATTTTAATCTGAGATACAAACAATTTAGAACTGATAAGGTGAAATAATTTAGAATAATTTACTAAGATATTATTCAACGCAAAAATAATATCTTATAAAATAATACCTTTTTAATAAATATACTCAAATTGATTTTAATCAGAGATTAAAATAACTTTGAACTTATAAGATTAAGTAATTAATTATAAGTTACTTAAATATTATTCAACGCTAAAATAACAAAAATATATCTTATATCTTATATCTACTTTTGTGATATGAAAATATATTTTAGAATATAGAAGTTCAAGGCAACATCTGTGCTATTAATATCTACATGTAAAAAATATGTTCTCTACGTATCTGTAGAATTACCGAACATGTCTACAGATTAATTTTTTCATAGCATACTTTCAGAGGTTTTTCTAACAATAAAGGTTTTAAATATTGAGCCTCCCCTTATTTAATTATATTTAACTAAGCTAGGTTAATCAAAAAGAGTCAAAAATTCATTTTAATAACCTTCAGCTAATAATAATCTGCTGCCATACTTTACGGACAATCTTCAAACACCGAAAGCCATCAGAGATTCGACATGCTCTCTTTATTCCGGACCTCGTCACTTGCTGTTTTCACTCGCAACTTGGATTTTACTAATTAAAATTCACTTTGACAATAACCGTAATTTTCGAGATACTAATTTCAAAATGTTGCACCATATAAAATATCTAGCAAATGGGCTCAGTTCAAGTTCCGTTTGAAGGAAGGTCGTTAAAATTTAGGGAAAATAATAAGCAAAAATTTTCACGTCTCGGCTAATTAGCGCAGCAGTCACAACAAAAACAAAGCCAGCTACTGGACGCTGTCAACAGCTGCAAGGGGGGTGGAAAATCCAAAGGGGGTTGGGTTTTCCCCAGGCAGTGTGTTCCGTTTTAATATTTGCGTCACGTCATTAAAAGTGTGACTTAATTGTGAGCGTTTCACAAGTGAAAAGTTTCAATTTACGACAGATTATCAAATCAAGTGTGAGTGAGCGAGAAAATCTCGAGACGTTCCCAATTTTTCCGTGCAGCATCCGCAGCTGTTTCCACTCCCTTACCAATTTTCCTCAAGGTGTTGCCAAATCGATAAGCATCAGGGAAAATCTCCTTGCTGGAAAAAGAGTCTTTACCCGGTATCAATTTATTTTAACGTCCCGACATTTAAGCTTTTGACTTTCCCACTTTTCCGGCTCTCTAACCTGGTCATTTATTTCGCTCTGGCAATAAAATGGAATTTAAAATGATAGGAAATCTTATTGAAAATTCACAGATAAGCTGGAAAAAGGGTTGTCCGTGGGGGCGGCGCGTGTCCATTTCAAATTGTGGGCGGGGCATATGGCATTTTCCAGTCATTTACATTTAATAGAAGCGCATGAAAAGATAAGCGTGTGTGTAGTGTGTGAAATTTATAACAAATCAATAAAATGACAATAGGTGCAAACTTTATCGGCACGCCACTGCGAAAATGGGGCGGGGCTGAAAGGGGATTTTCAGCGAACGTCGTTCTATTCTCATTGTCTGAAAATGAAACTTCAGGGTAGGTGGTTAAAAGGTGGCTGGAAATCCAAACGAAAGTTTTCGATAAACAATTTTTCGCACGGAAGTGCAATTTAAAGTGAAGTATCCATATAACCGTGTCCGTTTTTCTTTGCAAATGCGGAAATTATACAGAGAAAGTTTCTAATACATTTGTTACCAGCAATCAATCGCTATGTCCTCTTTTTTGTAGAAGAAAGGGTTTGAGATTCGGGGCTTGTCTGGGCACTAAAGGAAAACTTTACCGTCAGATAGTTGAAAGGAAAAATTTTAAGTAAGCTTCAATTTTGTGGAGAAATCTATGCACATTTTGTTTTGAACCGAGTAAAGAAGGAAAACATTTTTAACAAAAAGAACAACAGTCTACGAACAATTTTATTCCTAGTTATTTAAAGAAATGTAAATCATCATCAATAAATTTTATGATAATGAAATATCTAATCACTTTTTTAATAGCTTTAATCACATGTCTAATCATATTATCGTTATCAATGGTGGTAAAACCAATCGACTGCTTAATCCAATAACCATATCAGAAAATGTATCTCACAAGTTCTTGCACAAATTGAAAGCGTGAACATTGCGTGCGTGCCTGTCTTCTCATCACCTAAAGTTTCAAAGAATTTTCCCTTCCAAGTTGTGCAGCGATTTTCCTACCTTACAGGTGTCTTTAATTGACAGGTCAAACTATTTATTGCCATGTCACGTGATCTATAAAACTGACGCCAACCGAAGACAGCCCCTGAGTAACCACTGTGATTCAAGCCGCTTACTAAGACATTTTCGAGTAAGTCGCGTCTTCGTGCTCTTTCGAACAAATCGATTAACAAACAAAGTTGAGGCAGCCATGCCCCACGGAATATGTGTGTTGTAGCTATTTCCGTGACAGTAATCAATTTATTTTTGGCAGTGCGCCGATTGCGTTTCCGCTCCAAGAACATGGACGAACCTGAAGTCTGATCCCCTGCAATTTTCCCACCTCTCCTCGCCGCTTTTCCGAAACCCCTCGAAAACTCTCTCTTGTCTGCTTCGGAAAACGTTTCATTTCGTTTTGGCTTTTGGCACAGCGATTTCCGCAGAAATGTCGATAAATCATCAGAACGAAATAGTCAGAGGAAAATTTGGGGAAAGGGGCGGTGCACGGAGAAAAATATTAGTCATACATTTACCACTCAAAGACATTGACTCGGAATTTAATTGGAAAAGTAAAATTAGGTACTGATTTTGTGCAAAGAAAAACGATTTTCCCTATTCCTTCCTAAAATATAATTTATTTTCTTTATAAAAAAGGCTTTTCTCTGTTTTTACAGTGAATGAATAGGGGAATAAAGTACTTATATTGTGCAAAAAGTGACTTATAAAAAGTGACTTATTTAAAATTATGGATCAAAATAAAGACAGAAAATAAGCAGTTGCATAAGTGATTGTCCTTATTCATTCCTCAATAATTTTTTTTAAATATTATAAGGATGCAGGCATTTTTTATTTTTCCCTGTTTATAGAGTGAATGAAAAGAGGTGGGTGGTAACTTTTTGGATGTTGGCGTGATAGATAAGTTGACAGCCGCATTGAAGGGTTATCGTGGCTGTCTCTTAATCAATCTTCCTCCGTTGCCGTCTTCATCTTCTTGGCAATTAATTAATTTGCAACAAAGTTAGGGACACGTGTCCAGGACATGGCGACTTAAGTGAATTTTCCAAGGGTTTCGGATCAGTCTAATACCGTTCATATTTACTTTACTTTCCTTAAAAATATTAAGGATGCGAGAGCGCCAAGATTGCTGTCCATTTTGAAGCAACGGGAAGTCCTTTTAGGGTCAAGTGCTGGATTTGATGTTTCGTTTATGATTTATCGTCACTTATTGCCGCGTCATGGGCAATCATCCCAGTTCACCCATCCCCCACCCCCTGCTAATGGTCGACATATTGCAAAAACAGAAACAAAAACTAAATTAGACATAATAGCTGGCTTGAGGGGGTGGCAAATAGGTCGTTTCAGATAAGTCGTCATGCTGTCATAATCATCACAAGACAGCATCCATCCATCGCCCATTTTGCAACGCCCACAAGTAACCCTCTGACCCCTCGGACCCCTTGAACACCCTTTCATAACTCCCGTTTTCCTCCGTCTGCAATTTACTGATGTAATAACCATGTTTTCAGCTTGTAATGCGGCAGGGCCACAAAAACACTTTTGGCTGGGGTGAAAGTCAAGTTCCCAAGAAACCTAAGGAGGGGTGGGTGGTGAAAAAAGGGGGGTGTATAACCGGAGGTTTCGGGGGTCGAGGGTTGCCTTTTGTTCTGGGGTCTACTTTTGAATTGTTTTTGAAGTTAAATGTGTGATAATTTAATGACTGTCGACGCATCGCTCACAAGGACACACACAATATCTGGCTCGCCCCCTGGAAAACCACCCACCCCTCAGTTATATAACTCAATCCTCACTGAACGTTTAATTTAGTGGAATAATAAAAATGTTTTTGGGGCATAAAAATCTGTGGCTGGCGATGATTTGTGCACTTTCGATGTAACAGATTGTCTTTTAATGCTTCCGAATCAGCCAACTGTGATACCGAAAAATCTGTGATCTTGTAGGGTGGGAATTATGATGTCTGAATCTTTGGGTTCTTCATCCTAGCAACAATTAAGTCATCATCTTCGAATTGATAATAATTTTCCAACTTAACTAGTTCGCAGGCAGTCAGCTGATCTGCCAAGCATATGTTACATATATCCAACCTAAAACACGTTCGTTGTTTACGTTTAAATTAGCATTTCAGTCCAGTTATTTGCATAAATTACTGGGCCACAACTCTCGAGTTTTTTAGTATTTTTTCTACTAGTTGGTAGGACAGGTGGTGATATAAAATATTTTTAGGGGATGAGGCACTTCTGAATGCTAATTAAATCACTTTGAGTTGGACTCTAGACTTTGCGGAACTTGTGCTTAATTTAGACAGTATTTAAAAAGCATGGGGAATTTTTGGGCAAGTTTTTTTAATGAACTCGGGGAATTCCTTAGTTTAAAGTAGTCTAAAGGGAAGTAATTAGTTTGAAACCCCTACCTCTAAAGTTTTCATTGCTTAAGCAAAATAAATGGTTTTATAACTTTTATATGTGCAATTCTAACTTTTAATTCGGTTTTCCAATCGTGACCCAGTTAGAAAGATTACAAATTCCTGTTTTTAAAAAGGGTTCAAGTTCATCGACGTAATGAAAACAACTTTCGCTACACTGCAACTTGATTTACTATTCTTAGAATCCAAATTTTCTCCATGATACCCCTGTCTTTTCTCATAATTCAGCCTAAAAATAACATGCGAAAGCCAACGAAGATTTATGCAAATCCCGGCGAGCGAATGTTAAAACCTTAAAGCTTTTGATTCGGCGCTAATGTAAAAATATGGCGACCGTATGTGGAAAAAAACCGAATATCAAATGTGCAAATATCGCACAGCCACATTTGCATATGACAAAGTGAGGCAGACAGCCGCAAACAATGAAAAATGACGGCGACGAATGCTCGCAGGCTTAGTTGGGGTAATTTAATTTGGCAAAATAAAAAAAAATTGCAATAAATAAATTTCCCCGGCCCCCCAGGACACGTGACTGCTGCTATTTATGAAACTCAATTAATTAGTGGAAATTTTATAAATGAATTTATTGCATTTATGTAATGTGACAAATAATCGCCATCATAGTGACATTTTTCTCCTCCAGTACGGTCTCTCCAGTGGCGGTGGGCATCGAACCCCCAACCGTTTCCTAGCAGAAGTGCAGGTTATTGAACTGCTCCCGATTGTTGGTGACCATCTGGTTGTATTTGAAGGCCGCCGACTGTCGGGAGTTGCTCTGAACCGTGAGCCTTGTACTCCGCAGGAAACTATCCGCCGGACTGCTGGATACGGCGTACTTTCCGCCCAGACCCTCCACAGTCCTCATGGGACTCAGGTGCTTGGCGGGTACGGCCTTGCTGGGTGTGCGAGTTTGGTGAACCATTTTCAAGGATTTGTTTCGAGTTTCAACAGGAGCTTGGGTGAGCTTGGGTGATCTGGGGGATTCAGGGCACACTGGAGAGACGCGTTAGCACGGAGAATTCCAGACAATTGCCGCAGTTACTAGTGCGAGAGCCGCCTTTCTTGGAAGACAGATGTTTAGATAGACTGCAAATATAAGAGTAGGGAAACATTAGTTTATAATAAAGGATATGAGTAAGTAAAGATTCTTTAGCATTTCTAGCAATTTAACAATTTTTTTGTTTTGTTCCAGCATGTAAAAAATGATATTCTTTTTGAAAGTTGTCCTCAAATTTCCTTTTTCCTCACCTAATATTATTCAGCAACTTGGCTTTGGTGTCCGGTGTCTTCATTGACACATTTGTTTATGCACGTTAGGGAAAATATTTTTTAATAATCGCTGATTAGGTATCGACTGCTAGGCTTTCAAACTTTAGTCTGTTGGTTTTCGAACCGAAAGCGGTGCTTTTATATCAGAAAGGTCCCCCAGATTTAGATGATCTCATCACGCGCTGGGCGCGTGCTCAAGTTAAACTAGTTTTTCGGCGCCTCTGATGCAAAATCAGAGGCTTGTGCCAAATTTCTTGTTTACGCCACCGAGTTGTACGTCAATGGAGGACCGCATGGTACATTTGCAATTACATTGACGGTCCGAAACGGTAAACATCTCTGCGAAAGAGTAAACAAGCCCAAACATCAAACAAATAAACAAATTATACTGGGGAATTCTTTGGATCGAAAAGATTCAGGTGGTTCCCCCAAGGATCAGTGAAACATGCTTCTCGAAGTCATTTAGCCAAGTGTTCAAAATTAAACAGTCCGTACTTTATATAGATTTTCGGTAAGGAATTTTTGTTTAAATCAACCTGTCTCGAAAAAATACATACGTCTATTTACTTTCTTTTTTCGCTGTCTGGGGCAAGATATTTAATTATTGAACCATGTGTCTGGCACATTTGCATAATGCAGTATAAGCTGAATATTTGGCAGACATATAAATTGGATATATAATACAAGAGTCAAATGCAGATTTTGACATTTAAAACAGCGGCTTAGACGTTCAAAGTACAATATTTTATTTAATTTTTTAGAAATGTTAAAACGAGTTTTTGAAAGAAGGGCATGGCATGGAGGGGTCCTGAATGTCATTAAACCTATAAAATTGTTTTTGTGGCTGTTTACTGTTTACTAGCAAATCTAACTAGATTTTAAAAGTACTTAATATTCATAAATATATTTAAAAATTTGGGGAATCCCAAATATCATTGAACTCATTAAAGAAGTCGTAATAGTCAAATTAATAACACGTAACACGAAATAATTTTTTTGAAGTTAAACTAGATATTTTTCAATACCATTTCTAAAAATTTTAAAAACACCTTCCTTATTTTTCTGTTTTTAAGCATAATTCAGATCGAATCGCTATATCTATATATCTATAAACAACAGTTTAGTATACCTACTATAAACCGGCAACAGGCTTTCAAGTTGTTTTCTTGATCGAATTGGCTGATGCAATTTAACCAAGACTTTTCATCAGCTATCGGTTTATGCATAACTCGCTATATCAATAGGGATCAGGTGATGTTCGTAATTATTTAGATTCCTATAGGCAGATAGTGCATACATTGGTTGAGTATGCTACTATCAGGGTTTTAGAATATCCCAAATTGACGAAAACGTCCTATTCTGGGGAATTTTGGGTGACGTGTCAAAAAACCGCCGGCCGGCAACTCTAAACGTTATACGAATCATAATGATCAAGTTTATGGAGAGGAGACAAAGGAAAAGACTACGTGATACGCAGCAGGTTTCGTTGGGGTGGTTATAATACCCTTCAAATGCTAAGATTGGTTTCGTACAACTCTATATTTTAAATGGTACGGTAGAAATGAAACTTAAACTTAAATTACCAAAGCAAATAAATTCGGAACAGGGCGTATTTATGAAAGATAGAGATTACATTAATAACAATCCTAACCTAACTTAAAAATACAAATATACCTAAACAGACATTCAGATATTGACACTGAAAAACTGACTACTAAGAAAGTGGCAAGTATTTTCTCCATCAGCTTTTGTCACATCGAAAAACGATCGTTGTATAAGTAAAGTAATTGTATGATAAGATCAACGCGATTATTTATTGGATATAATTCGTAATATATTTTACAAAAAATGTTTAAAGAGTTTAATTATTTTGGTATTTTTAAAGGTATATGATAGTCGACTGTCTTTGGAGTTGTGAAGTTGTTTGCAAATTTTTCGCTGATAAAACCAGTTGCTCGATAGCTCTAATTTGCATTGCCGTCCGCTGGAACGGGTTCGCCTCAGTCAGTGAGACTGAGTTTGAGGTCATCAGGGGGGTCGATATGGGCGGGGGCCGTGCGAGGGAGGTTTTCTGCCGGCTTAGAAGTGCCTGCAGCTGGTGCTCTGATACTAACTTTACTTGCTCGTAGAACGGTGACGCAGTTCCTCCACCAGACATTGCACTCGGATCGACGGATCGGATCGGATCGTATTGAAACGGATCGCATCGAAACGGCGTATTTAAACCAGTTGTCGATATCGCTGGAGGGCCAGTAGAAAGTACAGAGCAGAGCAGATCGGTGCTGAACTGTCCGGAGCGCGAGCTGTAAAATTTCCTTTCCTTCCAATCCAATGTGCAATTTGCAAAAGTTTTGTGTCAATGCCAAAAATTAGCCACACGGACTCCAAACAAAAATTACTGAAGCAAGCAAGGTGGGTAACATTAAAGGATAAACAAATTTAATTGTTAAGACTATTCTTACATGTTAAAAAGATCCTGTTGTCATATAATTCAGGTGAAATATAATATACCTATTGAAACATTTCTGTATTTTTGCAGATTGGGAAAAAATTTGTCATCGAAAAAAGGATCTCGAACAGGAAACGCGGGTAACAACAAGGAACTTAAAGTACTCACCCTTTTGCAAACTGTACCGTGAACCTTGACCTCTCTACAAACGCATTGAAAGCGCATCTTTGTGTAATCGGCAGAAAATTTCAATTATTTAAAAATAAAACCCAAGGAAAGTCTAGAGACAAAATGGTCTACACCGAACGTACCGACAAGTGCTTGAGCAGCAACACCAAGGACAAGCAGTCCTCCAAGAGTCAGAGTAACACCAAGAGTACTAGTGGCTCGGGATCAGGATCAGGATCTGGATCTTGGAGCAGTCAAGCCTCGAGTGCCGAAAAGTGGAAGTACAACAACATGGTGAATAACGATCGCCAGCAGTTCAATGGCATGCATTTCTCCTAAATGGAAGGGATAATACCTATTGAAATGTGTCCCCAGAAAAGTGGGGATCGGGCGGTCGATTGTTGTTGTTATTTTGCTTTTTTATAGCACGGTTCGTTTAGTTTTGTAAGCCTATCGATAGACTTAGGTATTCCTATGTGATACAGAAAATGAAAAAAATATTACTCCAATTGGTAAAACAAATTAAATTAGAAAAGAGATGCGCAAAAAACGAAGACGTTTTTATTTAAGGAGGGGGTGGAGTAATGGCAATACACATTTATTAAAATTTAGCGTTGCAAAAAATTATAAGTAGCAAAAAATGGTTACAAAAAATATTTATATTAAATGTATTGCTGTTTTAATCTCACACTATTATGTAATATTTTTAAGCACCAGGGAGTTGGCCCCATCTCCAATCCCCCTATCAATATCTCTTGCCATTTGACCTTGCCACTTGACTTTACCCAACTTGACTGATACCCAACGCATATTTTATTGTCTGCAGCATTTGCATGAATTGCGGCTATTAGCGTGATTAGGCCAACTTCTGGATTGGGCTACGGACAACCCTCGATGAATCCGGACGGAGTGCACTTAATACGCATTAGCTACGCTTATTTGACAGCCTCAATCTGCCGAGCGATCCCTGCAATATTGATGATGTCTGGCCATCCCCTTTTCCGTTTTGATTTCCCCCGCACTTTTCCTTGTGACGCGTGTCCTTTTCCGAGAACAAGTGTATCTTCCAGTGCAGCCGCAAAAGGACGACGTCCGGTTTTCGTTACGAGGATTCGTTCAACTGTATTTGGGAAATTGGAAAGTGCGAAATTTTTATAATTTTTCAATTGTATTGTTTGCCCGAAATGGGGAAATATGGTATTCAGTTTGAAGCGGGAGTGAGAAGGATGCTGCGGTTGTCCTTCGGTCGTGACACACGACTGAGCAGGGGACTCGAGCTTCGCAGGACACGTGGCACATGGCTATTAGGAAAAGCGATTTCCTTGACGGTGCTAATAGAATTCTCGCACTCTCAGCAAATCTCATCCCTGCGCCAAAGAATAAATGTTGTGGCGTTTTCGGGTTTTTCTTTTCCGGGAGGCAGCTGTCAATGTGCTTTACACGACAAAAAAAATGTATGTTCAAGTCCTAAGAACATTAGATCTTATTGTATGAATATTTCTATAATGCGATACATTGAGATACATTTCTTAATGGAATATCTTACCATCATAATAAAATATTTTCCTGTATTCATTTAAGATGTCTGTAACGATAAGCTACATTTTTAAAATATTCCTTAACCAAAATAATAAATAATTGTATAAGTACTTAAAAATTAATCAAAATTGAAACAAAGGAATAGAATTTGTATATATTTTTTTCCTGTACCTCATCAAGTTGAATCCTGAACTCTGTTTTTTTCTACCCACTCAACCCATCTCTTTCGGCTTCTGTCTGTACTGGGCCTTGTAATTACTTTGTTTCCTAGCGCCAGGAGGTCCTCGACACCCAAAAGATTCCTTGTCACTTTTGGTGTTGTGCGATGCAATTAAAACCGCTCCGCAGGTGTCCTTTGAACTTTGCCACGAATATAAACTGTGTCTCAGTATTTGCTCATTGGCGTGGAATGTGTCAGTTGCAAGGCTTCCGAAATGGGACGACGCTCTCTGATTTATCAGACAGAAGCAATTATCACGTCATTATCAAGGAAAGCCCACAGGAACTGTTGGTGGCTTTGATTTTTTGTTTTAGTAAATGTTACTGGTGGTATATTATAACTTAAATTCGAATTGAAGAACTACGGAAAGAACTATGTTATAGGCGACAATAAAATCGATCTTAGTTTATTTGACTAAATGTAATATACCTACCCATGGTCAAAACAGATCTTAATCTTTATCAGCAATTGAAAACTGTTTTCCGCTGAAAGACAACCCTCACCTTGGACCCCTAACTCCGCTCCTTCCCCCGATGGCATATGTCACAATGGCATTTTGGAAAATTATGAATAATATCCGTAACTTCTGCCGAGACACACGCCCTAATGCCGTGAAATATTCCCGAGCAGCTTGCGTTGAAAATGTGAAAGAGGGCGACGAGGCCCACACTTCAACTCAATCCCAGACAACGCCTCTGAAATTGTGAGTTCCGAACTCCCGAGCAAAATTTGTTTGGGGCGTGCCGTCAGATACAACTTCCGATGACATCCGACAGATGTTTTGCAACCAACAGGATAACCGGCGGATTGCCGAATTTGTAGTACTTGGCACAGGAGTTGCGCCCGCTTGCAAAACAATTGTCGGCACATTTCCCGTCGCGGATGTCTCCGCCAGCAGCAGTTGAAAAATGTACAAAGTCGAATCAGATGCGAATTACATTTGAATGTAGGTACTCGATGATAATGTACGGGCGTTGACATCTAGGCAAAGGTGTTTTGGCTTCCTGTTTGGCACATGACAATGTCATCGCCACATGGCAGCCACACACGCATCTGAAATTGATTGCCCAGAGGATGGGGAATCCAGGAGATTTTACACGATATTCGATCATATTCAGCTGGTTCGAGATGTGGGCAGATACAAAGTGGATAAGTGAATTGTGAAAAGGAAACATAACCACCTTAAAGTTGATGATATCTTATACAATTCAATATGTAGCACGAACTCAAAAAAGTAATTTCTTTCTTGACAGGACTGCTATAAATAAATTCCTTTTAAGTATTAGTTTTGTTAACTGTACTATCATCTTAAATTATAAATAAATTATTTTAAAAGTCAGACTTTACAAAATTATGATATTCCGATTTTATAAGCACTGAACCTGCCCTAAAATCTAATACAGCTAAATTGGCTCGATATCAAATTCATCTATAACCCAACTCAAGTCAATCAATTTTATATCTTGGTTTCCCAACAACTACCCTTTCAATTATATTCCAATCAAACTGGATTTTCTTCTGTTATTTGTAAACATCTCTATCAATCCATGGATTTGCATAAATCACATCTTATATGATATATCATATCACATGACCTCTCATAAGCCTATGCAAATGGCCTAATCAAATAAAGATCTATCGGAGAATATAATTTACAAAATATGCCAAACATTCGCCCTGACAAAAGGTGGCAATTACACAAAAAAACAGAGAACCATGAACTCAATTCAATCGCATAGGGAGTATGTTCGAGTTCCGAATCAAAAGCAACCCCACTCTTTTCCCATTGTTGCGGATATATTTTTCAGCCGCCATTTCTGATCGACAGCTGTCATGAATGACAATTGGATTGCAGCAGCAGAAATTCTGAAGTTGCTGCCTCTGTTTCACTGCTGCATCGAATTCGGATTCTTATAAAATATGCAATAAAAATATGAGACCCCATAATGATTGCCAGTATTTATAGATTTCGACCATTTCTGCGGCTGCTGCTGCGGCGAGGTCATCAAAACGAAAACAACCAAATCGACATGGAAATTGAAACAATGGCAAGGCGAGTAGCAATCGATGCCAAAGGGGCGTAGCGGTTTTTAAACGGGGGTGGGGTTCTACTACAGAGTGGAGTGGTTCGAACTGAACAGAATTGAACCAAAGTGGAGTGGTTCTCGAGTAAAACGCAGAAATGCGGTTGCTTTTTTGTGGGTCGTCTCGGGATAATTTGAGAGTGGGAAGAACGGGATGGGGTGCTAAAGCTTAGGGAACTAAAATTTTGTTAATTTTTTTGTTTTTGTTAATTTTTTAAAATTATATATTGGTATTAAATATGTTAGGAGCTACTTTTAATTTAAAATGATTAAAAATTTTAGCAACTTTATTTTTATGACTTATTTCAAAAACGATGATTTATATATTTTCTAGAGGTTTAAAACATATGAGGTTTCATAACTAATATTATTTAGCTTAGTTTTAATAAAAAATCTACAAAGATAGAAGGATTCTTGTTAGATTATAGTGTAAGATAGTTATTAATCTTTTAGTTGATTTATTTTAAAATCACAAAGGAATCTATTCATTATTTTGACCTCATTTCTTATAATTTCTTTTAGGTATATAATTATTTTCGCTAAAAATTCACCTATTTTAAATGTCTCCTAATTATTTTCTTGTAGCTGATTTCTTGAGCCTAGCTGGCCCAACTTCTTTCTCAAAGGGCTGCCCTTCAAGAACCATATTTAGCATGTTTTCGTACGCACAACCGCATGTGGGAAAGGTTAAGGGAAAGGGGTCGAGAGCAGAGTGCAAAACCTTTAAATGCAATTATGGCCTGTGGCTCATGTGGGCTCAAGTGCGGCGAGGTCGTCACAAAACGCCAATGATATGCTCTCGAGTGTCTTTTGTTGTGGCTTAAATACATAAGCAGGGTAACTCCCCCTTTTTGTGTAGCCCACACCACCCCCTTAACACCCCTTTTCCACCTTTTTTTACAGCCTGCTTTAAATTGAGCGCGCCAAAAAAGTTGTAGCTGAGCTTTCCATTTGCTAATCGGGTGGTGCAGATGGGTGATATTTATTCTTTCGCCAGTGTGAGTGAGTATCTGTGTGTGCGGTGGTGTGGTGGTGTGCTTGTGTGTAAGTGTATGTGGCATATGCAACGCTCCACAATCGCATCATTTTGAGCAATTAAGTGTGTATTATCCGTCGCTGCGTCTGTCAAAGGGCCTTGAAAGCAACTTCAAAAACCGAATCCAGTCGCGGCATCGCAGTCGCTCCTGTTCCTGTTCCGCCACCGGAAGTACATTGAATGTGCCAGAGTGTGAGTGTGTGTATCGGTATATAATGTACACAGAAAAAAAAAAAAAAGACAAGCCATGCATTTTAAAACAAAATATTACAATTAAGCAAACTAAGATTGTT
The DNA here is from genome assembly GCF_014743375.2 of Drosophila subpulchrella. Taxonomy (NCBI): domain Eukaryota; kingdom Metazoa; phylum Arthropoda; class Insecta; order Diptera; family Drosophilidae; genus Drosophila; species Drosophila subpulchrella. The sequence goes on along the minus strand of NC_050610.1, from coordinate 19,639,673 downwards.
TTTGTCAGGATCAATAAAAATTATATTTTCTTTTTGAATTCTCTCTTTTCAATAATACTTTATTAAAGAGAGAAAAATGCAAGACTGCGAAAAAACTATTGTGAGTAAAAGCGAGAATTTAATGTTCAAAGTGTGAAATTTAAACAAATTTATTTCAGACACAAAACCCAAGAAACCAAGATTTTATAATTTTTCAAATTATCTAAGTGACATGGAAAGTATACAGTCGAAACTGATAAGAAATCACCTTAAAATCAGTATCCATTTATTGTATTATTGTGCCATAGGGTGCAAAATATTAGACTTTCTAATGCCAATATACGATTTATTTCTAACTAATAAAAAAATAATGACTAAAAATAAATGTTAAAGATATAAACGTTTAAGATATATAAATATTTTTGTTTTTTAGTATCTGGCAATTTTTACAGTGTACCATTGCCTCCTTCCCTCTCTCCAAATCCGTGCTTTTCATGCGCAAATTGTGCATTTAAGTCGACAATGGCGAGCCAACAAAAGCAACGGAATGGGATTCGAAGTACTCGTTATATGGGATATGGAATATAGGATATAGGATACGTTGTGTGCTCCTGCTTCAGATGCAGCCCAGCGTTGCAGAGTCCTTATTGTGATGCCTACTTTTACTTTTGTTCGGTGTGCAACTAACTGAAGGCGGTCTGGAGGCGTTTTGCTGTCAAGTCTACGAGTTGGGAACCCCTCATTGGTGTTGTTTTTAGTGGAATTCCTGCAAGCTGGTAAGTTTTTACAACATAAATGCATTTTTTAAATGTAATGCAAGTACTAGAACTCTGTTCATATGATTTTAGCAAACGAAGTATTAAGTTATATTTTTTGTTGGCTAGCAGGGTCCGTTTGATATTTTCCCAAATCCCAATTTTATAACAGTAGTGTGACATGAAAGTTTTCCACCTTTCCACTCTCACTCCATTACACATTTTTCATTCGCTTTATTGCCCTCTTGGGCTGTCACAAACAAGTGTGGCCAACCTGGGCCACGCCCATATCAACCCACATACGCCCACTTTTCTTTGGCTTTCCCCGCACAAATCGACAATGTCTCCTGGCCACGCTGGCCAATTTAAAATTCAATTTAATTTCAATTGATATTGGAAAATCTCTCAGCACCTCTACGTCCTTTTTTGCCAACTGAATAACCTATCCACACGCAGCGGGGAAGCCCCATTAACAGTTTTCAGAGTTTTTCGTTTTCCCAGTGTGGAAAACTCGCTCGGACTCTCGACAAAAGGTGAGAAACCAAAAGCAATTACATCACAGATTTCAGTTCTTTTCTCGAAAAGTTTGTTGATAATTGGAATGGGGCTTCTTCGGGCAGCAGAGAACCAGACAGAATCCAAAGTGGGTGGCTGGAGCCATAAATTATGCACAGGACATGAAAGACAGCAACCTGAACGGCAACAATAACAATCCCCGGGAAAGACCCACACAAAACCCAACCCAACCCTCACTAATTGCCCCAAGGTTGGTCCTCAAAGTATCCGGCACAGATTGTTTTCCTAGCAACGCCGTCGCCTCGGGTTGTGAAAGATTTCCTACACGTTTCGACCATCTCATAAATAAAGGCAAAATTTCATTAAGACAAATTATTGTCTATCAATATGTTGCCACAACATGAACGGAATGGGCAGGACATTGCTCATTTGCCGACCACCCCCACCAGTTTGTATTTGTATGTTTACATAATAATATTTGCGGCTCATAATTGCATAAATTTTTAAAGTGAAACGCGTTTCAGGCTTGTGCAACCTGCAATCCCTCATTGTTCTGGCCCCCGATCCCTTACCTCAGCTACAGTTCGGATTGGTTTGCTTTGGTTTGGTATTACTCTCACAAAGGGTACTTTGCTGGTTAAATACATTTTAATAAATATTTTATTAATCATTTTAAATGAGGTGACTTAAAAAAGAGTTCAATATTCGCAGATTTTAATTGAATATTCATATTATTTGAGGCAGGACATATAAGTATATCATCAAATTCTTTCATAAGAGCTAGTTCTTTGTAACCTTTTAACCACTTAAGTTTGGTATAAAATTCAATACTAATACTAAATTTATAATCACTGATCAGAATTTTATTTTTCAAAATGGATTAACTTTAGAAAGTCTTCAGATATAAGAACGTTTATATTGTTTTGTACCTAATTCAATTTGGAAGAGCATTTCCAACAGCGACATCCAATATCTTCACAGGTTTGCTTGGTTATGGGTTAAATACGTAGAAATTAAATTAAATATGCCCGCGGGTAAGTTTCGCTGCAGGTTGCCCTTCCACAAACACAAAAGGGATTGGAACTAGGCCTAGGCTTTAAATCCAATTATGATGATATCCAGGGGGAGTTTCCCAGGCAGGTGAGTGTGTGTTTAAGACACGTGCATGAATCGAGCGAGTATTGCAGCATTAGGCTTATAGATAACATAACCTAGAAGAAAACTAATTGTTTATCCAGCCCAAAAGATAACTTTCCCATCAAAAGTGAGAGTGCGCCCTTTTGCTGCGACACTTGACTTCTTCCTAATTGTTATGACCGCATAAATTTCAATTTATTTCTTTTTCACTATGCGGTTGTCGCAGAGTTCATCGATTTTATCGGTTTCTTCTTCAAAGGAAGCTGCGCCAAGTCTTCATTTCGGAGCTCTTGAGAAACTCATCATCCATCGTCTAGAACAAATCGAGTGTGAAATTCGATAAGTGGCTGGGATTGTCTGAGTGCCAGACGAACACAAACCGCCACTTGAAATCGGGAATTTTGTTTACGAACAACCAAAATTGACAAATACGAAACATTTATGCGTGAATTATGAATTACGCTCCAATTTTTGTGACTTTTACGATGGCAACTCAAATTAGTTTCGTGTTTCTCAAATAAAATGAGGTCGGTTAACTCTTAATTCCTTTTTGCTGTCCTCAACAGTTTCTTTGATTTTTTTTCATATTCAATAGGAATTAAAATCTTAAATAATTTATATAATTTATATTTATGACAATCTACAGAAAATTTATTATATGCAAATATTAAATTTATAAAAATGACATTACCCAAGGTTTGTTCCCCGCCCAATTTCATCATTCTTCAGCCATTCCCCGCTAAATAAAATGATTTACATGAAATTCCCATTTTCCCAGGGCCAACCACTTGACTTATGACTGCCCGAGCACCACCCCCAGCTCCCTGGGTTGACTAAATCGCTACTAAGTATTATACTATATAGATTATATGGCGGGGCTACGCACACACACGAATACAAGGGTGCTTGGGAGTAGAGCACACACTAAAGACACTAAGCACGACAAAAAGACATTAAACACGACAACGAAATAAAAAAACATTGAAGTTCCTTATCAGCATTTCCGCTTTTCGTGACCAATGTCTTGGAGTGTGCACACATATTTGGTAATACCCATAGTCTGTAATTGTATTGGTTCCAGTGTGCCTGTGTGCGTTGTCGGAATATCAGTTTCGCACACTCTACGGATCTCAGTTGGCATGCAAAGGTTATAGAAATGGAAAAGTCGAAAGGCTGGCGAGGTCGGGGGTCGTTCTCCCCCCTTTAGTTCCCCGCCCCTTTGGCCAGTCTTAATTTCTGGACATGCTCTTGGCCACACTGGTTATCCTCCATTATTCATAAATATGCAAATGCCAGGGCGTAATAAATTCCAGATGCATGGCCAACGGCTGCGGGTCAATTTCGAGCTCACGCTCATGGGCTTTACCTTCGCACAGAGAAGAACCGCTGCTGCTTAAATTTTTTTAAAACTCAAGGATTCTATTAGGGAAACCAAGGAATTGTCCCCAAGTTGTGTTCCAGAATATAAACCTACAAGAAGATAAAGATTATTTACCTGTCCTTACCTACTATAATCACTATAGTTTTAGTTGAAATTTAATTGAATTCTAAAGGAAAAGGTTAGTTAATATCTGATATGATCTTTAGAGAGCAGAAATTGGATTTTGAGGCTTTACCTTCGCCCAGAAAGAAACAGAATTGTGCTTAAACTTAAGTTCTTTGAAAAAAACTATAGATAAGATAAGAATTTTTACCTGATTCGGGAATTAGGTTTAAATAAAGTACTATTGATATATGAAACAAAATGTTTAGTATCATAAAATGCCCAGAATGATCTTTAGAGATTAGAAGATAGTTATGATTCTAATTTTCATATAATATATGACAACCTTAGTAAGGTAATCAATGCTATTTAACATCGTAAACAATTATAAACACAATATAATTTTTTCCTCTGCATCCTCGCCAGCAATTTGGGCTGCAAGTGGTTAAGTCGTCGTGTGGTTCAGTGGCTGCGTGGTTTAGTCGAGCGGTTGGGTGGTGCTCGGCCTGTTTAGCACTCAATCTGAGGCGGCTCCTCCGAACCACTGGCATATGCCACATTACCTCCGCAGCAAATTAAATGGTCTCGCATTTGGCCCAGCCAGCTCAGTTCTGTTCGGGCTGGTCTGTTCCGTTCTTGGATTCTCGTTAGGGGCGGTTGCATGTGGTGGGCGGTGCCCCTTTTACACACACTCTCGCTCCCTTTCTGTGTGTAATCTGTGGAAACCACACACATGCACACGCCACAGGACAGAAGTCGGAGGACAAAAGTCCAGGATAGATATGTTCGACTCTGAGATGCGGGCGTGACTCACGAGTGGGAAATGTAATTGAAATGTTGACCGATTTGCCAGGGTGCTTAGGAGGAGATTATTAAGGCGGATTAGTCATCTCGTATGCAGACGCCGGAATATATTTGTGTGAAATCTTTTTTAAAATCTTATCCAATTATGATTTATACAACAAATTTGTAACCAGTCAAACATCGCAATAAATCGGAAATGATGTCACACAAAATCAGGCGTCTGGTTATAACATATTTTTGAGTTCTTAGAATTTACTAATAACCTTGGGATAAACCCCTGTTAAGTATGACTGCTTCCGCCAAAAATTAAGATAAGGACAGGAAACTGCTTTTATATGTTAGCTTTTAAGAACTATTTCAATTTTTGTTTAAAAAATGTTTTAAGGATTAGATTTATGTTATTAAATCATTGCTGTTTTATCTAACTCTCCTTTCTTTCAGATTCCGGACTCACACTCCGCTCACGACTTCATATCTTCAACCTCTCGGAGGTCCTGGGAAATAGTTTCTAGCTAGGGCTTCCCAGGATGATTGTTCCCGGTTGGACTTGGATTTAAAACAACATAAATCATACATTTTTGCACTGGCGAAGGGACAACCCAGGTCCCCCGAAGCACCCCAAAAACCCCCCAGCCACCACCCCCTGAAAACGGACTCCGTATAATGCGCACAATCGCAGCCAGGACACGAAATCGGAAGGAAAGGAAGTCCTAATGTGTGGGGAGTCAGTCAGTCAGTCAGATGGGGGGAAATCAAAGGACGAAAGTCGGGAGCGGGAACGGGAACGAGAACTGTTTGCGCAGCACAAAAATGAGTTTTCTTTTCGTGTCCTGCCAGTTGGACCTTTGTGAGGATGGCAGGACACAGCCATCGCCATCGTTACTTCTTCGGGACTTGAGCTTGAGTTTTCCTGGGCAAACAAGCGTATAAATTGAGTTATAATTTGCTCAGCTCCGGATGTTGGCTTCTCTGTTATTTAAATGAATCCTCCTGATTTTCTGATAAGTCCTCAGACATGTGGCAATTGGTTGTTATCCTTTCTGGTCGTTTGCCTCTTGATTTTCGGGGGTTTCCCTTCGCCGCAATCATTTCAAGCATATTTGCTACGGACTTCAAGGGTTCCACAAAGGCAAAAGAACGGAAGGAAAACTATGATTGGTTTAGAGGCAATTGGTCATGGTCGTAATTTCTTGAAGAACGAAGGATAAACGGATGTGTGGTTGGTGTTTGACTACAGGGTTTAAGCCGGGAGTTGATTTCAGGGCACTTGGGATTTCAAAGGAATTCGTTTTGATAATTGTACTTCACAAGCTTGCCTCTAATTACCCAGCAAATACAACCAGATTTTCGTGCTTCAGAGATTCGTTTTTTTCTCTGCTTACAATGTTGCAACATTTCCTTTTCGGCTGTACTTAATTGTTTGCAAAAATATTGTTTTTAAGAATTAAGGCAGGCAGAACTAATACATTTTAATTAAGCCAATTTTCAGGCAGAAGGGGTGAAAGAGGGGCTTTATCAGTGGGGAGAAGGCCACTCAAAACGGCAGCCACCCCACCACCACCCCCTCGATTAAAATGCGTACAATAAAATTGTGATTTCTTTTCGAGAATTTTTATTTGTACTTTTATTTTCATATACCTTTCTCACATTTTTTTTTTATTGTAGCATTCTTAATGCTTGAAATGGCAAAATGGCAGTTTACGCTTGGTTCACATTTTGTCCTGTTGCTGGCAGAAAATCCAGCCCCTTTCCCCATTTTCCCCCTGGCTTGCCACATTGAGTGGCACTCTCGAGCATGTCTTTACATCTCTTTACGCTTGGCTATGGCCGCCAAAAGGGGGAGATTGAAAAGTCAGTGGAAAAAGGGGGAGGTGGGGGAAACAAACTCGCTGGAAAATGGCGTCCTCAGATATAATTGCGTTATTACTTTCAATACAAATACATCACACCACTATCATCGAGTGCTCAACACATGTTATGGTCTCTGATTTATGTTGCAATTGAATTGGTTTATGTTGCTGATAAAATTCCCAAGATAAGCCCAGACGAAGAGCAGACTCCGCGGAACCCTTCCAAATCGTACAACACACATTGTATCTTTCGTATTGTGGCTGCCTTGCGTATTTATAGACATTTATCAGCAATCCCAACAGAACCGTTCCCGAAGTACCCACAACAAACAAACAACTTAACATCTCAAACTTTGGTCTTGTCTGCCCTGCCATTCAGATCACTTCAGTTCTCTGTCTCTGTATCTGTATCTGCATCTGCATCTGTATCTGTTGTTATGCACCCGCATGGATCTTTTGGATCGCGTCTGAAAATCGATCTGCGAGTCGCAGGCAGAATGCGCAAAAATGCGAAAAAGTCACGTAGTAAGCGAAACAGACAAACCATATAGACAACGATTTACGAGAATATATCGGAGCAGGAAAAAAAGCAGGGAACATAGCAGGTCCCGAGGGGTTGGAGGTGCACGTGGCATTGATCTGGGCAAGTAGGTGGGTGCGAAAGCCCAAGAAATGAGTCCACTTCAGGCTGCACTGTGGGAAATCGGAAATCGGTAGGTGGTGGAGAAGGTAATTATAATTTATTAATAAAATGAAGAAGAATCTATCAGGAAAGATGGACATACAATCAAATCAGATATTTTGTTCAATATTATAATAGATTATAGATAATAGATTAAACAAAACCATTGTATGTTGTAATTATTTTACATACTATTTGTATATATTGGGTGGGCAAGAAAGTCATGTCGTTTTTTTTAGTAATCGTTTTTAATCTAATTTATTTACGACTAATCGAGCACCAGGGTCACACTTTTTAGTATCGTTTTAAAGCTTATTGTCTTAGGTACTATCGACGAAAATTTGGTAATTATTCGATAACATTTGTGGAAGCTATAGCAAATTAAACATGGAGGACCAAAGTGAGCATTTTCGGCATATTTTGCTTTTTTACTTCCGAAAAGGAAAAAAAGCGGTCGAAGCTCGCGAAAAATTGTGCGAAGTGTATGGTAAAGATGCCATGAGTGATCGCCAATGTCAGCGCTGGTTTGCCAAATTCAGGCTTGGAGATTTTGGAGTTAAAGACGCCCCACGTTCTGGTCGACCATCGGCCGTTTTTGACGAACAAATTCAGGCTTTGCTGGATGAAAACCGGCGCTATTCAACGCGGGAGATGTCAGAGAAGCTCAGTGTGTCGCATACAACGGTTGAAAACCATTTGAAGAAACTTGGCTACGTAAGCAAGCTCGATGTTTGGGTTCCGCATAACTTAAAGGAAATTCACCTAACTAAGCGTATCAACATCTGCTATTCTCTGCTGCAACGGATTAAAAACGATCCTTTTTTGAAGCGGATCATTACTGGCGACGAAAAGTGGGTTGTTTACAATAATGTCCAACGAAAAAGATCATGGAGCAAGAAAGATGAGCCAGCCCAAGCCACATCAAAGGCCGATATCCATCAGAGGAAAGTTATGCTGTCTGTTTGGTGGAATTGGAAGGGTGTAGTGCACTTTGAGCTGCTGGGACGGAATGAAACCATCAATTCAGATGTGTACTGTCGCCAGCTATCCAATTTGGCGGAAAAAATTAAAGAAAAGGAGCCGGCACTAGCTAATCGCAAGGGTATAGTCTTTCACCATGACAACGCTAGGCCCCACACATCTTTGGTCACTCGGCAAAAATTAACGGAGCTGAATTGGGAAGTGCTACCACATCCACCTTATAGTCCGGACTTAGCACCTTCAGATTACCATTTGTTTCGCTCTCTTCAAAACTCTTTGAATGGTAAAAACTTTGATTCAGATGAGGCTGTCGAAAACCACTTGTCTCGATTCTTTGCTGGAAAAGACCAAAAGTTCTTCGAGCGCGGAATTATGCAGCTGCCCGAGAGATGGTCATTAGTGGTCGAACAAAACGGCCAATACATAATTGATTAATTATAAGTCCTGATATAAATAAATCATCTTTGAAAATATTGAAAAAAAACGACATGACTTTCTTGCCAACCCAATAGCATTGGTACAATGTTTAGGGATCATTGATGGGTAGGGATATTTAAGATGTGTTATAATAGTGTTGTATAGAAATATTTTCATTATGTATTCCTTTTATTTTAAAAATAGCTAGAAGTAGAGGTCGTGTCCACCAAATCTTTAAAGTTTGTATAAAATTTTCCACTCTTTCTCAGGCATAGATAGTATAATTTCTAAATATTAAAGAACCTTAGGTTTAGGTTGTAAGAGATTTTCATATCCCCTCTATGCCAGTGTAGGCTTAGTACCAAATGGGCAATTAAAGTGTCACAAGTTCGGGACATGCAATATTTCATGACGCAATGCCTAAGATTATGAATATAAATGCAAATTAGTCTTGGGCTCACTCCAGCTCCTACTTCCCCCCAACCCCCACTCATTTCCGCACCCTTCCCGTTTACCCCAGGTGGGTTGCTTCCACCTGTCTGTTGTGGTCAGCGGTTAGAGAGGGATAAAAGAGGACTCGAGGGGTTAGTTAGAAAGCGGGAGCGTGACAATCATTAAAAGTCAACCGACGACGACGACAACGTTGAAACGTCCGACGTTGAACAATCACTGAAAATGACTAACGGTAACCACGATAGCTCACATCCGGACCAAAAGTCCTGGCCTGAATATACGTACACATGAAAACACATACCAAAAAAAAAGGCGGCCAAGAAAAGCTTTTGGGCCCGTGCACGTTGAAAGAAAATTACGCTCTTATCTCGCTTCCTGTCGTGACACAATTTTCTATCATAGAAGCCACTCGAGGACTCGACTTGATGTTGTTCCTTTGGCGGCCTTTGTTGTTTTGCTTTTGTTGTTGTTGTTTTTGTGGCCCCCAGGTCAAATACATAAAGTTATTATTGCTTTTACTATTTTGGAGCGGGGGATAAAAGTAATGATAAATGTTCCGCGCTCACGTTTTCCAACTCGCGGTTTTTGGTTTTGCGGAGGCAGCAAAGTCATAATTTAGGCGTACACTAATTTTCGGGAAAGTGTCATGTAAGTACTTGGTACAAATATGCTTAGTAAGCCAAAGATCAATGGATAATTTCAACAAAAATTGCATATATTTATTAAAATCGAACAAATCTAGAGACTTAAGAGTGGTAAGTGAGGAGATAATAAGGTATTATATATTTAGGTTTGTGTTTAGGTAAAGCAAAGTATGTGTTATTTCTGAACGCTATATATAAATATATAAAAACTATATAAGGTTCTTAAGGGATCCTTAATAAATTTTCATTACTTTCATTTACATCAGGTGAGGTGTTTAATTTACTTGAGTGATTCCAGATCTCTCCTTACCTTCTCATTAACTATAACTCAATCTTAAGCCAACTAAAATCTAACTCCTTGGCTGTTTACCATTCCTAAATCTTAACCCACTAACTTTGTTTTCATAAGCCAAAAGTAATGGCCATTTAATGCATAATTTGACTGGCTAAGCACATGCAAGCGAAGGTAAAGGACTTTGGAATAAATAAATTCCCCGGATTAACAGGGGTGCCACAAGCTGAAATTTTCTATGAATTTCATAAATACTAATTAAGTGGGTCGTTCTGCCGCTCTCCAAGGGGTCAAAGAGCCCAGCTATCTCACTCGCACCCTCTGCCTCCCAAACGTAATGAGATGAAAATCGAAAAAGTCCAACGTACGTGACAAATTGAAAAAAAGCGCATCAGTGGAGCGAAGTTAACTGGTGAGACCTGTGTGGAATCAACCATACAATATTGGACAACGACGACGCTTTTCTGATGACTTGACCAGCAGCAAAAACAGCGGGCCAACAACAACGACGGCTACTGTGACTGAGTTTAACGAGTACCAGTAAAAAAAATAAACCAATATCTCAGAACGTCACTCGAACGATTTTCGAGGCGGTAAGTGGAGCCCGGTGCTACGCGTTCTGTAATACTATCTAGACACGTGAAATAAGTTATCAACGGTTTACAGTGAGACAAATCGGTGGAAAAATGAGTTAAAAGGTTAGTTGGGATGTACTTCAGCAATGAAAAGATATATTAATGTGTAGGATCTCATATTAAATACAATTGAACTAAATGATAATATTTAGTTATTTAAAAAAAAGATACATTAATGTGTAAGATCTCATATTAAATTCAAATGTAATAAATAATAATATTTAGTTATTTAAAAAGAAAGCACTAAAATAAATAAAAATTGAACTTTACAACGATGAATAATAAAAGTGGTCTACTAAAATTCGTTTATGAACTATCTTGAACGTAATCTTCAATAGTAAGGATTAACAAACTTAAGGAATATTTTAGCTGTTTATATGTTCAAGCAATATCTAAGTTTAAATTAGTTTTAAACCACTGTGCCCTTAAGGAACAGACGCTGTAAACATCTGCACATGACAAAAACTGATTACAATGATCACAAAAAAATATCTTTAGTACTGTATGGTAAGAAAGAAAAGGGAATATTGTCAACCATCAGTCCAAGTCCAATTACGGCTTTTACAGATGGAGGCTGTGGTCAGGTTTGTCCTTCGTTTTCCACCTCCATTCCCTGATTTCTGCTGCCACTTTTCCGCCTTCCCCCGTCCCCGCTGCCATTCCCGCAGCCATGGCTCATAACTTTTTCAGTTAATGAAGACATAAAACTCAGTGCTGCGGCTGCCACGGCAGCTAAAGGCAATAAACACAGCAGCAGCAACATCAACAGCAGCAACAACAAGGAGTTGCCACTTTTTGCGGCAGGTTTTTTGTTTGTTCTCGACTTTTTTTCGCCTTTTGTTTATTTTTACAGTCACAAGAAAGTTGCGCTGGCAAGTTGGAGATATCGCCTGCGAATGATAAAGGGGGAAGTATTGCAAAGGTGTGTATCTATGGGGTTTTGTGTCTGTAAAGATATTTTTTCCTTTTTATTTTTGTTATTTGTACGTATATCTATATATGTGTACCTGCAAAACGCCATTTTGCGGAACGTTGTTGCTGCTGCTGCTGCTGCTGCTGCGTCGCTGCTTCTGCCCACTGTCGCTATCAGCGCACATCAATGGACCAACGACAGTGTGGCGACACAATTTGGCGCACATTACGTATACGCAACGTGGGCCCAGTGCCAAAGCGAAAGAGCAACAGCAATGGCAACAGCAGCAACAGATGAGCGAGCAGGATGGCCGTATCCTATGAGATAGAGAGCGCCAAATGAGCAGCGACAGAGAGATATGATAACGGCAGCAGCAGCAGCAGCAGCAGCAAAAGCAGCAGCAATTGCGACACGGCAGCCACAGCGGCAGAGACCACGCCCCCAGTTGTCTTTCCTTCGGAGATGTCTTTATATATATATATTTGTGATGGTATATGTTGCTGCCACAGTCAAGGACCTCTTGGAGAGCCTTTGTCCTTGGCTGGTAACCTCTTAACACACTTCATTAATCAAATGCCAGCAGCAACAAGAGAGCAACAAGCTACCTGGCGAATTCGCCGCGGCCACCACTCTCTCGCTCCCGCTCTCTCAATTTTGGACAAAGCTCCACCCCAGGGCCCCACAGCGCAGACGCGGCAGAAAGAGAGGGGGCAAGAGAGAGAGTGCGCTGCTGCTGCTGCTGCCGCTGCCGTGACGCCAAAGTTTTCGCCGCTCAGTCGAGTGCCAACGATGACAAACGAATGACAGTCGCTCTTCACTCTCCCCATCCCCCGGCCCCTGACTCTGCCGCAGCCCCCCTCCCATTCCTATCCCCAAATAGAGAGAGAGATAATGACAGGGAGATAAGGGAGACGACAGCGAAATGGCGACAACAACAGCAACAACTCCATTGAATGCCCGCCAGTCAGAAGCCAGCGTTTGTCTGTATTAGTGCGCGTGTGTGGGAGTGGGAGTGTGCTGGTGTGTGTGTGTGTGTGTTTGGGTGGGCTGGTGGGTGGAAAAGCCTGCTGCACGATTACCTCATACTGAAAATTGCATCTGCCACTATATAAAAAATAAATGTTTATATGTTTATGTGCAGCCGACGTGTGTTTGTAATTTCCTGATAATTAAAAGTGCGCTGAAATTATTGCATTTCGCTCTGGCCACTCTCCAATTTTTGTTCTCCCCCCCCCCCCCACTCCTATTTAGAAATTAATGAGAAACTCGCCACGGGGATAATGAAAAGGATTTCCCAGATACTTTTCCTTTTGCCTTGTAAGGCGCACATAATTTCGGATTTACTTCTTAATTAAGAACTGTTAAGTTTTATAAGTTCAACAAGTATAAATAATTTGAATTAGTAAATATGTAGGTATATATAATGTTAATTATAAAGATAAGTATACATTGATTTGTGCCTAAACCAAAAACAAAATATGCTTAACAGACAAAAAAAGAAATACTAATACTTAAAATCAAGTTTTGGGATTTTTAAAATGTTAAGTAATAAGCTTTCAAGTTGAATACTTAATAAAATTTACTACTACTACTGACATGATACTATTACTACATGCGATGAATGAAATACGTTCATATTATAGTAAAAAAAAAAATCTTAAATGAGAGGTTAAAAAATGAGTTACTCATAGTCAACTATGCACATATAATAACTACTAAACGATAAAACATTGCTTACGTCAAATGAATTGAGTGCGCTTTTTATAACCCAGGGGATCGAGGAGTTATCTGCCAGTGGGGTTCCCCACTTACTTATCGACTTATCCGGTGCATGATTTAATTTCCTTTCGCCATGCCCTATTATAGACATCGTTGCAGTTCCATGATATTGTATTCATAGCACATCCTCTTGCCCCTTTTCTCTGGCATTTTCCTCACACAAGTGTGCGACCTTGAAATAATTGGCTAAAATCCCAACAAAGTTCTGCCCTCCAGTGTGCATGTACTATGTAAATTTATATTTGTTTGGCAAGATCAAGTGCGTTGTAAAAATAGAACAATGGACCTGTTTTTGCCATCCCCATCACCATCCCACCCCGGAAAAACCAAACATTTGGCGCCCCAAATGACGTACGAAGAGTTAGATAAACAGCTATGAAAATTGCAATTATTAATAAGGCGCAGCGCATTTGGATGCCAAGATCCGTTTGGGCCAATTATACGTTCCATAAAGCTGACCCAAACTGAACAGCAACAACAATCGTTAAAAGATTCGGACGTTGGCGAAAATCTTCGCATATATTTTACGAGATGGAACAAAAACAAATGTTTTTCCCTCGGCTGACTTACTTTTATTATGACTTTGCAAACCCACCCACCCGATCTGCCTATTCACCTCTCACTCGTCGCCACTCGTCCTCTCTCTTTCCACTCCGGTAGCTCTGTCTCTTTCGTTTTAGCCTGTTTACCTCTCGCTTGGCAATAAAGAAAAAATGCCAGCAATGCGCTGGAATTGGAACGCAGCAGAAAAGCAGAAATATTATTATCCAGACTGGCCAGGGGCGTTGGCAAAAAAGGGGGGGGGGGGCGATGTGGGGGCTAGCCAGGGGGGTGGCTCTTTTCTAGCATGAATAATTAATGCAAGCGAAATATTGATTGCATGTACTTGAAAAGAGTTCCAGACGACGACGTCAGACGTCCGACATTGTCGGGCCTATATGACAAACGACTGACACGCGGACTGAGCAGGCGACAAATCTACACCACCCACCCATAGACCAGCACACAACACCCCCCACCACCCACAACCCACAGCCCCCCTGTGACAGGACACACCCCCTCCTTGCCCCCCTGCAAGGGGTGCCTTTTGCCTGCCCATTGGTCAGAGGGTGGTCCCTTTTCAAGGGGGGTAATAGAGTGGGTGTTGCATAAATTTTCACAGTGGGTGATAAAGTGGGCGAACGGGGGTTTCAAGAGGGGTTAAAGAGGGCAGCTATAAAGGGGTTAAGTAAAGGACTTAGGCCCGAAACTTAGTTGGCATGTGCATGGCCTGTTGGGCTTTAATAACAGCCATATAGATAGATGGCCAAGATAAACGGTTAGGCGACGACTGTTCCTGCACTTACATAGGGAAATCGGAAAAAGGAAGCTTGGGCAGGACACAAAAATCAACAATGTTCGGAAATCACAGAAATAAAGTAATTCAAATGCTTAAGAATCCTCTTGTTAGGCTTATAGTTAAATCATGAGGGAACACATTGAGACCAACAACCTTTAAGGTTGCTTTGAAAATCTCATAAATTCTTTTATATCTATCTAAGAATGTAGGTATTCTTCTTCTTTGGGAAGATGATAATTAAATTATACAAATGATTGCAGTCAAGCTAAATATTTTTAAACTCAAACTGGTAAAGATATCAAGAACACATTTTTGGTGTCATCTAATAATGTTTACTTTGCTCAAAGTAATATATAACTAAAAGTACCTATATAAGATAAATGTAATTTGAAATAGGTAGATAGTTATTAAGGTCGAATCTTTTCAGCCTTAACTAATAATAAATTGGGAATGGAAATCTATAATATGTTTATTTCCAAAGGTATACCTTCAGGAACTACGTTTTACAAGATATAGGTTAAATAGAGATAGAAACCTTATCCATATCAGTTTCCCATTAAATAAGTAAGGTAAGTAGTTATTAAGATCGAATCTTTTTAGTTTAAACTAATAATAAATTGAGAATGGATATCTATTAATATTTTTATTTCCAAAAGAATACCATCAGGAACTAAGTTTTACATTATCTAGGTTAAATAGAGATAGAAACCTTATCCATATCACTCTCCCATTAAATAAGTTCACATTTATGATACCCTAAAACAATTCTCAGCTAAGGGTTCCACCCACCTCCCACTCCTTCTCGGCCAGGTGAAAGCCCATTGGATGGGCAATCGTCGAGGTCTCTTTTGGATGCCTGGGGACCCTTGTCTCTCTCTTTTCTTTCAGCGGAGCGGGGAATCTTGCGTGACTTCATTTGCATGAATTACGTTGCGTTTTTCGTGCCCTGTCGTTAGTGTCCTTTGGCTGCCCCCACCAACACACTGGAAACGAGCTAGCCGAAGCACCTGAAACACCTGAAATCACCTGAAGTCAACTGAAATCACCACTACCACGGTGAGCACGTGCCTGTGTGGTTGGTTGGTTGGTGGTGGAGTGACGGAGTTTTGGGAGCTCCACCCGTTCCTTCATAATTGCCACCGCGATAGTCAGTCTCCTGTTTTCCTTGCCTTGGCGGGTTTTCTTTTTTTTTATTTTCCCTTTCTCTTTTTTTTATGTTTTTCTTTTTGGTATGGAAAATAGCAAATGGGAGAGGTGGAGAAAAAGAAACTATAGCGCATAGACGAAATAGTCGGCGTTCTCTGCTCCGCTCAGTTCATTTTCCGTTTTCAGTTTTCCGCCTCTGTTCTCTGTTTTCTGCCTCGAGTTCCGTCGTCAGTCGCTCTCGAGGAGCTTAGTGGGGCAGGTGTGTTCAGGTGGTTTTTGCTCTCCAGGTTCCACCGGTTCCAGCTCCAGTTCCATTTTCGCATTTTGCATTTCGCATTTCCCAACTGTGTGTGCCTTAAACTGTTTTTCCACAACAACAACTCGAGCCCCAACAACAGCGTCTTTTTTCCGTCGGTTTTGTTGGGTTTTTCTCGATATTTTCCCTTTACCCCTATGACTTTTTCGAGACGTGTGTGCAACAAGAAAAACGAAAGGACAAACAAACAAAAAGGGCAGACTTTAGCAAGATTTTTGCTGGCTTAGCCGCAAATTTTAAAAACACCACCCCCAAACCCACGTCGAGATTTTATGCAAATGCACTTGTGTCGGTTGTCCACCCCGGAAAAACTTGTGTTCTTGATTTGCAAAAGTGATTTCTAATTGTTTCGACATCTTGGTCTAACTTGCCACAAAAAAAGGTCGCGAAAGAGTGAGTGAGATAGAGAAAAAAGGAGGGAGAAAGAGCTAAGCGGAGTATGTCAATGTCATTGGCCCAAGTGCGTCTGAATTGCTAAAGGATTTCCCCTGAGTCTTTGATTTCTGAACATGGATACTTAAAAAAGTCTAGTTTAATGACGTCACTGCTGGAGATTATCATGCGATCGAAAGCGCTTGCTAGGAAATTTAATCAGGGTGAGTATATCCCTTTCATTGATCAAGAAATTCTTCAATAAGCTTACCAGGGATACAATTTAGAGATGCTATGGCTTGAATCTCTTGGTGTTATTCTATAATTTTACATATTTTTTAATACGATAACAAAACTTTTTATCTTTGTACAATTTTGATTGACGTAAACCACACATGAGTAATTAGTTCACAAGAATTTTTAAGTTTCACATTAATTATCCCTAGGAGGCCCATTCTGAAAAACCACAAATCTTAAATATCATTTTTACTCATAATTTATAAGCATATCAAATGGAAACAAATTAATTTTAATAGGTTGAACTTAAGCAAATAGCTCTTCTATATTTTTCCTATTTGATACTAAGAATTCACTGGAAAATTATTTTTTTATTGCTCCTTGAAGAATAGATTCACTCCACAAATAAAATGTTTATTGTGGTTGATTAATCATTTTCAACATTATAAAAATATTTATCATAACTCTTGGGGAACATAAAAAGAGAAAAAAGGATTGCAGTAAAGGCAATCCCCAGAGATTTAATCTTTTATAAAGCGGGAGTTCCGTCTCAAAAAATAAGACGTGGAATCAAACATTCTTGGAACATTTTTAATTTGTGGCTCTGCTTGTGCCCTCTTAGTAATCACAAAATATATCCCGGGCATCTGTTTCAATTAGGAAAGATTTTTTATTTGGGTTTTTTGGTTCTGTTTTTTATCCACTTCCTTTTAAGGTCCAGATAAGACCATTTTTTAGAGACCAAAACGTACAAAGACAGGAATTAGCTTGAAAACGGGACTGCTTATTGTTCCTTAACGTTAATCATCTGACATTGAAAGCGCGTGGACCCGAGATACGCGTTGCTTGAGATTAGGCTGTTTCTTATTATGGCAAAATATTCATCTGAAAACTAGGACACTCATAAACATATTCGAAATAGTGAGCGTGTAAATTACTCGATACGTTCATATTTAAAGCGATCTTTCGATCTTTCAGTGACGCTTCGGTGGAATACTTTTGATTAGCATATTGTCGTTAAATGTTTGCCGGATTTCCTAATACTGTTTGCTATATCTTAATTGCCTCGTTGTTTTAATATAGAAGTGATTCACTGTACGCGCGTACTCGCGCAAAGATTTAATTCCTGACGAGTTGCATCGTTCTAATTTCAGCTCATAATTCCGCCAGGGGGAATGATTAGATATTTCTCGGAAGCGCGAGATATCGCTTAGGTTATGAAGATATGCCAATTAAACCCATAAAAGAATACTATTCGTTTAAAAACTATGTCTAACATTTAAAAATGTATTCTTTAACTATTTTAAAGAAACGGATAACATTTTTCTGAGTAATATAAGCAAACTTTTTAAATTCTAGAAAACATGGTTTCAAAAAGTTTTTGTCATGACTTTCTTGGTATTACTTGAAAAATAGTTTTACAAAAGTCTGAACATTATTATCTTAGTATACCCATTAATGTAGAGCAAAAGGGTATAATAGATTTGTCGGTTAGTGTGTAACTGGTAATAGGAAGCGTTTCCGATAGTCGATCTGTCTGAATTATATGTCAAATATTTATAAAAGAGCAAGAGTTCTTAAAGCCCAACATTAAATCACTCACATATAATTTTGTTGTGTTTTTTTTTTTAATAAAACGGTATACAAACATATAATTTATGGATTGTTATGTAAGTTTGTTGGGTCAATCCACCCAAAATACTTGCCACCTGCTCTCAAATCACTATCTAACACGAGTTTCCCCAAAACAACTTGCTAAAAACCCACAAAAATAAAAGAATGATAATCTTAGAGCGATTGCCAAATGTTCCTGGCAATCGTGACCATCATCACCCTATCAACACCATCATCATCGGCACTACCATCATCACTGTTTTCCATAACGATCGGCTACTCAGTCAGTCAGTTGGTTTCGACTCTGGTCTATGGTCGAATAAAATCGTTATCGCACTAGAGTATCAGCATTTTTATGACCTGAGAATCGATTGTATTAAGAGCTATTAAAATATTTTCTAAAACCTGCTATCATATCATTCAATTAGGCAAGAAACGGCTATATATAGGATCATAAAACATAACATTCGGTGTCGGCCGATAATGGAAGACCCAAACACCAATCACTTGTACTGTGGTTCTTTCTCAACACATTAAGGCGTCATAAATACATCAAAATAAAAGTGTCGCCCTCGGAGAATTTACAGCTCGTGAGCAGATAATGGGAGGAGACTCGAATTGGACGTCTTAAATTCAGGCGTAAACTTGGTCAGATCGCCGGTGCTAGATACAATTTGCAGTAGACAAAGTTTCCTCCGCCCCAAAAGTTCTTTCGCTCAGCCAGAGATAAACGCCAGATAAGCATTGGGATCAAGATTATGCGGCCAGTGGTAGTGTACTAGGTTATCAGTGGGACACGTTTTATGGCCAGTGCTATTGGATACTCTATAAAGCAGTTATTTATGAAGTTCCCTCAGCGCTACTTGACTTTTGTTTTCATCTTTTCATAGACTGGGTTGCCAATGTCTCTCTGCTAATTATGAGTTAACCCATTTCTTTCCCAATATTCGACTTCCTAACCTTGATAAACATACATTACTTCAGTAATTTAAATGTTCTATTCGACTTTTTGAATTCGATAATTATATTAATAAGTGTATAATAATTTCTAAACCATGTTTTGATAGCCCTTGAGATTATATTTAATTTCCAAATTAATTTTCTTTTATTCTGTAATAGTACATAAAATAAATAACGCTAAATATAAGACTTAAATAATAAAATAATATAAAATGATTGTGCAAGTGTTAGAATTTTTTGTTATATCCTTATGCTGGAGAAAAATATTATTTTGGTTTGGCCAATTTTTGAGTAGCTAAAAACACTAATACAACCTTTAATTCGCAGAAATTATTATTCCCTGTCTTGCTACCCGGGAAATATGGGTTAAGCACACATGGAAATCACTCCACTAAAAAGAGAGAATCTATGTTTGTATTTCCTGATGATATCATCTATCAGAGCGCACGTCTCCCAACGGTTTTATTGTGCACTTGTGCGTTCTTGCTTCTCCTTCACCGTTTCTATACTATTTTTTTTGGATTGCGTTGCTTCATCGCAGAAGAACGAAAAATATCAGCGAGAGTGGGCCAGGGTGTTAAGAGGCCGGGGATATGGCGCATGCATCGCACCTGATATTTTTATGGATTTACAACACCCGAATTATTCTTCCAATTTCGACAATTTATTACCGAATACACACTTTTGACATTTATTTGCTCGCTTCAATTCCCCACGTTTTTTTTCGATTTCGGTTTCGGACTCAATACAGTTCGATGTTTTACTGTCCGAAAGCAAAAGTGTTTTCTTGTCGCCTCGATTGCACACAAGCCAATCTTGTTGTCTAGATAGAAACGGCCGATGATAGCCATGGGCAGACCCCGCGTATACGTTATATGGCCACAGACAAGCGGTTTTAAGTGAGGCGTAGTTCAGTATTGAATACCGGATAGGGGTCTGTTATATGTGTATCATATATCTAGATGCGTAATGGCAAATTATGGCCAAATAACGCTTTAAATAGTATTTTTTAACATCTTTAAGTACAAATGCCAACAACAATTTTAAAACCATGTTTCTTTAAGGATTCCATTAATAATAAAGGTTATATAATATTTTAAAACTTATTTAAAGATTCTCCTGTTTTGAATTAAGCTATGTAGTACCTCGTATATTTCGATTGCTATGAATCTCCTCGATGGAAAATTGTTTTAATATTTATAGAGGGGGCTTCCTAAATACACTGTTTATCTGAACGACCCAGTCCCAGCATTGTCTTTTGTTTACTACATTACGTCAAGGCTTCTGTTACAGATAAATGACACTGCACTATGCCCAGAGATTGATTATTTGATGATGAATTGTGTGGAAACCGCGAGGAGAGTGCATGGGAAAATAGACCCCCTTTTTTAAGGGGTATGTGGGTATGGTATATGAGCGAGCTTGGTTTTATCGGCGTAACTCTTAGTGTCTTGTCACTGGTCTATTGTTTATAAGACTATGTTTATGTTTTGTAATAAAATACGCTTTTGTGGTCACTAAAGATACATAGTTTCTTTATGCGGGAGGTGGTGATATTGTTTTGTATCACGGAAAGAAAGTACTTGAGTAGATATTATCATTGTTTAAAGGGACTTTCCATAAAAAGTACTAGCAAATGATGCTTAATGACATTTAAAAAGGACTCTTTATAATTACAGGTTAGTTTAAGGTATGGCTTTTTTAATATTACCCCCAATATTTCACTTTTGAATACTTTGTTATTTATAATGCATTCCGTCAAAGTTCAATTAGGCTTAGATCATATTTATATCGCTATTGCTAACTACTAATCAAGTTTACAATGTCTTTGATAGACAGCTATAAAGATAGGCCATATCGCTACGAATTCCTTTCATTCATTCATATATCCGAGGTGGCTAATAACTATCGTGACTTAACAGCCCCTTTCCGCTCCCATTTTTCTCGCAGTGCTGATTCTATTTCGCTTTTTTTCCTGTTCCATAAATTGTTTTTAATTCAAGTTATAGAAATAGATAGTAAATAGACGCCAGATATCAGTCGGGGGGTGCATAGTACACATGCGGCGACAATTGGGTCCCACCATAGATACAGATACTAACACGAGTGGGCTTAATATTTGTTCGGCCCGATTTGTCGGACACGATCAGAAACGATCCTCGGACGCGAAGCTTATAAAGTACGTATATCAGTGAGGTTTTTGGAAGTCTCACTTGTCGGTCGGTTTGTTCGCTCTTTTTCCAGTCTCTCGCTGGAGTTTTCTGAATGTGCTTATCTAGCTCCCACAGCCGAGAAAAGCAATTAATTGTCGAACGGCCAGCTTCGGGCTTAGTTTATGACAATTTCTGACTGGTCCGCGGTGTTCGAGATTGCGTAGCGTCGGCAAAATGAATAAATTCGGCCCTCAAGTTCGGCTGATAAATGAGAAGAGTCTGAAGAATCCTAAATAAATGAACCCCGAAACTGTGGTGATATTCTCACGCTAATTAAAAAGAGTGTCGTGCAAAAATTTTAATTGAAAATCCCGGCGAAATCCAAGAAAATCCCGAAGAAAACCCCTAGAAAAAGGGTTACATGTGAGTGACATTTTCCAATTAATTGTGCATCTTTTGAGGTCACTGGTGTGTCTGATCTCCGAATAAAAACCACCCTGCAATTGAAGATCCTGGCAGATGTGTATTTTGTGGAAAGTGTGCCAAGACAGGAAGCAGAGGATATCTGCTCCTTCTGCTGCCATTTCCGCTGCACATTGCAAATTGCACTTGGGTAAACTCGATTTGAGGGCGCGTGCTGCTAGGATGGGTATGAATCTAGATCTCAATTCGAGTTTGCAGCTTTGGCTCGTATTAAGTTACGAGATCTCTGGGTTCACGCCTCCTCCCTCAGGTTCGATCCTCAACGGCACTCTTAACGGTTTGACCTTGCCATAATTATATAGTCCTGACCCCGGTCGTCGTCTGTCTCGCGCATTTTGACTTGAGAACTTGCCCTGCTTCACTTTTTCTTTGGGGTCCTTTTCGGCAGAGAAGAGCGACTTCCGCTCCGCCTCGAATCCAGAACAATGGAACAGCGGTCCTTGCAATAGCAATCAGAATCGGAATCGAAATCGGCAAGGGAATGGGAATCGCTATAGCAATTGCTATGAGTCCTGGCCTGTCAATGAGACACACACACATTTGAAGTTGCCAGGCTTACAAGATCAGCAGAGGTTGATATACAAATTCAAACAGTGGAGGGTAAAAGAATATGACGGCATTTGCAGCAGGATATTCAAGAGAAGTTAGTTTGAGATATTTATTTTGTGTATTATCGTAGAAACTTGAATGTGTTTACTAAAAATAAATTAACTTGACACGTTTTAGATATTCTTAATATTAAGGAATGAAAACTCTTAAACATACTCATTAAAAATGTATAGTTTTTTTGCTTTATAAATGTAGTCGTTGAATGGATAATGTACTCCCTTAATTTCTTTCAATTTTAATACACTCGAGCTATGTTTATAAGGACTTCCAAGGACATCTTCTTCGTACCGAAAAACATCCATCCTTGGCAATCGAACTATTATTTTGTCCCCAATCGTTAAAGTACCACATGCATGTCAGGAGCACTCATAGGTTGTGTTATGCCAAAAAGAAGGGCATTCCTACACACTCGGCCCTTCACTCGAGATCCGAACAATGGCAGCGATACATACGTATGTGGACCGAGACGACTTTTGATTCCTTCAAGAACTTTATTTCCCTGCACTCCGCAGCTTGTAAAAGCCATTCACAAAAGCCGGGGCAAGTCCTTTGTCCTGGCGCAGACAGTCAGAGTCAAAGATCAGCCATCCAGCTGAGTTAATTACAGCCGACAGAACTTCCACAGAGACAAACCGGAGTCACTGACTCTGAATGGAACTCACATGGAGTCCTTTTTGCCAGAAAGGAAGTGTCCCAGCCTCGGGATATTTTGTCGATCGCAAAAGCATTTTTCGTTTCAGTTTTGGCGCGATAAAATGCAAATTTCAGCTGGGTTTTAAAGGGTTCATGCTTAAAGATAGGACTGCTATAAAAGAAAAAACGACTTTAATGAGATATATTCTAAGTGAGCACATTTTTGTTTCGTAAAATAATATGAACTGCGTATGATATTTTATAATCTTTCATGTTTTATCATTTCATGTATGCTTTCAAATTTTTGGCTCTTCTTGATTATGTATTCCATCCGCTTAAGGCGTTATAAACCATAAATAAAATTTGTTCTCTTCCACCACAATGAATTGCAATCCTTAAATTGAAATTTTATCACCTTTTACCGACTGTCAGTGGATTGTCTGTTCTGATCTGACCTGATTATTCATGGCTATGCATTTTTGGGTCTCCGCCCCTCTGAAAATTATTGACTTTTTTCCGAGGCGTGTTGGCTAATGAATTATGGGCTATCATATGCGGAACAAGCCGCCGACAAAGCAAAGCAAACGCAACCAGAGCGAAATGCAAATAAAGAGACATCCTTTTTGTATCTTTTGGGTCTTCGCGTGTGTTAAATTATGTGACAGCGGCGTGGAAGGGGTGACTCGTTGTCGATTATGTTGTTTTAATTTAACGCTATTAGCAGTGGAGTCAGAGTCGAAAAGTCAGACCCTTTCAACCCTTGTGCGCCCTTTTCACGGCGATGACATTCTACCAATATTTCACCCGTATGTTGTGAGGTTCTAATTGAGTGCGCTGCTGTTTGACAAACGCAAACAGATATCGAGATACAGATAGAAATTTGTGTACTTTATAGGCGCCCTTTATAGCACCACTTTGCTGCGAAAATCGAAGACCTAAGCCTTTGGCCCTTAAGTGATCATGCAAATAAAGAACAAGTGAAGGAATTTATGACCCTATCACAATGGAGTGACACATGGGAAATTTCAGGAACATTCATATCTGGCGATCTGGCTTTTTATGGTTTGACAGAAAATGAAATAACAAAATATATTTTGATACTTTTATCAGTAATTTTATTTTATCTAATACCTTTTAAAGAAATAAAAATTGTTTCAAAATTATTTACACAAATCTTTTTTCGAAGAGAATTCGAATGATGTAATTCTTAATATTTATCTTGCTTATGAATACAATTTAATTTCAACGTTGTTCTTTATATAAAACGAATAAAACGTTTTCTGATAATATGCTTTTGATAACTCTTTGACGCGTGCTGGCAGTCAAAGAAAAGGATAAGTTCTTGCACTTGATAATTGTTTTATAATATTCCTAACACTCATAATTAAATTGTAAGATATACGAAAAAAATATACTATCTTAACACAATTTCTTATGAGAATCATTTTTTTATACGGAATGCTATCTTTACTGACGCAAGTTAAGGCTGACAAATGGAGTACAATTCCCTTTACCCATTCTATGATAAAAGCTAGGAGTAGCCCTTCAGGAAAATAATATGCCCCATTAAATGGGTTTTAATAACTAGTCTCCTAAGTTCCCTTTACAAAGCCCCACTTAACAGTTAGTCATTCAAGCCCCCTCATCACCATAATTTACCACCCATTTAGTCTAAGCCAAGGCCCAAAAAAGTTCCCTTTACTTTACCCACCGAAAAACGAAAAAGTTTAACGACAGATACAAAATTAAGTTGCAAACAAAAGGCCAAAAAGCCCATGTACTTGTCACCCCCATCTCTACCAAAAAAAAAAGAAATTCCTGGTTTGTTGTTGTTTGAACAGGGAAAAAGAGCAACCAGAAGGAAAAGCGAGGGAGAAAACGTGGGGAAAGCCGAGGAAATCAGCCCGGCACACTTTGCCTTTTCAGCCGCGGGCTAAAAGTCGTCGTCGCTTTCAATTATAGCCGTGAGTTTTCTCTGTCCGGCCAACACACACACACACATACAGACCTATACAGTTGGCAGGAAGCCATAAACACATACAAACACAGATACATATGTATGGGTGGGCGGCCTACACCCACACACAGCCATTAGCCTAATGTGTGCTTATTGCGCACGCTTTGGAACAGACGCTGGTTGATTTAGGGGGAAATTCTGGGGGGAGGGGGGTGGTAGGTAAAGCCCTCTGAGCCAACGAAACCCATAAACCGAAAGCCAAAACCCCCTATTCCATCCAAAAGCCAAACCGAAATGGATGCTAAGGATATGGCAACCGCAACTTGCCACTTTGTCTGCCCATGGGGAGGGGGGGTTTCTACGAAAGGTGGGTGGCAATTCACGGGGGTGGGGACTGTGGGTGGTGTCTGGGCCAACCGCAAACAAACAAGCACAAGAGCGCAACAGAGAAGGAGACACTACCAGCAGCCAGAAAAAGAGAGCAACACATCTGTATCTGGTTCTGTATCTGTATCTGCTGCTGCTGCATTTGTATCTGCTTTTGCCTCTGTATCCATATCTCCATTCCGGTACATAGATATATAGCCAGACTATATATAGCCCCGAGTGCATAATGAATGCGAAGATGTGCCCGCCCTATTATCCTGACTCCTCCCTCAATTCGAGCTGGCTGTCTGTGTATCTCAAAGATACATAGCCCAGCATTCTGATAGGAAAAATCGAGGGGTAAATAAGGGCATCTCTCTCTCTCTCTCTGTCTGTCCCTGTCTCTGTCTCCCTCCATCTCGTTGGCCACACTCCCTCTGTTATCCTTTCTGTGGCCACTGGCACTAAGGATTCGAATCAGAATCACCAAGTTTCAGATAATAATAATGACTGCGAACTGACACAGATTTCAAGGGGCGAGAAAGAGAGGTCTTCTCGCCGAGAAAGAGAGGCCAAATCCCTTACAGAGAGAGAGAGAGGGAGAGAGCGAGGGAGAGTGAGCGCAGGCTGAAGATACATATATGTATAGACGCACTGAAAGATACACAGAGGCTGCACATTCTCTCTCTCTGCTCTGGGTTTATGCCGCTGCTCTCCAGTTTCATCCCCTAGACTTTTGGCTGTTGCATGAAAGATAGCATGGCCAGGACATCCAGGGCGATCCTTTGGGAGATGCGATGAGATTTTCGGATGGGAGAGGAGTGGAAACAACCACCATGGCAAATGGGCAGCCAACCAGCCGCCCGAAAAATTCCCATTCAAGCCGAGAATCCGGCAATCCGAGAATCCGAGCATCCTCATCGCCTCCAGACAATTCAGTTCGTTTCTGAGCGTGCTGGCTGGCAATCGGAATCGGAATCGGAATCGGGAAAATCACACTCGCATTTTCGCTGCCGCCGTTTGCATTCTCTGTCGCCACACGCTGCCGGCGTCGACGTCGCTGCCACACAATTCAGTATTTGAGTTCTTCATATTTTTTTGCGCTATCGCCGCTTCTTTTGCTGGCTGGCAGCAGTCTTGCGAAGACAACCGGCAGATAGAGACGACACCCCACAAAAATATAGATCTCCGCTTAAATCGTTTGAATCGCGGACTAGCTAACCAAACCACATCGAGCATACGCAGTGTTGGCCCACGGAAAATGTCGCATCGCGTGTTATGAAAATATATATTTACAATCGATCTGTTTATTGTGATAATTACAAGTAACGTTTGAAAGCGGAATCATGCTGTTCGATCGATATGTCATATCAGGTTGGTTCCACGCCGTGAATATAAACAAAAAATCGGTATCTCGCGATGTGACTTACAGGGAATCGAAGTTCCCTGAACTGAATCAGTTGCCTTGAAAACAGCTTACAATGGGCTAAACTTAAACAGAAGCAAAGTGAATCAATTTGAACAAATCTATTCATTACTTAATCGATTGTGGTGTAGAACTAAAAAGTCCTTGAAGGCAATGTGTTAATCAAGTGTTGGAAAAAAATATAGCAGAGATTAATCTGACTATTTACTTGGATTTTATAGGGTTTTAAAAGTGTATTAATATCTTTAATTCTGGTTCCATAATATAACTATGGCCAATAATTTGCATTAAAATAGTTTTATAAATTTTTAATTGAGTCAAAAACATATTTTTGTTTTCCCCGACACTTCATTTTTTAAGATACCTAAATTATTTTATAAAGTGATTTTTTATTACAACGTTACTGAATTTTAATTTTCTTTTAATAATTAATTCCTTGCCCAGTCCAAAAATAAAACTTGGTTATGAAAGCCCAGTTAAAAACGAGCTACTAATAATGAGTTTCACAAAACTCATGTGCACTCCAAATTAGTCCAAAACATTCACTTAAGAACCCTGTCTCTCAAACCGAAAAAAAACATCTTTTAATCTAGTTTCCTCCGTAAATTTTGTGGCAAACTTTTAATGGCCCAACTAAAGCCCAAGTAAGCCCTAAGTAAACCCATTAAAATCGATCCCCACTTATCAACCCCCCACTCCTCGGAAACACAGGCAATCAACCATTTATGGCCCAGTTTTATCAGCAGACCAGTCCCAAATGTGATTACCTAAAACACAAATTAGCCGAAGGTCCCACGAAAAAAAAAAAACACTTGCGCTTGGGTAAAAGCGAAAACTAAAGAAAACCAGAGTGATTAACAATTGGGTTGTGTTGTCAAATAGAAACCGAGGATAAACGCGGGATGAGTGCACTCGAGGGCGGTCTTTGAAGTGGCCTACTTCAAAAAGATTTCGCTAAACGGTGTGAAGCCGTCGGGGTTCGAGATCGAAGTCCAAGAAGGATACTGTGCCAATGCAAACAGAGTGTGCCGCAGGATGTGCGAAATGCAGCAGGTTGTTTTTCGGGTCGGGAACTCTAAACGCAATATTTATTTGACCATTGTTTGCGCCTGCCTTGCGGTCTATTTATATGGCCGATACTTATCGGACTCGAGGGTAATGTTTCTGTTACTGTTACTGTTACTACACGTACTTCTGCTTTTCGTTATCTTTGGAAGCGCTGTCATATTTTGTCTAACAGCTCAAATTACGATTTAGTTTCAAGTGTTCGAACAAGGCGGATGGACAAGACAAGAAACCAAACAGCAAACAACAACTAGTAGTTGGTCAAATATCAATAATCGTCGGGTAATTTGTGCGTGTATACTTATGTTTCGAGCCCACTGATTATCTGTATCAGTAAGAAATAGGTGTTTCTTTTTTCCATCCAACAACTAGGGAATGCACTGCTATAAAGTACTAAAAATCATTAAAACCATGACTCAACTGTCAGTGTCTTGACTTGAAAGTGAATACAAATCAAAGCTATTTAAGTCGGAATTATTGTGTCAACAAAATAGTTGAAATATTTTCCCGTCGTTATTTATCCAGTTTGTATTTGCTCAGCCTGCTGGGGTAAATCGGAAACACGGGCTAGGTAACGGATATGCCCTGTCTGCCGGAAGGGTAGAGAGGCTATAGACACCTGTCTTGCCGGGAAGATAGTAGCCACATAGAGTGGGTGAGTGATAGGCGGTCCAAACTGTCCAAATTGTCCAAACACTGTGCCTTGCAAAATCGCCCGGAGATACCTTTCAATGGAACCGGGCAACGATTGTCATCTCGCTTGAAGAGCAGTCGGCTTTATCTATTTTATTTTGGTAGTGACTTGACAGCCAACAACTGATTAGGATTAGGGCTTCGAGTGCTCGCCAACGAGCGGAAAAGTCATTTCTAATCGGTGTCTATTTCTTTTTCAAATTCGATTTGAATCGATTGTTAACAGGCTCCAGCGGCGACGACTTCGATCCAAGTGCGAGTGTTGTGCGTCACCATCATCATCTCCATCACCTGGATCTGAGTGCCAGGAGCCAGGCCTTCAACCAGCTGCCTGAGCCAATTGAGGATTCCTTTGCCGCCCGCCATCGTTTGCCGCAGCAGGATCCCGTGGAAGGATCTCCCACGAGGCGGGATCATCGGGATCTTAGGGATATTCAGGACCAGGAGCTCCTGCATCATCCCAATCATCTCCAGCAGCAGCAGTTCCAGCGACAACAGCCACCGCCTCCCACGCTGCCACTGTCCGTGGAGTCCTCCTCCGCCGCCACCGACGGCATGGAGGCCTACCTCAAGGAGCGCGCCCAGGCGGAGCACATCCTCCAGGAGTGGGTAAGGAGGCGCGAACCCGTCTGTGATCTGGACATCCGTGATACCGGCGGTGTCTACGCGAAGACGCCGCTGGAGAGGGGCACCCGCTACGGACCCTTCCCCATGAAGCTCTGCCATCAGCCCAACGATCCGCAGCTGGCATGGAAGGTGAGTCAACTCTTTTATTATATGATTTATTAATAAAAATTACTGATTCCTAAAGAAAATAAGTTAAGTTTTGAGTAGAATTTGTTTAGTACTTAGGAGCATCTTACACACCCTTTTCTGGTTGATTGAATTAACTTAAAAGAAGCTTCTTTCCATATACTATTTAAATTAAACCCATCTTTTCCACTTCATTATATTTTTTCAAGTTTAAAAAAGGCACAAATAGCACTACAGATAATTTTTAGCTAGCACACTTTAATTCACAACCTATTTTATTACTATCCAGTAATATTATCCCTTGTATTTTATCTTTTTTTCTTAAATCAATATCATATATATTTTATTTTTTGGATAGAACTCTCCTATTTCCACCCAAAAATGTCGTTAGTTTCCACCACAAATATTTTCCCAAACAATTAGGGCTCAAATCCGTATCCCAAACCTTATATATCACAAAAATATCACCAAAACGGACCTTAAGCCTTTCACATGTGTGCGCATTTTGGCAATATCAAATTTCCGTTCCTATTTTTTCGCTGGTCGGGAAACTTAATCCCATCAGAGCCGTACCAATTTTTATGTGCGAAAATTGCAACCGAATTGAGTCATCCCAATGCCACATTTTTTGGGTGGTTTTCGCAGGGAAAATCAAACGATTGGAAAGAGATTTGATTAGAGCTCTACCTCGAGGGTATCAATTGTCAGTCAAATGTGCCTAATCCCTGGCCAGAGCTAATTTACCTTCGACGGAGTGGAAAACCAGGACGAAAGTCCCAAATCCACAAAGTGCACCCCAAATGAGGCTTAAGTCGAGGCCGGCTGATGATTCCAATTAGGGAACTGGGATCGGGGATCGGGGATCGGATCGCAGGCTCCGGCACTGCCTATGAACCCTTCGATCGGTTGTCAGTCAGTCAGTCAGTCAACTGACACTTTTCCTCCCTCCATCCCATTTCATCTCTCGGGCCCACAGACAATCCAATCAAATTATCGCGCCTCGTCCTGTTGACAATTCGCACAAGGAGATGCCGATGCCTATCCCTCCTTTTTTACCTACACAACTCAGGTATTGCTACAAAAATATTGTTTCTGCCACTCGAGCGAAAATTGCAAAAATAACAGAGCTCAAATCCCTTTTGCCACTACGGCTACTGCTTTTGCCCTTTATTCCTGGATGATCCTCAAATCAAGCGCACTTTTATCGTTCACATTTCCGTTTTGACAGATACATTGGCCGTATCTGTCCCTGTATCTGCCACCGTTTTTCCCCGGTTGATCCTCCGGGAGGATCTGGATCTGATCTGGCAATTCGAAGCCAGTTCTGCCAGCCAAACGAACCCAACACTTTGAGATTATCTCTGGCGCGTAAATATTTTCCCTGCCCATTGACTGTTTCGTGTTTTTCTACTGCTGCTGTGAGTTGTGGCCTCCTTTTTAATAAAGTTATGAATAGGCAAGGACATGTGTGATGTCTGTCCGGGGATTATAGACGGACAAAACAAGCAACTGGAACTGTTTGCCAAACTGTCAAGGCAATTTCTGGCCAAGGATATAGGCATGTGATCTTATCATTTTTTAGTGGCTGCATCGTATTGCAGTTTCCGTCTTAAATATCCAAGAAAAACGCAGGGGAGAGGTTATCTAAAAAGATTTCAATGATTTCATATGATTACCTGTATTATCTTGAGGTTTAGTGCCTTGCTGCAAACATGAGACCATGTGGGAACTGGAAATATATGGAAAGAAAGAGTATTTTCTGTTTATTAATAATTATTACATTTATACGTACATATGTAAGAATATTTTTTCCTAAAGGTATGAATAGATTGTGGAGTGATTGGTAAAATGAACGAATCATTAAAACAGTTGCTAGTCACCAAACACGAAACATGTTTTTTGATTACATGTTTGAAAAGTCATTAAGTGCCAAGATTAGATTTATCAACCTAATAATTTCGGTCAATTAATGATGGCAAATCGGGAAATTTGTTTTTTAATTTGCTATATTTTTACCTAAAATAAATTAAAATCAATTGAATAGTAAGCAACTAAAGTAATGAAGAATCGTGTGGGTTTGGAAACTCCATTTCGAAGTTTTTATGGAACGCAGCCAGGGTAAATGTCTCCTGCTTCTTCTAATTATTGTAATTGCGAGTTTCCCCGCGTTTCAAAAATCTAAGCCCTTCCAATTATACATTTTTGCAACTATAACCGTATCAAAACACACACTGCAACCTACTTGTTTGGCAAAGCACTCGAGGAAACCTCTCCCTCGTCCTGAAAAACTCAAAGTTTATTTCATTTATGCGCGCGTATAATTTTGTATTTATTTTATTTTTGCTCTGCATATGCCGCGGGGCAGAAGAAGCCACTTGAGGCGTTGTTAACTTAATTTTTGGAGCGTGCACACATGGCTCTCTCTCTCTCTTTCTCCCCAGACCCTGCCCTCCCACTCGCACACCACACACCACACACACCGCACACCACTTAATCGCAAACTGTAAAATGCCGTTTTTCCAAATGACTTCATAGACAAGAGTTCGACGGCGGCGACTTGAACGTTGCGCATACGCAAAGTCATTCAGTCAACCGCAGCGTTTGGGATTTGGATTTTTTTGTGTTTTTTTTTTTTGGTTTTTCAATTTTAATTTGTGGTTGCTGCTGCCTCAAACTTTCGGCGTCGCAGAGTCTAAGGCAGTTTTCCCCATTTTCAGCCGCAAAAAAAAATCCACAGCCACCGCTAACGATTTGTGTAAATTATGCGTATTTCAGCCTGGCGCCACTGCTTTTATTTTGTATACAAAAACTGTCGGCGGTTTTTGTTTAGTTTGTGCTTTATTTTTTTTCATGTATTTTCGCACTGTTGCTGCAGTTTCCCCTTACTGTTTGTGACCTTGATGTTGTGGGCAGACTTGTGGGCGGCGTCTTGCTGGGCTTGCTTTTTATTAGAGTGCTTATAAATTGGCTTAGTTAGGATGGGCTCACACAATGGCTAGTGTTTTAAAAAGGCACTTAAGTATTTTGTATGCTTAACATACACAGTTGAGTTACAGAAAACTAAGGAAATCTAAAATAAGTTGTTTTTAGAACAAAATAAAGCATTTAAATATTTATATTTTTTCAGGAAAAATCTATTAATTTTTTTTTAGTTAAAGTATATTTTTAGAATATCATATTTCGTTTTTAAGCTTCATAAAATATTAATTATACCTATTTTACACCTTAAATTAAAAAATCTACCCGAAAATTATCCAATTGTATACACAATATAACACTTATGGGTTTGTGTATTGGCTTAGCGAAGACAAAAATGTAGAAGTAGGACAGTAATAAGGGGTGAGCCGACAGATGGCGCCCTCAACTTTTGTTCAATTTTTAATTAATTATCAAGAAGATAAAAAATAAATGAATTACAAATTTTAAAATTAATTACCCTTATGTCTTGCTTACAGGCCAATGGTAGACATTATAATGGATGGCTAGAGCCCACAGACGATGTGTCCACGTGGTTGAAAAAAATCCGAAATGTTCAGGATGATGGCAACGGCGAGGCTAATTTACAGAGTTACATTAATGGCGGTTATGTGAGTATATAGCCCCCAGCCCTTTATCAAGAACCCTAAGCACGTGCCACTAGATTTTTGACAATTTTTAACAATTGTTTTCCCTTTTTTTTTAATAGCTGTGGTACGAGACGAATCGGTTTGTGAATGCTGGCAGTGAAATGGTCGTCGACGGGCGACCCAAGAGTCCGGTTCAACTAAATGAGAACTTTATGAACGGCGGTAAGGTCCTGGCGGCAGCGGCGGTAGCAGCAGCCGCCGCAGTTGCAGCCGTCTCCTCCTCGGGACCCAAGAGCGGGGGAGGGGGGAGCTCCCTGCCCAGCGATGATCGCAGCGATCGTGATAATGGTGAGTGCAACATTTTTCTATTTTAAATATGCAGCTTGAGCAATTAAAAAAAAAACAATATTAAAACGATATTTAAAAGATTTTAAAATACCAACGATATTACATTAGTTGGAGATACTTTTTTAAATATTCTTTAACCTAAGAAATAATATAAGCATTAAGGGTTCACACACAAATATATTGTTTCAAAACCTCCTTTCCTTCAAGTGAATCCAAAAGTTTATAAAAATGTTTCAGCTGGTATACCTATAATCCAGATATTCTATTTAATTTAAAAAAAAGCTCCTCTTTTTTTTAGTTAACATAGAAGATTAGTTCCAAAATTTAATTCTCCTCCCGAATGGAATACTTTGTAACCTACAGCAAAATAATTAAGACATCAATACCCATCCTATAGCATAGTTACCAGGACCCCTGACACAAAATTGTTCAATTCCATCTAGATTTGACATTGAAAATGAATGCTGGTGTGGCTAATAATAAGTGCAGCTGTGGTGCCAGGCAATTAACGCTCAACCCAACCACTGTGGGTCAGGTCGAAATCGGGTATACAGAATCTACAATCCGGTGGCAATGCCCGTGACAGAGTTCCTGGCACGAGCGACGGCCCTGCGATACAATCTCGGGAACAGGAACAGGAACAGCTTATGAGGGCTCACAGAATCAGAAGCAGACATCCCTTCTCTGATATTACCGAGCACCCTTTTTGCCTCCCCTAAATGCGATCAATTTGTGCGCATGCGCCCATGCAATATTCCGGCAACCGCACATGTTTTCATTTGTTATTAAAATGTTTGATAATTTCATTAGAGATCCATCAGCAAACAAAGGGCCCGAGATTGTGTCAGCGATATATATGGTATATGCTATATGCTGCTGACAGTCAAAATGGCACACGCTCAATTTAAGCCTAATCCAGCATCCCTCGAATCCCCGAGAAATGGGAAGTCGGGGCGTGTTTGATTATAAACATGTGGGATTTATGGACAGCTCATTTGGCGTTTCACACTCTTTTTTTTCTGATAATCACAAATTTTAATCTCCATGAAAATATTTTCGTTGCCGAGTCGGCTTTAAATATGAATATGTAATGAACATAATGGTTAAGTCCGTATGCTTATCGGCCGGATCATAGTCGCCTTACAATGGTATTGCATTTATTTTTGAATTTTCAATTAAAGCGAAGCTGTCAAAGTTTTCGTATCCAAGCTTGATATTCAACCCGCTTTTCCGTCAGAAAAGGACACCTGTGACTGACTTTTTAACGTATTTTCGAGCAACTTTTCTCGCAGTTCACGCGCTGCTGAGCAGGGAAATTCCCTCTAGTTTCTGCCAGAAACAGAAGACAAGGCCCAGATGTCCTGGGCCCAAGGATATGCCAGCGAATGCCACCAGTGCAGCACGGGGGTGGCAATACGATCGCAAGGTTTCGTCCCGGAGACCCGGAAAGGAAAAGGTGGCAAGGAGCGATCGAAAGTGTGGTTGAAACGGTAGCGAAAGATCGCTGCATTTTCAGGAGAGGGAGTTCCAAGTTTCGACCGTTACTTTTGTCGAGGAATATTTAATGAGCACTTGGGCTGGGAATTAAACGTGTTCGAGAATTTTCAGTAAGGAAAATGCAAATGTCAAGGGGTGAAGTTTAAAGCATGGGAACGTTTTCTAAAGTTATGCAAAATAACAATCCTAATTTTTAAAACTTATTTTATATATACAAAACACAGTTCTTAAAATTTTCATCTTTAGTGTTGCCCAATAACTATCATTTAAGATACATTTTACCAAATTTGGAGTTTGAAGTTAAAAGCATGGGAACGTTTTCTAAAGTTATGTAAAATAACAATCCTATTTTTTAAAACTTATTTTATATATACAAAACACAGTTCTAAAAATTTTCATCTTTAGTGTTGCCCAATAACTATCATTTAAGAGAAATTTTACCAAATTTGGGAATTTTACATATTTGTTTTATAAATTCAAATAATATAACTTAGTATTTGGACTGCGATTTTAAAAAAACCTTTATTTTAAAATCGAAATTGGACTTACTTTTCCTACCTCTTAATTAAGCCATTTAAAGTATTTAACAACTTATAGTTAGACACAATTAATATTTCCTAATGCCTGAACTATTGCGTATTGACATCTAACCATTCCTTCAATCACTCCAAAAACAACCAACCCACAAAGTTGTCAACTCAAAACTCCCTTCACCTTGACTCCACCCATCCCCAAAAAAATAGAACCGAAAACCGTTCCCCAAAAAACGAAACCAAGACACTTTTGAGATGGCTTTCGGCTTAAATCGCGGCAACTCTTCAATCGACCAATCAAACAATGGAACAAACTATACACGAAGACCATTTAGATACATTCGTATCGCCAACTGGCGACTGGCAGAACACACGCCACATAGAAATAGACCAAGCCCATAAACGAGATCCTAACTAACTGGCAGATACGAAAATACACAGACCTCCGCCGATTGACACTTTGTCGCCGGCAAAGCTGATGGATGATTAATGAGCTGAAAATAAAAATCGAAAGAGAAAAAATCAAGCTGAGTAGAAGGCTCGTGTCGCGTCTTCGGCTAAATGATCATCGTGTGTCAATTTGGGCATCATTAGGAGTGCCACCTAACCCTTTTTTTTTGTTTTTTCATTCGGCTGCTGCCAAATCGATTAGCAGGCGGATCTAACTTTGATTTTCTGCTTTTTTTCCTCAGCAAGTTGTAAGGTGTAAATAATTCAATCAATCATTTGTCAACAGTTTCGGCTTCCGTTTAGCGATATGGCCTCTGATTCAGGGTCAGCCGGTGGCTTTTTGGCAGCCAGCAGCCAGCAGCAGATTCTGTGATATGTAATTGGCATGTCAAAGAGTTTTGACCCGCCCCCTTCGCCATCCATCCCCTCTGCCTAATCCACACATCCTGAAGCCTTACAATGGATCTATTGAATTGTCAGTTCTGCATTGGGCTAGTGAATCAATCTGTCAGATGAAAGGGGGAATCCAGCTGCTGGAAGGCAGTGGCGGAATAGAGAGATCTGGTGAAAGGCGTGAAAGGATTGTGCAGGATTTGGGGGGGGATGTTGACAAGGAGGCTGGGAAATGGCTAAATGATAAGGAATCAATGGCTAAACAGACAGCAGAGGAGTTTTTGAGGGGCTATTGGGTATTTGATTAATTACTTGAATATAGATTTAATAAAAAAGTCATTATAAGCTAACCATTGGTTATTATTTTGGTATTAAAAATCGTACAGCTACATACAATAGATATTTTATTAAATTTAAATTCTAAAAAGAAATTCAAGCCTGTTTAAGAACATTTTATTAACACAATTTCTTTACTCTTTCTTTCTTGAAAAATCAGTAATACATATCTAATCAGTAATACATATCTAATACTAAAAACATTTTACATTTTGCAAAAATTATTTTCATTTTGATTTTTAAATAGACTCGTCCAATAGTAGTTTGTTGATTACTTTGCAGAATATTATGGGTCAACTTTTTATAACTTTGAAAATATCATATATTTTACAAACATTTTTATACCCTTGCAGAGGGTATATTGATTTCAGTCAGAAGTTTGCAACGCAGTGAAGGAGACGTTTCCGACCCCATAAAGTATATATATTCTTGATCAGCATGACTAGACGAGTCGATCTAGCCATGTCCGTCTGTCCGTCTGTCCGTCTGTCCGTCTGTCCGTCCGTTTCTACGCAAACTAGTCTCTCAGTTTTAAAGCTATCCGGCTGAAACTTTCCCAAAAGTCTTATATCTTTTGCAGGTAGTATATAAGTCGGAACCAGCCGGATCGGACAACTATATCTTATAGCTCCCATAGGAATAATCGGACAAAAAATGAAAAAAGATTATATCTTTGGTGTTTTTTAGCATATAAACTCCTAAGCTTGGAAATAACAATTTTTAAATAATTTTGAATTTTGAATTAAATTTTATCGAAATCGGACGACTATATCATATAGCTGCCATAGGAACGATCGGAAAATTTGTGGAAAAATAATATGAAAAAAATTATAGCTTCTGTGTTTTTCAACATATAACCTCCAACGCTTGGAAATAACATTTTTTAATTAGTTCTGAATTTCGAATTAAATTTTATCAAAATCGGACGACTATGTCATATAGCTGCCATAGGAACGATCGCAAAATTGGTAGGAAAATAATATGAAACAAATTATAGCTTCGGTGTTTTTTAACATATAACCTCCTACGCTTGGAAATAACATTTTTTAATTAGTTCTGAGTTTCGAATTTAATTTTATCAAAATCGGACGACTATATCATATAGCTGCCATAGGAACGATCGGAAAATTGGTAGGAAAATAATATGAAACAAATTATAGCTTCGGTGTTTTTTGACATATTATCTTATACTATTGGGAATATCATTTTTTGTGTTTTTAAATTTAATAATTATAGCTGCAAGGGTATATAAGCTTCGGCTTGCCGAAGCTAACTTCCTTTCTTGTTATATTTTATCTTTACCACTCTTCTCAAACTTTAAGACCAGGTGCTTCTTTTATCTGAAAACTTGGTTCCCATGATTCCTCCCTACTTAAAGGCAACCCACCGAAACATAAGTTTTCCCGAGCGTTCTCAGGCTCAAGGAACCTATTCCCACCCTCCCATTCGCCCAGGACACCATATGTCACCCACTCCCACCTCGACTCCTATGTGCCATCTCCACCCCCTAGGGGTAGCTCCTACCCACCCTTTTACTACCTATCCCACGCTTGCCCACCCAAAAGAAATTAAAAAAACGCAGGCCAAAGTTCAAGTGCAGCCCACAAGGAAAAACTCTTGACGTGGGAATCTTCGCTGCCCTTTGCGGCCATATTGCACACTCTGAAAATTAACTTTTGACCCAAACATCAATTACCACTGTGCCGAGGCCTTTTAGAGAATTAGGGGGTGGTGGTGTTTTATAGATATCACCCCTCGACCAGAGGGGGTGGGCGGCCTTGAGAGGCAACACCTGTTTAGAGGCCAAAGGCAGCGAAAACTGGTAAGGTGCCATATTCATATGACTTTTCAAACGAAATCAGTCCGACGGAACTGCAGAGGTTGAGGGTTGACTGCTGACCCTTCGGATGTGCTTGCATGCATAATCTCTGGTCATCGCCGTCATCCCTTAGCAGCTATGTTGGTGTCACCTGGTGGTTGTCCACTGCCCACCACCCCTGCTAACTAGTACCAATACCAATGTAGCAGTAGCCTACCCTCTCCTCAGCCACCCCCTAGAGCACCTCAGCTTTCTCCTCAACCTCTCTGCTTATATTCAGCACTCAGTTCCCCTAGGAATTGTTTAAAGCTGCACAGAGAAAAATAGTTGAAAATAATATTTTGGGTTTCCTAGCCTCAACTATAGATCACTAGAATTCAAACTTACATCCATATACGGCTAGGAATTTTTATAAAACTATACATAGCTTTTCTTAACCATGGTACTAAGCAGTTTTTATGAGAAATAATAATAATACTAAACTGAAGATCACTAGAATTCAATGCTATAAATACAACAACACCAAATAAAAGCCTTTAGTTGATGTGTTTTTATATAATTTATATTTATTTTATCTCAAGTTCAAACATGTCAAGAAATCATAAAATATTCTTTTAAATAAACAAATTTGGAACTTTGAACACCTAAAATATTTATAAAAATTAAAGGCATAGGTTTTTCTTTCCCTGTAGCTGTGCACTTGGCACTCGTCGGGAGTTGGCCAAGTTAAGAGCGGGGTGAGGACTGGCTCTCGATGGGATGGGGTGGGCAGGGGTGTCTTGCCTTTACCTTACTTTCATTTGGGACAATTATCTATTCAACGTCAAGCTATGCGAGTGCCATATATGAGTGCACACGATTTCGTCTCTGCTACCAATTTTGTGTTAAGTGTTTGCGTGTTTACTCCTGGTGAGTGTGTGTTTGTGGGTGTGCAAGAGTGTGTGTGTTGGTCATATGTCAGTGCGTCCTGGCCAGAAAAAAGGACCTGCCGCAGATTGTTAGCGGGCAAACAAAACATTAGCTCGTCGGCATTATGCTCCGCGAACGACACACTTGTTCATCAAACGCGAAGCCGAACGGTTGTGTGTCAAGTGACCAGTGGCCTTACCAAAAGTGATAACCCAAGGATCCAAGTGATATATAGTGAACATAGAAAGCCTATGTTGAGTATTTCCTGCTTCTTGTGAGTGCATGTGAACCGCTATAATGATCAAGAACAAGCTATGGGATTTATTCAGATCACCTCTGGCCCTCATATAATTTTTGGGATTTTTATACAATCCTATTAAGATTCAATTAAAAAATGAAACCGTCAAATAAAATAGTATTTTTTATGTACATGTACCATTTTAGAAAGTAAAAATCCAAAATTATATTTTATATATTTCCAAAAAAGCATTACCTTTCTACCAAGAAAAATGACATCAAGTTTATAATAATCAAATGATCCCAAATATGTCTTTTAAAATTTTCAAAGCTGTGTTGTTAATCTAATCAAATGTTCTTCTTTATTCCAGGCTCTTTGTACAGTGGTGACGAATTCTCCAAAGATAAGAAAAACACCTCGCTAATCAGCCAGGGAGATATCGATTTCACAGACGACGAAAACGGTTTCGATATACGCTGTGAGGTCTGTGATAA
Source organism: Drosophila subpulchrella (assembly GCF_014743375.2). NCBI lineage: Eukaryota > Metazoa > Arthropoda > Insecta > Diptera > Drosophilidae > Drosophila > Drosophila subpulchrella. Next base: position 19,599,648 of record NC_050610.1, on the reverse strand, counting down.
AGTCTATCCGGATTTAGAACTGTGAGTACAACTGGCCAACTTAATTGCCATTAATCAGACCCCCGGGGTTCGAACTCAACTCCTGATTTTCGCGTAGGAGAATGTCTGCTTCTTAAATTGCTTTGGCATTTAAGCAGCATCGACAGTAATCTAAATCAAATTTTGTGTGTGTTGCTTCAGTTGGGGGGAAAAAAAAACAAGCCCCCAATTAGCTTCCAACTTACCCAAAAGAATTATGGGTGCGCAGCGAATAAAATCAGTATAGAAGTTGAAAGAGAAATCCGACCGAGATACAAAGTATCTGCAAATGTTGCTAAATGCTTTTGGATCTAAGTGGATATGCGGTCTAATGCCAAACTCCGGCGGAGATCTTAATTAAAAGTTGATGGCGATAATAGTGCGGCCAATAAAAGTGCCATTAAACATCCAAGAGACGCTCGGCCGAAAGTGAGAGTGAGCTGCTGGCTCTGAAATGAATTGAAATGGTCTTGGTCTTGATTTGACTGGCTTTCGGTTCGCTTCGGCTTGGGCCAACTGAGGTTTACCATACACTTTGGCTTGGATTGGCTTGGCCCGTTCCATGATTGGTTTTTTATGGGCCCAAATGTGCAATCTGTAGGTGTTAACTGAGCCTTAATGCCTCCTGCATTGGTTCGGCATTTCGATTTCATTTGGCTATATTTAGTTTCTTGTACTCGGTTTGTTTTGGGTTTACGACTAGGACAGCAGTAGCCACTGGAATGGTAAAAAAGGGGAAATCTTCGTTTAGAAAAATGTAATCATAGGTTTTTATTACCAATTATTAAGAAAGTATGTAAATGATTGATAGCTACCTTAACCATTTGGCAGATAGATACCCTAATTTACTTTCCCTCACATACGAGTATCTTATTCCCAATCTGGCCATTTAGTTTTCCCTCTTCAAAAGTACACATGACCATCATCCTCCCACGCTCAAGTGGTTAATGCAAAAGTTTTGTCCCAATATTTACAAATGTTTTGCGTTGTAATAAATAAATGACCCACAAGCAGCCACAAAGGCAAGAGCAACAATTGGAGGCAACACGCAAATGACATTTCTATATCCACCACACATGTGCGCACGATGGCTATAATCATAGATAGCCATATATTTAAGTTGAAGTGCTAAAAGCGAGCTTTGATTTGATGTTTGGCCCGAGATGTGGAGCAGTCTGTATATGTTAACCGTTACTAGAGTGGGTGGTTGTGGTGGTGGTGGGGGTGCCCCAAACCCCCTGGGGTGCACTTATCAGTGGCGGTGATTTATTGAATTTTACATGAGGAGCTCTGGATGGAAGGGAAGCTATGTGAGCAATGTCTGCGTGTCCAGGCTGTCTCTCTATTTTCCTTTTCCCCTTTATTTTTTTTTTTTTTGCCATTTATCTGATGTTGAACATGCATGGACTGTAAGCCAAACAAACGCCCACACTTCAGGTGAAGGTAACGAAAGAGGTGAGGGAAATTGGGGGGCTTGGAACTATCAACTCTTCCATGACGATGACAAAACAAAGAAAAATGAAAACGTTGCCGCCTCTTGTCGACATCGCTTTGCTATATGGTTTTTTTTTTTGCCTGATTTTACTCCACCCACACACAAGACGATAAGCATCGCACCACCACGCACTACTTTTGGCCACAATTCTGCTCCATCAAGGACGCCCTTTGCTCATTGGCCGCAGCTGTTTTTTCTGTTCTTTTTTTTTTTTGGTTAAGAGATCTCTTATCAGCTGGCCGCGCATATTAAATATTGAACATCATTTGACTAATTGACGCCCGTCCAGAAGGAAAGGGGGGAGGGATTTTCCAAGGGGGCGTTATCCCAGGTGGTCGGCAAACAAAGGCGTGTGAACTGGCGCACATGACTTTGATTGAACCGCGGCGATTTGGCGGAGAGCCCCACGAAAATGTCACAATGCTAATTTCCTTTGCGATGACAGCCAGTCAGATAAGGGCGGCAAAGGAGCCAATACTTTGGTGGCCTGGTACCCAGAATTTTCCTTGACTTACGAGTGCATTTTCTCATTTTCATTTTTCAGCTTGGACGACCATCTGGTGGGCGCTCATCATTTCAAGCAGGACGAATTCCAATGCAAGCAATGCACAGTGCGATTCTGCCATCGTCCTTTGCTGATCAAACACGAAGCAATCTCCCACAATAATATACGGAAATATTCCTGCGAGAATTGCAGCAAGGTAAGCTTTACTCACAATAATACACTTGGAAAATAAATGATAGTTTTTACAGTATTTAGGATGGATAAAACATTGGTTATCTGTAAAAGTTAATTTTATAACTCTAAAATAATAATATATATCTTTAAGGGAAGGCAGTGATTAAATATAAATACCATTCTATACCGCTTGAGACCCAAGAAAAAGTATCGTTAAACAGATCATAGATAGAGATAAAGATAAAGAGAGAGCATCCAGGCTATAGCTTCTGTTACCGGCAACCTTCGATCGACCGAAAACTTACGCCGTCATTAATTATTGTATCAGCTCGTGGTGCTCTGGTGGCTTGGCAACACAAAAAGACTTTTGATTTCAGGCGGATCAATAGCCGCGGGCTGCTAACTTGGCTTTTAAGAGTGTTTCCCCACCCCACCCCCTTGTGCCGACCTTTGAGCACGCGCTCAGCGGCTTACTTGCAATAGCTGAAAAATCAGGGCGTGTACTCATCCAAAGGCAGAAACACTTAAGCGACCCGTAATGAAGAAACCCTGTCGCAGCCCCGTTTCCCCGCCCTTTGTTGAGTTCATCTTCGCTGGCTCTCTGGCTGCATTTGAATGCCAAAGCGAAATCAAAAGGGCTTGGAGTGGAGGCAACACCATCCATCGCATCGCATCCCATACCATCCGATCCATCCATCTATTCCATCCATCTATAGCCATCGAAAATCATCCATCCATCGAACGATTCGTTTCATGCGTCATTGTCATCGCACTGCGACTTCGACATCTTCCAAAGATGTTTTAATGGCATGTTGATTACGATCTTGTGGTCGCAGCCAGGCCTTTTCTCTTGGCTTTTCCCATTTCCATTTCCAAATCGAACGGTATTTCAATGTCTATCGTAGCATTACAGTCGGTTTACTTAGCGCTCTGTAATTGTTTCGGTGGCATGTAAGTAGCACGCATTGTGGTTCCCCAACTCTCAGTACACATATCTCCGAGGAAAAAAAAAACCCATCCCTAAACGGGAGCCACTCGGCCCAAAACAAATGATGATCGATCTTTTGGGCCAGACTTTCGCTGGGGTCCGAGCTTTTTTCGAGGTCTTTTTTCCCTCTTCTTTACGCCCTATCTGAAAGACCCAAAAAAAAAAAAGAGCGGGATCTGCAGCTGTCAGCTTTGTTTGTTTTAAGCAGCCGGCTTAAAGCGTTTCCAAAGGGATTTGCCATGGATCTACAAGGCTTTGTTCGAAAGCTTAGCTTTCGGAATCCGTGATGAGGCAGTTGAGTGCACAATGGTGTTAAGGGGGGCGGATAACTGTGAAGTCGTTGGGGGTTAACTGACGGGGCCTATAAGTGGCACAGGAATGCGTGGGGCTATCTATTCTATTTACGGAGAAAGTATTATGTTCTGAAATTTAAAGCTAGCCCATCTATTTAAAAGATCGTAATGACTACATTAATAGGTATTAAAATATTATATTCCTTTCTTCAACTTACCAATAAATGTCCGATGTTCCTTGGTTTATTTCACTGTAACTTTAACCAGAAGTTTCAACTCCATTAGGCTACCAGAGTCTGATCTCATCTTCAGGCCATAGACCCACAGGCACTGATGCCTTGGCTGACCCCACGTACGCTCCTAGATCTTGGCTTACAGCCCCGCCCCCCTATCTACCTCCTTGATAATACCCCCCGAACCAAGTCACATTCCACAGAAAACAGAGATCTCGTCGGAGACTCTGCACCACTTCTCCACTTCCTTACTTCTGCACCACCGAATGCCAAAACACCTACACTCAACCCACCGGAGCAGCGACTGCTTTTCATCTTTCAAAGCACTGAGAAAAATAACTTATATCTTCACTTTATTATTTTTTATAAAATATAAGATGGTTTTCTCTAGTAAATATAAACAATTAACATTTATTATTATTAAAATCATATATTTTAAGGTCTAAAATAATATTATATGATCAGAAGAGACAGTTTTTTTCCTGTTTCTATAGTTGTTGTTCCCAGTTGTTGTTATTGCTGTAACACCATGATCGTCGTTGTCGTTATATATATTTTTTTTGTAGTTGTTGTCGTTGTCTTTTGTGGCGTTTTTCGCCTTTTTGGAGAGTAGTTGAATCTAATCCATTTGATGTAGTTATAGCACGAGCTATTCTTGTATGTCGCCTCTCTCTCTGCCTTCCCTGAATCGCCCCGTCTTATGCCCGCCATATACCCGCTGGATCCCCCCGATTTTTCCACCTTTTGTGTGGCTCATAGAGATAGACAAAAAAGGCTGCCTCGATCATCGTTTGATATGAATTCGTAGCGCATTATGACAGCATGATTAGGCATAACAGTTTCGTAAAAAAGGCGACGGGGGAGTCGAGAAACGGCTGACCGAAATCAAGTTTGAAGTGGGTACACAAAACTGGATGCCAGGCTGGATCCCCTGCCCCATCGAGTACCCCCGTCGGCCCGTCCACTTCCCCTTTATCCTCTTCCCCATCCCTGGACCGATCTGTCATTGCCTTCGCCCCTCTAAAAAAAATGAAGAGTACGAGCTTCAGCTGAAGTACTTTTGATTTAGGGCTGGTCGCTGAATTTGTCACAGGTTTTGGATAGAAAAAATGTATTAAAAATTAAGTTTCACTTGCTAAACCTTTGAGATCTTGGTCGGTTTAAAGTAAAAAATTAATTTTAGCTTAAAGCTTGTGAAAAGAACCCAGGGATTTGGAAAACCTTTTTTAAAATGTACGACCATTGGCAGAAAAATACAATTTCTTATAGACTAATAATAGTTTTTTAAATATATCAAAGGCATTTCCGTTTTCCATTTTTTTTTACTTTTCAAACCGTATATTAGCTTTGTTAATTTCAAGATCACTTTCCATTTTTTGTTCCCTGATCCCTTCACTTATTGAGGGCCAAGTCGCGGGTTCCTATTGTCCAGCCCTGATCACCATTTGGGGACCTTCGAGGGGGTGATGGATGCTTCGAGCCAGGCAATGACAATTGTAGCAATTGATGTTAATAATTGACGAAGGTGTTTGGCTGCTGGCAGTGGGTGGAGATGATGTTGTTGCCATTCGCTGTCGCTGCTCCGGTTACCTTTGCGTAATCTCGCAGAGCGTCGGTTATTGTCTAGCCCAAAAGAGATCCGTTTAAGCGGCAAAGGCAGCAACAGCAGCACCACCAGCAGATGATTGATTAATTTCAGTTTCGTTTCATTTGGATTTGGAACCAGATCACCCAACCAGTTCCATATTTTGTGCAGAGAAAGAAACGTATTTTTTTCGAGGGTAATTAAAGCAGGTGCTTAAAATGACAACCATCATAAATAAATATCAAATAAAACTGCATTCCATGGGTGAACATTTATATATAATGTTTGTAGTATTCAGTTCCAGTTTAGTTTTTCTTTTCTTTTCAGTGAAAGAAAGATATATTTTCGAGGGTATTTAAAGCAGGCGATTTAAATGCAAACCAAAACCATTAAATATCAAATTCCAAGCTTAACATTAAGCCATGACTTTTTATAGTATTCAAATATTTCAAGCAATACATTTAAAGCTTTATATGCATATGTGGAATATTTGTTTTTATTTGAAGTAGATTTTATTTATTTTATTTGATTTCTTTCTGTGTATATATTTTTTGTTCCGCCGCCGACAACCAATCGCAACTCACACCGTTTGCTCTGCTCTGTGATCTGTATTTTGCAGGTATTTTGTGACCCCTCGAATTTACAGCGGCATATTCGCGCCTATCACGTCGGAGCTCGCTGTCATCCGTGTCCGGAGTGCGGGAAAACGTTTGGAACCTCGTCGGGCCTGAAGCAGCACCAGCACATCCACAGTTCCATAAAGCCCTTCTCCTGCGAGGTGTGCGCCAAGGCGTATACGCAATTCTCGAACCTGTGCCGACACAAGCGCATGCACGCCACCTGTCGGATGCAGATGAAGTGCGACAAGTGCAACCAGAGTTTCAGCACCCTAACCTCCCTGACCAAACACAAAAAGTTCTGTGATTCCACGGGTCCTGTGTACCGCAATCAGCACGTGAATCGCCACCATCCGCATCCACTTACGCATCAGCAACATTTAAACGCAACTGCCACATCCACCGGTCCAGCGCCACTAAGGGAATCCACGGAATCCTCGGCCTCAGCAGCTGCTGCCACCGTTGCCGCCATGTCGACACCGACACCGAATCCCTTCCTAATGTTCCGCACCGCACCACCATTCTTTCCCGGATTTGCGCCCTACGGATTTTCCGCCTTTATGCCACAAAACATGCATCCCACGAACATTCCCATGTTCTTCTCGAAAAATCCCATGGAAATGGCATGCGGCGGTGGACCCGAGATCACATCTCCGATTTCCGCCTTTGATCAGAAATTACCATTTGGTTTTCTAAATGGTGAGGCCAGCAATACGCAGGCTTATGACAAGGTGAAGGAAAAGGAGATGGCCTTCCAATCGGAGGAGAAACTCAAGAAGGAACCACTCCTGCAGGTTTCCGAGGGCGAAGACGACGAGAGTCGCAGTTCCCTGGACATTAAGATGAAATTGGAAGATGAGAAAACTGATACAAAGTCAGAGGATCAGAACGAAATGAAGCGGGAGCCCGAGAGGGTACACAGTCCCGACCAGCAACAGGCGGAAGATGATAGGGTAAGTCTGCAAATATATGTATATGGTATAACACTAGATAATGTTTTTAGAAAGTTTGTCCCTTAAATGTCATATTACTTTTTTATAACTTGTACCATTAAACGCTGAAATTCTCATTGAATAAATCAAATGACTTGTAATTAAGCAAAGCTTAGAACTTAATTTATATAATTTGAAAATTATAAAAGATATAATATGGACAATGTCCATTGGACGTCTCTATTAAAATAATTTGTAGTACTTTATTTCTGTTAAACTCTTCTTGAAGTTCCAATGATATTGCACTTTGTTATAATCAAATTAAAGACTATTTAGGGACCATTCTTTTTTAGTACTCTTTTCAAATGTATACTAATTAAAAATTATTTTTCCCTTATCCCTAGAAATCCATTGACATTGTGAGTACGCCACCGCCTGCAGACACACCTTCTGGAGGAGATGCACCTCTGGACCTTTCGATCTGTCGCAAGCGCTCACCTGCCTCCTTCCTCTACGTCCCCTTGGAAGAGAACATCCTGAGTTTTATGCCGCGAATCCACGATTTTGAAGCCGAAAGGGAACCCCCGCCAAAAATGCGAAAGTCGCACAGTTCGGCAGAGTCGTCCATTTCGCAGAAGTCCTTCAAGGGCAGCAGTCCCACGCCCACGCCCACCGCCTCGCCGGGCCTCACCCCCTCCCCCTCGCCGCCCACAAGTGCGGGTGGTGAGCTGAGCAGCACATCCGAGGGGGGTGGTGGCGGAGCGGTAGCAGGAGCGGTTGCAGCAGCGGCAGCGGCGGCGGCGGCGGCAGGAGCAGCGGACTTAAACGCTCTGGCCCATCTAGCCCATCCGCAGAACCAGCCCACCATACATCCGCTGTTTCTGGAGGAGATCTACCGCTCGGGGTTTCCTTTTTTATGCCCAACGGGCGGACGGCGCAGCATTGAGGCGCTGCTGGCGGGAGCCGCCAGTGCAGCTGCCCCAAAGCGGCCGCTTCCGCCCGTGAAATTCTCAACGGGACTGAAAACGAAGGATCGTTATTGCTGCAAGTTCTGCGGCAAGGTGTTCCCCCGATCGGCCAATTTGACACGGCATCTGAGGACTCACACCGGCGAGCAGCCGTATCCGTGCAAATATTGCGATCGGGCCTTTAGTATTTCCTCGAACCTGCAGCGCCACGTGAGGAATATCCACAATAAGGAGCGTCCCTTTCGCTGCGAACTCTGCGACAGATCCTTTGGCCAGCAGACGAATCTCGATCGGCATGTGAAGAAGCACGAGTCGGAGGGCAACAATTTCCGGGATTCGCCCAGTTCGAATGGTATTGCCGAAAGGGAGGAATACTTCGAAGATATACGCAAGTTCATGAATAGGGTCTACACACCGAATAGTTTGGCCGGTAATGAAGGGGATACCGAGGAGTATCCCAATAGCGATGATCAGTCGGTGAACCTGGAAAAGGACAGCAGCAACTTCAACAACAACAGCAGCAACATCAGCAACAATAACAACAGCAGCAGCACCGGCAACAACACCTCCAAGGCCATTACAATAAGCTCTTAGAAATGAAAAGAACAGAAAAAAACAGAAGAAAGAGACGAGACCTTTCCTTGTTGTTAGACGAAAAACTTACTTTAACTCTTACTTAAGCGTGCCTCCGAGAGGGAAAACCTATCTTTAAGTAGTTACCATTTCCACACAACTTGTACTAAACAAACCACTAAACATTAGCTATGCAATCAATGGAAAAAGACGGTGAAGCATCAAAACATAAACTACAAAACAAGTAAATACAATTTAAAGGGAAAAACTTTATAAACTATATACTATACATACTTGAACCCACTCTAAAACCACCTTAAAAGTGTAGCTAATTTAAACATCTGTACATAGACATATGCAAGTCTTAACTTAGTGAGTCGATTTCAACTACTTTGAAACTCTGTGGATTATATAAATAAATATATATATGGATATTTTGATTGTACGTGTATAGGCTTTATATGTATACATAAATCTATATGTGTAAATCGATTTATAACGTACGCCGTAAGTCTAACATATTTATAGAGCTAATTATTGCAATTCTCAACAACATGAAAACCAGAAACACAAAATCAATTTTATAACATTTACTTAACGTTTAATTATATTATTATTATTATTATATATATGGAAAACCAGACAAGATCGTTATGAAAACTAAAAAATCAATAAAAGAAACAATGGCAAAAACTAATTGTTTTTTATTGGGATAAAATATTTTTTGAACTTTCTGTCTTAAAGTACAATTTATTTAGATACAATTTTTGAAGGAAAATGTTAGTGTTAAATTTCATAGTCTGTTGGTACCGCGCTGAGTTTCACTTTTGAAAGATAGCATTAAAATTCATAGATCTTTACATCAGTTAGAAATTTTTCCGATTTATAATTCATCAGTCAAATTTTCCCGGTGCGCCATCTAATTTATTGGCTCATCGTTCCTAAAAAACCGCACAAGCCAAATCCAACTTTGTGGGCATAATAAAGCCATTGAAATAGGTTGGTTCATCTACACTCAATTACCGCATAAAAGAAGACTTTATACACCCATCAATCCTGGCCGCAGACCCAAAACATAATTGTGAACGCATTTGCCTATAAACCAACTCGCCCGATTATTAATCATTGGCGCAGAGCAAAAATAAAATAAAAAAGAGATCGAGAGAGAGACGAAAACGAAATGAAACCCGAAACTTATAGCTTTTTAATACACCCGACCATCCATCTGGGGAACCAACCCCAAGTCATCTATCCATCCAAATCCAAGCCATCCATCTCGACTCCGATCTCCAAACTCAGATCTAAATGCAAAGGCGTGATCGGCAAAGCGAGTTAATTACCCTTCCGGTTTAGAGTGTGTTACGCCTTCGGCGAAATGCGGTTAAAACTATGCGATCTATCCATGAATACTTTTCATTTTGTATCTTTTATATATTTCCAATCCCGTATTTCGTTCGTTTTTGTGTTGGTCTTTTGTTTTTAACTGAATTTTAAATTGTATTAGCCGGGGCGCTCGCCATTGGCATCAATCATTTTTTGCCAAAGCCTTTTTGGTTTTTTTTTATTTTTTTGTAATCCATTTTTTATTTATTTTTTGTTAATATTTCTTCAACCTGTGCATAACCAACGATCGACCGTTACCCGAGTGGCATACAAAATATCAGTCAAATAGCTGCGGTTCGGTCACTTTCGATTATGCGAAATACGCTTGGCAGTCAGTCGGTAGCCAAAATAATAATCTTCGGCCACAATTGGAGTCAGCCGGAGTCAACTCCCCCAGCCCGCCCCTCTCTTTTTTGGCCATGGGGCCGTTTGTTGGCCCTGACCACAGCCAACTTCCACAAATTGTGCCACAAATTTGAACGCAAAACTGGCCAAATTATGTTAAATTTGTGTGGAAAACAGTAGATAATTGGTAATTGGTTTCACATCCAGTCCAGTCCAGTCTAGTGCCCCGCCCTGATCTCGGCCAGAAAGAATCTGGACGGGCCGCATTAGTCGGTTATTTGGTCACAGTCGCCGACCGAAAATTGTTCTCTGGGCGTTAATTGAAGAAGGCATAATTTGCAGTAGAGCAACTAGAATAGATGATCAAATTCTTGGGCAACATGCTGGCCAATTATTGAGGTAGGAATACGAGAGTGATCATTAGTGGATTCCATAGCCTTTCAAGGAGACTTGGCCTGGCCAAGTTAGCTTACGTTTTTATTAAGAAGTGGGATGGAAGATAAACTTAAAAAAGACGGTATTAGTTACAAGCTTTAATAAATTAAGTATAATTCCATTACAATTTAGGATTAGTCCACTTAAAAGCAATTACAATCTTTTAAGTAGAAACGAGGATTATCCGATTAAGTGACCACATCAACGATTCTATTTTTGAGATATTTTTTTTTCCAGCTCCCAAAAACCAGATTGCCGCCCAAAGAAATCAGCGAGGTCAAGGAATGCCATCCAACCGCCCAACGGGCATGGCAAGTGGTTTTCTGCTAGTTTCAACCTTTCTAACCGTTTATGGCTGCAAGAAATGCTTTTTAATATGAGAGGATCAAGTAGCTTTTTGCCGAGATATTTTTCAACATTCTCCTCGGTTGCCCAGCAATTTCCCCATCTCCATCTTCATCACTCGCTGCTGACCAACCTTATCCAGGTCACTCACACCTCGCTGATTACAGAGTCGCCAGCTCCCGATGCTCATGGATCCACCCACCTCATCAAGTACATCCAGTATGCAGTATCCAGTATCCAGTATCCAGGGGATCCGAGGCAGCCCGTCCCAAAGAGCCAACACATTATGATAACGAGCATGGATAAAGCCGCAGAGCAGTGGAAACCTTGACTGTGGCCTGGATCGAAATGTGGAAATTCGAAGGAACGCGATCCATAACGCCCTGACTAAGCAACTGTTTATTATGTGCCAGTTGAGCAAATGGCCTTTGTTGCGCCCCAGTTACACGCCCCCAAAAACGGATCGAATCGGGTCTGTATCCTCCGTTCAAATGTGGATGGCACTCGGAAAAATATGTCTCTTAAACTTGACAAGTTTCTAGAACTTAAATATCAAAGATATTTTAAATGGGAGTAAGACAAGGTTAAAAATATATAAGGCAAATAAGAGTGATTTTAGAACTAAAGTGTATCTTAAGAACTATAATTTAGGTATGATTAAAATTCGGAGATAATATTATAAGTAAATATCTTCCAACTGTGTAATATGTAGTACATATATGTACTGAATATAATCTAAAATTCTTAGTAAAATGTATGTATTGGAAAATACAAAAATCCCTCAAATTGGTTTCTGCGGAACTTAAAACAAATATTTTTTAGTGTGGGTGGAAAAGCGCATCAATGCGCACATTAGGAGGACCGTTAAATGCGACTTTCGAAAGGCAGGAAAAATGCTTGCCTAAACGGATGCAAATGTAGACACAAGCCAAAAGGGGAAAGGGTTGGGAAATGGAGTAGTGGCAGGGGGATGGGTGAGGGGTAGGGGGCGGAGTAAGGGAGGCTCAGTCTGCAGTCGGCCACGTTAATGGCACAATTATGGCCAACGAAATCGGGCAAACGGAAGACGTGCAAAGCGCAGAGCAGCAAACAGAATCTAGCCGAAGGACATCACGCGTATCCCATTGATCCATGAAGACCCACATTGCCGGGCACTCGGCCAGGCTAACTCCGACTAACTGTAGTTCATAACTTGGCTGAGTGATTGGGCAGACTTTTGGCTTTCGAATGCACTTACCGCGATTTGGTTCGCTTTGTTGTCTAATAACCCTCGTGGAATTACGTTTTAATTAGCTTTTTTTCTATTTCTAATCAAAAATATTTGGTAATGAGCCTAGTTTAATAAACTTCTATCTCAATACTTGATTATTAAATGCTTTAAAATAAATAAAAATGGCATAATGACTGATTACCAAAATAGTTATCATACATTTCGTTTTATCATAGGGATACAAGTATGGATTATTATAGACAAATGCATAAAAGCACCTTTATTTGGGGTTTTTTAAGAAAAGAAAATATTGATTATTCGAGCTCGAATGTTTTATCAATGAAATGTTAATAACAAACATTAAAACTGTTAAATATTTCCTGTGTTAAAGCTTATCCGTTTTTTTAAATAAATAAAATAAAATAAAATGTAAGAAAATATTGTTTAAAAATTTGTATGTAAATAGACCATTTGCTTAAGAATTCTGGTGTGCCTGAGTTTTTACAACCAAAACAGGCCGATCTTATGCCATTTAATGTATTCAAGCTATTACTCCCAGGTGATCGATTGGGGAGTGCATTGAATCTTCGTCATGGGGCGGATGATCCTCCTTTCCTGGCGTTTTTTGTGGCTGCAAAACTGCGACCAGGGGGCAATCAGTCAGCAGATGTTTTCATTTCCTACTCCGGCATCGGCAGCGGAAAAAAAGCGGCGAAATGCAGCCGAAGGTACTCAAGGCGCAGATGTTTGGCACAGTTTCGTGTAGCAAATTGCGCACAGTGGGCCCAGCAAACGCCCGCCACCCCCCGGGCGCCTGGCCCCATCCCCACCCCCTTTTTGCCACGACTGCCACTGATGGAATCAAATATTGTGCAAACTACAAGAGGCATCCGAGGGGCATCGAACGTTCAACGGGATGTTGAATGTAAGTCAGACGAGTCAGCTACGTTCCATTCCGCTCCGCATTTGTATCTGTATCTACAGTCGGGGTCTGCAGTTTTTGCGAGCTTGGTAGTTTGATAGTTTCGAAGCTGAGCCAAAGAGCTGAGGAGCTGAGGAGCTGAGGAGCTTGTGTCATGCGCCTGGCACACGGCCTGTAACTAAATCACACTAATCAAGCCTCAAGTGCTGCTTTTCGAGTGCACTCGAAACATTTTACTGCCCAAAAACGCGCCAAGTCCATAAACATTTAAAAGCAGAGAGACGAAAATGTCCTGAAGATGGGAAAGTTGTTGTTAACGAGTATGGTTTTAAGTGATGCATTTAATTAATGACGGTTTCTGATGTGCAAATGTCAAAAACTTGTGGAGTACATTTTTAATAAAGCTGTTGAACGAATTAAAAAACGTAAGACAGAAATGCTAACAAATTAAGCAGCTTGCTAATTTATCCTATAGATTATTAAGCACTCAATAGATTTATAGATTTGTATGCATTCAAAATAATATTGAACTTGTCTTTATTATTGTTTAAGATACAACTATTACATTAAACTAACCATTTTATTTGTTAAGGTATCACATCTTTCAAATATTGGATTGCTACATTATAACTTCAGTGACTTTTCAATTATATGAATATACATAATAGGCATACAATATTTGAAAGACTTTACCTAACTTGTGAAGGTACGGAAAAACGAATGATAATACTTAATAAGAATATCTTTAAATATTAATGAGAGGTTTCTAGTGATTAGAGTGCTCTTACAAAGAAATATTTATTTGATAATCTGATACTTTTGTTTCAGTACTAAAATTACTTAAAATAATTGTAAAATTGTAAAATATTAAGAGAGTATTTAATTATTTTTTGACTGTAGCCCAGATCGATTTGCCGCTCTGCTCGTGCCATTTTCGTTGCCTTCGTCGCCTCCGACGCACTCGCCGAGCATTGAAATTGGCAAATCAAAGCAATTGATACATTAAATTACAATGCCAACGATTTGTACACGACTCCACGCCTCGTCTTCAGCGTCACCTGGAGATCAGGCTTCAGTCCTCAGTCTTCAGACATCAGACATCCGACTTTTTCAGCCGCAGCCATCCACGCACGCTACAAATTTATCGCCATGTCAGAGCTAAAGCCCGATCCGAAGCTGGATCTGGAGTTGAAGCTGTGGCTGTAGCTGGTGTCATCGTCAACGCTGCCAAAATGCCAAACGGCCGACAAGAGACAAGATCGAGGCGACTGGGAAATAGTCAAGTTTTTGGGCTATACGATACCCGCTAGTCGGGCTCCTCTACGTCTTTATTGGCTGTCATAAGTCCAAAATGGCTTAATTGCCTTTAATCAATTTTCTCCAGGCGCCACATGGAGTTGTAATTTGCTGTTGACATTTATACAATTTAATTTATAAATTGTTTTTATGGTACTTGATTTTTAAATGAAAACCAAAAACGTATTTCTACAATTTATTAAAAAAATTTGTACTCTCTTAAAAAAATAATAACTACTATATTACTATATTTTCCGATATAGACAGAATCATAAAAAAGATTTAGCATTACCAAAAAAAAGAATTCACAAGAAGCCAACCAATCCCCCCCATAGTAAATAATATCAAAAGTACTGTTATTATTATTACTACCTTTTTAATATAGTCACAAGTATAGCAATACTTTTTGATTTAATAAATAAAGAATTCCAAGAGTATGTTATTTATATAACATGCTTTACAAAAATCCCACATATCCCCTTAGTAATAATGGATATCAAAGCCTGTGGAGATGCCCCGCCATTCAACACCCATTACCAAAAGCTCTTGACGCGGATGATGCCTGGGATGAGGATGCGGATGTCCACACAGATTTCTGCCCCACTCCGAACACAAGCTGCCATCCCAGTCCCAATCCCAATCCCAATCTCCACTCTCTCTCCGGCGATCTCTATGTGCGTGGGCCTAAATTATGTTGGAAATGTCATCGTAAGATTCAACACGACAACAAGGGATGACATAAATTTCCACCAACATGTTGTGCCTGGGTTTGAAAGACGCCACACTCTCCTCGTGGACGGGACGTCTGCCAGGTCCAAAAATGGCAACGCGCTTGCAGCTCGCAGCTCGCAGCTTATAGCTCGCAACTCAAGACAAAAGCGGGCAGAGATCGAAGAAAAGGAAAAGAAACCAAAACTGGAGTATGCGAATTGGCCGGGGCCATGGTGGAGCTCCATCTGGGGGCTACGAGCCCCACATCCAGGCAACACATCATTGCTCTATCAGTTGAGATCTCGCGGAGATTGCGGCCAGAGACTGGAAGACTTGCAGACTTGGGGGCTGGAAGACTGTTGGCTTGAATCGCGGGCCAGGCCAAAAACAACAGACAACGATGATGATGACAATGAGCCAGGTTCAGGCGAAGGGAAAGGAGTGGAAATATCTAGGCATATGCATATCTCAAGAGGGTGGGTATAGGACTTACCAAATATCAGTACTTCCAACGAAGCCAAATAACGGTATTGATATTTCAAAATTTTGTTTGTAATACCCAAAATTAAATTTTAGTAAATGATTCATATTATTTAAATATGGCACACTTCAAAAATACTTTAATGATTTTGTGTCAAGATTTAGTGATTAAAGTAATATATATTGAACACCATTTAATTATTTTACTATAACTACTTTCATTATCTACTTCCTCTTATTCGTACAATATATTATTCCAAAATTCGTTAGCCGTTCCCCAACTCTTCGATGCACCCACCTATCATTACCTATGTGGCTCACTGCAACTACAACAAAGTAAAACGGATCATAAGGCCCACAAACCAGCATAGAGATACCATACCATACCATACCATACCCCGCATCTCATATGTAAGACTGCAGTCCAATTTCTGGCTCAGAGAGCTGAATGCCCCCCGAGCCCCCCAAAAACCCCTATATCTACTTGCTGACTCTCTGTACCTTCTCTCGATGCGATACCCCTTTTAGGATCCCCCAAACCCCAACGAAAAACTTCAGCTGTGGCTGCAAAGGTGTTTTGCAATTTAACTGGCAACGCCGAGGCAGAAAACTCAACTTGAGCATTGCAACTTCGTGGATGGGGATACGTCTTTTGGGCCAGGAAAAGGATGGGGGCTAAAAGGGGGATCCAGCCTGTGTGAGGGCAACGGGATCTTGGATCTCTTGGATCTCTAGCTGCACTCCACATGCCACATGGCAAACATAAGTAGGCGCGTGGCATTCGTGTGTTGTTGTTACCATTATTGTTGTCGATTATTGTTGTCTTTTGTGGACGTTGTTGCCTTGTGGTTGTTGTTGCTCTTGCTGCCAGACAACGTAAAATGACAATAAAATGCAAGCCGAGCAACAACAAATCCAAATTGAATGCAAATGAAAGCCACAAACTATGCTAAATTCCTGAAATCGCATCGCATCGAATTGGCAATTTGTGCTTTCCTTTTGTGTGTGTGTGTGTATGTATGATCTCTTTTCCTACCCCTCCCTCTCCCCCCTGCTGATTGCCCTGATCTGGCCACAAAAAAAAAGTATAGAGGAAAATGGGAAATGGACTAAACATCTCGGAGTCTTCTTCGCCCGATGCCTTTTCCATGCAATTGGGTCGCACTTAAGAGTTCTATTTTCCCGATCTGGACTGCGGTGATGTGGCTGTTATTGGAAAAAAAGAAAAGAGATCTGAAGGTCTAATGAACGTGGCCAGTAAATGATCGGGAGAAAAATTCGACATGAAGGTTTCCTCGATTTCTGCATGCAAATGTGGATGGAGATGGAGATTCCGCTGGTCTAATTTGCCATATCATGGAAATAAACCATTTGCTCAATTAGGAGGAGAATAAATATTATTGAATTTTATAAAGTCGAATGTAGCCCCCCAAATGTGTTTACTAACATATGTTTTTTCGAATAAAATTTTAATGAATTGTATATTGTAATTACAATATCAAATTTTATAATATGTACTTTGGATCCTGTATTTAGTTAACTTTATAGCAGAATTGCCTATCCTTTCTTTATCTTGTGTTTTATCATTAAATACAATTCTTTTAAAAATACTTATCTTAAAGCATTTAGAATATTTATAGATTTTCTTAGTAAATACATTAGAGCGCTTCTCAGTAAAGCTTATTGCTATTCCATATCCCTAATGAGTCGAAAGTTAAATATAGATCAGACCACATTTTGAGTGACTCTAACATCCTCCTTGACAACGATAAAAATTTCCCCAGATCAAACAACCAACAAACTGACAAACTGACCCCTGTCCACCTAAACATTTCCCATTTTTCATTGTCATAGGGCCGAGCAGTCGACACATTCTCTATGCTAATTTTTGACTGGGACCGGTGGTCAAGTTCCTGCATCCGTCTAGATCCGACAACAGGGTCGCCCACAACCATATCCAATACTGAATATAGAGTGGCTACCCTCCAAATTCCCCTTTCCCCCGATCTCTAGACCCATTTGAGCGATCACTTTCCGGCTAAACTCCCCCAACAAAACTCGATCCAATCAATTCGGCTTGCATTACATCAGCTGTGAGATTTCGCACTTTACGCAAAATGATATAAATCATTTGTAGTTGTCGGATTTCATGTCCAACTGCCCGTTAAAATGAAGCATTTCTACATAAATAAATTGCCATCTAGAAAAACCGAAAAAAAAAACAAAGCCAAGCTAAGCCGGAAAAAATGGAATGGAAATAGAAATAGATTTATTTTATATGTATTTTTGCTTCCAGTGTTACAACAACCACTCATCATTGAAGCGGTCAGTAAATCGGAGGAAAAATAAATAAACTCTAACAACGCCTAGTTACGGATATTCCAATACTATATAGTATATATGCGGCGGCACCTAATATAGCGAAACAAATTTAATTTAAATTACAGGCGTGGTCGCTTGGCTACGAAGCTCGCAATTGTGCATTTGCCGTGGCTGTAGTTCATAAAATATGCAATAATACGGCCAGAGAGCTCCCCTCGACAAAAGTTTAGAGGTCGTCGTGGACTTTCTAATTTATTTATGCGTCGCCCCGGTCGTGTTCTCTATATAATTTCTGTTCCTAGGTTAGATATTCCATCTCATGATGCGTTCGCCGGCCAGATAACAGATTGCGTCTATAAAGTAGCCGCTGACTTGGCATTGATAGAGCAGCCCCACCCCCTCAGAATCCCCAGCTACACCCAATTTCAACAATTGCAGTTGCAGACCTGCAGTATTTTGGTAGGGGGGGGGGGGGTTTGGGTAAAGTCAGTTGGGAAAGGGGAAAGGGGAAGGGAAGGGGACCACCACGACCGCCGGCGAACACGCCCAAACGAGTCGCACAGCTGTGCAGAAACGATATCAGCCCTGACTTGGCCGCCAGCCATCGTTATATCCACCGATCCGGAGTTTCAGTTGCAGTTGCAGTTGCATTTGCAGCCACATTTTGCACATTTTCAGCCCCAGACCGCCGAGCCGGGGCAAGTCTTAATTCAATTTGCCTATTGTCGGTCAGTCGGAGAACGAACAAAAAATCGTCGGGGCTGCCGGGGGAGACAACTACTTATTAGTTCTCATAAAACTTTTAATTAAATGGAAGCCAGCAGAACTGAAATTGAAAACCGATCAAGTCTTTGGGTGTAAGCCGAAATGGGATTTATTTTAAGTACCGTCAAATACATGATTAAAAAGTATTATATGGCCACATAAAAATCAATATTTTGTAGGTTTCTGTTTATTAAAAATATTGTATTTGATTAATTAAAAAAAAAACTATTTATCAACTGTGGGTTAGATTATATAACAAATAAAATATACAAGAAAAAGAAGAAGAGATATATTTACTTCCTTAAAATATATACCACAAACTTTGGTTTATTTTGATCAAAGCTCACAATAAAACTCCCTTTCTCTCATTAAAAAAAATCCATGTTAAACTATTATAAGACAATAAAATGTTTAGAACAAGAATTAGTAAATTCGAGTAATAAATTTCACCCTTCAGGTCTTACATTACACAAGAAATTAATTAATAGAAAAAAGAATACAATAAAATATACCACACTAATTTATAAGCAATAAATGTTAAACCTATGTTAAACATGCAAATCGATTAAAGGCAAGCGAACATTGGCATAAATTAACTCCCACGCTTAATTTGCAAGCCAATGCATATGGCAAGAAGTAAGTTTTAAATTTAAATTTTGAAAATATCACATAAAACCTACAACTTCCCCTAACTAACTGGTAACAATCTGATGCCATAGCCAACCACGTGCAGATCATACTCGTATATCATCTAATCTGCGGACCCGATCTCAACACATCGCAACCCAGCCCACAAAACAAAACTTTATTTATCTTTTAATATACGGGTGTTTTTTCCTCTATTTTTTGTACTTTTTGATTAAATTGTAACAAGTGCCAGCCCACATGGCTTTTTGTCTGGGCAAAAATTTGAACAAATTTATTGCTAATATTTCATGTTATATGTCATGTTGCATAAATACAAAAGCCACAGAGCAACATTTGATATAGGCCCCTTGGCCACCTTAACCCCTATTGCACCCCCCCAAAAATTCGGTGCTGCAACAATTGTACCCCCTTTTCGTTAATTGCGAACTTTTGCTTTTAATAGTGTTATAAAAGAGAGGGGAAATACGAATTTTTACCAGAGAGCATTGAGAACTTTTGTGGAGGAGAGTGGTCACCAATGGAGTCCACACCCATACAGTGGCACACTGGCACACAGACGAGCGACTGGCGCTAACGGTAATCCCGGCTGCGCAGTCGACGTCGACGGCTGCGCATGCGCATGCGCAAAGCCCGACTTTTGGCTTACTAACAAAGCCGTTATGGGCAGTAGCCGCTTGGGCGGGTGCCTACACCAAAGGAAAACCACACCGCACCACAGACGCACACCTCTGGACCGCACACTAGCACCACCAGGCGAATAAATACGTATACGTATTTAGCCGCAGCACCACCATAAATGTGGCTCAATTGTAGCAAAGGCCGCCAGTCGCCAGTCTTTTGTCTTTAGCATTGAGCGTGACTCGTTTCTGGTGGCTCTTATAGCCGTTTTTTTTTCGTTGTTTTGCCTTTTTTTATTTTTGTTTTTTTTTTTGCACGAGACTCCCGACGGCGACTGTGGCAGCGCTGCAGCTGCGACGCCACCACACCCTTGACTGGATTGCAAAAAAATTGAAAAAAAAAGTTACAGCAAAAAAAGAAAAGCACGAAAGGAAGACTGGTTTTGGAAAAGCGAAGCTCAGAATACTCTGCAAAAAATATGCATATCTTATTAGTAGAAAGGATTTTTGTAATTGCTTGGGGGAGATGTCCTGAAGATTATATGGTATGGTATATAGTATGGTTAGGATCACTGGGTTTCCAAGAAAATGTGGTATCTGGTCTAACATAATTTACTGAATCCGAGTGCTTTATGGTTTATTATAATTTTATATTTAGGTATACCTTATATTCTTATAACCAAGTTAAATATGAGATTATTAGAGATTAGAGATTATTATCACAACACAGAGAGAAATATTCAAGCACATTGTTCTTGAATTGAGAACATTCGTTCTTAAAAACCGTGCAAGTACATTTTGATATCAATGTTGTCAATATTAGAACGAAGTGGTAAGAAGAGAAAAGTTAAATAGAGTTTATTCTCACGGGACTAATATATTTAATGGCTGAGATATACCATCTCAATACCGCCAATTCCATTTGATTGAAGCAAAATGAAAACATTTTCAACTTTAAAAATGTCTTTCAATTTTTAAGAACATTTTCAACGCAGATGAGAACGTCAGAATTTTTTCTGTAAAGCAATTATTTGAGTAGATATTTGTACAGTGTACAAACATACATGTATATAAGCCCGTTTCTTAGAGATGTTTTGTAACACTGAAGTAGAATTCTAGACTGAAGGTTCATCTCAAATTTGTAATGCCTAAAAGAGTATTAGAAGCCAAGATCGCCTTGGTCCATTCGCGTGGTTGGTCTTGTGTTTTCCTCAGGTGCCGCTGCATTGCTTTTGCTTTTGCTGCTCTGGCATTTGTTGCGGCGTCAATTTGCTTTTAGCCATTTCGCGCCGCAACCGCAGAGGCTGCACCACCCAGTACCGCCATGCACCACCACCCCCTGAGCTCCTCCTCCCCCAATAGCCCCTCTTCCCTTCCCGGGCAGCTGCTCCTTTTGTAATTGTGCCTTTGCTATTTTGATCAGCCTCGGACTCCGGCTGAGCCTTGTTTTTTCTGTTTTTTTTTGCAGAGGGGTCTGTGGGCCATATCGCATCGGTCCGGTTTGGACTTCTTTTTGTCTTAATGCACAGTAAGCTAATGTTAGCTAAGATTTGTTCAAGGATTTCACAACTAAGAACTAAGTCTTTTTAACTATCAATAAAGTAAAAAACTGTTTCTTAGACCTTGGCCAATATATATTTTATTTGTATATCATACAAAACAGAGTGGAGGGATTATCATTATTACCATTATAAATTTAATTTTAAAAATTTAAAATTGGTCTGGAATATTAGTTGAAATATTTTTCATGATATTGTATAGAAAAGGGAATCGCTTAACATCGACTTAAGATAATCCTTTTTTATATACTTCAAATTTGGTCTGGATTGTTTGTTAAAATATTTTTCTTGGAATTGTATCAGCAGGGAAATTGGTTAATATCGACATCATATAATCATTTTTCTCAGTGTGTTTCTGTTTCTGTTTCTGGGCTGATTCGAGTTTCGGATCCAGCCCCCAGATGGCAGCTGCAGCGGGGCGTTAATGTGCCTCGGCTATTTTATTTATTCATGGCAAAGCGTCTAAGCTAGTAAATTGTATTGCTGGACGCGAAAACTCGGGCTTGGCTTCCAGCGGACATTAGACGGTGGACAGTAGACAGTATTTGGTGTTGTGCGGTGTGTGTTTGTGTGTAGATGTGGTTGTGGATGTGGAGTGCACAAATGCATCGAACGGGCTGGGACAGCTTTTGCTTTTCTTTGGACCACAACAACGACGACATCAGATTGTCATTCTTGTTTTTGTTTGCTTCTTTTTTAATTGAAAGTCGCCAGGCGTAGTTGATTATACCCTCTAGAGAGTTGAGGGTAGTCTCGTTTATGTAATAAATACAAAAGCCGTGGTTAACGATTTTTCCACACTTTTTGCCTGTACCAAATTAATGTCATTCGATATGCTGTCAATTAAATTTGGTTTTAATTTAAAAAATGAGCCTTTGACAGTTTCTAACTATTGGTAGTTTAATTTTTATAATTATACTATATACACACTCTATTTTTTATGCACCAATATTATATCTCATGCCCCATTTCACACACTGTATTTCCTGAAATCATAAGTCTACCCTCTTTCCCAGGCCGAAAAGCTTTCACATGCTCTCTTTAAGAAATCACCATTTAATTATCCATAAAATCCCACCTGCCAGGGTATTCCCACTTCCATCCATTTATGCCTTTCAAGTGATCCCCACTTTTTTTTGCTCTATTTGCCATGGCCATTAATTTGTTGCTCTAATATTTTGTGTAGAAATTGGTTTGGCTCTGTGGGGCAGCTGGCTTCAGCTGGATTCACTTTTTAATGACTGCGTGGTGTGGTGTGGTTTAGTGTGGTGGTGCTGTGGTGCTGTGGTCCAGCTCCAGATCCCAGCTCCAGTTTCGGTTCCAGCTCCAGATATCCTCCGACCTCCCCCAGTCCGCTGCCTGTTGTTACACAATTGCGGATATGAATGAGTAATCCGTGGGCTTTGGCCTGATATATGTCCGTTATACATATTCAGATAGGCTGACACAAAGAGTGAGGGACTGAATGGGTGAGGTGAGGTGGAGACGGGGGGTTGATCATACACAATGGCTGCACACGTGTCGTATACGTAACGCAAATTTGTTTGACGATTCTTATCGACCACGTGTTTGGTGATTGCCGCCTCAACGTCCATCGCTGCGTTTATATATTTGTTTGCTTATTTGTTTGTTTGTTTGTTTGCTGGCTGCCGTTTGCGCTAGCTGGTTATGTAATTGCCACAAGCGAGCCTCTGTCGACTCATTAAGCCAACTTAATTTCGTGCAAATTTTTAACAGCTTCATGCTGAGCCAAGTACCTCGGACTCAGACTGAAACCCAGACCATGCCATGTCAGGCCAATCACCCACGCGTCCGTCGACGGATGATTCATGGTGTCACGGTGTCAGTTGCTCCTACTCCATCCATCCCAAGCGGCAGGCTGCCATTCAAAGTTCCCGCTCACCCAAAGAAAAATCTATGCGATTATGAGCTTAAAAACCGCAAGACCAAATATACAAATATAATTCTTAAAGTGCCAAAATATATTAAGATAAAGAAGTAAGACCACTTATTAACAGTTCATTTAGTCACATTCCATTTAAATAACTCGGGAATATCCGACATTTTTAAGATTACAAAATACGTGGAACAAAAACTTCTTATCTTATGCTTGTATATTTTTTATAAAAATTAAACAAAATAAGAAACATGTATTTATCATGTACTTAATCCCTTTCAACCTAACTGGATAGTAATAATTTTTTTCTCTGTAAGTTCGTCTTAGAATTCGGTAGTCGTTAAACCATGTTCGCTGAGCATCAGCAGCCAGAGACAGAGACAACTTCAACCCCAAGTTGAGCGATCTTTCGGCTTCAGCTTTCAGCTCTGTAGGTGATCGTAAAAACGCTCCACACAGATCTTGCACGCCCATAAAAAGCGACTACAAAAGATCGGTTGGCGTTTAAAACTGCCGACGGCATTTTAAATGCCCATGTGGTGTTATATTATATCTTTTTGCTATGCGTGTGTTTTTTACTTCGCCATTGAGTGCGTTGGGTTTTAGGGCTTTGTTAATAGCAACTGTAACCGAGATGGCTAAGTAGCCGCGGGCCAGGACAGTTGAAAAAATGTGGGTGACTTGATAAATCGAAAGTGAGTGACATAACCGAATTGAATGAAATAAGATGGAGATTGTTAATTGAGTTGATCCGCAGGTGATTTCTATGGAAATATATAAAGCGGGGGCGGCAGATATGATCCAGGTGGGTGATATTTACAGGTTAAGAAAGTATGTAAATATTATAAATACGCCTATCTTAAAAATTTATAAAAAATGTTATATTAAAATAGACTTAATAGAAGTGAAGAGGTACAAATCCTAAACAAATTCTTCCTTAATACATAAATTTGACCCCAACCTTTTACACAACAACGAAGAACATAACCTTCTAGGAGGAAACACATTTAAAATTAATACCGGCTATTAAGCCTCATATCCACAAAAACCTATAACCCACTTAATTCGCTTTCAAAAAAAAATTTTTAATAGCATTTCAATAAAAGCAGCAGGCCATCCACACCAAAGATCCAACGACTGAGATATGAACTAAAACAAGATATAAATTCTCTGCTACAGCCAATTCTACTGCATTGAAATATCAAGTGATTAAATAATTAGTAAGAATTTGCCAATTGTGAGGAGAATTATTGCACATATATTAAATGCACAGGCGCACAGAAGACTGGCGATAAGAAGTCAGGAAGGCGGCAAAGTGTTTTATATGCTCATATATATATATATATATATATTCAACTTAGATCAGACGATGTCGCGCTACAGATAAAACAGCAACAACAAGGTGGTTCAAGAAAAACCAGTGCACTTAACAAAAATCGCACAAAAAAATAAAAGTTGGAGCAAAAAAAAATATCGTCTCAACAAAACGAAAAGTGACAATTTAATTGCGTCAAACGCAGCGTTCGATTGGCGGCGATAGCCGGCGGGATTGGGAGGCGGAGATACTCGACAGAGAGGGATGCATCTATATAGACAGATATGTGGATATATCTGCGATGTCTGGCGACACTTTGCTCAAAAGCCCGACGATCGCGGGCTCGTTTAATTGAGAGGAGCTCATAAAAAGCGCTTATGACTTGTTTATAAGCAGCCGATCGAATCGGATCGGATTGTGTTGGAATCAGTTGCTCTATTCAATTCGGATTCGAATTCGTATCGAGTTGGGAGCATTTTTGGGACGGTATTGGGGGAGATGTCGTCTGGCCAACGTAGATTGCTTGTAAATTATAATGAGATGCCAGTTACTATTCGATATAAGTAACCTTCTGAGGTCTGACAGGCCGAGCGATATACTCGTACCTGCTGAAAGGCATTCCTTGGCTGGCAGCGGTTCGGGGTGATACACTTAATGCATTCGCTGTGTGCTACCTCACATTTTTGATTGAATGCATTTTACAGTCAACTTTATGACTCTAAGATGAAGTGCAGGAATTGACTTAACAGCAATGTTGCTTTGACCTTATTTTTTTCGGATGCATTTGGCTGGAGTAACTTTTTATATCTCTGTTAGACAAAGTAATAAAAAAAACATTTCCTTTCCATAATTATCAACTTTTTTTTTTAAAGATCTAATAAAAATGTGATTTATTGGTATTATTCATTAGTCGCCAGCTTCCTTTATGCTCTTTAACCTTTCAGAATACTTTATTTTAATTATTGTTTAATTTTTAACACTCATGCAAGCGGCAACACCCATCGATCTAGATTTATACCCTTTCGATAAGTCTTATAGCATAATCTAATTTAATAAAAAGCTTAGTAGTATTTTATCTTTATTAGTATAAATTGTGAAAATAAAAAACTAAAATATGTAAATACTATTCCAAGAAAATAATCAGAATAAGATTATAATCTACTACTATAGTAGTAATAAAAAGGGTTCACATAAACAATATTCGGTTTTATCATGAAAATTGAAAGGAAAGATATTTAAAATTACATAACACATAAAACATTTATGTTATTTTTGTGCGATCTTCGGGTTTTTTTCAGAGTATTCCGGTGATCGGTTTGGTGGTTTGGGAAGGCTCAGCCTCTCCTTAGATTTACCACCGGCAAGGGTGTAAAAATCGCTTGCACGTTTTCATCAGATGCCTTTGCACGCTGGCCGCGTTTTTTCCTCATGTCCGCTGGTGGATTTGACTTGGTTTTGGTGTGCTTTTATTGATTTATTTGCCGGGGCGACACAAGTTGGCATCATTAAGTGCCAGCACACACCGTTCTCTATTAGCCGACAAATTCTTGGCCTTCCCTGTCTCTTGGACTCTGGGCTCTCGGCTGGCCTGGCAGATAATTCTTGTTCACAATCTAAATGGCCGTCTTGACACACCTTAGAATTTGTGTGTTACAATTTGAAGTTGTCGACAATGGCGGCAGCGGCAGCAGCAGCAGCAGCAGCTCGTTGGCCCGGAGCTGACCAACTGCAGCGGCGGATTGTGAAAGTATCCGATGGATACGAGTGCCCGGAGGGTGGGGTTGGCATCCCAGTGTTGCCAGCTAGAAACTGGCATCTAGCAACTGCCAACTATCAACCGGGTATCAACTGGCGCATGTGCCACACGACGTATGCTTAATTACGAACAAGGGAAAACAAAGAGTCGGTCGAAGTTAAGATTTTGAGCCTGCCCAGGCTCTGTGAAGATTAGTCGCAGTGGGTCGCACATTTCGTTTCGCAATCGATTGCAACATGCAACACGGCAACAGCAACAACAACAACAGCAGCAACAACAACCACAACAGCAACATCAACGCGAAACGAATGTGGCTAGCTCTGCTGCTCTAAATCAACGATATATAAAACTAGTTTAGGTGGGTCCAATGGATATTCTTTTACTGCTATTTTGTTGCAACTGTTGCCCCGACTTCAGCTGAAGTTTGCTCGGTTTTTTGCTGATTTTTGCAGCATTTTTTGCAGCGCTTTTTTTTGGTGCATTCTAATGGCCGCCCAATATGACTAAGCACACTCATCGCGCACTCCTGCGTCCAACGTGTATGCAAATCAAAACCAGTTTAAGCCGCGGCAACAACAACAACAACAGCCAGCTAACTTTATATATAGCAAAAATATGGGTCGAGATCTGCAAAATGCAGCTGATCGAATTTTTGCATTAGGCGCAGCAGCAGCAGCAGCAGTCGCAGCAGCAGCAACAACTGCCATCCGGCCAGCTTGGAGCAACTGAATCGCAAGTCTGAGGCTGCTGCCTGATTATCTCTCAAGGAAGGCATGCCAGACTTCGAAGGAGGAGTTCCACGAGGGGTTTCCGGAGAGAAGGGGAGGGGAGGGGGGACTGCCTGCAAACTGCAACTGCAACTGCAGCCGGCACCGGGCGAATATCGAATGCTATCTATATCTAACGAAGCAGGGCCATATAGCCAACATTTCGCTATTAGCCGCCAACAGAAATACTAAACACTCGTACACCCGGGGAAAAGGGGAGCGAAACAAAGGCTATAAAATCATATTTTATAATTTCCCTCTTGAATTTTTATTTTTACCTGTATTACAAATTTGCTTTTTTATTCAAAAATGGATAGACAAATGTTGTGATGTTCAACTAAATGAGCTGAGATGCGAAAGACATAGCATATTAGAATCCTTTTCTGTTATCTAAAATGTTACCCATCCCAAAACCCTTTAAAAAATGTTAACTATTTTTCGAAAAGGATCTTAAAAACTTTTTTACTTAAATGATTTTTATGTTTGCCCATTTTTTTTAATATTGTCCAAATTCACCATCCACTAAAATGTAAAAAATCTTCCTAGTTCCCTTGATTTATATACCAAAAAGTTCTCCTTTTCAAAAGTATCCTTCTAAAGAATATCCAACTATTTTCCACAGTACACCTCCAGACATATCTATATCTGAGTCTGGTCCAGGCAAACGCAAAGAAACGTAACGTATAATCTAAGAGGCAGCACAGTTAAAAAAAAAAGCGCGGCGGCTGCGCAAAATCAAGAGTGTGTCTAAGCCATGGTAAGGCATCGGGCCACCAGAGCCACCAGGCACATTGGCAGTGGACCGGGCAGGCGGGCAGCTGCTCCGACTGCTGATGAAATGCATTGTGAGGCACCACCATCGCACCACCATCGCACCACCATCGCACCACCATGGAACCACCACCGCAGTTGCAGTTGCACGTACGTGGCGTTTGCTTTCGGGGCGGCAGCTCAAGCGGCCCAATGATCCAGCCAAAAAAAATTAGGGCAACCAGAAAAAAAACCACAATGTATTATCAAAATATTTTTAATTATTGGAAAATACTTCTAAAAATGTAAATACAGCTATAACTTTTCGTAGAAAAATACAAATATAGAAACGAAAAAAACACTTGGGACCCATCTTTTTTATATTATGATAATACATCTAAGATCCAACTTTTTTTATACTTTCATTTGAGATTAATTAAAATAGTAATAAGTAGTAATCGATAAGATTAATTAATTATAGTAACTTAAAGAATAATGTGTCAAAATATAGACTCTAAGTAAAGCAGTCCTATTAAAAGACTTAAAATAATCAAAGTGTCAGATTACTATCAACAACCACTTTAGGCCTAATTCGAATTTTATAATGAACTTCCATCACACTTATTTGCTCCAATTAACTTCCAATACCATCTATAAGAAATCCTAATGAATTACCCATTTTGGTGATATTTTTTCGCTGTGCAAATAGTGCAAGTCAAACTAAAACTAAAGACGAAAATATGCGATGCGATGCTCGCTGGACCCACAGGCCACTCAACCCCAACTGCAAAAAAATCTACATTTGTCCAAAATACCACAAAATGCCAGCTGGGGGGTTGAAGAGGGGTGGGGGAGGGGCAGGGGGGAGGGGCAGGGGGTGCAGCCAGGAGAGGCTGCAACTGCGATGCTGTGTGTTGCATAAAAGCAACGCTCCAAATTGCTAACTGAGCGATCCAGTTTAAATTGCAATTGCTCGTTAATGGGCACTAAAACGTGCCAGTGTCGGTGTGACTGTCTATGTATGAGTGTAAAGTGCATCTGTGTGCATTGCATTGCATCGTTTGCCTTTTTTTCGGCATTTTTACAGCTCGGTAATCCGAGCCGAAATGGCTGTCGTGTGGCATGCGAGGCGTATGCGCAACGAATTCACTCGGACAACGCGCATACGCACAGTGGCACCGCCGGCGACAGAGAATGATGGCGAATCGATTTGTGCAAAAAACGAGATGAAAATATTGCACAATAACATAGAACATTATTATATGTTATGCAATTTAATAATATATATATTTTTAGATATTAGTTAGTTAGTTATTATAATAATACCTAAGCTGCCTTAAGAATATCTCTTAAGATTATTATCTAAAAATTCTAGCTATCTACAAAAATATTATAAAAACAAGAAAGAACGCTATAGTCGAGTGCCTCGACTATCAGATACCCGTTACTCAGCTAAAGGGACCAAAGGGAAATGGAAATAAGCAAGCAGCAAAGCAAGACTGAAATGCGCCACCTACCGGCGGTAGACAGATTTAAGCGTTATGGGCGTTAGGGTGGGCGTGGCAAATTTTTTTTTTTGGTCAATCGATAGGTATTGACGAGATCGATACAGTTCAGTTAAAATTTTGTTTCTAGCATGAAAATTGTGGGCGCCACAGGCTTGGGCGGTTTTTGGGCGTTAGAGTGGGCGTGGCATATTCGCGTATCAAAATTGCGCTGCGTACAAAGCTACGGAATCTAAATCTGAAATCCTGATTCTTTATCTTTGATAGTTTCCGAGATATCCACGTTCATATTTACGATTTTTTGAAGTTTGGGGGCGGTTTGTGGGCGATAAAGTGGGCGTGGCAAACTTTTTTTTGAATCAATCGATAGGTATTGATGAGAACAATACCTTTCAGTTAAAATTTTTATTCTAGCATTAAAACTGTAGGAGCCACAGTTTTGGGCGGTTTGTGGGCGTAAAAGTGGGCGTGGCACTCTACTGAAACAAACTTGCGCTGCGTAAGAAGCTCAGGAATCTGCACGCCAAATCTCAATAGCCTAGCTCTCATAGTTTCCAAGATCTCAGCGTTCATCCGGACAGACAGACGGACAGACGGACAGACGGACAGACGGACAGACGGACAGACGGACAGACGGACAGACGGACAGACGGACATGGCTAGATCGACTCGGCTAGTGATCCTGATCAAGAATATATATACTTTATGGGGTCGGAAACGCTTCCTTCTGCCTGTTACATACTTTCCGACGAATCTAGTATACCCTTTTACTCTACGAGTAACGGGTATAAATACTACATTGTACAAACTGCCTTAAGAATATCTCTTAAAATTATTATCTACAAATTCTACCTATCTAAAAAAAAATATTATATAAAATACTACATTGTATATATTGTCCAATTATTCAATACAATAAAATCTAAATCTATTCTTTAGATCCTTAAATTCACAACGGATTTATGTACCAGTTATTAAAAAACATCTTATAAGTCTTATCAATGTTATTATAGTATGATCGTAATATTTAAATAAAATAATAAAACAGAAAATAATGTTCCATCATTATAAGTATGTTATTAAGAACAAAAAAACTTTACTGAATACCCCTTGGTAATAAATTTCGACTTAATTTTTTTCGTGCCCAATCAGATCAGTTTAAGTCTAGCAACAGATCTGCTCCAATCGTTTTTCCCCCTCCAATCATTACTCATCCAACCGACGAAAAATTCCTGAGCACAATCGGAACATTGCCTTTCCCAGATCGAATGGAAGTGAAAATTCCCAGTGCTTGTACATGTGCCACGCCCCCGCCATTACGCCGCCCCCGCATTTTCCGCAGATGCCGCAGCCCTCGGCTAACTGTACACACATTTGTCGCATCGCAGCGGCAGCAACAACAAGTTAAAGCATAACAACATATTTTACAATTACGAAACAATTCGGCCCACAACTAAATACAGAAAACCTCAGGCAATCGCAGCTCTTCAGCCAAACTGACTGAACAATGGACGAAAAATAGAAAAAAAAAATAGTAGAAAAAAATGGGAAAATCTGAAGCAGAGCTTGTAAAGATCAGCAGACGAATAGGCGTAGACGCCAGACCAAGAACCGTGTCTCCAAAATGCGGCCTACTGGGGCGGCATGCCAGCACTCACACACTCGCACCGATTGTGGCCAGAACGAAACCAGATCAAAAGCCTATAGCCCATAGCAATAATTATGGAAACACTCCGGAGTCGCGTCGTCGTCGTCATCGACGTAATTTTCCTGTTCGTGCCTTAATAATCTGCGCAAACGGCGGCCGCATATTGAAATTCCCCACAGTAATAATAACAATAATCGCGCGGCAGCAACATCTATTAAAATATCGATGGAGTGACTGACTGACTGACTCTGTGACTCCCTGACTGACTTTGGTGTTTTTTTTTTTGATTTCTTGGCCTGCTGGAAGTTTGGCTGGTGAAGCGATCAAAAGTCGCTAAAAGCAAACGCACACTGACGGCGTTATTATTGATTTAAACATTAAGATAAATTACACCGGCTCCCCGAACCACCCGCACCAAAAAACTCCCTCAAGTTGGAACCTTTAGGAACTCTAGATGAAGCTCAGTCAGTAACTGAAGATCGTGCACTGGAAAAATAAAGCAGGTAAAGAATTATAAATGTAATTTAAATTATAATGTATTTGAAAGAAATGGTATTTGCAATAGGATAGTCAAAGTGTTTCTTCTTTTAATTTTTGGCTTCAAAGTATTCACTTCTTAACAAAGTTTAAATAGCTTTAAATATATTTTGTAGGTTATATAAAAATTAAAAAAGGTAACTATGGCCGATTCCTCCCTGTACCTTAAGTTTTAAACTTTTGGCAACAGAGTACAATAAATAAATAATAAAAAAGGTTAAAAAAACAACAACATAGATATTACATTATTTTTGTAAGCATAATAAAACACTATACATTTTATAAGAAAATTTTATTTGATTAATAGAGTGTTCCTACATTAAAATTCAATTTTGTTTTGAAATGTAAGTACTAAGTAAAAGTAAAGTGATAATGAAAAATGCAATATTCAAGAACGAATATGGACTTATATATATTTATTTTCCTGTATGATATCATTCTTATTGCATTCCTTTTAAGGAAGTATCAGTTTTTCCCAGTGCACTTTTGAGGCCCCACATTGGATCTCTTTTTGGCCACTAACGAAGTTTCCTTTTGCCTGCGTTGTTTTTGTTGCTGTTTCGCTATTGTTGTAATTGTGGGTAATTGTTGTTGCCGTTGTACTGGCTGTGGTTGTTGTTTTTGCTGTTTTGGGCGCTACAAATTTCCAAACCCACTAGGCACATTTGAACTGGCGCACGATCGCAAAAAAAAAAAATACCAAAAAGAAAAAAACCGAAAATCCAATGAACGGAGCAGCAATTGTAACATCAACATGAGATGTGCCCTGGCTCCAAAAAGGAGCAACGTGCCTCAAAGATGCAGAAAGAGATGGGCTTAGTTGGATGGAAAGAGATGGGGAAGAGGGATAGGGAGTTAGCTTGTGCCCGGGTCTTTTGCTACTTTGACTTGTCGCTCGTTCCAAAACGTCGAATGCGTCTAATTTCTTGGCTTGCTTTTGGCTCTTTTTGTGTGCCTATTTCTTTTTTTTTTGGGGTTTATTTCTGTCTCTTGGCTGGGCGTGCGGGGAGGGAGTTCTCGGTGGATGTCGTGCCATGGGTCTCCAAAGTCTGGCTCCAAAGACTTGCGATCCATTCGCCAACGTCTGCTCGCCGGCTGCCGCGTTTGTCGTTTAAATCGTACCACCACAGGCGACATAAAAATAATGAAGTGTGCGGGTGTGGTCGACTCGCTTTTGGCCATGTCTGGTCTTCAGTCCTCGGTCTCGGTCCTCGGTCTTCGGTCTTGGCTCTTTGCTCAAAGACCGGGCCTGGATTTCAGTCCGATTCGTAGACTGACTGGCCGATCGGGGCGACTGTCGACTGTCGAACGCTGCTACGTTTGCAGATTGCCGAGTCGTGTTTAGCCCAGCGGTGCGGTGTCTGCGGCCCATAACCGCATCAACATTTCGGGGGAGTAAAGGTTTTGGTCGGGGCTCCCTTTTTGGGAGTTTTCGAGGGGAAATGGCAGCCTTAGTTGGCTGAAATGAGGTTCAAGAAGAGTAATTTGAATTGGGCTTACAAGCGATTAGGCGTTGATGAATTAAATATTAGTTTACTAACAGTTTAATTACCTCATTATGGTTTTATTTATCAATCAATGACATAATAATAAAATACTACACACTCTTAAGATAGATAACTATTTCATAGAATCTAAAAATTTATATAAGATACTAAAACTTGAAAATATGCTTTAAACAATGTTTCAACATTTTCTTGGTTTCTGATAAGTTCTTTTTATCCCATAACGTAGGAGTACCTGTTTTTAAATGCAAATTAATTCTAATAAATATATGGGTATTTATTAGAGGTGCAGAAAACATCGCTTTTTCGATGTTTTAACAGCAAACATCGATGTTACATCAAAAAACATCGATGTTTCTGCACCTCTAGTATTTATGTAGGCATTTGAAAATCAATAAAAATAGATTTACACGTATATATTTGTAAGTCCCTTTCTTACTTAAGCAATTTAGCTTTATATAAATATACCTACGAAGTTCTGAATAAAAATACTTAGGCAGGAAATGTTTGTTGGGTAATTTGCTGAACACACGCCCAACCAACTGCAAAAATATAACGGTATCCAAGGTTGTGCTACGCTTAAAATGTAATTGTTCGACTTAAAGAGCCAGAGCAACAACATCGGGCAACAGCAACAGCAACAGCAAAAACGAAACACAAACAACAACGCGATCAAGTTTGCCGCCGTCGCCTTTTGCCGTCTAATCAAATACCAGACCAAGAGACCGAGTCTCTGAGCTACCCACCTATAGAGCCTCGGATACGTAGCGATATCCCATAACCGAGAGATGCAAATATGCAGAGAAAATAATCGATCATCAATTCGACACTTTATCACATCTAAATAGTTCCTAACTGTTATTATGAGTTTGAATGAAAAGAGTATAGAACAAGGCATATAAAGTTTATCATTGGTATCACGACAGTATATGACATCCTTTATTGGTACCCATGTAAAATATTATTTATAATGATTAGCGAGTCAAATGTAGAACGTATTATAATAAACTCTTATGAAAAAACGAACCACATTATACTTTGTATTTATAGACATATTCTTACTAAGCTTATTTACCCCCTTAGCTTACTCTTTGTATTTAAAAGGAACATATTTAGATACTTGGTGTTCCCATCTACATTTGTAAATTATTTAATAAGCACGCATATATCATCATTAAAATGTACTTATCATATTTATGATGTTTCTAAAGCAATAAAAATATTAGAATAACCTGATCATCTCGATAAGGAATACTTAAGAGACCACGATTTTTTCGCCGTGTCGATATATGGCTTGCATGCATGGGCAGAGAGACCAACCAACACATGGTCGGATCCAGATTCAAATCCAAGCTCAACGTCATCGAAGCGCCGCACTCTGGAGGACTCTGCGATATATCGCAGCGGGTCTTTGGGGCTGGGGCGAAATTTTCACTTGAATATTCGACACACTTTGAGCCCGGGCACACACAGCTGGATGTCGGCGCAAAGGTTTTCAGGATTTTCAGATTCAGGGAGGGGCGCCACAGCGCTTGGCTGTCTCAGCGATTCTTGGGGCTATGCATCATCATCATCATCAGCATCGGCGGAGCCGGCGTCGA
Source organism: Drosophila subpulchrella (assembly GCF_014743375.2). NCBI lineage: Eukaryota > Metazoa > Arthropoda > Insecta > Diptera > Drosophilidae > Drosophila > Drosophila subpulchrella. Next base: position 19,564,948 of record NC_050610.1, on the reverse strand, counting down.
AGTCGGAGCTGCAACATGGCAACATGTTGCAATCTGCCAGCTCTGCATGCATAAAATATTATGCAACATTATGCCACAGACACAGGCCAGACGACACTCTTGGTTTTATTTCTACTTTTTTTTAAGTTTTCTTTTTTTTTACCATCCCCTCTCCTGGTTTCTTGTGGGTTATTAGTGCCTGGATGTTGACAGCGTTTAGATCTAATTGAATCGCCCGGATCGCGTATTTTTTTGGGGGCCCATAGAACATTTGGCTTGGCCCGCTCCCATTTGGCCCATAACCCATAAATCTAACACACCGGCGCAAGAGATTTATAGAGTTCAGATTGCGAAATGCGCAGAAGCACAGCGCTCGGAAAATCTTGAAAAATTAAAATGACTAGTGCCGGGGCACGATCAAGACCAAGCTGCCGTCTTGGAAGACAATGGCAGCTCCGGAGGAGTTGAAGTTGGAGATGAAAAACCCAAAAGCGAAACCTCAGCGGTAGTCAGCATTGGGGCGTCTGCAGTTCAACGTTCAAGTGGCACAGTACGCCCTAGAAAAATGAATTGATTCGATTGTTTTTCGCCGCAGCTCGGGCTCCTCAACTTTATCTGCGAGTGCCGAGCGGTAAAAATCTAAAAATGAGTAGAAAAAAAAATCAGAGACAGAGAGCGCGCCTCGAAAAATACTGATGATACAATCGCGTTTTTGACTTTGAAAAGTCAGCTTCGAGTCAGCCGGGCTATTGTTCAATGGCCCAACTGCAGCAGCAGCAGCAGCCGACACTGATTGTTATGGTTTATGAGATGAAAATGCACTCGAAACAATATTCTGGGGCCAATGCAATTTGCGATTTTTAATCAACTCCTCTCGGCAGCACTCAGCAGCAGAAGAAATCATCGTATTTGGCCCCTGATTGCAGCTTCCACTTGGAGAATCGTGGCTCCGTCATCTGGCTTTTGATCTTCTCCCCGTCCCCGAGATCCCCGTTCCCTTGGCTCTTGGCCAGCAGCCACTCGACCATCGCCCGCAGACCAGTCTCTGTGCCCTCCAGTTCGCCGCCCACCTTGCGGCCACAGTGCGTATGCGCGATGTAGCCACACACTTCAAGTTCTGTGGCTTTCTGGGCCACAATGGGCAGGATTGCCTTAACGGATTCTTCGGGTACCCTCATCTCATAGGTTATTAGGTAGATCTTCACGGGTTCGGTCCGGGGCACCAGTTCCAGAGACATTTTTGTGATTTCAGAATGGGATTTTTCAGTTTTGAAGGGTAATGAAAGTATGATACTCTGATGTTTGAAAGAACGTTAACACTACTTTCAAGGCCTATGTACATTGTACATATTACACCCAATAAATAGGACAATAAAATGGATTTTGATTTGCAACCATTTTAAGGTATTATATTATATTTTAAATTTTCGAAACTATCTTAAAATTTTAACTGATTCATTATTTTTAAACAATATTTCTTATATGTGAAATTTCGAAAACAAAATTATATAGTTCATGCTTTGTCTTATCCTTCATTTTACAAACATTTCACTTACAAACGAACCTCAACGCAAACCACATTAAATCGAACAAACCAAAACTATAATACTAAAATATTTAAATTTTTCAACATTTTCATTATATATTATCCAAAAATACAATGCAGAGAAAAGCTAAACCTACATTGAAATATAAGATTCCCATTAACTGGATGTTTGATATGAATCTTCGGGTCAAAAGCGAGTTTAAGCTGTACAACTTAATGCCAGGGAATGGCTTCCGATGTCGACTATTGCGTCGCTGTCACGGGAAGGAGATTTCTGGATATATAGTATTCACCCATGGCGCAAGTCGAGCTTTTGGGGTAATGATTGGGCAGCGAAAACATATAAGCGAGATGAAGGACTGGCTGTTGAGTTCTTGCATTCCAGAACCCTTTACCAAGCGTATCAAATTCTCATCCTTCAAGATAAACTTCAATCCGAACCGAGAAAGTTTTCATGTAAAATATACTCTTCCGAAGAACGCTAAATTCCTGGGCGATATGGATGATAATTACTTTCGCGACAAAAAGTGCATGGGAAAACCAAAGAAACGAAGATGCAAAGAACTCGGTGAATATGCCGATTTCTATAGTCCAGAATTCTTTGCCAAGTCAAAACCTCAGCCGGAAAACTTTGATAATGCAAGCACAACAGTCAACACTGATGCCACCTAGGCATTTCTCGCAGTGTAGATGCGACTCGTGCTGGCCATTGTTCAACACTATTTGCGCTACTCAATCTCTTAATTAAATATGCGACTAACTGGCAGCTCGAAGGCACTCGAAGAGTGGCCCAGACATCGTCGTTTAGTGTCGAAATTGTGCAAGTTTTGATTTTCCTTTTGTTGTTATGGAAGTCGCTGGTTGTTTTTTTTCATTTTTCTTCGGCTTGGCTTGGTTTTTTCTTGCTGCTGGATAATCACAGGCCCGGCGAACAGACGGCAGAAATTAAATCAGCCAAGGTTATCGCATTAATAAGCCCCCTGGTTTGGGTTTTACAGTTTTCTGAGCTAGTCAATTATTAAATTTGCAATTTCCGTAGCTGAACTTTTGGGGTCAGTAGACTGATTTAAATCAAAACCGTAATTGAGCATTGCCCGCGAGCAAGAACCAATCGCACCAAAAACCAAATACCAACCTCCGGGCAGGAAAATTGACAAATGTCTGATCGCCACTTCTTAGATTTCTTGTTTCACATACCTACATACATCGGTTTCAAGCGGATGTGAGGAGTCTGTGGATCCGATTCAGAAAAGTTACAAGAAATCAACAGAAAAACAAAAAATTGAAAACTCCCAGCTAAGTGGCTTTCCATGACATTTTACTGACACCCTTGCCGTTGAACTGGAAGACCTGTTTTCCCTCTTAGCGCAACTTAACACATTTGACGAAGATGTCTATGCCAGCAAATGACGTGTCATCAATGGAGCCCGCACTCCCACCTAAAGATGCACAACGTCCTCAACTCGATCTCGAGCCCCAGCCACAAATCCCCGGCACTTGAGTCGAGAGATCTGTTGGGGCCGTTGTATTAATAAGCCTGACATTTGAGCAGAGCATCCACTCGAAGCCATCGAGTTTCGGTTTTGCGTGTAGGCGTCTGAAAATAATAATTAAAAAATCGTTTCTAATGCGGAAATCTCGCGTTTTGGGCTGGGGGTGAGCTTAATGCCGAAGATGTTAGACAAATATATCAGATTTCATTTTTTTTGTCGCGCACTTCGGTTAATCTTCAGTGGAGGATTGTGGGGGGGGAGGCAAACGGTGACATGGGTAAAGATGGATCGATGGGAAACCAATTGAATGGTGATTGTTAGTGGTAAATTGTGGAACCATATTCACAAACCTTAAAAATAGATTGGTGTTAAGAATATAAAAATATTAAATTAAATAAATCGTATAAGCTATACTGCGCTGGGAGCTTCCTAAGGGGAAATACATCTTAAAACATTTATTTTCTAAATACTATTTTTACATTTATCCATTTTATAGACAACATTTATGTAATGACTTACATACATACAATGCGTCTATAAAAAATTAGCAGAAATCTTAATTAAAATGAATACAAGAACACATATAATTAAGTTAACGGAAGTGTTATAAGGTCAATTGCTGTACTTAAAAATACCAAAGATTACCTGGTTATTATAAGCCCATAAATTGTTGAGTTAAATGATCAATTCGATATGAATGCGGTTGGTCGAAGGTGTTCTCATAATATAATTTCAAACTATTCTTACTCAGCATTTAATCTCGTTTAATAGTTAACAATTAAACGGGTTTTACAAAGAGAGATGGACACGGCTTTGTCATGGGATATTAAGGTCATTAGGTTGGTCATTGGGCTGGGCTGTGGCCAAAAGCATTAGGCCAAGTGTCCCGGCCCGCCCAAGAATTCAAAGGCCTGGCCCCCAAATAATTAAATATGTAAGAGGTAAGCGCCCAAGTTAATAACAGCTGCTACCACAGAAGCCTTTTGCCGGCCAAACGCTGAAAATTTAATAATCGCCTGCGAGTATAAGGCAGCATGAATCCATTCGGAGGCTCAGATATACAGATACAGATGCAGGCCCGGTCCCAGATGCAGTATATTTTATATACACTAGTACTAGTACAATATACTCGAAGGCAGGCTCTGCGAGAAGGTCAGACCCCGCACGTTTCATGGCCCATAGCGCTCCTATCGTATAATTAGAAACGAACGACGACAACACGACGACAAACAACGGACACAGTTCGCCTTCGTATCTGTATCTAGACCTCTGAATGTATCTGTATCTGGAAAACAGGGGAAGGTCTCTGGATACGCAGCTAACGATTCTCAAATGAGCCAATTGTGGAATGCTAAGCGCTGTGAGTGTGTGTATGCTTAGTGTTTTTGTTTACCTATAGTGCCACAGATCTGCAGAAACAGATAGCTCGTGTTTAACAAGAATGGAAAAATACGTGCGAAGAATGATTTTGCCGAGAAAACTTTGGTCTGAAATGGTATTCAAATAAATATATGACAAATTTGACGTTAAATAATGTCTGGATGGTTTTTTATTGCTAAATATCCCTTCAAGAATTTTGAATGATGTTAAAAATACTGAATGTTCTAAGATGCCCAAGGTATACAATTCCATTTATAACGACTTTGAAACTTAATTCCTAAGTGATATGGCTTAGGCTTAATAAGTGATATTTAATTTTATACTTATTATACTTATACTTAGACTTAAGTTTTAAATTTTATATATAAAAACGTTTTAGAATAAGCATGAATATATAGTTTTTTAGATACACAAATTCTTTTGAGTTTTCAAATATTAGTAATTTAAGTTTGAGGTTTGATTTATGTAATAGGTGTAGAATTATCTTGAATACATTAATTTCCTAAATAAACCGAAATTGCATTACCAGTATATTTTTTTGGGTTTCCATTAAAGTTAAAAGTGTTGGGGGCCATAAAGATAGCCATGTTCGTTACGGCTCGTCTCCTTGCCTCCATTCCGCATTCCTAGCAGATAGCCACCCAACTGAATCTCCTCTGGTGGGGCACGCTCTCCACTTTAAAAGCCCAGTGGTGCAGAGTGGAACCACCAACGATGGTGGTCACCAGTGCATATAGTGCCGACCTCCTTGCACGGAAAAAAAGTTACTATTAATTAAAGTTTAACTAGACCAATTTGCTAGGGATTTGTTTATATCTTTTATATTTTTTAGTGATCTAAACATCTTTTAAATTTTAAAACCCATAGTACATTTTTATGACGAGCACTACTAATGATAACTTTATTGATTAAAAATATTTGTTATATTATACTATTATTATTGTTAAGAACACATTCTATGTTTTTTCGAAGAACCCCTAACTTCAGGTCAGTAAGTTTATAATTATATGAACCATTCTTAACTAACAAAAACAATGTAATAATTATTTACTATTATTATATACATTAGTTCTACCAATTTAGTTTACCAGTGCTAATACTATTTATGATACATGGGTTATATTTCCCCATGTGTACGATGCCATAGCCCGATGTGCCTGGCCTGGCGATGGTCGTCGGCCGATCGACCGGCCATGCAAAGTCTCTCGGAAATAGTGGATCGGACGGGGGGCAGTACGAGTATATGGGGGATCGGATCGGGGCACTACGAGCGCTCTGATACGTCGACAACATTGCCGTGGAGCGCTTCGTTATATGCTCACTTTCGATGTGTTTCATTTTTTCTTTCGTTTTCATTCGCTGTGCGATTTGAAAACGTTTTAACAAAAACTCGCCAGCGGCAGCGACAACAACAACAACAACAATATCGGCGGTCCAAAGGCGGGCGGGTCTTCCACACACACACAGATACAAAGTGCACACACACTGGCACACCTGCAACAACTATACGAAAAATAAATGTTTACGATCGCTCCATGTTGTTGTTTCTTTTTTTTTTTTGTCCGGCCAATTATGTGCAGCAGCTGCCGTTGAAGGGTTAAAGGGGGCGAAAAGGGGACAGCGGCGGGGGCGCTTAGGTGTTAAAGCTCTCCTAAACACTCTCAAATGTTGTTGCTTTTCGTTGGCTCATTTCGCTGCTCGATTTTCGTTTTTTATTATTTCTCCCCTTTTGGTTTTTTTTGTTTTTTGTCGCACCTTGCATAAATTTATCAAATTGTTTATTTGGCTTAACTGTTGTTGTCTCGTTTAGTTAAAAGGTATAAGCCATAAACTAAATGTTTATTTAGCCATTTAACAGCGGCACTTTGCATGTGTACTTGCTGATGGCTAATTATTGTATATGAACATGTTAATTATGCATAATCTCCAAGGCATCGTGCCTGACTTATGGGAATCGAATCGACTGGCCTTATGCTAATTTTCTCTATGTATGGACTCCCAATCGGAGCTTTGCGGTGTCTATAAATATGTTGGTATTTATGTATGTACTTGCTTGGCTGTCAATTGGTGCAACGATTCCCGGGGCAAAGTTAATCAGGAAATTCTTCACTCCATAGAACATGATTTGTGTCGACAAGGTTCGTAACATGGCGATCATCGATTGGAGTTACTAGGAAAACTGAGCAATTAAATACTTAATTATGAGGAGATCAGCTTGAGGAATTTTCTGAAGGTGTGGTGTATTTTGTTTCAGATCCAACATATCTGTCAATCGATCTTTTGTAATTGGTACAACAAATATTTCCTACTCTTTCTGTTTAATCAATAAATAAATTGTTTACTGTAGAAACCACAATGAATAAAACTTCATATTATTCAAATTAGACTTTGTATACCTTTTTTTAATATTTAATGAACTTGCCTCACATTTAATGGATAAATCCCTGTTATTGTATAGTGCTTTTTAACTAGAAACCTCGAGAACATTGTCTAGGGGTCATCATAACAGATTAATTCGTGATATATATCTCATTATATTTTAAAATGCACCAACTATCTTTGATAAACATCCCTCCTGTTTACCCCTCTTTCTTATCTACACTCCGCTAAGCAAACACTCACAACTAAAAGATTCCACATTCCACCGTCAATCACCTGAACATTCCACCACCCAATCTCAATCACGGCACAAAGGATGCCCCAATCAACCCACCGGATTCCAACGCTGACCCACATTCCCCCGCCACGCTAATTAATAAAAGATAATCTTCAATTGAACTCATTTGCAGCACTGGCCATCATAACAATCCTTTGCTCCACACGGGCCAAAAAAAAAAATACAGCCCAACCGACTTCATATTATCAAACCATCAATCAAGCGAAGACAACAAGGCGCTTCCTTCCCCGGAAAATGAAGCGAACTGTGAGGAGGAAAACTCAGAGGGGCATCGTGGAAAGCGTGAGCGGGGGCGGGTGGAAAGAAAAAGCCATTAAGGAAAAATAGAAAAATAGTTGTGAACTCATTGACTCAAATAAATAACCAACGACCATGGCACGCGGCTGAAGAGATCTCGGCCTTCGTCGCTTCCTCTTCATTGGGATGAAGATGATGGCAGATCATCAGCTAGAATAACAAGAGGAGAACAGCTACAATAACAGCTCAAGACGCCGGTGGAACCTGGAGATTTGCAAATATCTGAGCCATAAAGCTGCCAAGTGTTGGCCAGGTTGGCCGATCATCAGCATGATGGCAGTGGAAAAATGGACAACGGACCACGGACATTGGACGTTGGACAAACGACCTGATGTGCATGGGGTGCGCTGTACCTGTAACGGTAAAATTTCTACAAGGGAATGTGCTTTCATTTTGAAGTGTTGTATGTCCATGGACTTGGACTTGCGCCAAAAAATCAAAGCAGCCAAGCTACTGTTAGACAGCCGCAGCAGCAGCCGCCGCAGCAGCAGCAGCAACATCAGCAACTTGCAACAGCAACATCAGCGGCAGCAACTAGCAACTAGCAACGGCAGCTGGCAGTTAGGCAGTTAGTCACTTCACAAAGTCATTTTTGATTTGATCGATTTCGTGCAACAGCAACAGCAAAAGCACAGCAGCAGCAGCAACAGCAGCAGCAGCAGCAGCCATCAAGAGTTGCAGTTGCTGCTGCTGCAGTTGCAATTGCTGTTGCAGCTGTGTGAAGTGGCCAAGAAGAAGGCACATGACATGGTCTTGAACATGGACATGGACATTGAAAATGCCCGATTCCAGTCTCGTGCCAAGTAGGACACACAAGTTTAAGACTAGAGACCCTTCTCTGACCGTATGTTAATCTGCGATCAGTGAAAGAACCCGTTGAACTTTTCCATTCCCCCAAAAGAGTTTGCACAAAGAAAAATGATGGGCTGTTTGCTAGCAACAAGGACCATTTTGGAACTATCACTACTCATGTATATGCTAACATATTTTTATGGGAAAATATCGTATGATATTATATCATTTCCTTCTTGGTTTGTAGAAGAACTATCTAAAACTGAATTTGTAAATATTTCTATCATATGATAAAATAATAAAACGTTAATAAGATTTTAAAGCAACATTTTAAAACTTAGTTTTAGATAGACCTGTTCTTAAAGATTGGTTGGTAAGGATTTTCTAGTACAAAAAAACAGTAGCCAGTATAATGTCTATTTCATGAATTTTTAAAATGGAAAACAACTGATCTAAACCTTCAAAAAAAGGCATTACTTTAGGCTCTTAGACATAGAAAAAAACAGTATCCTATAATGTCTCTTTCATGAATTTTAATTACAGAAAAAAATAATCTTAACCTTCAAATAAAGGTAATATTTTGTTAGGCTCATTATTAAGTCCTCTTCTGATCTTAAAACTATTAATCGCCATAACAACCCCATGACGATCTTTTTCTTTCTGTGCACCTCTCTCTTCCCAAATTACTAGAATGCTGTCCGCTTGTGGCCCGCTCGAGCATCCAGCGGCGACTGCTTCACGCTCACTTTTCAGATACTGTATCTTGGAGTTTGTGGAACCCAAGTGGAGCGGCTTTGAGATCGGCTCCGAATCGGATTCGGCTTTGGAGCTCGGCTCTCTGTTCGTCGCTGGGGCGGAAGATCTCCACCCAGTTTTTGGATGCAGGTCTAGCGCTTTTGGAATTTTCATTGAGTAAAACCAGGCAGGATGCATCTCGCGGATCGCTCGGCTGGCGGCCCCTCATTTACCGTTCGAAACTCGTCTAGGCCAGAGTATCTGTGTATCTGTGTGAGCACGTTCGCTGGATCGCTCTACATTAAGAAAGAAGTGTATTAGCTTCGATTTATTGCATCGTTGCCTTGCCTCGGTCTCAGCCGGCGTCGCTGCCTCTGCCGGCGTCGCTGCCTCTGTCGACGTCGCTGCCGACCGTGTGGATTGTGAGTCTCGTGTGGAATCATCACTGGGGGATCGGGATCGGTTTTATATCGTTGTATATTCATTCAGAGCACCCATACACTCGCCGAAGACGTCGTCTATTTTGCGTTTTTTTTTTTTTTCTTCTGTTATGTTTCTGAGCTGTACTGCTGCTGCTCTTTTTTTTTAGCTTTTCGTTATTAGGAAATCGAAAACTGAAGCTGCGGCCGCTGCGACTGGGTCTATCATCAGTCCGTGAGACGGTCTCAAAGCTATTGGTCGTGTTGTCGCTTTTGTCGGAAAAACAGCAGCACGTAACGCTGAGCAGAAGAGATCCACTACGTAAAGCGGTCGAGACGTAACGCCATGCGATCGGTGATAACGGTAAAACATTCAAAATGAAGCGTTACCGTTTATAGTGAAGTGCAGCTAGGATCCACGAAGGATATATCCTGATTATTAAAATAAATATATCATGTGTAGATTAAAGAATATAATTCAAATTCCTAACTGTGTGAATTCCTCACTTTCATCCTAGACAAAACAAAAAAAAAGAAACTATCCCCAAAACTTCAATCTTCCTATAGACAATAAATCTATCCAACCTTGCTGTTAATCTACAATAAAAATTAGATTTTATATGCTTACACAAATCAAATCACAAATTGCTAAGGAATTCAATGGACTACGCCCCGTAGATGTTGTGATATTAAAAAACACTCACACACCCAGGTGCACCCAAGAGAGATGCATATCTATGGCCTATATATACCAGAGATCGGTGCTAAATCAATGATAACTACCCGCTTAGATCCAATTAATGCAAATTGTGACAGCGCGTAAATGCAAAGTGAGCCGAGCTGCACGGAAATCAACAACAAATGCCACCGAGACATGTGTACAGGCTGATGATTATGGGCAGACATTAAACAGACAATCCATAATGAAATTATAAAATTGAAAAGATTATAGCCCGGGCCGAGCGATCGTCGAGAGGAAACTGAAACGACTGGGAAGTGCGGAGAGATTGGATCGAAGCGGCTTGGCCGGGGATCGATGTCAACTCCGGGGAGAACTGCTCGCCAATTAAACCTAATTAAATAGAGAAATATAATAAAAAGTAATTCTACATAACTTGTATCATAAATCAGACCAGGCTGGCCAGCGCGAGTGATTGTATAAAGTGTACAAATATAAGTAAAACATACCTATATCTCAAAGTGACAACTTCCCTCGTATATACGTACAACTAAAGCTCCTAATTACCATAAATCTAAAAGTGTTATATACAATAATTTATTAAATACATTTAATCCAAATCTTTAAACTTCGAAGAAAATATTGCCAACTAGACAATATTTATAAGCAATTGTAAAAAGCCTATTTCCTGAAAACTAAACTACAAATAAGAAACAATCTTAAGCTACAAAATAAAATCCCAAAAACTGTCTAACATTTTATTCAAATCAAAAAAAAACCCGTGAAAGTTCTCTCAAGACTTTCTTTGATTCACAACCATTTCGAAAACACAACCGCAACTTATATTCCCACGCGCCGTCGGCTACCTTAACTGGATATATGCAATATATCTTATATCTTGGCCCGATCACAGGATGACTTACGCTCCACAGCAGCAGCGACAACAGCCAGCTGAAGCAACAACTATAGCCACCAGAAGATCAAATTTGTATAGCAGCCAATGCCAGACGAGTTATCAACATCCGTAAGGCCGAGAGAGGAAAAAAATCGCTGCAATAGCCGAACGGTGCTCAAATGGTGATTTCTTCCTGCCAGCGGCCAACGGATATCCGTGCGGATTTTATACCAACAACAGCAAAGGCAACGACTATAGCCGCAAACACAACAACAAGTTGTGCAATTAGAGCAGAGCTGCTCAATAAACTAGAAGAGGCTGGCAAATTGATGCTACCAAAGCGATCAGAAAAATCAAGCATGTAAGTAGGAAGATATCATTTATGACATTGGGAAAGAAACTAAATGAGAGGTGCACTAAAATTTGAACCGCAATAAAATAATATTTCTTTATAATGCTAGGAATTATTCTATATACAATCAGGCTTATACAAAAGATTTTATAGACCAGAACTATAGCTTCTTCCTTTAAGATTATTATTATAGTTTAGAAGATGATTAGAATGACTTAAACTCATAAAATCTCAAATATCAAGCCCTAAAATAATATATTCTTATAATAACCAAGAATGATCTACAGAACTTAATAGCATTCAGCTTAGTAAATAAATTCCTAAACTCTAATGAACCACTGTGGCTTAATTTAATTGATTACAATAAGCACCATCACAGGATCAACAAATATTAGACTTAATGTCAACTGGGGAACACACATTTATCACCAACAAAATTGATAGATGAATTTTAGTTTTTGGATTTTTCTGCCTCGATGCCGCAGACCCACAGCGACACGTATCCGAAAGATTCAAGGCTTCCACCGCTCGAAACTGTATTTTTCTTGTATTGTAATTGATGAATGAATGAAATTGAAGTTCGAGTAATGACGCAGCGATTTCGTTCGGCGGCATACAGATTTAGCCAGGCCAAAAGACGAGGCAAGCGAAATAGAGTTGTCCGCGCACACAAACAGGCACACTTTTTAATTTGGCAATCAAGAGAAAAAATAAATTATATAATTTTTTCCCTTTTGGCTACGCCTAAATTCACGCACTATTGGCCCACCGAACGAGTGTGGAATGTATTTTCTATAAATTCGATTGTTTCTTTAGCCAAAAGAAGAGCGTGTTTTTTTTTTTCGAAAGTGATTAATAGGTTTGACATGTTACTTTTACGCTAATTGAGCGATCAAAATCGAATCGAAATGGTGAAGGGCGAAAGGGTAGCAGCGGCGATAATGATAATCCCCGCCCCGGAATAAAACTGTCCAAAAGCGTTTATGCGTTAAATGCACGGAAATTGGCCGAATGTATCCGCCAGATGCAGATACATTGGATCCATAGGCATTGAGGCGATTAGTAGCGCCTTTCGATTTTTTTTCCCCCCCGTTTCGGAGTGAATGTTTTGGGCGCGTCTCGTGCAGAGGAGGAGTTGCCAGGGGTGGGGGCAAATTAAGCAGGTTAATTTAATTTTAAATAGAAGTCGATGGTCGGTCGGTTGGATTTTGGATTTTGGACTTTTTTGTAGTTTGGGAGTGCGGTGGCAGATGGGCGTAAAAGAAGCGCCCGAAACAGAAAAAAAATCAGATCATTAATTAAACGTTTGGAGGTTAGTGAGTGGCCAAAAAGCCAGACAGGTTGATAGAGCCAGTCCCTGTTCCAGAGCCCCAGTAATGAAGTCGCGGCTGCAAAGAGATCATTAGGCGAAGAACACGAAATAAAGCGAAGAAGTGACGAATCGAATGGACTGCGGACAGTTCAATGAAGTTCTCAAAAGGCGAGGTCCAATTTAGATTGTGTGAAGAGATCCATTCATCTATTTCCTATTACCAATATTGCTGAAGTCTTTTTAATTAGCCGTTTAGTTGGGGGGATCTAAACAATTTTAATTAATTTTTCAAAAATAATTGGAAGTACCTCAGTTTTTTTTTACTTCAAGGAGGGGCATACATTTTATCAGCTCTACCATTCTGTTAAAATATTTAAGTTGCTAAATAAGTTGAAGTAAAAAGATTACCACACCAACTAAAAAAACTAACTAAAAGCGATCCAAAAGATAACTTATTTGTGCTTTATCTGCCTCACTTTTGTTTAATATATAATATGCCTAAAACACATAACCTTCATAGGAAACATCTTCAATCGGATGTGCGAAATGATAATGACCGAGAAAATGGCATGGAAAATACCATCATCCCGAGCATTGTTAAAGTCTGTGAAAAACTTTCAAATAAATTCACATACAGCCCGTTTTTATGAGGTGGCGAGAAGAAATTATGACACTTGATCGTTCGGAGGCAGTAAGAAATTTGTTTACGCCATTAAAATGCCAATTAAAGAGTGAGCATGCTGTTGGCCCGAAAGGAAGTAAATCGAGTGAAATGAAATGTTTCAGAGATAATCTGCGAAATGATGACCATGACGCTATATATAGAGAAGTCGGGTCTGGGACGGGTCTCCGAACGGGCACTACAAAGCCTCAACCGCCAATTGCAATGGGAATCGCATGGGGGGGGATGGAGGATTGGATTGGGTTGCCCACTGGCAAGAGCGTAATCCAAGGCAGTTAATTGCGCCTTAAACCGGAAGCGATGGCTTTGATTGCGTTACACATTTTGCTGCGGCGGCCGGAATGTGCGCTGATTTTAGCTGCCCTCTCTTTCTAGCCCCCACAGGCCCTCTCTTTCTTACTCCAAACTACGTGTATTTTTCAATTTAAACTCTATTTTTCGTTGGCTTTTCGATGACGACGATGACGGTGACTTCGATAACCGCAGAGCGGCGCAATCTGAAAAACAAATCACTTTAGGCAATACAAAGTCTTGGCTCGGAATACACTTAATCCACATTCAAATCGGGGAGGGGAGGGGCCAAAGTGGCAGGGACAATGAAAGTTTGTCGAGCCATTACCGCTGCCCGAAATACGCAAATCGATTAAGTGAAAAGCGCAGGAAAATCGGGAAAAATACTATAAAAGAAAACTGAGATTACACCGAAAATATTAAGTAATAGGAAAACCTTTTTAGTTCCAAAATATATTATGACTATTAAATACTTAAGAAATAATAAAAATAAAATTGAAAGTGCAATTTCTTGAACTCATTTCTAATAGCTAAAGATTGTGTGCATTTTTTCCTGTGCTGTAAAAGATTGTCGACCAAATACAAGACCGTAGACAACTCAATAACAGAGTTTTATATAGATGCCTCGCCCTGACTTATGTAAGGCGCAATTTGCAATGCAACAATTTGCAAATGCGGCCCAGGAGATGAGTTGTATTTTAATTGGAGCGACAGTCAGCCAAAGCTTAAATGGATCGCCTCGGCAAAAATAAAAATAAAAACAAATACAAACGGTGTATGCTAAATAGCTCCAGATATACTATTAGTACTTATAATATATGCATAGGGGGGAGATAGTGAACTATCGAGTTTGCTCTGGTCTAAAGGCAGTCGCTGGGAACAGAGAAAGGTCGAGAAAATGATCACCTCGAGCAAAGTTGAGCAAATGAGCTAATAAGTGTGGAAATGGGTGGAGTATTTTTAGAGAAGCAGCATGTATATTATAATGTATTTAGATATTATAAAAAATAATGCAATTTTTAATTCATAAAAACTTCTTTGGTCTTAATTTGACTCAACACATTAATGAACAGCAGTCTTCTTTAAATTAATATAATAAATAATTGTTTTTAAAAATTGCAGTCTAATCAATTAAAACAGAAAACATTCTAAAAATGTACACTGCATCAATTTTCCTTTATAAAACGGTCTTAAATTAAGCTTAACAACAAATAGCTAATTTCTTGATCACTTAATCACCACCATTCTCTATACGACTCCTATTATTACGCATTCCCCTCCACCAAATCGCGCCATCAAAAGCCCAAGAGCCACCGATGAGATCAGATCATCAATTTAAATCACATTCTAAAAGTGTTCGAGATCAATCACAATGCCCTGACCACACCTTTCGATGGAGCCAAGCTGCCAATCATCGGTCCTATCGAGCTGCCATCTCATCGGGCTTCTGCAACTCGGCGGTGCTAATTCTCTTTCTCTAGACACCATTTATATGGCTATATGTATATATGTATACACCAGTATGTACCGAGCATTTTGTCGAGATCAAAACCTTAACGGCGCAGAAAATCTACTTAAACAACTTAATGATTACCCCACCCATTTGCAACAACAGCAACGCATATTTTGAAAGCAAAAGTAAAGTGTTTTGAAAGTAAACTACACTAATTTAAAGCTGTAAATTAACCAACTGAACAACATAGCGCTTCCAAAGATAACCTTGAATGCAATGAGAGCTTTAATTAATTGTGAGCGAGTGTGTGTGTTGGTAATAAAAAAGGTGTAAAGTAAAAGAAGTGGGGCTAATGGGCTAGAGATATCTAAGTATCCATTCTGGGGCTGCAAAATATTATAGAAGTTGTATCTAAACAGTTGTATCCCATCCAAATTGGGGCAATTTTCATGCCTTTCAGATCAGTGACAAAAAATTCCAGCCTAAGGGCAAAAGTGCATTATTTTCTGAAAAGCGTAACTTGTACTTGAAAATGAGTTGACCAATTAAAAAAAAAAATGTGCTTCAGACAGAAATAATAACAATTTTGGAGACGTTGTGTGGCTGATGATGAGTAAACACAACCGGAGCGACGCGATGATTACAATAGGAAATAATCCCACAAATTGCTTTAATATTCACTGCAAATCAAATGAAACACCAAACCGCCACCACCGAAAAAAAATAGAAAAAAAATCTCCAAAATCCCAGACAAAAGTCACCAAGTTTTCTGTCTTTCTGCCTTCTTTCTCGGCTCTTTTCTTGCTTTTCAGCTTCATTTTCAAAGCATTTAACCTTGGACCATAAAACTCGGCAGACAAAGGCAACAGCAACAACAACAACAACAGCAACTGCACATAATATGTAATCACATCGCATTGAATCTTAAACTACCTCCCCCCCGCCCATCGCATGTGTGTGAAAATTCGCATTTTTCGAGACGACAAAAAGAGCAGAGCGCAAAAAATTACAGAAATAAAAAAATCAGCCGTATATCTCGGCCTCTGATAATTGTATCGCATTTAGCTTTTGGCATATTGTTTAGCAGACGATGATATATGGGAACCCATTCCGCACAGACAGCAGGTGTACTATATGGATATGGCCAGCTCCTAACTTCTCAACTTTGTGAATTTTACCTTTGATGACGGCGGCGACTTGCGCTCTAGATATCGGCATAGGAGTAATAGAAGATGTGGTTCCATTGTCAGATCCTAAGTGGGCTAGTTTGTGGGCAATTTTGGAAGAATTCGCGTGGTTTGCTTTTGCCCTTTTTTTAGGAGTGTGGCACGGTCTGAATTGTGGGTTGACATGAAAGTGCCTCGTTTGCGGTTACGAGATGTTAGATGGTGTGCCAGGGGGAGTTTTTAGCAGATGATGAGTTGGTGGAATGAATTAGGGCCTGATTTGCTATCTCGCCCTTGACTATAACTTGAGCAAATTTTAAACGATTTGATGGTGGTTTGGGGAAGATATGTGGTTTCCGGTTTGGGTTTAGGGCAACAAAATTATTGGAATTTCTTTTAAGCAGAGGTTATAAAAAGTTAAAATTGTAAAATCTAAAAAAGAAGTAAGGGTCCCATATCTGTAAAATGTAATCGCATAAGATAATAATTTAAAAAAGGAGATTATCCTCACATTTTGTTCTTTTCAATTTTAGGTTTTAAATAACTTGTTTTAAAATAATTCATTGATGTAAAATATGTCTTCGGTGAGTACACCATATTTAATACACTCTCTTCCTTTCCATAACTCGTTAGCTTCTCAAGGAAACAACTAAGTTACCCAATGCAAATTCTAGCAAATCCCCTTTTATTGAATAAATTGATATGCAAATGGGAATGTTCTGCCATCAGGCGAACCAAATCACTTAATATCCAATCACAGACCTCTCCAGCCATTACAACTTAATGCGCCCTAATGTATGCAATTTTCGATGATAACCAGCTTCTTTGCATCTTGCACTGCAACTCGACGACGCTTGCCAATTAAACAAACGCCGTTCGGTTTTTATTTTCCTTTTGTTTTGACCGGAAGGAAATCCAATATTGCTCACGAGTAGAAATCTCGAGGCTCAGCTCTTCGGGCGATTGACCAACACTGGAGCCGTCAATTGTGATTGCCAGCGAGCTAATAGCGGCGCACTTGAAGCTTCCAGTCATGGCAATTATTCCGCAATGTGCCATGCACTGGAAAAAAAATAACGAAGTACTACAAAATTACAATATATGAAGAAAAATTTTGTATAGAATTTTAAAATGTTTGAATCATATTAAGAGCTGGTCACATAAAAATTCTAGTGTGACCTTGTTGCCTGCAGAAAACAGAATCCTCACGTAAGATGCCTATATAAATGAAAATACATTTTAGTTTGGTGCATAATTTTTTCATGTGCATAAATAGAGCGGGGTTGGGTGATGAGTTGGATGGATGGATGGATGATGGGTGGTTAATCGGCTGGGTGGCGTGTCTTGGAGGAGGGTGCAGCGTGGACACAAACAACTTGTCAGCAAGTGTGCAGCGACTGAAAATCGAGGAGGAGTCAAGGCACTTGGCCGCATCCGCAGATGAAGCCAGGGTCCAGTCTCACCTCGGTCCCAGCTCCAGCATCGTTGGCTGCATCGGCAATTGGAGCACTTTCACTTTAGGCCGGCAAAAGCCAAAGCCAGATCGGTATTTGCTCTTTGATTGGTGCTGTTGTTAGAGGGGCTACTTGCCGTGGCTACTGATGATACACTTCCTTGGAGAGAGTGAAGTGGATGCCCGTATGCATATTAAGATGCTTTGATAATGATTACGGCTGCTGCTGAAGATTGTCTTTTAGGTTGTTAAAACTTTAAAGTGGAAATCACAGAAACAACAACATTTTAAATGGCTGTTAAGTTAGAGCAATGTTTTCTAGTTGTAAGAAAAAAGGGGTTAAGGTGAATTTGAAAACCATCATTAGGTTCATAACCTAAAATTAGTTTTAATAGTTAGTTCTGAGTTTTTAGTGACAAATATTTTAAATACTAAATTTGCTTAGGTTTTATTGCTGTAATTGGTATTATTAATCATATTACTTTTAAGTACTATAACATTTTTATAATTCAAAAGACTTTGGCTTTTGCACTTTTATATAACATTGTATCATATCATATTTCATCATAAGCAAGATGATAAAGAGGTCCTATGTCTGTAAAATTATTATTATCTGTTTTTTAACTGAAAGGATCCTTTTTACTTCAAGTACCATAAAAATAATTGAATACCAAAGACGGTTGAAGGGAAAGATGGCAATTTTTTATATATAACTCCCACTTTTAGAAGTCCTTTTTTGCTATGTCCCATATGTACCTAGTGTATTCCATCTTCGTCCATCCTATGTGAAATACACCTTCATTCTCTTGGCCTGGCTACTGTTTTTTGTTATTGTTGTGCCTGCCACTGGTTGTCGTTGTTGTTGACTGTTGCCAGTTGTTGTTGCTGTTGCTGGTTGTTTGGTGTTTGCTACTTTGGTGTTTTTGTGTTTGTTGTTTTGTGTCGGGGCGCACGTGTTTGAACGGTAGCATGTGTCAGGCAATGATAGGTTGGAGCTCAGCCTCCACTCGGATCGGTTTGGATCGGATTGGGATCGGGATCGGGTCGGATCGGCGGCAATATAATTAGGCCTGCAGCGGATCGCTCCGACATGTGGACACTTTGGATGTGCGCAATATTTCATGCTTATGACCAAAAAAAAAGGCGCTCGTTGCCTGCCATGTTACAGTTAGGTTTCCTTTTTTTTTTTTTGGTCTTACCTCCATTGTTCCAACGCCCGCTAGATCGGAGGCTCCTTGGAGTCCGGCAGGCAGATATATATATAGGTATAAATTGCAATATATATATAGAGTTATAAAGAAAAAAAAAAAACAGAGTCTTGGGGCAGCGCAGTGCAAACACACAAAAATGGCCAAGACAACTTTCTTCTTCCTCTCTCAGGTGCAAACTGGTTTACTTATGATGTGAATGTTGATATGGTTTCTTTTCAATTTTTTTTTTTTGCTTCTTTCTTCGGCCCCTGGGCTGCTGCTTCTATTTCGATGGTTTTAATAGAGCTTATATGACAAACTGAAAAAGAAGAAAAAAGTAAGCAGAAAACTGGCCAAGGAGGAGTTGCAGTTTGGCTATCGCTTTCAACTAGAACAAGCTTGACTGGCTTGGATGTGTCTGCAAATGTTGGCTTATAAATAATTGTATCATTTGGCCGGGCTCGAGTGTGTGGTAATAAATCGAAATCAAACTGCTCACATGGATGTACGTACTATATGTATACCCACACAGACACTTTGCCAGCTGGCTGGATGAAGAAATAAAAATCTAATTAATTGCATCAAAAATGCTGAGCTGTTGAAAACGTTTAGGCAATCAAATAGAGCAGTTTATTTACCCCCCTCTCTTATTTAATTTTATTTAGCCTGATTTGTGAACTGCTCCAATCCACTTCGCAGCGATCGATGAAGTCGTGAAATGTGGCATTATTTCGTGGCTGCTTTTTCAATTAAATATTTGAATACCTTGCCTGGATGAGTGTTTGTACTGTGTTTTAATTTTTGTATTTTTTTTTTTTTTTTGGGTCCGTTGTCCGTTAGCCTGGTCATATGGGCACTTTCAAAAATTTCGCCATTCACTCTTTTGGCTCGGCCTGTGGTTCGGTGGTTGGCTGTTTGGGTGGGTGGATGTCGCGGTGGTTGTCTGATATACGGATGCACATCTGGCCAAAAGGAGTTTTGCCTCCATTTACTCTTGTTGTCGGCTTTCAATTAGTTGAGGAGGCTTCATTAGGAGTAAGGGACTTAGAGCAGACAAATACTTAAAAGACATTTATAAGCAGTCTAGGTACCCTTCAAAATAATGGTAAGGCCTGACTTAAAACTATGTTTTTTATCAATTAGTTTTTAACAAATTGGCAAATAACCGTCGAAAATCATGGATGTACTATATACTATGGTTGTTTTAAAAAGTCCAAACGTTTTACAGCTTGGAGGTCTATAAACAATATATAAATATTTCTATTATAAAAATTAAATATGATTTTTTCATCCTTACCTCCCGAAAGACGTCTTCTCTTACTTAATTAAAATGATGCTAATACAATATTATAATTATCATCACCTACAAGGTAATTTGGTATTTTTTTAAACAATATTTGCAATGACCTTCTTTTTAAGTTCCATGACATATGTTATGCATATATTTTTGCAAGCAAATATACTTTAATCTACTCAAAACAAATTATACTTCTCTCTTCCAAAAGACTTAAACAAATACAGGTGATTCCATTTGAAAGAGATCATTCCACATTTGAAAGTATTCACTTTTATCACCTCACACAAGATGGACCATAGAAAATACACTTTATCGCAGCCGAATCATTGGAAAAGCTAGGCCTTAGGCTCTGGCAAATATTTAACCCAGCTAAATCGTTATAAATCAATCCCGGCATCCGATAATTACCGAGTGTGGCCATTGATTATCTCTGGGCTCTTAACTGGCACCTCCGAAATTCAATTGAGCTGTATTTCATGCATTCCAAACATTTGCCCAGCTCACTGGCAATAAAACTAAAATCCAAAGACCCGCAAAACACGAATTTATGGGCCCCACTGTCCGTTTGTCCGTCATTTACAAATGATCCGGTGCGAAAAAGAGACCCCGAGCTTACAGGGACATAAAATTACCCAAGACTGGCTGAACTAAACTGATTTTTGCACCCAAAAAAAAAAAAAAACAGCAAGAAAATACCAAAAAAATAAAAAATAAAAGAAAAGGGGAGAAGAAAATCTCAATTATTTAGGCTGAGCATTTAGCCAGAGTGGAGTTAACTGGTTGGTCGTCTGCATGTGTGCTAGTTATATAAAGATAAAGTAAGAAATAAAACATCGCAAACTATAACAAACAACAGGATGCAGTCAGCCAGCGGCGAGGCAGCCAACTGGTCTATGTTTTAATTTTTGCCTTTTTTCTCTTCATTTTCCCCTCGATTTTTTTTTTTTTTTTGGAGCATTGGGAAAGCACTTGCTTGGCATACGTAGAAAAATTGTTTTCGATACACTTTTCGACATTCATTCATTCGGCGGACCAACGACCGACCGGCTGGCTCCTCAAGTTGCCGATGCCGATGCCGATGACGATGGCAATTGCAATTGCGGCAACTTTTAGCTAGCTGCTAGTTTGTTGGTTTCGTTTGGAAAATTGAAACAATTTCCGATGTCACTCTCACTTTTTATTTCACCTGACGACGAGTTGCAGCCAATCTAGACAACCAGATATGTAACGACGATGGACGACGACGACCACAAGACGTGATTTGGAGATGTGTTTGCTCTCTGTTGCAACTGTCGCTGCTGCTGCTGCTGCTGCTGCTGCTGCACTTGTTGTGTCCAGCGTGGAAAAAGTGGTACAGATTGCACTAAAGTCCCAGCACCAGCTTCAGTTCCAGCCTCACAGCATCATCATCATTATCGCCGTCGTCATCATCTGCTGACTCCCCAAAAACGCATCCACGGCAACGAGTGCAACATCTGGAGCTGCTGTTGCATGTTGCTGCTGCAGAAGTTGCTCTCGTTGATGAGTTGCATAGTTCGCCACGGCAACTGGGACCTCTTAAGGGTTTTGGTGTGAGGAGCACTGTTCCTGACAAGCCATCATTTATGCCTAAGTCAGAGAGCAAATTTAGCAGGGGACTTTACGAGTTGCAGGTGGAAAATCTCAAATTTGCAGATAAAACTGCCTGAATCCTAAACTGTTTATTTGTTTTGGTTTTAACTAATTTTATAAAATTATCCTATATATATTAAATAAATATATAGCTTTTAAAAATGTCCTTAAAACTAATAATTATATTTTACTTCATCCTTTATTTATTATCAATCAATTTATATTATGTATTTGTAAAATTTCAACTTTTATCCCAACTCTTTTAAAAACGATTTGGTAAAAGTTCTTTTGAAATAGTGACATTTAGGTCACCTTCCTTTATATTGAATATTGAAAACTCCAATTATAATTACTACCTAAAACTGTTAAACTAATTAATATGTATTACAACAGTGAACAGATATCATTAGTACTGATGATGATGATGATGAAGACATAACATCTCAAGCTAATCTAAATTTTTGATGATGCTATCGCTCGTGTATCAACATTTTTTGTTACTCCTCGAATTGGTAAAATATTCAATCAACCAATAAATGCCATCGCTGATCTGGTGAATGATCTTGGGTATTAATCTCTTCTATCTGAAGCATTTCGCATTAGCTTTATTGCCCGTGCGTGTCTGTCTCTTTCCTTTTCTGTTTGTTTGTTTGTCGCTGGATGTTTGTTGTGACGCTTTTGGTATCAGGTTGCCATTGCCTCGTTAGAGAGTCGGTATGAGTGTGTGTGTGTGTGTTAGCCGCTATCCTGCCAGCCGCATTGCAAGTTGCCAGTTGCAAGTTGCTGGTGTGCAGATGTTGCTGCTTGGACTGATGTAACAAGGTTTAATTTTCCATTTCAGTGAGCGGCTCGCTTTGGAGATTTTTACTCTCGTTTTTCATTGTGTGTCGCCGGCTTTGGCTTGGTTTTCCTTTTAGCCAAGTCTTAGTCTTGGCTTTGCTTGTGGTTTAGTTGCGCTTGATAATGCTTTTGGCTCTTGCTATCGCCGCTGCTGAAGCGCGACTGCATCGAATGATTGTCATGATTATAACGATAATTATGCGGCCAGCATTTAATAATCATCATGCCGCTGCTGATGACGGGGGTTCGTCTGGGATTGGACAAAGCTAATTTCGGACTACCCGTAGGATTCCTGGTCTATAACTATGCTTCAGTTACAGTGCAGCACTGAGGAAAATGCACTCTTTTAACCCTCATAAAAAATTGATACTTTGATTTTTATGTGCAATACACTTTAGACAGTTTAGGATACCAAATATAATTATATAATATTTTTTATAACTAGTCCTATTTTTATATATATTTTAGATTTCTATGTCATACCGTTTTTGATGCGGATTGATCTTTCTTTTGCGATTGCGCTTTATTTTATATATAGGTGATATAGGTGATAGATCCCCCACTCGGGTTAAAAAGTATATGTAATATTTATTTCATTTTACATTTTTTTATTTCTACTCAACAATTTTTTTTTAATGCCCCCCACCATAACCAAATTCTGGATCCGCCACTGCATGGTAATAGAAAAGTAGTATGGTCTTATTACCATTTAAAAAAGTGGAATTTCAGAGAGTACCACTTGCTTTTTAAATATTTAAAAAATCCTAAGGCTATAACAGAGGACTAAACAATTATTTACAAAAATGTTAAACCACAGGATGGATAGTTTTAAACTATTTCCTCAGTGCAGTTGCAGTTGCAGTTGCAATACCGTACTAGCAACATTGTCAACGGCAACAACATCTCCTCCGCTGGACATTTTTGCCAATCTGGAGCGCCGTTTTCCATCGTCGCCATCGTCTGTCTGCCTGACTGCGTTTTTCGCGGTTTTACAACTTTGATTTCACTTTTCTTTGCCAACATGCGACGCCGCTTGCGGGATTTTATTCGTAGTTTTCGTACTCGTACTCGCATTTGTATCTGTATCTGTGGCTTTGGCTGTGCATCTGCAGCCGTACCTGTATCTGAATCTGTATCCGTACCTTCACCGTCCGTTTCTTGAACTGTTTGCTTCATTGCTCTCGTTGTTGTCGTCCGCTGTCGCTTGGCTTAAACTTTGTTACTCTTTAATTGGTTTTTTTTTTGTTTACCATTTTATTTTCTTCTTGGCTTTCGCAGGCATCCGCTTAAAGGTGATGATCGCGTCGCCGATGATGATGCAGTGTCGTCCAGCTTAAGAGTCGTCTCATAATTGTCAAAGGCTTTGGCACATTTGCAACAAATTATAAAACACATTGCGTCTTTTCGGCAGTGATGTCTGGGATTTTACTTTTGACAAGCAAAAATCATATGAAAGGTGTTGACGCTTCAGGTGCAACATGAGTTTAATTGGCTCAGTCATTCATTATTTAGGATTTCACTCGGAATTCATTGCTTTAGAGCTGGCAAAACGTAAATAAGCAATACCATCAAAAATATAAATTGTATTGGCTATAATAGTTATTATCATGTTTTGCCAGCTTCAATTTGTTCAAACTCGTTTCCGTTCAATAAAGCATTGATAATTTACCAGTTGCCGGTTAAGCTAATATTAGCAAATTGTATAAATACCAAATATTCTTAAATATTTGAGGAGGTGTTAACCTAGCAATGTAATGCTTAACTTATAAGTAGGTCGATAGTTATTTGCTGAAGCCATAAATTAGCACATGTATTTGTATAAAGTAAAATACGATTTATTTAGAGCTTTAATAATATTAAGCTTCTGTAATTCAATGACAATTTTATCTTCAAAAATCTCAAAGTGATTTCCCCTTAAAGAAGTTCCACTTAAAAACCCCCTGATTGTTGCGTTTATAAATGCAGCACTCTTTTAACGCATTCCCAAGCTCTAATTACAGTTTTGTAACAATAATTTTCAACTCTATACCACCGCAGACAACAAATCAAAGGCCGTAAATGCGGCTAATTAACTTTTTTGGCAACACGGCCAGCCAGCAACAACAACAAAAGGCAAAAGGCAATTTGTTGTCGCCAGACGATCGCTAAATACTGCAACAACAACGTTAAGCCAACAAATGCAACAATAACAACATCAGCGACGACAGCAGCAACCCACGAAAATGTCTCATGAAAAATTCTGTTCTAGATAGAAGAACAGAGCTCCATAGATCAACGCGCCCACCTGAATGCAAGTTGTCTGTTAAAGTTGTTGCAGTTTCTGTTGCTGTTGCAGTTGGCAAATATGCAACTTTTGTTGCTGTTGCTGTTGCTGTTGAGTTCGGTTCACATGATGGGTTGAGGAGTTGGGGATATCTTTTAGGTCTTTACTTGGCGTGCCATCTGCCCAGAGTGGAGCTTAAGTTTATGCACAGCGCAAAAAAACGTTCTTAGCATATGAAATAATATCTCAGATCCAACATAGATTGCTGATCTATTTTATTTTCTTAGTTCCGAAGATTATATTTCGACTTTATAAAGACATAGTTAAAATATTTAGATATTAAGATATATTTTCTTGTTAATTTCTAGATTAAACGATTATTATAATACATTTTATAGGTGGTTCATTTAGAATCATAATTTATAATGTGTAACATTTAAAAGTCTTAAAGTTTCTTTATAAATATTTGATATTACTTTTTTAAAAATATTTTAAATTAATTTTTATCCAACCTTTTGTTCAAAGATATTAAAACACGTGTACCCGTTTTGTCTTATGGATAAAAATGTTAAGATCTTTATTAAATAACTCATTAAATCTATAATGTGTTAGCTAACCTCTGTTTTTCGTTCAGTGTAAGCCGCCCTCTTTCCTTCGGCCCACGCATTTTTCATTGACTTGCACGCACCTTCAAGCGATGTCGGACGACCTCCACACGAGGTGCCACTGTACCCCACTTCCTACCTATCACCTCCCCCCACCTCCTCCCCCCGTCGAGGTGTGTGTTTAGATGTTTGCCTGCCCGTCTGTTTGTCTTACATAATCGTCACTCTAGATACCGTTAAGTTTTTTGTTAATTTTCATGACTTCTTTTTCTTGTCGGTTTTTCAAGTATTTTTCCACCCTAAAAGATCAGACAATAGAACAATTGTTTAAACATTTCGGAGGCCCCCCTTCATTTTCGAGGTTTTTGGCATTGCGGCAAAAGAATCCAAAAAGAGAAAAAAATGAGAAGAAAATAACCAAAAATGGTCCAGAAAGATGTTCTTTGGGTTGCCAAACAGTTGGCAATGTATTATTATTAGTTTGGCTGGTATGCGAACACGCCCATCTTGACGTACATGGAATTTCCACCGACATATAGAGCGTATTGACCGATCTGGCACAGCTGCCAAAAGTCGAGCCCTGTGACGCACCCAGGGCACTGGGTTTATTTAGGTCTGGAATCCAGACTCTGGATTTAAAATATGTCCAGAGGCGTCATCTTTCAGGTTTAAGTAAGCAACATTTTTTTTAGATAAACCAAAAGCTGTTGAAAATATCATTAAAAATTCAGATTTCCGTCACTATTCTTATTATTATTATATTTAATAGTTTAAATATTTATAATACTTATTATCATAATTAATAATAACAACTATAATCAGCTTTTTCAGTTATAATAGTTAAAACTACAAACTTACAGCAGGCTTTTATTTAAGATAAACCAAAAAGTGTTAAAAATATAATATAAAATCTTATTTAATTCTGTTTTCTGCCACTATTATTATTATTATCGTTGTATTTAATAACTCAAATTTTTATAATATTTAATGTTTTTATAACCACTATTATATTAAATAATAATAGCTTAATAATGGGCCTTTTCATTTATAATAGTTAAAACTATAAGTTTACAGAAGGCCTTTATTTCAACGCTACTTTTAAGATGATGGGCGAAAAATAAGAGTTAATCATTTTCCATCTGCTTTTCCTTTCAGGTATATAACAACTGTAAAACGAAGGCAAACTTAAATCAGAAATATTTTGGGCGCTTTGGAAAACAAAGGCGAACCTAGAACCCACCCCATAAAACTTGAAACCTACAACCGAAAAGCCTGGGCAATCAATCGAACCGCCAATCAATCAATCAAGCCAGAGGAAAAGCACAGGAAAACGGAGGAAAAACTCGGTTACGGCCCGTGAGCGACTTATGAGAGTTATGAGAGAGAAAGACCACTCACCAAGAAAGATGCTTCCTAGCCCGAAACAGGGCTGCGTATACCCTGCCTTAGGATTAATACCCACATCGTATATATCACACGTACCTTATGATCTGGCCTCCTCGGCGGCGGCAACATCCTCGTCATCATCGTCCTCCTCGCCGACGACGACAACAACAACATCGACCAGGCTGCAGCATCATCATCAGCAGCAGCAGCAACATCAGCACTCCCACCAGCAACATCAGACGTTAAATCAGCATGCCAAGGGCAAGAGAAGAAGCAGTTTCGATCAGCCGTTGGATCTGCGATTGGCCCACAAGAGGAAGACGGATTTGGCGGATCAAGGACCTCTGGAGGATGAGAACAGTAACCTGATAATGTTCGCCAGCGAACTGGCAGTGGCCCAGCAGAAGGAGAAGGAGCTGAACAACAATCATATAGCTGCCTCGCTGGCCGATCTGGGTTTCGATATGAGTCGAAAAATGTTGAGGGCCTTGAGAGAGGGTGGTGCTGCAGGAGGAGGAGTAGGAGGAGGTGGAGGAGGTGGGGGTGGGCCACCCACTGCACCGCCCTTAACACCACCGCAATGTTCGATTCCCGCCGTACATCCCACTCTCCTGGAAGCCATGACCAAGAACTTGCCCCTGCAGTATCGCAATGTGTTCGCTGGGGTTCTACCTGGCAAGGTGACCAGTCCGGTGGCCTCTAGTAGTCCCACGGGCAGCGATTTTCCCTTCAGGCATCCGCTCAAGAAGTGCGAACTCACCTGGCCACCGCCCACTGAGCAGCTGCAACTGGAGCTGCCCCATCCGAATCCCAAGCTGTCGCCTGTGCTGCCGCATCCGCAACTGCAGGACTATCAGACCAGGAGGAAGAATAAGGCCAGAACAGCTGCCACGGGTGGCAGCGCTGCCGCTCCGAATCTGCCGCAACGCAATAAAGATCGGTATACCTGCAAGTTTTGCGGCAAGGTCTTTCCGAGATCGGCGAACCTGACGCGGCATCTGAGAACCCATACGGGCGAGCAGCCGTACAAATGCAAATACTGCGAACGTTCCTTTAGCATTTCCTCGAATCTGCAGCGCCACGTGCGGAATATCCATAACAAGGAGCGGCCCTTCAAGTGTGAGATATGCGAGCGTTGTTTTGGCCAACAGACTAATCTGGACAGGCACCTCAAGAAGCACGAATCGGATGCGGTGTCCCTGAGTGCTTTGTCCGGCGTCAGCGAACGGATACACTGCATCCGAAGATTCTGCGAGAATCCCACAGAGGAGTCCTATTTCGAGGAGATACGCAGCTTCATGGGCAAGGTCACCCAGCAGCAGCA
The DNA here is from genome assembly GCF_014743375.2 of Drosophila subpulchrella. Classification (NCBI taxonomy): domain Eukaryota; kingdom Metazoa; phylum Arthropoda; class Insecta; order Diptera; family Drosophilidae; genus Drosophila; species Drosophila subpulchrella. Next base: position 19,536,831 of record NC_050610.1, on the reverse strand, counting down.
GCAGCAGCAGCAACAACAGCAACAGCAGCAGTTGGAGCAACACGATCAGCTGCAGCAGCAACAGCATCAGTCAACAGCAACATCGGCGGCCAGTTCGTGTTCCTCGTCGCGGGACACGCCCACATCCTCGCAGGAGGAGGCGGACAATGCGGCTGCCACTTCGACGGCAGAGACGGCAGCAACATCGTCCAGCAGAGACCAGGAGGAGGAGGATTCGCAGCCCATACTGGAGCTTAAGAAGACCCTGACCTCCAAGCTCTTTCCCACAGCAGCAGCAGCGGCCATCACGCCACCAGCAACATCCATCAAGGAAGAGGTACCCTAACTACAGAACAGCACTTTCTACAAACAAATTTCCTATAGCCAGAGCAGCCAGCAGGAGATCCCTAAACTATGTCTAACATCTAGCTGAGGAGCAGATCCCTAAAACTATGTCTAATATCTAGCTGTAAATAAATATATACCTAAAACCCCTAAATGTTCTACAAACCGTGTAAATCGAATTGTACAAATCGAGAATTGGCAGATCCATAAATATATGTATGTGCATAACTATTATTAGATTCGTCTTAAGCATTGGTATTCTTTTGTACATATACAAGCGTGACACGACGAAAAATGTATGAAAAATAATGACAAACAAAACAACGCGCCCACTGTTTAAATAAAAAAAGTTACAAGTTTTTGAAATTACAAAAGTTTCGAATTTTTACTGGGTCAGATTTGGAAGAAATTTAGTTTAAACTAAAAAATCATCATGAATCATTTAAATATAACTCACCGACACGTTCGAATTTTTCGTCGCATCAGAATGCAAATGATGCCAAACTCCTGAACCGGAAATAGCCAAACCCATGAGACGGGACTGTATTTCCGGCTGCTTCTATGATTTTACATTAAATATCAGTACAGAGCTTTAGCATGGAAACCAACCAATCTGGTTCGTGCCTATGCTTAGTTTACACTGTACATAAAACTGTAATACAGAAATGTATATCTACATACTTTTTTTTTATTACAAGAAAAACCGTTACAACACACACAGTGTAATAATAAATATGTGGGAGAAAAAAAATGTGGAATTCATTTTAATTAAAAATTAAATTAAAAATGAATTATTAATTAACGTGTACACATATTTTGTAGTCTAATACTACCATTGCCACATTTGTAGAGACCACAATGGCTAAGCCTTTCCTATGATTGGTCCAAAAGATTCCGTAGAGAAGTGATCAAAGTCAAAGCCTTTGTACGTTGTAAATACACGAATATTTAAAGTATTTACTTGTACATCATTCGAACGGCGCAGAAGAACTTGTAAGACACTCGCAGAAACTAAAAAAATTTTAAGAAAATAAAATGCAATATAATTTACAGACCATGTTGGTAACTTACAATGCTCATAGTTTCAATAGACACGTTCAGGATTACTGTAGCGTTTAGACATATGGGCTTCCGAGCCCGCAGAGACAAGAGTATTAGCATTTTTCGAAATTGTGGCTCGGCCTCCGTCCAATTCATTTCATAGACTGCAAGTCTCACATTTTCACTCTGAAAATATCAGGGTTAAAGTGGAAAAGTTAAGCAAAATTATTTTTAAAAGACCGCATTGATCAACATCTGACTGAAGGAGCACAGGAGAAATATCTCGACAAGGGCGGAAACCAGGAGAAGCACCTGCTTGCAGAAATGTTCGGGGCTGAAATCAATAGTTAACTGAAATCCCACAAGGCAGACGAGCCACGAGGAGGCCATAAAGTTAAGCAGCAAGGGAACTCCAAAGACCGCATTTATAAGATCGGTCAATCTGCAAGATAAATGTATATTGAGTTTAAAAGTAAAATGGTGAAGCAATAGGACTAGGACTAGTTACCAACCCGAGTATTTTAATGTGATAGACAATCAAGGACCGCAGCTCCTCCATTTTATTACTCGTTTCATCAACCCTGCCATGTCTTCGAATCCTGAACTCCCTGAGAGCCTTGGAAAGCCTATCGAAGTACATCGTGACCTGAAAGACCATGGCAAAGATCATAAGGTCGCAAGACATGTTTCCGCATGTGGCGGCATAACCGGAGAGCGACTGCCCCACGTAGGTCATGTAGTATTTCCACGATCCACGCCAGTCCCAAGGAGCGTAATCGAAAAAGGGCAGTGATTGCTTTGCATCTACCGATCGAAGCCACAACCTCTGAAAGGCGTATATAACAATGGCCGACAGACTGTGGGTAAAAAACATGGCCATCATGAGTACTGAAAAGCATTTTGTAAAGAGGTGACAACGTTTCAAGTAAGTCTTCACAGCAAACTGCTCCTGTTCCATTTCGTTAAACTGTGGAAAGCAGGACTCTAGCCTCCTGACGAGAGTGGTCAATTTCTCTTTCTGCATCACCACAGTGATTATTTTAAGCACGCCGGTGACCGTAAATGTGATATATCCGCATAAGATACAGCCCTCAAGAACGTCGTTATTTTCACGAAAGGAAATCACCGTAAATAAGACGGTCTCTGTCACTGTTATGACTAAATTCGCCATTAGTAACAGGAAGTATACATAAAACCATAGGCCGGGATTTTGATCAGTTCCGTAGGGAACTATACCCAAGGTTTTGTACAAAATCACGGGCCATCTCAAAAAATCTCCGACGACGTAATAAGCGTTTTTTGGCTTTTTCACAGACTTCACCGGTCGGCCAAAAATTTTTTGTTTTAGAAAACCAATCATTTTGAACTGGATTTTACTACACAATGAAGCATACACAAAACTGTTTTGAGCTTTTATAGGCCTGTTCTCAACGGCAGAAACCACAAACTCTTGTTTTGCCTTCAATTAATTACATACACTGACTGAAAATGCTTCAGGAGCATGGAAAGGGTTTCAGTTTTTTCAATTAACTTTCAGGACTTAAACATGGAAATGTTGTAACTCTGATAAGTTATTCAAAAGGTAATAAAAAATGTATGACACAGAAATAACTTTAGCTTTAAGTCGTGTAATTAATGTACATGAAAATGCTTCAGGGGCATGGAAAGGGTTTCAGTTTTATCAATTAACTTTCAGGTCTTAAACATAAAAATCTTTGTTCTAACTATTATAAGTTATTCAAAAGGTAATAAATGGAGTATATAAAAATGTATATTGATGTACCTTAGAAAATTACGCTGAATGGACTCACCGTGATTTTATGGAACATCCGATTTATATATTTAAAAGAAAACCCTGTTTTTTAGTCTGCAGTGTTCTTTTGAAAACTTTTGCGGTTGATCAGATGTGTTTTGTTGGCGAAACAATTCATTATGAATTATTAATTGAAAAACAAGAGAGAACGCTATAATTAGTTCCTCGACTTTCAGATACCCGTTAATCGGATAGCGGCGGTTACATAAATTGACCATTAATTTTTAATTCATGCTCCTTGTTATAAAAGTTTTGGCTTGTTGACGTGTACTGACAAGCAAAACTAATTAATACTTACATTTAGAAAACATATTTTTTCCCAGTCTTATGAAAACTTTTGTGGTTAGTCAGATGTGATTTATTGGCAAAACAATTCTTTATTAAATATTAATTGAAAAGCAACGTCACTGAAGGGCAACAATAAATATATATATATATAGATATAAAGTAGATTAGACGTTTCACAAATTCGATCGGAAAATTAAACAAATCAATCGAATTTTAAAAATCTGATAACAGCTATTCCAGTCAGATTCTTTTTTGATTTAGTTATAGTATAATATAATCAATATGGGCTTTAATCTATAACTTTAAAATCTGAGCATACAAATTTGTTGTCATATTTTTGGAAAAAGAAATGAGCTAACTTGATTTGTGTTATCTATTTTAGGCTTGATAAATAAGGTCTGTTTGAAAAGTTAAGTCAATGTTAGTAGTAGTGTAGTATGTGTACCTCCATTTTATTTTAGTTTAGGAGACTTGTAATTACTACAAAAATGTATTTCATTTATATAGTTTAATTTTTTTATATAATAGAACTCTAGGGCTGCAAAACCGATTACGATGTCGATTACGATCGCGCCAAACTCAAAAATAGTTATAGCAAACAACAAACGCTATCAAGATCGGACTGCCTTCTTGACGGATAAAATGTAATGTAATTTTCCCGACTTAAAGCATTATTTGATCATTCGCAAAATAAATAAGCTGATAACGGCTTGCATATACCTTTAATCATAGACCACATTTTGAGGCAGTAATCTCAGCGGGACAATCTCAGTGGGACAAGCGCTGTAATATGCCCCGAGATCCAGAAAATAAATAAATCCAAATGCACATCTTCATCTTTAAGGGGCTTTAGTGCCCCGACTTAGTCAGTGTCAAGCGGTCACACAATCAAGTTGAGCTCTCTCTATCGCCAGCGTCGGCCAGTGCAGCCTAATTCAATTAAAATTAAAACGCAGATCTACGCGACCGAGTGAAATTGCCCCAAATTCTCAACAATTATAGGCCACGCTCGTCAGTAATCTCGCATCTGCGTAGGCAGCTATATCTGAATCTCGGTCATGCAATCGGACGTATCTCCCTTCGGAGTTCCTGCCACGGAATCCCTTCCCATGCACCGATCTTCGTCCATGCCCGTGAAACCGAAGCCGCTGGAGCAGAAACCTCTGTTTCGATCATCCGAAAAGGAAACGGTCAATGCGGCGGATTACTATCCGGAAAGTCCAGGTTTCGTACGGCGCAGAAAGTCGAAAATTGCCGCGGAACATCTGGAAACGCGCAGCGAACTAAAGTGAGTTAAATCATAGGAAGAAATATACTTTCCTCTTATTCTTGACAAGAAAAACGGATTATATTCAAATAGTAAACAACTTCATAGCGATTTAAATTCAGTGCCCCAAATATTTATATGTAAACCTTGAAAGATTATATAGTAAAACTTCCTCTTTGTTGTGAAGTGAAATTAAGGATGATATCCTTTTTTGATATTACTAGCAACATACCTACATATCATAATAATATACTGATACAAATACGCACTGATTATGTTAGGCTTAAATCTTAAACTAATACATTTTTTAACAACTCCCATAGCTTCCCATATACACACGACTGGGCCGGGAGTACAATAGAGCTAACACCAGATGTGGGTTCCGGGCCGGGAACCTCCTCTTCCGATGGACTGAGGCGTAGCCTACATCGGGTAATGGAGAAGAACGGCAAGGAGAACGTAGTGTTCCGGCGAATTCCAGAGAAGTCTTGGCGCTACATGCGGGATCTAGTCACCACGCTGGTAAGATCCTGGTTCGGCCCCAAGAAAACGTCATCATCCAAGGCCGATGCATTGCAATCGGATGTATATAGCATAACGCCCAGCATACAACGACGACTCGATGAGTTGGCCAATGAGCCACGGCACCTGAGTCCCCATCATTCGAAGTCTAATACCAACCAGAGCGAACGCGTCACGTTTAGCATATAGTTTTTAATACATTAATCAAGACATGACCCACTGAAATACTCACACATTAATAAATACGTATTAACCAACCACATAGTCGCTTGCATTGCTAAACTGGGTATTAAAGGGGAAGTTTTCGAATTATTGCAATGGGGTTCCGTAAATCTAAATCATTACCCACCTTTATCCACCATTTTTCTGGGGTCTTGTAAAATGTACCTTGTAGCTTTGGTAATACTTATAGGCTGTTTTTTTGGACTCGCACAGATGGAACTGGAGTGGAAATATATGCTGACCTTGTTCCTTGGAAGTTACTTCCTCAGCTGGCTGCTCTTCGCCGTCCTCTGCTACGTGGTGGCCTACTCCCACGGGGACTTCATCTTTGATCCTGTGACTGGAAAACGGATGGGCGAGGGCGAGCATCCTTGCGTATACGGGGTACGGAACTGGGTGGCCATGCTTATATACTCGGTGGAGACGCAGACAACCCTTGGATTCGGCGAAAAGTACGCCAGTGAGGAGTGTCCAGAGACGATATTTCTGTTCGTCGTACAGATGATGAGTGCGGCTTTGATTGAGGGCTGTATGATCAGCGTGATCTATGCCAAGACAGCCCGACCGGCCCGGCAGCTTACTAAGCTCAAGTTCAGCGATAAGGCGGTGGTGAGTAAACTCCCCTGATCCGGAGGAGCAGCCCATTGTGTACCCTCCATCTAGCAACTATCCCATGCAGATCTGTTATCGTGACGGGCTCCTGTGTTTGCTCTTCCGCGTGTGCGATCCCCGAGAGCAGCAGTCCATTGAGACCAAAATACGCGTCTATATTATCGTGGACAAGCGGTGAGTACCTTTCGCATTTTAGGAAAATCATTGATCTGTGGCTTATCTAGAGATTCGTAAATAACAATTATGTCAGATGATTATCAAGTTGGTTAATCTTCAACGAATTTTTAACCTTGGCTATTAACAGACTTGACACTTTGAAGTTATTAAACTTGATAATATAGTATTATTAAGCCTACAAGTATATTAGTTACAATTTAAATTATATTTACATTCACATAAATGATATTAATGGTTAAAAGGTTATTTTATAATAGCATTAAAAACCTTACACGCTGCCTCTTTAGTCCCAGTCATAAGAAAAAATATCGTTGAGCTACAAATTAGATTAATCTTGCAACAAGATAAGAGTTGCAATTAATACGATTTCTCAACTTATCTACTCCGTTTACAGCACTCGCGAGGGTGAGATTATAAAAACTCACGTGGAACTGAAGCTGGAGGGAAACGGAGAACAAATAATTCTCTGGCCCGATGTGGTGTGCCATGTCATCGATGAGACCAGTCCGCTGTTCCAGTTCACCACCGCCAAACTCTTCAACGCTGCCCAATTTGAGCTGTATGTGTCCATAGTTGGGACTTCCCCTGCCACCGCTCAGATGACGGAAGCCAAGACTTCCTACCTTCCACGGGAGATTTTCTGGGGCCAAAGGTTCATCAACATTATCCACTACGATGCACAAAACGAGCGCTACATCGTGGATTACGAGAATTTCAACAGGACCATTTCGGTGGACATGCCCATCGTGCTGCCGACAAATGATCAGTTTAAGCTGGAGTACAGAAAATAAATGTGAAAAGTAATATGTAACTATATTATATATTGAAAAAAGTTTATCGACCAACGCTTTACACATTTCGAATTCCGCAAATAACGAAACTAACATTATCATATAAACCGAACTAAACAAACTTTCGGGATGTAAGGCAAAAATTTAACTCTCTTACAGTTTTTGATTTAAGGCTGGGTTAAAATATTTTTTTGTGGCACCGGCCATCAATCGATTAATTATTTATCATAATCTTCTTTCAGCCTTGGCTCTACATTTATTTTCAGCTTCCACGTTAAATTCCTTTTCTATTTTTTAAATGTTCCTCTGGATTCACAAATAACAATTACATAATAAAATACTAAAAATATTTAAATAAATAATGGACATGAAAATGTTTTTAAAGTGCTAAATGTACGTTATTCACCGCAGGATTCAGTTCGCTCCTGTTCCTGATAGAACTTCAATCTAGCCCTTAACATTTCGTTTTCGTGCTGTAGGCGTGAAAACTCTCGCATGAAGCTATCGCCTCGGAGAAGTAAAGCCAGGGCATCGCGAATCTCTACTGTATTATCCATTTGCTGCTTCATGTAAGTTGCCATCTGGGTGACCACCTGACGCTGATTGCAATGACTAACGTACTCCAGTTCCCTCTCCATCTGTCCGCAACGCTGATCGACAAACTCCCTCAGCTCGCTAAACTCCTTGCGCCAATCCGCATCCATTTGGGCAGATAGTCCGCTCGAGGATTTGGCCAGCAACTTCTGGGGTTTCAGCTGGGGGTTCGACGATTGTGGTGTGACATTGGCGTGATGCGGCGTACTGTTTCGACTGGCCGAGAGCAAGCGCAGCCGACGCTTCAATTCGGGGTCCACCGGCGGGGGGTTCTCCTTGTCGCTGCCCGCGCCCGTACTGCTGGCCACGGAAATGTTCTCCGACTGCTCCTCGCAGTGCTCATCCGTCTCGGCGATCTTCATTAGTTTTCCCTCGCCGGAGAGATTGCTTCGATCCTTGAGTGGACCGCTTAAGGTCTCTGAATATGATATAGAATGAGCTCGCTATTGAAAATCGCATTGTAATGACCGTAACAGAAACTTACGTTGTAGTGATTCCGTGGTGGAGCTGTGGCCGGAGTTGTCTACCGAGCTGAGATTAGGTCCCACTGTAGTACAAAGACTCTGACGCTGGGCAGTCTCATTGGATATAGGCTTCCGATTGAGGGTCTCCCAGTCAAAGCTGTCCCTGTATGAGGTGCCCAACCGCGTAGACATGCGATCCACAGCTTTTGGACCTTGAGCGTCCAAAAAATCGCAAAAGGAGTCCCGGCGAACAGAAGCAGGAGCCGGCCCGCCGAAACCCATTCTGTCCAGCTGTTGCTGTGTACTCAGCAAATTAGCGGCAATAGATTTGCGCAGCTCATCGCTGGGTGCACGCTCTACACGAGGAGTTTCTGCCTCCAATCCAGTTGCATTTTCCAAACCGTTTAGGCTGCCATTCTGCTGGTTCTCCCCGCTTGGCATGGGCACAAAGGCCACCCGGGTCACAGCCGTATCGTGTACACTCCTCACAGCCAAAGGAGTCTTCGTGGTCCGCATATCGTAGGCAATCAATTCGCCTTTAAGATTTCCAGCACATAGGTAAGTGCCACATTCACTTAGCGCAACCGTAGACAATGGAAGGGAGTAGGTCAAACGATCCGTGGAGGCCTGAGCCCGATTCCGCCGTATGTCGAAGATGTTAATCTTGCAATCGTAGCCCACGCTGACCAGCAGCGCTGGCTGGGACGCGCACATCCCGATGTCTCGACATGGGGCACTGTGTGCCTCGCTGGCATGGAATATCTTTCGCATTCCCTGCACATCGTACACGGTAACGGCACCCTTGTAGGAGGCGATGGACAGATGGAAGCGCTTGCGCGGATTAAAGCGTACCAGAGTGGAGCTGGAAAAGCGAGAAAAAGGAATAAATTATAGATTTACATTGAATTAAAGCGAAATCAGGAAAATACAAATAAAAGGTCCCTGACGAATCAATTCTAACTAAGGATTGCCAACAGGTATTGGGCAGAACTATGAATAGTTTTCAAAAATGGATTCCCTGACTCACTCGCCATCGATGGTGAAGGTGTTGGTCTTCTGCTTGGTCTTGGTGCCCAGGATGCTGATGTCGCCGCCATCCCGAACGGCGGCTATGTACTCATCCGTATTGTTGTAGTCCATGTAGAGGACAGTGCTCCTCTGCGGATCAGCAGGAAACCGGTGGATGAGCTGCGCCGTCCGGAAGTTGTAGATCTTGACGCAGCCGCTCTGGCCCACGGCGATCTCCTCCAGCGATTGCTTGGCACAGGCCACACAGTAGGCATTGTCGATGGTCAGTTTGCGGACGCGCTGAATCTCGGGAGCTGTTCAATGGGAGATGGTTAGTTCCGCGGGAATTCAGATCCTAACCTCGTTCTTACCCTTTCCTTCCTTCTCCCTTATCCGCATCACCGCCAAACCCACTTTATTCACCTCAACGAAAACCCGCCTTTGCCCATTGAACTGGAAGTCGGTCGGCTCTGCGCTTTGGTGCACAAACTCGGACTTCGTCTCCAGATCCGCAAAGTCGGACAGGACAGTCTTCTTGGAGGTGGAAACCAAATACATTTTTGCTTTAACCCTGTTGAACGTCAAACAATTCAAATTTGAACGCTGGTTGTCTTTGTTTTTGTGTGACTATCGAGTGTGACCGCAGCTTTCTTCGCTCAATATGCCAATTCCCGCTGTTAACTTTTAAGGCCGTTTTCACTGGCAAGTCAATGAAATTTTATTTAATAATACATTTTTAAACTAACTAAGTATTCATTAATTTTGTAGATACAAATAAAAACAAAGGTACTCAAAAAAAAAAACATTTCATAATGTCTTCTTTCTTCTCTACTCAGATTCTTGTACTTATCTCTTACATCTGACACAATGTGCCAAAACACGATGTGCATTTTTGACGACTGCAAGCCGTTTCCACCAGTCTCATATTATAGTTACATTTTATAAAATAAAACGGCCGAGAACCTTAAGTAAGAACCTATTACATTTCTTCCTTTCCTTTCTACTCAGATTATTGTACTAATCCTATACATCTGCCATAACTTTCAATATAGGCATTAAATTTGTTCTATATTTTAACGCTTCGAAACCTAAGATCAAAAGGAAATAAACCGGATTTTCAGTAAAGTGAAGATAAATTGTTAGTGGGCATTTCGCATCTGCAGCAGTCGCTGCGGTCGCAGTGTGAAAGCGTCGGCCAGTGCGGTCACACTAGACATTCACAACCAAAATCATCGGATCATTGGCAGAAAGGCAAGAAGAAGAACAAGCAATCACCTGCGAAAAAGAAATAAATTGCCGAGAAATGTTAAAGACTTTGTAGTGCGGCTGTTTGGCGTGCGTTTGAAATGATTCCTGGCGACCAGTAGAAGCATTTAGTGACCACGCAACTCATCCCCCTCCCCCCGCTGCAACGGTTGAGCCCCTGGACAAAGGCCAGCGCCAGCCTACAACAACACCACAGAGACGGCCACAGCCAATTGGCACCCACACACACACGCACACACTGCGTAGAAGACAACAACAACTGGGAAACGGAGGCCTTCAACTGCTGGAAAAATGGAAGCGGACGGACTAACCAACGAACAGACGGAGAAGGTGCTCCAGTTCCAGGACCTTACCGGCATCGAGGACATGAACGTGTGCCGCGACGTCCTGATCAGACACCAATGGGATCTCGAGGTATGCATATGTTTATATGACACAGTCGCGGTCGGAATAAAAGAGTCAGTAGGCATGCAGTGTTCACTGCAAAAAGTGATCATATTTTTTTAATGAATTTTAAGATTTAACTACAAGGACGTAATTTACACCATGCTGACCTTACCTTCATCATTCAGATCTTTTTATATTTCTAGACTTTTGGAAAACATTAGAACTCTTGAACAATACTATTGTTTTGTTTTTTAATAGCTTAATCATTGTTTGTTTTTTTAAAATTTTTTTATTTTAACCACAAAGCAGCATTACAAACTCTGACTTTAAAGCCGACCACGACTGTACAATTTTTTTTAGGCTTCTTGAGCTGACCTTCTTTCCCTTTTCAGGTGGCCTTCCAGGAACAGCTAAATATCCGCGAGGGTCGCCCTACCATGTTCGCCGCCTCCACGGATGTGCGAGCGCCCGCTGTGATCAACGACCGCTTCCTGCAGCAGGTGTTCTCCGCCAACATGCCCGGCGGGAGGACAGTCAGCCGGGTGCCCAGTGGCCCAATACCCCGCAGCATCACCGGAATCCTTGGCTACATGATAAACTTCGTGTTCCAGTACTTCTACTCCACGCTGACGAGCATTGTCAGTGCGTTTGTGAACCTGGGCGGCGGAAACGAAGCTCGCTTGGTGACAGATCCACTGGGGGATGTGATGAAGTTCATCAGGGAGTACTACGAGAGGTATCCCGAGCACCCAGTCTTCTACCAGGGCACCTATGCCCAGGCTCTGAACGATGCCAAGCAGGAGCTGCGCTTCCTGATCGTCTACCTGCACAAGGATCCCGCCAAGAACCCCGATGTGGACTCTTTCTGCCGCAACACGCTCTCGTCGAGATCGGTCATTGACTACATTAACACACACACCCTACTGTGGGGCTGTGATGTGGCCACGCCAGAGGGCTACCGGGTGATGCAGTCGATCACGGTGCGCAGCTATCCGCTGATGGTGATGATCAGTCTACGTGCGAATCGCATGATGATCGTTGGACGCTTCGAGGGCGATTGCACGCCCGAGGAGCTACTCCGTCGCCTCCAGTCGGTGACGTCCGCCAACGAGGTGTGGCTGAGTCAAGCGCGTGCGGATCGCTTGGAGCGAAATTTCACCCAGACTTTAAGGAGACAGCAGGACGAGGCCTACGAGCAGAGTCTGCTGGCGGACGAGGAGAAGGAGCGTCAGCGGCAAAGGGAGCGGGATGCCGTACGCCAGGCGGAGGAAGCCGTAGAGCGGGCTCGTCGCGATGTGGAGCTGCGCAAGGAGGAGATTGCCCGACAAAAGATTGAACTGGCCAACCTGGTGCCATCGGAACCGGCAGCGGATGCAGTCGGCTCCATTGCAGTTGTCTTCAAGCTGCCCAGTGGAACACGCCTCGAGCGGCGTTTTAACCAGTCGGATTCGGTGCTGGTAAGATAAAAGGATTGCTCATCAAAGAGTAAACCAAACAGAATTACTCATCATCTTATCTGCTTAAGCAAGTGTTTATTCAGCAATTTTAAAGCTGAATTACACATTATGTTTATTGTTTTTAAATCTTGTCAGGGGTTTTTTTGTTTAAAAAATAAGCCGATTCAAGAACAACAGAACTTGCAAGACCAAACAAATTGAATTTTCCTCAATTTAATTAATAAACAACAATCCCGAACAATATGCGAAAAAACTTTGAATTCGAATAATAACACCACCACTCTTTATTTTTAGGACGTATATCACTATCTATTTTGCCATCCCGATTCCCCGGATGAGTTTGAGATCACAACGAATTTCCCGAAGCGGGTGCTCTACTCGAAGGCAGACGTGGATGCCGCCGAAGGAGCAGACACAGCCAATCAGACGCTGAACAAGAGCCTCCAGGACGTGGGACTCAAGAACCGCGAGGTGCTGTTCGTAAACGATCTGGAAGCGTAACCAAGCCACCACCTACAAATGAGAGCACCATCGTGTTACCAGCTGCAACGCATTACCAAAACTTGAACCAAGTTTTAAGTAGTCAACGTCCAAGTCGGAGGATAAGCAGAGAAACTATTCCTAATTTAATCATGAATATTAATATAAATAATTGTTTAACAATGTTTAGGTTGATTCTCTTGTAATCTACGCACCACCACCACCCACCCGTTCCTCCCTCAAACATTCACACATGAGTAAAAGTCTTTTCAAGAATAATTTCCGTAAGCCACATTTTTTGTTTCCCCTCACATAAGGTTTTTTGTTATGTCTAGCTGTACTTATACTTCCGCCTATTTAACCAAAATAGAGCCAGAATCGTGTTATTTGACGAAGAATTTGAATTTAATCTGAATGTGGTCGAATTGAATAAATTGAAGTTATAAATAATCATTTTTAAGTGATAGCGTTCAAATCAACACGGGACAGTTAATAAAATGTAGTTGTATAGATACTACTTAAGCCGAATGCATTGTTTTTGAAAAAAGAAATACATCTCTTTGATTTGTTATTCAAAAATAATAAATTGGGTAATAAAGTAAATGAGATTTAATTGAGAAACTTCGTTATCTAAGAACTGAATTATAAATTTGAATATTTCCATGGCAACGTCATCGCTCAAAATTATCGATTCTTTTTGGTGATGTGCTATCTAATTGGAACCATTAGGCACGACTCACGCGCCTCAACAACTAACATGAATGAAAATGAAATAAATTATACATTTTAGCTTGACATATAAATAAAGTAAAAAGTTGGTTGTACAGAACCGATACATTTCAGTTTAAAGTCAAAACAATTCAATAAGTTAAACAATTATTTATTACGCACTCACGACAGAAAGCTCGCTCCCATCTTTAGATATCCATAGTCATACATAGTTTCTTAGTCAGCACGAATTGTCACGACCAAAAAGTCGTGTGAAAATCAAAGATTTACGCTGGAATTTCGGGGAACGGACGATTATAGTGACCAAGAAGACAACTACGACTGGTTTACCACCGACGAGAGGACACGTCTGCTGCCCGGGAAGAGCGGGAAATCAGGAAACTCTGGGTTGCGGCCGAAGATTCGGCAATTTACTTCTAATCTGCTCAACGTGGATGAGGTTCGCAACAAAGCACGCAGCCTACGTCAAACCAACTACGAGAAGCTAAACCAGCAGGTCAAGAACTACCAGGACATCCTTAAAAACCCAAAAACCATGTCGGCACCGTCGACTTCCTCTGTGGGCGATGCTGCGGCCGCCCTCTCCGGCAATCTTCAGTTACCGCCTCTCCGCACCCTCGATGACTTCATCCTGGGATCGGCTCGATTCCAGCTGCCCAATCTGAAGGACTTCGAGAAGTGGGGCAACCGAGTAGTGAAGAATCTGCTGTACTATCAGACCAACTACTTTTTGCTCTTCCTTACCATCTACGCTTTCATGATATTCTTCAATCCTTCGAAAATTATCACTGGTCTGCTGGTTCAGGCTTTGATTATCGCCGTGATCTGGCAGTTCTTCAGTAGCAAATCGAAGAAGAACTTCATCGCCAGTCGTCTGACCGGAGGAAATGCCAATGCAGCTGAGCAAAATGCCCAGCAGAAGTGGTACATCCTGGCTGGAGCTCTCCTCGGTGGATATCTTCTCCTTCATCTGCTCAACGCCGTGCTCCTGACCATCTTCACCGTCCTGCTGCCCATCTGTGTGACCTTCATCCACGCCTCCTTGCGATTGCGTAACATTAAGAACAAGCTGACCAACAGCATCGAGAGCTTTGCTCCCTCTACGCCCATGGGATCCCTGTTGGATGCCCTAAATGTTCGCGCCGATGGGGTCTTCAATTAGGCCCAGCCATACATATATGTAGACCGGTTTGTCGCAATTGGAAATAACGTTTTTATCGCTAGTAATTCTTGTCAATGTTGATCTTTGCAGAACAAAATCCCTGTATTATTATAATCGAATTGATCTTTATTTTTGTATTCAACTATGATTTTATTATCAATATACTCAGCTCTTAAATGTCAATAAAGTTTTCCCAGGAAATTTGCTCATTTGTTTGGTTGGGCATAAAATGTTATCTATAAGGTCCAATCCTTTAACAACTTGTCTAGGTGTTCCATTCTAATTATTTAACAAGAACGATTTATTCATTGTGAAATTCCATTCCCCTATTGAACAAGAGCTTAAAACGAATTCATCCCATGGATATAGGGACTATCAGCAAACACACACATAATTTAATCAAAAGTTGTAACCTTTTAATAGTTAATTAACATAATTCTGGGTTTCATGATAGACTTGCTTGCGCTAATTCGCCATTATCTGATCACACTAAAAATAGTATTGGCTTTTGATTTCGATTTTAAGTTTTCTCGTTGTTGATTTCTTCACTTAATTGATTAGGGTTCCTAGTTGTTCAGGGGATGCAGAGCTGGAGCGTTGGACGCTGCAATTTCAGCGGCAGTTGGAGCATCCTCATGCTTTCCACCCGTCTGCGATAAATGCTTGACGAGGTCCACCCAGTCCCAGCCACGTTCCCGATCTCCTTTGTGATCGGTTCGCTCCCACTGCCGGCGCTTTTGCGCCTTGGTCAGGTGCTCCTTCTTGGGCTCCTTTTTCTTAGCATCTGCATCGGCACTGGGATCGGAGATCTTTAGAGCTCCAACGCCCTCGTCTACGGCTACTATGGTGGGTGCGGATTCGGGCTGGGCGGCAGTCAGTTGCTCCAGGTTATCCTTAAGGCATTCGAACAGGGTGTAGGTCATGCCACAGCCTAACCATTGCGCAGCTTCCGTATTAAGGGCGGTTTGGATCTCCTCCTTGACAGCGGGCAGTCTATAAAGTAGAATCCGAAAGTTAGGAAAGGTATAAATAAAAGTGCTTTTAAAAACTAGGCAGTCCTATTGTTTAAAAGATACATGATTCAATTTGAGTTTTATAAAATCTGTACTTATGGCCAATGGCATCCATTATTGTCTATCTATTTTTAACCTTCTATGTATTTTCAATGATAAATCGGGCTAAAACGATCATTACTAATATTCAAGTCCCATTGTTGTGATTACAATTTTGTTAAATTCTGATATAACAAATAAGGGGCATAATAGCCATGCTCTAATAGTTGGAACATAAGCTTTGTATGGCTATATCGATACAATTTTAAGACTCCATTTCAATCTTTTCCATATCCTGAGCCAAAGTTTGGAGTTTCTTGGGGAATCCTAAAACCACTTACAGATTTCTGTTATAAAATGTATTCATATTGATCGTTGGCGCCTCATCAGGATAGTTTTCGCCCCATTTCAGCTCCACCAGAAACGACTTGTAGTTGTCCTCTTCACCATACTAGAATCGAATTAATTAAACATGAATGCTTGCAGAAAGTATGTTATCCATGTGGCTTACTTTGTACTGAAATGTGACGCTGTCTATTTCCTTAAAGTTTGTATCGCCCTCGTAAATAGACTGCAACGCCTCGCGTTCATCCGTTTGCTGCTCGAGTGGCGTGGACATTTTGTCTTATTTTAATCAATTTCTGTTTAGGGTCTTTATCATTTTTTGTTTAAAATAACATAAAAATCACAAAAACGTTTTGTAACAAAAACAAAAGCAACAGCAACAATCAGCTGGGCACCGGTAGTATTGCCATAGTTTTAACATCCAAATGATAACTTGTTTCCACTTTTGCACTCGGTTTCCACCTGATGATTTACATTTCATAATAATAATTTTTAATAAGTATACATGCTTGTTTATATTAAGAGAATTTGGTTTTTAGATTGGCTATAAATTGAAATAAATAAAAATGGTATTTATGTGTTATTTAGAATATTGATGTGTCAAATAAATCAAGTCGAAAATAAAAATAGATAATTTATTGAGAATGGTAAAACCCATTACGGATAGAAGCAAAAGAGTTGTGGTGTGAACAGCCTAGATGCATTCCGATAGGCACAGTCACATAAGTCACCCAGTGTTATCGAGCCAGTACAGTTCAGCTCGCAGAACAACATAAAAGAACGCAAACAATAACAACATAAAAACACATAAAATGCCAAGTGCGCGGGTGAATCATCGTTGAGCAACAATTAAAATTGATTAACACATGATCGTGCGACGTCATTAGCATTGGCAACAACAACTGGGTTACTGGGTAACCCGCGAAAAGTATGTCGACAGATGCGATTCCCGCGTCGGAATGTGCGCACCTGGCGGAATTCAAGCGATTTCTGGCCACTACGGCGGAGAAGGCAGCCGTGAGCGAGGAGGTTCCCAGCCGGAGTTGTGTAACCCGTACGTCCAGCGACACGTACAAGGTGTCCAGCGAGGAGCGTCATGCTGAGTTGGTCGCAGCCATTTGGCAGCAGTTGGGCTCTCGCGGCTGTCCGGAGCACTTCCTGCTGAAGCTGCTGCACCGATCCACGCAACAGCTGGAGCAGGATCTGTGCTTCGCCAAGGAGTGCGAGGTCACCGTGGAGGGTCCGCCGCAGTACGATCTCCTCAAGCTGCAGAAGTTCGTGGCCAGTGAGTTGGAGAAGTTCCTCATTAAACTCACCGATAACTCTGAGATGGATCGCCTTAAGGACTACGCTGATGAGAAAGTCCCCGGAAACAACGAGTGCCACCTGGTTAGGGAGCCCCGGCATGCATCCGCTGCTGTAAAGAACAAACCCAGGAAAATGGAGGACCGATGTGTTTGCCTGGACCGATTTGGGGAGATGTATGGACTGCCCGACAAAAGCACTCGTTTCTTTGGCGTCTTCGATGGTCACTCTGGCTCTTTATCCGCCAGCTATGTCACCAGCCAACTTCCCCAGCTATTGGCTGATCAGCTCAAGGCGCAGTCAAATCCACCAGGCTCCTCCCCAGACTTTTATCGCAATGCCTTCGAGTCGGCTTTTCTGCTGGCAGACGAGCGTTTTACCCAGAAGAAGATCACCAGCGGCACTACCAGCGTGTGTGCCCTGATCACCAAGGATCAGCTGTATATAGCCTGGGTGGGTGATTCCATGGCTCTTCTAGTGGGCAAAAGAACCCAATTGCAGCTGGTGAAACCGCACAAGCCAGAGCATCCAGACGAGCGCAAGAGAATAGAAACAGCCGGTGGCACTGTGCTGCATGCCCAGGGTCAGTGGCGGGTTAATGGCATCCTGAACGTGGCCCGTTCCATTGGTGACTATAGTTTGGAGGCAGTAATCGCAGAGCCTGACTTCGTCGACGTTCAGTTAAGCGAGGCTCACGACTTTCTTGTACTCGGCACCGATGGCCTGTGGGACCATGTACCAGAGTCCTTTATCATCGAAACCGTTTACGAATCCCTGGCGGATCCCACAACGAAGCTGGAAGACATTCCCAAACTACTGATAGAGGCTGCAAAGGAGCGAGATTCGCAGGACAACATAACAGCGGTGGTGGTCTTGCTCAAACCTCGCCATCAGATCGAAAATCTTTAATAGTTGGAGTTTGGAGCATTGGAAATCCAAGCAGCGAATTTTTTTTATTGTTACCCGCATTGGGATGGGTTAATTTGTACAAATTCAAAACAACTTAGTAGCGAAAAGTAATCTTGAATCATCTCTTTTTACTTGGGATAACATAAAAATCATATCAAGTTTTATATATTCAAAAAAGAAATGTGCCAAAAACCTTAAAGTAATTAACAAAAGCATTATTAGTTCGATATTGACAAGCATATTATAGAAATATACAAAAAATATTCAATTTTCTAAGATATAATGAAACGTTCACATACGTTTATCGTGATACAACGAATATTTGGTATAAGTAATTGAAAGATCCCGAATCCTTGCCCAATTGAAAACAATCGATATATCCAAAGATTACTTTCCTACAATTATTGATCAACGAAAATTAACCCATGCCGGCCTGCATTGTTGTTTCGTTTACTTTATTGTTGTAATGTAAATAGCTAGGAGCGGATCGTAATGCTCCTCCCTTTATTGTCACATTCTCACGTGCCTACGTGGTCCTGGAAATGGCACTTCCCAATCCCGGTCCACTTGTTTGGTTGCTCGAATAAGCTCAATCAAAATATTTTGTGGTTGCTCAGCAGTTGATAACTTAAAGAAATCAAATCCAAGTCTTCGCTTATGGCAACTGTTGTTAACCCGGATATACATATATACAAAGTGCACATGTACGCACAGAAAACAATTTATATATATATTTTAGATTAGCCTGCAAGCATATTTATACACATTGAAGTTGTTTTCGGTCGCTTAGTGCTTCCTGCTGTATGATAATAAGCAAAGCCAGGTACACATATATTGTAGACCTAGTTATATACGTATATATTTACACCTGTAAACCGTATTTAATGATCCCACACAGATTAAGTACCTTTTTATACAAGTCTAATGAACCTTTCAAGCATTTTATCGAACAAACCAAACACATTTTTAACAACACACACATGCAAATTGAATAAGGAGATTTTTTATTGGAATAATAAAAATAATTCACAGAATTTTCTCGCCACTCTCTCTAGCTGGGTGGCGGTTGTCCCTGATGCGGCTGATTGTTCGGCGGGGGCGGGGCGAAGGGCGGTGGTGGCGGGAACATGTGAGGATACATCGGCGGCATGGAGTAGGGCATTCCGTAGCCATAATTTGGCACTGGGAAGTGCATGCCATGCTGCTGCGGCGGCATGTTGAAGTTAGCCGCTGCCTGATGGTAGTTCTGATAGTAGTTGGAATGCCAGCTACCCGGATTATAGCTAGGATGGTAGTTGTATTGGTCATCTCGGGGCTGGTTTTGGTTGTCCTGCGAAATAGTGGGT
Organism: Drosophila subpulchrella; assembly: GCF_014743375.2. Taxonomy (NCBI): domain Eukaryota; kingdom Metazoa; phylum Arthropoda; class Insecta; order Diptera; family Drosophilidae; genus Drosophila; species Drosophila subpulchrella. The sequence continues at coordinate 19,517,270 of NC_050610.1, read as the reverse complement.
CTCTGGCTCTGCCTGAAGCTCTCCCTCTGCCCGCGACGTCCGCGTTGGCGTGGTGGAGGAGCCACTGAAGAGACCTCCGTGGCAGTTGTTGCCACCGAGGTAACTGTATCCACCGAGTCTGTAGAGTTCGTACGATCCCTCTGACGGCGTTTTCGCTGCTCCTGCCTAGCTTCTCTTTCCTCGTCATCATCCGAGTAATCTACATAGCGGGAAGGTGGTTCCACGTCGTGCTCCCACGAAGCATCCGATCCTCGCACTTGCATCAGCTTGGAGAGTATCACAAACTGGGTGTGTTCGGTTTTCGGAGCACAGTACACGACATCGCCAATTTTAATGCCCCTGTCCAGGATCTGTTGGTTACTGTTGAATCGAACGCAGTAAAGTGGATCCGCCACCTGACCCAGCACATCGAACACCTCGCCCAGGACCTTGCGACCCTTCTCCAAGAACAAAACAGTATCCAGATCGAACAGCATGGAATTCGGCAGAACGGAAACCAAAACGAGCTGATCCACAATGGATTGAACCTTGCCCAGTTCAACGCATTCATCCTCGGGTACAGTGATCTCCAGCTGATGGATTGGGGGCAGCTCATCGAGGAGCATTTCACCCCGCACTTTTGGAGGCTGACGACGTCGGCCCGATGTCGCACCATCTTCATCCAAGTCCTCGTCATCCTCATCGCAGTCCACGGTGTTGATCCTCTTGTCTATCTTCTTGCGAAGTACAGTGAGGTATTCTCCTTCTGAGCCGGATTCGGAGTCACTGCTGCTGCTGCTGTCTGAGCTTTCGCCGCCCGAGCTAACAGCCACCACTGGACGATAGGCGGTGGCGGAGACGGTGTCCGTCACAGGAACTTCAACCACTTCGTTGTCGCTATCATGGGCTGGGGTAACTTCCTCCACATCCGAATCATCGGAGCTGTAGGCAGCCAAAAGACTAAGACCACTTGGTTGAGGATCTTTGTTAGCCTCTGGAGCGGGCTGTACATGAGGAATTGGTTGTTTAGGTGAGTTTTCAGCGGGCGGAGCGACCGATGGAACTTTCTGGCCATCCACCGCTGTTGGTGAAAAGGTTTTCTCCACTACGGATGCTTCACAGTCTATTTCTTGAGGGGCTTCCTGGTCTCCTGTGGGATTTCCTGACGGAACCTCAGCTGGTAATGTCTCGCACTCCATTCCCGCAACCTGTTGGTCCTTTGCAAGACTTTCAACTGAATCGGAAACCTTTTCCTGAACAGAAATCGGTGGGTTTACTTGTGCTGACTCATTAGCTGACGAATTCTCCACTTGGTGCTCCATTTCTGCTGGTACTACGACTGCATTTGTGGTTTCTGCATTACAATTCCAAGTTCTTCATTGTGTTTATCGCATAAAAAGCTCGTTAGCTTACCTGTGGGTGTTGTTTGCACCTTATCTGTTGATAAGTCCCCTTCCATGGCGTTATGTTTCCCCGTTTCAATGGGCGTTTCGCTAGTTTGGGGTTCTTCAATTGAAGTTGAGGATTTCCCAGCCGTTGGCTGTTCACTTTCCATAATTATTTAACTTTAATCTGGCACAGATTGTGTATAAATCAACCGAAATCGAACCAAAAAAATAGAACTGACCCAAAATACACGTTGAATGCGCGCACGTGTTGGCTTCCCCTGCACAAAAGACCATTCACTAGAAACTATACGTTTCGGGGTGAATGGCTAAATATATATTCGCGGCTTGAATTATTTTCAATAATTTTAAATATCCTAAACTTTTTATAAAAAACTTAAAAATTATTATTAAAACTACGATTCAACTTTTGGATTTTCTTAAAATTCTGTTTTACTTTATTTATTTGTTTCATTAAAATCATTTGCGTGGTGAGACGGTATGCACATAATTCATATATTGTATTAAATGGAAAGCATTATGGTTAAGCTTAAGTGGACGCCAACTTAGATATTCGAAGCTAATAACTAACATAATATTGCACATTTTGCAAAAAATTATCTTAAAACTTTGTACATTTTTTGTCCAGAACGCAATTGATGCTGTTTTTTTTTGTAGTTCGTTGTGAGATTTTTTTTGATTATAATCTAAAAACGTACGTAGGCTCTCGAAATATCGAAAAACATACTTACAATAAGTCCTTACAAAATAGATTGTTGTGTTTCTTTCCGTTTCCCATCTAGTCCTAATAGCAGCTAGTAATTGAAATAATGTTTTCCGATAAATTCATGGGTATAAGCAGGGGTAAAATATCTTATCAAATATCGGTTACAAACATTACTTTGTGCTAAGGCAGAGTTAGTTGGAAGATGTTCAAGTGCGAACGAGTTTCTCAAAGCTAAATCTAGGTAATTATCAATAGCACTTAGTTAATATCAAGGTTTTTGCTCTTGCTCTATGGTAGCCATGTGAGATATGTGAGAATGATAATGATATCCGAATGAAATCAATTGTTCAGGTCAAAGCAAGCAAATCAGTTTAAAGTCAAGCCATCGAAGTCAGCATCCTTCTACACCTTCCAGTCCAAACGGAATTCGTCTACCAGTAGCAAATGCTGATGGATGAGCCAACCTAAAAGTAGTGATAAATTTAATTAAATGGTATAGGGTATACTAGATCTATTCATACCCTCCTGCTGCGCCAACGCCAAAAACTCCTGCCACTTGGTCTGTATGTCCCAGTACTTCTCCTTGATCTGATTTCTGTCCCGCAGATAGAACACTGCAAAGAAGTACGCCTTGAGCACGTCCTGCGGACGCGTTTCAAAGTGCAAGTATACGCCCAAGCATTTTTTTGTCTCAGCAATGATAAAGTGCTCATGGGGATCGAAAGAGGATACAATGTTTTCGATGATGCTGCTGCTCTTATACTCGTCAATCAGATTTTTAACGCTCAGTCCCAGCTTTATGTTCAGAGATACAGAAACCGTCTTTCCAACTGTGACCCTCTCCATCGCATTTACCTGAAAATAATTTTGTAAGGGGTTTAAAAAACTAGTAATTCAAATAAGGATTGACCACATACCTGCTGTGGACTGAGCATTCTGGATGACCTGAAGAACTCCTCCAAAGCAATTAGATACCGGGACTCGTTGAAACTCCGCAGGCAAACTGCCCTTACCGCCTTGAGATTGGCGTACAGATGCAGACTGACCACCACGTAGAATACGGTGTACAGAACAGCCTGGCTCTTGATCAGCGTGAGGAGATATAGTCCCACAAAGGAGGCCACCAGATTCACGCACGTCTCCTGCGAACTATCCTTCGAGGCCACATCCGCCAGATTGCCCCTCAATGCATGGTGCTGGGTCAAAGCCGATCTTGTAGCTCCTCCGGCCACGCCAACAATCGCCTTGAGCATGGTGGAACAGCACAGGATTTGGGTGCTGAAATGCGGATATTTGGGAAGCACATAGATTTCTATGCCCATGGCCAGATCGTTAAGGAAATCCGCCCGCAGTCGCCATTTCTTTGAGTCCACATCCAGTTGGGAGCCCTGCCACCAGGCAAACAGTATACGGCCCACATGTCCGCTGCCCTCCTTCAAAATCCAGGTGACTGTGGCGGAATACGCATTGATGTTCTCGCTTCCCACGCCGATTCCCTTCAATATGGCATGCGTGCAGAGAGTTCCGCAGATTGTGCTGCAAAAAGCCTGAGCCGTGTCCCAGATCTGATAGGCCGCATAATCCTCGCTCACACTATCCGGATAGCCCTTGGGCAGGAAGACCTTCTGCAGCACCCGGAAAAGCAGAAACTTCTCCTGGATCACTAGCTTATCGCCACGCAGGGGGACTCTCACAATGTTGCTCTGATCTGAAGTTGGGATTTGAGTGGGAGATTATTTGATTAAAATATGAATAATCTTTATAATCTCTTAGAAAGTATATTAATGTTTGAGTATTTTCAAAACCGTTTTGTAGTTTCTGCATGGGAAAATCATACTTTAAGTGAAATTAGGTTAGCCACAATCAAGGCTTGGCATTACAATTTACAATCTTCAAATTAATATACCATTTGGATGTCATGATAATTTGTTGATTGTTGCAAGAACAATATTGAAGTTGATAGGAATACCAAATTTTATTAAAGTAACGTCCATATCACATAGGCTAAAAATAAAACTATTAGAACAAGTAAGTTTAAAAATAATCAATTTCAACGTGGCAGATAGCCACTTGATACGGTCTTATGAATTAAGCTTATATTCGAACAATTTGGGATGGGTTTATATAAAGATAGGTTCAATTCTTTCCATAATTATAAACATTTGGTTCCATAGCTGCCATAGGATGGCCTGGTTTGTTGGCTGGTCGGTTTGATCGATTTGCTCACCTGCTGGCGTCACATAGAGGATTTCCTCACCCTTCCTTCCGTACTGTTCCCGAAAATGGATTTTCATCTTTCCTGTGCGTTTCGCCTTGCGGTGGTGTATTCGGGCTGTCTGGAAATTAAGTTTTATCGCCTTTCCGGGGCTGGCTGGCGTTTTTCCCTCCAAGCGATTCTTTGGGGGGCTCCAGCAGCAGAACACCACCCACCTGGCACCACCCACAGCTTTTTATTTATGTCCGACGTCGGGCTGTCTCTCTCAGGCGAGAAGTCCGCGAAAATCCATTGGATTATTGGCTACCGCAACTAAACTCGAAACAATCAATGAACGCGGCGTTGCAAAGCGAACTCTAGGACATTTTACAAGCAAGCTGATGGGGCTGCTTTAATTAAATACTAGCAACTAATTGTAGTTCAAAATAAATATACCCCAAAAAGAACTTCTTCCCACGCCAACGATTTTCCGCACTCCCCCCCACCCCTTTCTTATCAGTCAGCTGTGCGCGGCCGCGTTTCGCTGTGAGTGCTGTAGTGGCAAGGTGTTTGTAACTTGCCGGAGAAATGGTCACACTTAAAATTTAATTTTTTAACAGTCAATATTATGATTTTAAGTTTTATGGGATTCAAAGAAGTTAGAGTTCCAGAAAAAATGGAAATGATTTCTTTTATATAAACCATCATACGCCGGTGTCCTTTTTTTAGCACTCAGGAATTTATTTAACGGATCCTAGCCAAATGTCCATAGAATTTAAGCTCAATGAAAAACATCCGTGAAAATTCAAGATAAAAAACAATGCTAATCCAACGCTTCTTTAGCGATCCTTCTTGTTTTTCTTTATTTTCTTATCACTCTTTTCATTCGCTATTATAACGCCAACGCCTCTTAATCTCCCTCTTAAAATACACACACCAAAATATATTTTCAAATGATTAGGATAGACAAGCTAAAAGAAATTGTCTTTTACGACTTAAAGAAATAAGAAGTATATTTGATTTTTTGACCTCATTGTTTATATGAACTTCAAATGGCACACATCCGGTGTGCAATCGAGTTCCAACGAACTGCATTATCATTGGATTCTCATTTAATTGGATTCGCTCTTGTGCATCGCGCTGATTTTACTGGCGACCACCGGTATAAAAACATATTTCACCGACAGATCTCGGTTAGTTATTTTCTATCACCCAGGATGGCTGCGTTGAAGGTTCTGATTGTAGGAATCGTGTTCCTCCTGAACATTGTTCAGCTTTTGGCCACCCCCCTGTCAAGAGGTAAGTGTTAAATTTTTAAACTTCTATTTTAAGATAAGCTTCCAAAAAGTTGCAACCTCCGCTTATTTTACAATTTTAAAAAACATGAGTAAGAGTAATTAGGTCAAATGCACACACAAACAAATTTTTCTTAACCATTACTTGGCAAAATATGACATATATTAAAAAATATTTCTTCGCACGGGATAATAATTGTTTCTATTAGCAGCAAAAAAAATTAAAGCTGATTTTATTGATCAAGACCAATCTACATAAAAAACATAAATGTATTTACTTAATTTAATATACCTATTTTTTTGTCTTTTTTTTCAACAGGTTCGAATGGCCAAAAAAGTGGGCTAGGAAGGTGTCAATTTTGCAGTTATAATCCTATAAATACTTAAAGTTGGCGATTGGACAGAACTAATGGCAGTCCATATTGGTACACATAAAATCGATGCGCTGTTTAAAATCTTTATTGAAGTATAAAAATGTATAAAGCAAAACAAAAAGATGATAAAGACAATAAACAAAGATCAAGCTAAAAAGCTTACAGTTTTTTATTTATTTACCATATTTGAAAAGATTATTCCTACTTGAAAAGAATAAGTAGCAACATTGTTGAATATTTAAAAATAAAAAAATCGTTGATATTGTATTTATTTTTTTGAAAACTAAATTTTAAATATTCGTAGAACATTTGAAAAACTTGTCTCTTTTTCTATCTACAGTGTTCATATGGGAAGGAATTCGAACATTATATATATGAAGTTATGTTTTGAATGTGCGATGAATGAATGTAGTAGTAAACGAAGTAGCACAATATGAATGATTGATTTTAAGGTAATTTCTATAAAATAAAACATTGGACAAGCAAGATTTTAAAAGCTAGCAACGCTTTAGTTTAATGTCAGTTTTCTATTAAGTCGAATGTTTAAAATGCCAACAGTCTAAACACACTATAACTAAGGGATTAAATTTAATAGAGAATTCTTCAGTATTCAAACCCCCCAGAAATCTTTTTCACATCTCCCATGAATATCCACCCCCGCTCCCCTTCCGATGACCAACAGCTGTTCACGTCGCGCTGTGAATGGCTTCAGCTGTGCGCAATTTGGGTCACACTGCGCAAACGGTCTCACCAACGGATAAGTTTATAAAAAGGAGCGTCCCGAAAGGTTCGCCAGCAATAACAGCTCAGCAGACCAAACAAAAGCAAACCAAAAACTATAGAAAGTTCCAAGTGACAGCCATAAAGCTAAAAAACAAACACCCCAGTGATACACAACTAGTAGGGGCCAGTGTGTGTGATACAATCGTCTAAATTTAAAGTGTGAGAAACTGAGCAAACTTTTGGCAGCCGATCGAAAGACAAATTCCCTTTGGTGTGAGCCGAGTGCTACAAAAAAAAGAAAGGAACACTAATAAAAAACCAACCGAAACCAGGCAATGTCATTGGAGGATCTCAAGTCCAAGTTGCGTCGTCATCCCAAGCTAGTGGGCCTTGGAGGAGTGGGCCTCCTTACTGCGTAAGTAAATCCGAGTCAGGCCATAACAACCCAAGAAAACCATAACAAATACAGTTGATGGAACAGCTGCTACAGGTCGCAAACACTCAGAAAAGCCAACTAATCGAATTTAATATTACCAATTTTGTTATAATATTTAATTTTTGGAAAATATTAACCTTACATATTATCTTATTACCTGAAAGAAGGCATAATATTGTTCATCATACTATTTTTCTATCTGTGACGCAAGAAAAGGAAATTGAAGAAAAACACCTTTCACTGTTTCACTTACAATATTTACAAGGCTTACTTTGATTTAGGGGGCTCGTCCGCACACGTTTTCTCTATTTTTGTTGTCTTATTTTATATGGCGCCACAATAAGTCGTACAATCTAGATATACTATACGTTTATATCGAGAAAAACAATAACAACAACAGATCTTGTTTTCCGCATTTCCCATGCCAAACAGGCGTACATGTGACGTCATTTGTTTACAACAAATTACGCGATGAATAATCAGGCCATAAGCTAAAAACAGTTAATGGAAAACGGTTGACAAACAAAAGGGTTTTCGGTGGTGTGACTTCAAATATATGTATTTAAAATTGATAAGAAGCGATTATTCCAAGAATACCAAGTAAAGCAATGAAAGTTAGAAATATTCTATTGATTGGCGCAATTCATATAATTTTTTTTTATCAATTTAAGATATTAATATCTTTTTTATGATTTATTGGATATATAAATACTTCATTAATATTAAATATGAAGTCTGAAATTATATTATTATAATTGACCTAGATTTGAATAAAATTTATTTTAAATTACTGATCCCCTGTTTTAATGAATTATTGGTAAGAAAAACTATAGTTTTATCAAATTCCATTTTTTGTAGAGTATTTCCATGGTCTTTAACAAGCACCATATAGCCTGACTCTTTTATTTTCTCACCAAAACATGATCAAAACAAACGTACGATTTTGTAAAAGTGAGATAGCAAGATGATAAACTTTTTGTTTTTGGCTCTGCTTCTTGTTCAGCGTGTGCGTGAACAGCTGTTCAAGGCCCCCCCCCCAAAAAAAATAAACACTGAAAAAAATACCTGTTGCCAAAACTGAAATGGCGCCATAATAGTGCGCACTTTACAAATACTTACGAGAACCCCACGCGAATTTATAGTTCTTATCACAAGTGATAATATTGTTTTTCTTGTTTGTTTGGGATTTTTTGAGGGATGGGATAATGAAATAGTTGCTTTTGCACTTGGAGGTGACGCGCCCACTTTTTAAAAATAAACAAACTAGTCTTCGATTACGTTGTTGTTGTTTATCTCACGTTTATCTCAATAACAAATAGTTGGCAGCGATAGGTGTTGTTGTTAAGGTGTTGTTAAGGTCAATTAATCAAAAATGAAAACAACAACAAGTGCCTAGTATAAAACGGAAGTTGAGATAAGAGATAAAAGGTTTTAAAACCAAAGAGTCTTCAACACATACCTTAATCCTTTTAAATCGTGGGATACAAATTATTGAATTGAATTTATATATTTATAACTATGGTTTATTGGATAAATAAATTATTTATAAATATTACATTTGAAGAATGAAATCATATTATTATAACTTACTTTAATTTGAATACAATTTATTTTAAATTACTTAAAATACATACATATGTGGTATTAACATTGAGGCGCATTTTAAGTACAAGCAAACAAACAAAATTGTAAACAACAACAAACTATAAATAATTGTTTATTTTATTTTACAAACTGTTTACAACAGAAATGGCCATAATAAATAATAGTTAATATTCAAAAATCAAATATCGAAAACGTTTCAAAATAATGATCGAACTGATTATTTTTAAAAATCGTTTTTAAAATTAAAATCTAATTCCAATTTAAAATATTTAAATAATTTTAAATAAATGTATAATTAAATTATTAATTAACGCAATTAAACTCTACGAAAGTTATATTTACACATATTTAAATTATTTCCTATTCCAGTGCTGGTTTTTTGCTGTACGAGTCGCCGCAGGTTCGCCGCTTCCTCTCCCAGTATGTGGACAAGAAATCTCCGGAGCCGGACAAACGGCGCGCCGAGTACATCTACATCAAGTACCACATCTACCGCGAGTCCATGCGAAAGCTGAAGCAGAAGGAGGAGGACGAGAAGAAGTGGATCAGCGTGATCATCAATCCGATTGGGAAATGGTGGAAGGCGGCCAAGCATTCGGTGGCCTGGCGACTGCTCAACATCGCCCAAACTGGCAGCCAGCCGGAACGCCTAAAAGCAGTCCAACAGCTCATCTGCATGGATCATTTGAAGGACTGGGATTTCCGGCATCTGGCCCAGATCTGCGATGCTCGCACCGCCGTCTCATTGGCCCGTTGTAATGCCGACACACGCTGGTTCATGCCCGTCCATCGTCGGGGCTGTATCAAGAATCCAAAGATGCTTCTCTCGGAGCTCCACGTGATGTTGGCCCGACTCCGACCCATGTCCTGCGTTGATCACTTCTTTAGCAAATACTTTCCCGAACAGGATGCCATTGTAAGTCTATTTCTATCATTATTTGTTAAATTATACTAAAATATTGCTGTTTTCCTGCAGGAGGACATCCACGAATACTTGACCCAGGAGCAGACCATTGTTCTGTCCACAGCCGACACGGATTTACTCAAGGAAATCATCTCCTTCCTGCACCACATCACCAAGGATCCCGAGGCCTCGGCCAGGCTCATAAGAGACGGTGGCCTTGTGCATCTCATGGAGCTGCGAAAGATTTTCAGCGATGACAACGAGACTCTTTCGACTCTCTGCAAGGTGTTGGCCAATATGTCCCTAGTGCCTGATGCCGTGGAACATTTCTTTTCATCCGGTTGGGTGGGCGCCCTCGCCGAGTGGCAACAGTGCCCCGATCTGCGACTGCAGGTGATCTCGGCCAAGACGATGGCCAATCTGGATCACGACGATCCCAACCAGTGCACATATCCGCCGAATGTCTATCCGCTGCATCCGCGAGTTCGCACCCGCAGGAAGCCCAAGGCGGATATCGTTTTTGTCCACGGATTGCTGGGAGGAGTTTTTATCACCTGGCGACAGCGCGATAGGAAGCCCACGGAGTTGGGTCTCTATGGAAAGAACGCCTTCTACACCAGTGAAACGGATGATGTGTTCCTGGTGGGCGAACAGAAAAGAGTTAATGGCAGCAAGCAAAAGAAGGAGCAGGGCAAGCCACTAGTATCCGGACAAGCTACCGATGTGTCCAAAAATGGCAATGCAAGCCCCAAGACGGAAGCAATTAAAGGTACATTTAAATATAAACCCTGGTTTGTCCTTAGCTAATTCGCTTCTTTTTCAACTTTAGATCCTGTCTTGAAAGCCAGTAAAAAAGTGGAGGAACAGCGACTGAACATAAGCGATGCGGCTACCAAGGAATTCGTGGAGACCCTGCGAAACGAAGCCGAGTTGGACTCTGATTGGGAGGTTGTCCATCCGGATGTTCCGCTAAATGCCAACGAAGAGTGTGTCGGAAAATTCAGCGTGTGCGGAAGCGAGTGGCGCAACCAGGACACCTGTGAGGAATACACAAATTGCTGGCCTATGGAATGGCTGCCCGATGATTATCCAGATTCCAGGATTCTCGGTATAGATTACACTTCAGCGGTCACAGAGTGGTCTGCCAACTTTACAAAATACTGCCCGTGTGAAAAGGGACAGGGGCACATTGATGTGAGAGCCAGCACTCTGCTCGACAGGATCTCCGCTTCGGATGTTGGCAACGATCGTCCGATTGTGTGGATAGGACATTCCATGGGCGGCCTGCTAACCAAGCTGATACTGCTCAAATCCCTGGACTCCCAGGAGCCGAAGGTCCAACAGCTCGCAAAAAATACCAAGGGCATTGTATTTTTAGGCACTCCACACCGGGGTTCCCCCATTGCCAAATGGAAGCAGCACATGCAGATGATACTATCGCCCTCCATTGAGGTTAAGGAAATGGAGGAGAACTCGCCGAAATTGCTGGAGATGCATCGCCGATTTATGGGCTGCCTGCACACGTTCCTGCGCCATGTGAAGGTTGTCAGTGTGGCGGAAGGATCTCCCACCATGCTGACCACCTTCAAGTTCCCACTACGCATTGTCACGGAGGAGTCCTCTAAGATAGATTTCGGGGACTTCTATCTGCTGAAGGATGACCACCTGAGTCTCTCCAAACCGATTTACAGGCAATCTTTTCTGTATCAGAGACTATTGCATGTGATTCGCGAGGCCATCAAGGAGAAATCAGATCCCAAAGATCAGGATGGGCAGTCGCAAGTCGCTCCAAGTCAAGATGTTGTGCTTATGAACATCGTGGCTATCTTATTGAAGGGAGCCAAGGGTCTGTTTGAATCGCTGCCCAGAGTAGCCCTAAGATTTAGCACTTAGGATGGGCGATCATCCCGCTACACGCCAGTACCTTAATAGTATCACGATTAGTCTAAGGAGCCTTGTAATGTATTTGCCCAGACTGAGCAGAGCTCTAAATAGGGGTTATTGCTTTTCGATACGACGCATCACCATTATTACCAGATCCTTGTAAATACACTCGCACTCCATGTAGTTTCTTACACCTAAATCCTAATTTATTTTGATCGGTCTACGACTTAAACGTTCTAATAAAAATACATACATGTTTTACACTAACAAGAATATCTTTTAATTTTCCGGAAATTGATTAGCACAGGGATTTATAGAAATGTGGTGTTTTATCAAAAAGAAATGCAAATCGTTTAAATTTCCACATTCGCTTATTAAATATATTTATTTTAAAAGATAATTCTTATCAAAAAAAACATTCTTATATTACAAATATTTATTCGGTGCGCACGTTGCCTTGCATTAACTAGAATTCTGAGCCTCCTGAAGCTTCTTGGCCTTCAGTCGCTCTTGAGCCAATCTCCGGTTCTCGGCAATCCTGGCCATCTGCTCGTTGGACAATTTTTTGGCCGCTGGCGTCGGAGGCTGTGAAGGAGGCAGCGGCTGGCCATAGTCACTGATGTCCAGCGAAGCCAATGGAGCCCCATTGCGATCGAACGTTGGTGCCACCGGTGCTCCATTCCGGTCGAAGGTTGGAGCATCAACCGCAGAGTATGGCGTGGACATTACTGCATTGCCTCGAGAGAATGAGGGAGTGGCAATCGTACTGTTGCTCGAGGCAGTGGACATTTTCCTCTGGTGCGGGGTGCGTGGCGCCAGTCTGGACATGGCTATCTGTTCGCCCAGCAGGGCATCAAACTCATCGAAGGGCTCATCGCCGGCCCCTTCCTGCTGATCATCCTGTCCCTCATCCATGGCCTCAGCCTCGTGGGCACGCATATCCTCCAGCTGACCGAGACGATAACGCGTCATGTGCACCTGCAATGGCTTCTTCTTGCCCAGCCGCTCTATGTTGTTAAGCACATCGTCGAAGGTGTATGTGGGATACATTCGATGACCCCAGTGCTGCAGGCGGCGCATCACTTCGTCGAGATCGGTTTTCTCATACCCCTTGCCCTTGAACTTTATGTCCTTGAAGTAATCTTCGATGGTCTGGATTCCACGTGGACCGCGAAGTGTCTCCACCGTAAGTCGGGGTCGGGGATTCCTCACCGCTCGTTTCTTGGGCTCCACTTTCTGGGCATCCTGGCTACCAGGTTCTCCGGCATTTTCCTCATCGTCGGCAAAAAGCTTTTCGCCCTCCCCATCGCTGGGCAACTGATCCGTGTCCGTGGGCAGATTGTCATTGAAGAGGTCATCCACACCATCGTCGCCAAATAGGGATGCCATGGACCAGTTTATTGGAATTTGCAGGGGACAAACAAAACTCAACCACAACAAAAGAATCTAACAAAATTTTGCCGCCATTTTCTTCTTCTTTCAAGTCTGCCATTCACAGGCGACGCTTGCATAAGTTACAGGGCTGCCAACCGAATGGCTCTTTGTTCTTTTAATTTTTTCCATTACATAACTATTTGGACAGTTTTCAAGATTATTTGGTTTAGTTTGGAGTACATTTCATCAGTGGGTGGCGGGGAAAGAAAGTAGTACAGCCACCCGGCTTTTGCGTTGGTGGCAACAGACAGTAGAGATGGGTGCGTGAGGTAATTTCCATGCACGACTTAAGAATATTTATTTTATTAATTGGTAATATTAATAGGAAAAAAGTCTACCCCTAGAGTTTAAAAAAGTTTTTATAACTTGACAGCCTAATATTTTATACAAATAACTTATTGCTTATGTACCTACCCTACAAATTATCAAATAAATTTGTTTATTTTGATTTAGTTTTAATACAAAGGGCGCATGGCATCGATGTGATTTAAGGATTAACAATAACATTGTAAGACCTAGTTATTTTATTATACTCATGAATAATTTATTAAGGAAAAATAAAGATTTTTCTTGCATTTAAAGTTCAATGAGCGTCGTGCACCTTCGCTATTATTAAAACCATAATTTGGAGCTGTAGTTTCCTAAAACTATGGACAAAAATAGTTTAATTTATTCATAAATAGTACAGTTTCGTGCAAAATGAATTGCTATTACCAAGTCGTGATTTTCGTGCACATCGCAAGCAAGTGCCATCTCTAGGACTCCAAAGCAACCCTGGGAACCAGGCCTGGCAACGCCACCAAAAACGCCATACTTCCAAGAGCATTTTTCGGGGCGAGTTTACATTTTGCGGATAATTGTGGAAAAAGCGGTAAAAGAACGTGCAAACACGAACCGAAAAATCGCTGCCTAAATGTGGTCACCACGTGCGATAAGAACGCCACGTTTAAAACGCTGAAACCATCAATACCTGGCCGAAAAAAGAGCGGTTCTTTGGCTAAGGGCGAGCGAAGAAAATTAAGTGTGGTGGGAATCGGAATCGGGATTCTACGCATTGTACGGCATATCAGCTGCAGAAGATTGTGTGCACCCCAAGCGAAGCAGGCGAAACCAAAACAAAACAAAATCGTTTGGCCAACTATGAGATCGTAGGACCGACGGCACGCGATTCAATTCGACCGCCATGGACAAGCGGTTCAAGTGGCCGCTCAAACAGCGGGCCATCTACTCGGATGCGCCCTATCACCACAATCCGTCGCGTGGCTACCAGAGGCATCTGCACGGCGGTCATCCCAATCAGTCCCAGCACCCGCACCAGCATCCCGGCAAGAGTTATGCGCGCCAGCAGTACGGCTACAGCCATGGCGGCGGCTACCGCAAACCAATGCCGCCACCACCTCCGCCCGTGGCTCAGCCGCAGATGGGGGGCGGGGCCATGGCGCCACCCTCGTCCGGCGGATCAGTGGGTGCCGGCGCCGATATGGTCACCCTCATCGTGGAGAACAACAACCTGAAGCGTATGATAGTGCTCCATTTGAAGTTGATGCAGGAGCAGACGGATAGTCTGGCGGCCAAGGACAAGGACCTGGACGATCAGAGCGCCAGAATGAGCGCGGTGCTGGCGCAGAATCAGGAACTAAAGCAGGCAGTCGCCAAGCTGGAGGCCGCCAATGAGGATCTGCGCAAGCAACTGCGAAGGAAGAACCAGCGGCGAAACGATGATGACGACGACGACGATGATCACTCACTGCCACCTGCTGCCCCCCAGCAGAGACCGATCCGCTGTCATGCCGAGACGCAAACTGTGATCAGGGAGCGGGAACAATGCACTCAGACCATAGATGTCCAACCGCAACTGGCGGAGGTGCAGCCCAGGAGCCAGCATGTGGAGGAAGTACCAGCGGTGACCCACCACGCTGGAGTGGTCACGAATCTGCCAAGCAGCAAGCGCTCAGAGAGCAAAGGCCGCGGCGAGTTTAATGGCAAAAAAGTGAGCACTTTTATCCTGCAGCGCATGAATCAGGACTCCAAACATCACATCCAGGAGCAAACGGACCAGCCGGAAGAACAGGCGATGCAGACGCAAGAGGATCAGCTGCAGCAGGAGGACGACCATCTTCGGGAGGAGGTTGAACTCCCGGGACAGGACGACCAACTTCGGGAGGAGGTTCTACTCCCGGGAGAGGACGACCATCTTCGGGAGGAGGTTCTACTCCCGGGAGAGGACGACCATCTTCGGGAGGAGGTTCTACTCCCGGGAGAGGACGACCATCTTCGGGAGGAGGTTATACTCCCGGGAGAGGACGACCATCTTCGGGAGGAGGTTCATCTACCTGAAGAGGACGACCATCTACAAATGCAAGAAGTGCAAACTGAAGAAGTCGTTGGGGGCGATATTTTCCACGATGCTTTGGAATCCATTGAAATGGAGGTGATTACCGAGGAGATGGTGGTATTGGAAGAGCATATACAAACTGTAGATGCTAACGGCCATATGGAGGAAGACGATGAAGAAGAAGAAGATCAGGAGAACTCGGATGAAGAGGAAGATAGTGAGGAGGACGATGAAGACGACGAGGATACTCAATCGTTGGACTCTAATTCAGATGCACACTTTCGAACTGAGGACGATCTCTGGCAGAATCAGGTGAGTTTGATGAGATTCATCAATCATAAGAATATGTCAAGCAAACCCCTAAACTTGCAGATAAGCTCTATGGAGTTGGACACGACGGAGGAGAAGGCCTTGGCGCCTTCGGCACACTCAACCCCCAATCATTTGCCGAAGTCTCTGCCACATGCTGTGGTTAGGAAGGAGGAGCAACAGGACTGGAAGGCTGAAAAGCTGCTGCAACTGGAGCACGATCAAAAAATGGAAAAACAACTGGATCAGGAACTAGACACCAGTGGCCAAATGGAGGTGGACAACGTCAAGATCGTCTCAGAAAAAAAGAGAATTGAGGAAGAAAAGATAGCAGGATGCGCATTAAAAGCGCTGCTTCTCCTGCAGGAAGCGGCGAAGGAGATGGAAAAGGGCAAGAAGGTGGCGGAAATACGTAAGGAGCAGGAGAAGCTTCAAGATGGAGCCACAGAAGAACTCAAAGCAATAAAAAAGCCGCAGGAGGTTCCCAAGGCGGAGCTAAAACCGAAAGATCCACCCAAGGAGCATAAGCGACAGGATCGTCAAGAGGATGCTCGCGTGGAACAGCCGGAAGAGGTACGCGAGGAGCAGAAAGAAGTCCTTAAAGTGCAACCGGAGGATGCACCCAAGCAGCTGTTAAAAGCGGTAGCACCCAAGGTAGCTGCTGTTCCAAGTCCATCTGTAAGGGAAACTAAGTTGCCCAAGGCCAACACCGCTGACATAAAAGCTTCCCCTGCTCAAAAAAGTATAGCCAACCATCAGTCCACCAAGACTCAAACTGATCCCGTAAAAAAACGGAGTTTGCAAGTTAAAATCAGGCAGTACGAGATGTTCTCTGGCATTAGGAGTAGCTCATCCGCCCAGTTCGATGCACGAAAACACAAGAAGATTGATCAGGACCCGGGGCCCGACACAAAGATCACAAAACAAGCGTTGCTCAATGATAAAAGGATCATTTCGGAAAAGTCCCCGGACCAAGATCAGGACATAGACCACGTGGAGACCGTTAAACGCAAACTGCAGGAACATTTGAAAAAGGAGCTGCTTAGCCAGAGTCAGCTGCCGCAGGTTGCGCTTAAAAAACCTATCAAGGAGAGAACAGTCACAAACCTAATCTATCCACCACCCAGTGCACCAGTATCCTCTACCACAATAACCCCAGCGCCTACGCCGTCGACGACACCTACGCCCGGCTCTACGCCGCAGCCCACGCTCACATCCTCGATGGAACCGGAAATTTCTGCGTCAAAATCCAAATCCAAGGCAGCTGAACAAATAGCCACTCCTCTGACACCTCAGTCCAATAGCAGTGTTAGCAGCAGCGCATCAACAACCAGAAAACCCCTAAACAATTGTTCACCCCACACGTACAGCAAGGCAACTGCGAGATCGGGAAAATCCAAGTCCATATTCCGCACCGCCACCTTTCCGTACACCACGAGAACGTGGGAGGATCAGGAGTTTCACTGCGACAACGAGTTCTTCCTGGAAGAGGCCGACGAACTCCTGGCGGATAATCCTAGTCTGGAGATACCTAAGTGGAAGGATGTCCCAGTGCAGCCCAGTTCAAACAAAAGTAAATTAGAACAACTGAGCGATGCTGCATTCGAGCGACGGCACCAAAAGTATGTAAAGGATGAGATCGATCGCAAGTGCCGGGATGCACGTTACATGAAAGAGCAAATACGGCTCGAGGGGCTAAGGATGCGTCGGAACCAAGACGAGGTGTTGGTTGCGCTGGATCCGCTGCCCACGTCCACCTTCTACCCGCTGCCCGAGGACATTGAAGGCATTCAATTCGTCAACGAGGTGACTGTTCAAGCCTTCGGCGAAAATATGGTCAACATGGAGGCACGAGACGATTTCGGCGTCGCCTGGGTGGACGCTGTCGAAGCGCCAACCTCCATAGCAAGGTCCAAGGCAATGGCTGAGCCGGTGGCAACGTTGGCCAGCAAAAAGCTGCCCACCACAGCCGCCGAGGCGAGGCATCAAGAAAATCACTCCTCCTACGTGTTTCCCAAGCGACGCAAGCGCCAGAAGAATCGTTAGCCAGGACGCTTCTGGGAGATCTGCTACGGAAGCTGAGCTAATGAGTGGCGGTTGGGCTGAGGACGTTGCGTTTACCATACTGATGATTTTCATTTTCTAATTTTTAATTATTTCATAAGCGTAAAGTGAATGCACCAGAGTTAACAGTAACGAATCCCAGAGATCGTCAAGATGTCATATAATCCAGATCAGACGATACTTCTTGTACATATGGTTCCACATATATGTATATGACTTCTGGAACTTTTTAAAACTTGTTTTTATTTTTGTAGATCTATCAATTTGTAAATTATAATCGCATTAATTCTGTAAATGATTATTCAAACAATTTAGATTCTATTGAATATTAAATGGAATTGTAAAAGTTTATATCAGTGCAGCTAAAGTATTTTCCAATTTTTTTTAATGGTATTTTCCGTCGCCTGGTCTGGAAATGATTAGTTTTAGTTACCGTCTTGCAATCTGTTGAAATTCTTAAGAGTTTCGCTCTAGCTTGTTTCAAATTTACATATTTAGTCTCACAAAACATTTAATCTATTCACTCGCTAAGTTAGATCGGATAATCCATCTCAGCTTTATCCCCTTTAAGATCGCCCGTACTGAAGTGATAATAACGAAACCGAAAGGATATAATGTTCAATGGGCTTTTTTGGCGAAACATAAAGAAATTTGTAGACTTCTATTTTTAAATATTTTTTTCCTAGATTTTATTACATTTTTTTTTTCTTTATTTATACTATGTTATGTCTTGATGATTTTCTAATGCAGACAACGAGTGTGTTGCGAAGAGTTACTCAGGTATATCTCTGATAATATCCTTTTTTGTGGGTTTGATTGTATGTAAAAATTGTGTGTGATGTTGTCTGCTTAGAGTCATCAAATTTTACATTTAACGCATTGTTTTATTTTATTAACTTCTTTTAACTTGTTTTATGTTTTACCAAAAACAACCGTCGAAAAACACAAACAAGAATTAAAAAATAAATATAAACCTGATTTCCAAGCTGTAAACTTGTTTGGCCACAAAGGCACGATCAATTCTGATACAATTCTGATTTTCGTTCAGCACGTCTTCTGTTTGACATTCTGTCGCACTGATAAGGAGCCTGCCAACGTCCGGTGGAAATGCAATCCCCAGCTCGCCTTCGATTTGTACATTTCTGTAGGTGTTAAGTCGGTTATTTGTAATATAGCGTTAAGTAGACACGGGTAATCCAAACGCATAGAGAGATAATTATAATGTAACAAAAAGAATACGATACGTTGTACATTGTCCAGGAGGAGGAGGAGGAGAGGAAGGTGGAACGTCGTTCATCACCCTTTTTACACCATTCGATGTAATTAGCGTTAATTAGTTCAATTTACTGAAGCTTCAACTGAAAATCAATTCGAAATTAATTGCCACCTCTGTAGAGCCCAAAAAAACATACACTTACTTTACTCTAAGAATAAATGTACTACATACAATGTATTTGTATTTGTTTAACAAGTTTTATTGTAAAGATAATGATAATAATATATCGGATAAAGTAAATTGTAAAGCAACAAAATGCAATCAATACTTGGACTTGCAACTTATTTTGCACAGGTGATATGTTCATGAATTTCTAATAATTGACATATGGGTTCAGAATCACTATTTATCAGTCCTTTCCGGCTTACTTACGTATTTGGTTTTAATATAGTTTTTATAGTTGCCTTTTTTTGTACATAAAATTTCATTGCACATGTATTCAATTCACTTTAACGAAGGTAAATAATATTTTATATTGACTATGACAAATTGTTTCACACATTTACTAATACTTATGGGAAATTCTCACAGTAAAACAAAAGATATAACTTCTTTGATAACCAGAACAGATTAGGTAAAATCTTTTAAAATATCTCTTAAAACCGGAAAAGGCCAGCTGGATTCAATATATATTACTTATTGCTCTGCGTCAAGTACTGATGTCCGGTGGTCGCCCATAGCTCATCCACATCCTCCAGGCTCTCGCGCCACAGCTTCTGGAGGAGTTTCCATCCCTGTTCCTGGGTAACCAAAAGGTAATCGTTTGTGGGATGCAGTGTGTGGGTATAGAGACCCATCACCAGACTCTGAACCAATCGGGCAGCCACACAATATTTGAGATGAGCCAACTCGGAGTTCTCGATGGGAATACCACTGGTGTAACCGGCCAAAAAGATACCTCCACTGGCCAGATCGTTGGCCTGCAAGATCATATAGGTAAGGGCGACTCCAATTTCAAAGATCAGAGGCGATTTGCTCGTATCCCCGAAGTCAATCACTCCCTTGATGGTGTGTTCGGTCTGATTGGGGGCCTGCTCTACAATTATGTTCTGTTCGTTGAAGTCCCCGTGAATGATCTGGTGCTCCAGGGTGGGCAATAAACTAAGGACTTTCGATTCGAAGGCATCAATAACCTCTTCGCAGATAAGGCGGCGTTCCTGATCCTTCACCACATACAGAAATTGTCTCAGTTCCGGAACACTCTGCAGCATCCACAAGGTCTTGTGCGTTTCGTATGCCTGGTGGGTAAAATTCTTCAGGGCCCGATCCAACCTGGCCAAGTATTCTCCACTGCGATAGAGCAGATGCTTCGTCGCCGGTACCTGGTGGAAAATTTCACCTGGTATATATTCTAGGAGCCGCACCACATTCGAATTTCCATTGAGCCGCTCCACCGAGTAATACTTTCCAGTGGCATTGGCTATCGGCCTAGGGCACTTTACACTCTGTTTCCCTGATTAATAAAGTGTATTAGTTTAATTTAAGATGAGGTTAGTGGGCAATTATTACCCAAATAAAGCAGCAGTTGATTTTGGCCATCCACAAAGTCCTCTTTCTTGGAGTCCAATGAGTTCAGGATCTTAAGGACGTAGCCGTGTGGACAGTGGGTCACAATCAGGGGGTTCTTTACGTTGCTGTAATGGAGAAAGTGGTTTTATTTATTTTTGAATGATAAGTCTAAAAAAATCTGAATACATATTTAATTACGAATTAAAAGTAATGATTTTATAAAAGTATATGAATAAGTTTTAAGATAAATGATATTTAAAAAGATTTAATAGAGTTATAATAGAAATTCCTATGGCTAGACTACAGACTACAATGCTTTAATGTTTTATTTTATTTAATAGAAAACAAAACTAATTATTATCGATTCCCAAATATAACTTTCTCGGACCAGTAATTAAAATAATTAATTTAATACGAATAAAAAATAAAGAAATTTTTAAATTATAGTTACGTATTCATATTTAAAAACCCATCGGCTATTTTTCAGTGTTGGTTAATGTTCATGAAAAGAATTCCCTGTGAATGGCAGCTTGGTGTTTTATAGTTGCGCACTTCGTCCACACTCATGCATTGGAAAAGAACATTTTGGCGCTAAAACCTGTGATTTTATTGGTTGTTTTGTGTTTGTTGTGTTATTATTGTTGGTCCAAATCATGGGCATTACCGGCTTAATACCCTTTGTGGGGAAGGCCTCCTCGCAATTGCAATTAAAGGATATTCGCGGCAGCACTGTGGCCGTGGACACATATTGCTGGCTGCACAAGGGAGTCTTTGGCTGTGCGGAGAAGTTGGCCCGCGGCGAGGAAACGGACATTTATGTCCAATACTGCCTGAAGTACGTAAACTTGCTGCTATCCTACGACATTAAGCCCATCCTGGTGTTCGATGGCCAGCACTTGCCGGCCAAGGCGCTGACCGAGAAGCGGAGGAGGGATTCCAGGAAGCAGAGCAAGGAAAGGGCGGCGGAACTCCTGCGATTGGGTCGCATCGAGGAGGCCCGATCCCATATGCGTCGTTGCGTGGACGTCACCCATGACATGGCCCTTCGCCTAATTCGGGAATGTCGCAGCAGGAATGTCGACTGCATTGTGGCGCCATACGAGGCGGATGCCCAAATGGCCTGGCTGAATAAGACCGATGTGGCCCAGTACATCATCACCGAGGACTCCGATCTGACGCTCTTTGGGGCCAAAAAAATCATCTTCAAGCTGGACCTCAATGGCAGCGGTCTCTTGGTAGAGGCGGAAAAACTTCACCTGGCCATGGGTTGCAATGAGGAGAAGTATCACTTCGACAAGTTCCGCCGCATGTGTATCCTATCCGGCTGTGATTACCTAGACTCACTGCCTGGCATTGGACTGGCCAAGGCCTGCAAGTTTATACTCAAAACGGAACAGGACGACATGCGAATAGCATTGAAGAAGATTCCTAGTTACCTCAATATGCGTAATCTAGAGGTGAGTTCTGATTTAGGTTTTGAACGCATTAGCTAATTAACCTTTTCCTCCCAGGTAGATGACGACTACATTGAGAACTTCCTCAAAGCAGAGGCCTCCTTCAAGCACATGTTCATCTACAATCCTCTAGAGCGTCGCATGGAGCGCCTGTGTGCCTTGGAAGATTATGATACCGATGAGCGCTACTGCAGCAATGCTGGCACTTTTCTGGAGGATAGCAATCAGGCCTTGCATTTAGCCCTGGGCAACCTGAATCCCTTCTCGATGAAGCGTTTGGACTCTTGGACACCGGAGAAGGCGTGGCCAACGCCGAAGAATGTAAAACGAGCCAAGCACAAGAGCATTTGGCAAACGAATTTCCAAAAAGAGAACATGACGACGCCGAAGAAAGAAAGCTCTTGTGCTCTGTTCTTCAAAAAAGTCGATTTTGATGGAAAAACTATTGACGAGGAAATCGCGGCTAATCAGCGATTGGAAAGCGCAAAACACACGGAGGCCCAGGTGTTTACCATGTACAGTTTTAAGGCCAAACGGAGAAGGAGTCCGAGCAGGGAAGAATCGTTGGATCGAGCGCGCACACCACCTCCGTCGCCAGTTCAAAAGAGTCGCCACAATCCCTTCGCCAGGGAACGGAGGAGCGGAGTGGAGGAAGCTTCCCAGCGATCCCCGGTGGTTTGTGAGAATGCTTCCTTGCTGCGACTGCTCAGTCCCAAGAAGGCAAGTCCTTCGGGCGGAGGAGCTGATGAAAAGAAGGTTGATTCCCTCAAAAGAAGCATTTTCGCTAAGGAGCAAGTGCAGGTGCGCAGTCGCTTTTTTGCCTCACAGGATGAACAGACAAGGCTTCAAAGCGAGCAGCTGAAAGAGCAACAAGAGCATGACAAAGACGAGCAGGAGCGGGGTTCAAGCTCGAGCCATAAAAAATTAAGACTAGAAAAGAAAGACATTCCAGAAGAGGATCAGGAAAGACAACGTTCTAACTCGCTAAGCAGTGAGAGAGAAACAGATACGGAAACCACTGCCTCTTCCCTCTTGGGATCACAAGAAATATCCATTCCGTCGTCACTAGAATTACAAGAAGATCCAGCCATATCTGAACCGCAAACACCAACTAAAGGCAGTACAAAAATCAGCATTAAATCCCTAGAGTCACTAGTGGATAAACCTCAAGCACACTCCGATTCCGATGGAAACAACAATGAAGCCATCATCCTGCTATCCGACGACAGCTGCAGTTCAGAGCAGACTGCCCCATCCTTTCCCTCAGCCACCCTGCAACGCCAGAACTCACTGCCATTTAACAAGCGAAGAATAGGACTGAGTAAACCCTCCACTGCGAAAAAGGGTACTCCAAAGAAAAAGACGAACGGCAAACTGGGACCCGTGAGTCAAAATCAAACCAAGCTAAGCATGTTTGGCTTCCAGAAGAAACCTGTGCTCAAATAGATTGCTATTTCTAGACTGTAACCTTTTTGTTCTGTAGATTAATCTAATTTATTAAAGAAAAGACCTGAACTGACTACATCAGTGCTGAATGCCACGAATCCATCAAGATAACAATTGTGATGCTGGCAAGGTGACTGTCGACTGCGTCACACTCAACTGCCGCGACTAACAACTTTAATTAAACAAGGTATAAATATATGCTACACCCCGCCGCATTTCTCCGGCGCATTATCATTTTTTTCTCGCGTTGCACAGTCGTGCTTGAAACAGCAGCTAAAATTGCAGTCAGATTAACAGCACAGGAAATAAGTTAGGAACATTTCAAGTATGCTTTTTAAAAGGAAATATCTAATGATAAAAGTAACTGATTCATTGTGTATTTAAACCTAAATAGTTCTTAGCTTGACTTTGAAGTGTCTCATTTTTGGGCTATTATTCTGACTGTAACTGTATGACTTATTTTCTGTCGGCAGATAAACCTCCGGATGTTATGATAGTTCTCAACCCATTATTCATAATAGTGTCAGCGAGATACTCCCTTCGTTTCGCTTACCTATCCTCCTTGACGAAGAAGTTCCGATCGTCGTATGCGATGATTTCCTTAACTTCGCTTATCGTGATCCCGTAGAGACGTCGTAGCAGGCTCTCCACATCATCGGGCTCCACTTTAGGCCGCACATCCGATCCAGGCTTGAGCAGATCGCTTTCCACAGCCGGTTCATCCGTACTTGTGCCATTTCCATTACCATTTCCATTTGAGGACGTCGCATTGTTCTCCTTGTTCAACTTCTCGGCTGCATCGTACGCATGATTCAGTGTATAGGACTTTTTGGACATGTTCGTCAGCTCTACATTGTTCCACTGCTCCATTTTATTTTGGGGCTCTATCGGAGACGCAAAAGACCAAAGGCCAAGAACCCGTAAGTACGCTAATATCAATTAGAAGGCGAATAAGAGCCGAGGTGGAAAATGTTTTCGGTTGCGCGTTCTACAGCGAAATGAATTGTGTTTCAGTAAGAGTCTCAATTGAAACGAGTTCGTCGACGTCTTCTCCATATCTTATTCGCCAGTCTGTGTGCGTTCAAGTACAGTCAAGCAACGCTCATTTGAACCATGATTTTTGCATGCTAAGATCTACTAGGAGATTGTTTCTAAATAAGCAAATTTTTAATAGTTATATTGAGCTTGTCGGTTATATACGATTTTGTCTTTCTTTCAGAAAAAGACTTCTAAAAAATGGATGCTTAAATTTTTCTATAGCCATTTTTACTCTTAGAAATATACATTAGTCGAACATCTTCAAAATGACTAATAGTCATAGAAATTATGTTTAATGTTTATTAAATCAACATCTACAAATGACGAATGCAGCTTTTTCAATGAAGAAAATGTAAACTTTTTATTTTTCTAAAATTCGTAATGTTTTTTTAATAGAACATTTAGTTTTTGAATTTCAAAATAAATACATTTTAGAAATGTGGTAACTATTAAATATAGAACAATCACTAATAAATGCTTCTGTTGCGTTAATATTTAATTAAGGATCTCATTATTGACTATATCTACATATAATTTTCTGTTCCCTCGTATTTGCTTAGCGAGGTCTGACTGTACCTGCGTAAGATTCTGTCCCGTGAGTTTTATTTCGTGTGGGCGAGTGTGTGAGCCTCTGTCGCCACTTGCAGCGTTAACTTGGTTATTTGCTTAATTTGTTAAAGCCAAGTCTGTTTGTATTTTGATTGTGACTTCAGAGGTGCAGTGGATGGGCTGTTTTTTCAACATTTTTGGGGTCTTATCGTGGGGACAGTGGTTGCCCAACCGTGGAAAAGTAAACTGCCAGTCGTGATCGGCTTTGGTTAACGCTCCAGTTGGAACCACATCAATTATAAAGGCATATACATAAATCGAACAGATTGCGGGGCTTAAATAAACTAATACGGAGTTGGCAGAAAGCAAAAAATTAAGGTCATAAATTGTATTGTCAGTGGAATAATTTGAGATTAGTTAGGAAATATTTTTTTCGGCTGTAGAAAGGTGATATTAATTGAAACGAGTGATTCTCGCAGTTAGCCAATCGAAAGCTAATAGTTGACCTTGACTCAATTGCAGTTTATTGCTCATACGCAACGATGTACGTAACTACGATTTTCTGGGCTCACACATACCGATGCGAAAGCTCCCGCTCTCACACACACACACTCAGTTGGTGGGGTAATTAAAAGCCAAATATATTGTGCATGTGAGACACGCAAATATGCACAGCTGACTGCTAATCAAGCACATAAACAAGCCGCCGAACACACACATAATATACCTAATAAAACCCAGCTTATTTACCTGGCCGCGGCAATGCACCTGTGTCTCCGAAAAAAAATAAGTTCAACTAAACTGAGCAACTAAAAATACAATGCCACTGAAAACTGACCAGGCGGAAAGTCGGTTAGTTTTAGGCCCTTTTGCAACGGCTTCACCTCACCTTCAAGTCTGCTTATGTAAACAGACAAACTTAGCAACTAACTTTGATAATAACAATAGTGCAACACTTGAAAAACAATAAGTAAAAATAATAAACGAACACATTCAAAAAGCCAATTCAAAGCAATGTGCAGGCACGCCGACAAGCGAATGGCAACTGTTGCTGCTTCTTACACCACAACATCAGCTGTTTTTCTATTTACATTCATCAATGCGTTTGTCAACACTAAATGGCGGGTGATTTGAAAGCTATCAGTAAAGCGCTTAACTTGAAAAGTTTTTGATAACAGCGAATACTTTTCTGTGAAATAATATAAGAGGTATCAAGGCAAATGTTAAAGCAAAACAATTGTGCAATGTATCCAGCGCAAGATCTTATAATAATTAATTTATTTGATAACATTGTTTTGGTAACCATAATATTATTTTTTGAATCTGAATAAATTCTTTCATCAAACCGTCCTAAGCAGTATTCTTATAAAAGTTCCCCACAACAAAGACTTCAAAACAAGACAACTAAAACTAAATAAACAAAAAAGAAAACACAATAAAATGTCCCATAAAAAGACAAAAAATAGCGTAGTGATCGATCGGGATGGTGTTAGAGAAACCCCATCAGATCCTTGGATAATTTCCTTTCCCTTGCCGGAGCAGAAGGATCCGTCTCTGTGCCGGGATGAGTTCCTCAGCTCCTTGATAAAGGAACACGAGACCAGGGCGGAGTCCCTGAGGCCCCGATCGACAATCCGCGACATTTCGGTGGCTGTAGTTGTGAAGGAACAGGATGAAGAGGTACAAAAGGGGGCCGAGGCTATGGTTGTCTTGCAGCTGGCCAAGCAACGCCAAGCGGGGCCGCTGAGGAAAACAGTTGAGGAAGTTTTGGCCAGCATTAGAATGAGATCGACCCTGCTGGCTGCACTGAACTACCAGTGCCAGAAGGCGGCCATCGAATTCCTATCGGTGCGTCTGCTCAAGCAACTTCGCCTCTTCTCGAGTCCCTGGCCGGGAGAACTGGAGGAGATTCCCCACAACCTGTTCAGCTGGTCGTTGGATGACTTCATGAAGCGCCTGAACATGAAGCAGATATACCTGGACGTCATCCGTCGGGAGCGGAGTGTAGAGGATCTCGATTGCGTAAAGTTCTGCAGGGATCTGAGCGAGATCGAACTTCTTATATACGAAATCCGTAAGGATTATCGCGACGATCAAGATCTCTGTAAAAACAGCATGCAGTTGTTGCGGTAAGGATTGCAAGACCGTTTTTTTCCTGCTCATAGTTAAAAAATATGATCAAATAAGATTCAGCCCTTAACCAAAAATTGATTACCCTTACTTTAATCCGTGAATTTCTTTGTGGTTCAATCAATTAAATCTTTAATGATGTTAAAAGTAATTAAATATATATTTTCTCTCCAATTGCAGGGACGCCCAATACAACACGAATGCGCCCTGGGTCAATACTTTAAAGACAAATCTCCAAGGCATAAATGAGCAAGCGTCTAAAGTCGCGCTTGTTGATAAAAGAAGTTCCTATAAGATGAACTCTCGTCAAACATCGGTTTTGGATGATTTTGAGAATGCAACGGGTGAGTGAGGTTACTAGATCCCCCATATGTCCATCACCCATTAAAGGCATCACCTCCGCCCGCAGCTTTTGATCCCATTGAGATGCGTTATCAAATCAACTGGTTACGAAGTTGTACGGATCAGCGTCTGATGCTGATAGAAGGACGGGAGGAATCGTTGAGAAACGAACTGAGGGATTTGGCGGAACACGAGTTGCAGGACCTATCGGTGCAGCATTCCTGCGAGCTCATGTATTCCCTAGAGTTGGGAAAGCTTAGGGAGAGCATTAAGACCTGGCAGGATCGACTGGACACCGATCTGGAGAGCGCCGACGTCCTTTGCACAGTTACGAAGCTTTCTGTCCAAAAGTTAAATGATGATCTAAAGTTCTACATGGAACTGAAGGACACGTACTTAAGGAAAGTGGATGAGGTGCGAGCGCTTATAGCCTACGAGCAGATGACTCCTGAAGAGAGGGTAAGTTTCTCTATGTAGTTTTAAAGTTATTACTATATGATGAATCCTCTAGGAACTTGCCGCTAACAAGAATCGATTGTCCAGGAGGTCTACGAGGAAATCTGCGATAAAGCCTGTAAGGAAATCTGAAATAAAAACTGAAAGGAAGTCTGAAATGAAATCTGAAAGGAAGTCGGAAAGAAAATCTGAAAGCAAGACAGAAAGAAAATCTGTAAGAAAGTCTGAAATGAAAACTGAAAGGAAGTCTGAAAAGAAATCTGAAAGGACGTCTGAAAGGAAATCCAGAAAATCAAAAGTGTAATAGTGTATCCTTCGATTTGGATCATTTTACTTATATATGTTTGCAATTTACCAACGAGAACATTAAAACATAGAAACATTAAGCTTCAGTACCTCGTTCTTAACACGAATTCTTTGGGTGGATGTTAAAAAAAAATACAAAGCATGCAGGAGCTTTTCTGTTGCTCTAATACATATGACACATTTACAAAAGTACTCAAACCAAAAAAAACATTAAGTAAAATCAAGACAAAACCAAAAAAAAAAACAAAAAATAAATTTAAGACAAAAAAAGAATAGAGGGTTTCACCAAGATAAATACACATAATGGATGAGGTTAAGGAGCAGAGAGGAACAAAATTTGCAGATGATCCGTTGCAGATAAATTTTCCGTTGCCGGATCACCTTGATCCGTCCCAGTGCCGTGATGAGTTCCTTAGCACGATCATCGAGGAGCACGAGCGCCGGGTGAGTTCGCTGAAGCGATCGACGGCGGTTCGGGAATCGTTGTGGGTCATAAATCCCCTGGAGGCCGATGTTCGGGTGAGCGATAAGGGCGCGGAGGCGATGGTGGTGCGCCAGATGGTCAGACAGCGCCAGAGAGCGACCACCAGGAAGACCATGCAGGAGGTCCTGGAAAGCATCAAGATGCGGTCCAACATGATGTCGGAACTGTATTACCAGATACAGAAGGCGGCCATCGAGTTCCTATCGGTGCGCATGCTCAAGCAGCTGCGCCTCTTCTCGAGTCCTTGGCCGGGTGAGCAGGAGGGGATTCCCTATAACCTCTTCAGCTGGTCCTTGGATGACTTCCTGATGCGCCTGGAGGTGAAGCAGATCTACCTCGACGTCATCCGACGGGAGCGAAGTGACGAGGACCTCGATTGTGCAAAGTTTTGCAGGGACCTGAGCGAGATCGAGCTCCTTGTACACGAAATCCGTGCCGATTTTCGCAGCAATAGTGATCTGTGCCAAAACAGCATGCAACTGTTGCGGTAAGTGTATTTATATTTAGGCTTATAGAACAAAGCTTGGCTAAAAGGTATCATATACAGTATTGAATTTCGAATTCATTCTTTATTGATATAATATCCTGTTTCCTTTCATTGCAGAGGTGCCGAATACAATACGAAAGCGCCGTGGGTGAAAACCCTCAATGAGAATCTCCAAGGCATCGAAGACGAAAAGTCACGCGCCTTGCTTTTAAATAGTAGCTCCTGTCAGTTGTTATTTCGTCACGCATCCGTTATGGTAAACTTAGAGGACTCATCGGGTAAATGAGTTTTCTAGATCTAAGTCTACACTAAACTTATTACCTTTACTATGACTTCTCTCTGCCTGAAGATATGGCTCCTATCGAGATGCGTTATCAAATCAACTGGTTAAGAAGTTGTATGGATCAGCGTCTAATGCTGATAACACGTCGGGAGGAATCGATGAGGGACGAACTGCGGGATTTGGAGGAACAAGCTTTGCGGGACGAGTCGGTGCAGTATTCCTGCGAGCTTATGTACTCATTGGAGTTGGGAAAGCTCAGGGAGAGCATTAAGGTTTGGCAGGAACGACAGGATAACGATCTGGAAAACGCCGAGGTTCTCTGTACCGTATCAAGGCTTGCTGTGCAAAAGTTAAAGGACGATCTGAAGTTTTACACGGAAGAGAAGGAAATGTATCTTCGGAGATTGGACGAGGTGAAAGCTATTATTGCCCAGGAGGAGAAGGCTCTCGAGGGTCGGTTATCAAGGAAATCCGCGAGAAAGTCTGAGATAAAGACAGCGACACCGACTGAAATGGCTCCTGAGAGGAAGTCTGTAAGAAAGTCTGAGAGGAAATCTGTTAGAAAGTCTGAGCGGAAATCTGAAAGAAAGTCTGAGCGAAAATCTGAAAGAAAGTCTGAAAGGAAATCCCGAAATTCTAAAGTGCAATAGTACATCTTTCAATTTCGAACATTTTACTTATATACATACTTATGTTTGCAATTTGACAATTTACATTAATAAACTTGTTGAACTTAAGTAACATCTTTTCATTAATATGAATTATATATTTTTAGTGATCTATCCAAATTTCAATATAATAGGAGCCTGTTTTTTTTAACAAAATGTGACAGATACACAAAGCCCGTCAAATAAAACACACGTTAAATAAAAAAAAAAAAAAAATCGTTTCTTAAGAGACGGGGTACACAAAAAATAGATTAAAATGGATGAGGGCAAGGATAGGATAGAAACGGATTCTTCGTCCGATCTGTTTAACATACAGTTCCCGCTGCCGCAGCACCTCGATCCGTCCCAGTGCCGTGATGAGTTCCTTGCCATGATCATCGAGGAGCACGAGCGCCGGGTGAGTTCGCTGAAGCGATCGACAGCTCGGTTCACGGCGGCCAGCTTGTATCCCATGGATACGGAGTATCGGTTGAGCGAAAAGGGGGCAGAGGCCATGGTGGTGCGGCAGTTGGCCACTCAACGCCAGAGGAGAATCGGTAAAAAGACCGTGGAGGAGGTCATGGAGAGCATCAAGATGAGGTCGAACATGATGGCCGAACTGAATATCCAATGCCAGAAGGCGGCTATCGAGTTCCTATCGGTGCGTCTGCTCAAGCAACTCCGCCTCTTTTCGAGTCCCTGGCCGGGAAAACTGGACGACATGCCCTACAACCTGTTCAGCTGGTCGTTGGAACACTTCTTGCTGCGACTGGACCACAACCAGATGTACCTAGATGTGATCAATCGGGAGCGGAGCAGCGAAGATCTCGACTGTCTAAAGTTCCGAGCTGATCTGAATGAGATCGAACAGATTATATACGACATCCGAGAGGACTTTCAAAGGAACGAAGACCTCTGCGAAAGCAGCATAAAGCTTATTCGGTAAGAGGTGATTTTGTAAATAATGGGGCTTACATGACTAATATATTATTATTTTCAGTGATTGCAAGTACAATACGAATGGTGCATGGATTAAGGACCTTCAAGTCAATAGCCTGTTAAAGGAAAATCTAAGCCGCGATAGCCCAAAAGATGATTCTACCCATGTCCATTTACATAAACGTCAATCCATGATCATGGGTCGTTTCGAAGATGTTAGTGGTAAGTCAAGGATCTTCCTTACTCAAAAGCAAATACAATCTATATTTTCCCGCAGCTCTTGATCCCATAGAGGTGCGTTACCAGATCAACTGGGTAAACAGCTGTATGGACCAGCGACTAATACTTCTAAAAGACCGTGAGGATAAGCTGCAGGAGGAGCTGAAGGATTGGGAGACCAAGCTGAGCCAGGACCAACTGGTGCAACATAACTCGGAGGTAGTATACGCCTGGGAGGTGGACAAACTCAAAATGAGTTGCAAGGAGTGGCAGGTCAAGCTGGATACCGATCTGGAAAACATCGAGGTTTTGTGCACCATAAGCAGGCTTGCTCTGCAGAAGGTCAAGGACGATCACAAGTTCTTATTGGAGCAGGAGGAAATGTTCCGGCGAAGAATAGCCGAGGAAACGGAGCTCATGGCCACGGAGGAGAAAATTCGGCAACAAAAACAGGTGGGTTACTATGAGTTATAAGGTCCTTAATGAATTTAAGTTAATAGCTAGATTTAATCGTTAAAACTTGATTAAATAAACAAATTCTTAGTTAATAGCAAGTTTCAATTGTGGTTCCAAATTTATGCAACTTAAAATTTTTAAGAATCATTAAGAGTAATATTTTTTTTTTTAAAACTATTTGTAGGTGAAATCGTCGGACGTGAAAGCGGCAGTAGAGGCCATAGAGGCGGTCTTTAAGCCAAGTGAACCCAATAAGAAGGCAGCGAAATTCTAAAGCTCATCAATATTCGACAAAATGTATTTATGTTGGCAACCCAAACAAAATAATCAAAATCCCACAATGCATGAACTTAACCCCCAAAGGGTTGTTGCCTTCAAAGTCACTGTCAAAGGATCAGGCGAAATGGGGGTATTTATTGGGTGGGGGGATTAGGGGGGTGCGCCAAGTTAAGGCAAACATTTACCATATTCATTATTATTGGCGGGGACAAATGAAATTACAGGCAAACGATTCCCCCACATGCCGATTGCAGTTTAGAAAATCGAATTATGTGCAGTTTAGTCGCCGTAGTAACCCACCTGGAAAAACCAACTCCCAATCGTGGAACTATTATATCCTCATGCATAGTTATTTTATGCGCCGTGGCAACCTGAAAGTTGCCGCATAACTTCGCCCACGCTTGTTGCCTGGTTGGGTGAGTATTATTTACGCTTAGAAAATAGAGAGTAGAAATTCGCCAACGCCAGTCGGAGGCGGATCAGGTTTACCCAGATAAAATCCATTGGAATGCCAACAAATCCGCGACCAACGACCAATGGCAATACCCCCGAGGACTGGCAGGTTTTTGAGGTACTATTCGGTGCTGAGAATGACACGAAAGTTGGGAACGGTAGGATGACCACAATGTCACCTTTGAGACAACCACTTCCATCTCACCAGGTAAGCTGTTTGTCTGTCGCTAAGGTTTCATATCCCAATCTAAAATTAGTCTCGCCAAAATCGTGCGCCAAATTGCCATATAAACGTGTAGACATCATATCAGGCTAGATTTATGTGAATTCGCAATTGAATAACGACTATTGTTCGGTGCTTTTTATGCTTCAAATTTATGCGGTTGTTAGGGGAACTAATGATGTTTGTGGGGGGATTTGCATAAAATTCGTTGGGTCTAGGGGAGATACAGTGGTGAGGATTGCTAAAAGGATCGTGAAAGGTGCATAATGAGTATAGAAAAATGTGAAGGAAGTTAGGAACGGATATTATATATTCAGGAACGATATCTAAAGGGGGAAGAATTTATTGTAGTTTTCGTAGCTTTCAAATCATTAACTATGTATAATAAATTTAAGGACTATTAGAGATAAGTATGAAGAAAAATTTTAATACTTTTTACATAATAAAGTCATTTTTAACATTTTACCTTATCCATAACAATTATCCTTTAAAGCCAAACCCAATTGCCTGTACAATTAACTTGGCCAAGCTTATCGAATGCTCAACACATTTTCAGTTCTCATTTGTCTTCGATGTTAGCCCCTTCCAAAGTGCAGACAATTGGCCAAAAGTTGCACACCTCATTTTCCGTTTCCGGCCAGGTTGAAAATTTCCATCGTATAGCACCTATAAAACCTCCCTAAAACCCATTCCCGTAATATCCGCATTCGCGTGCGTGAGTACGTTGTGGATATTGCATTTGATACTTCGCCACTTGGCGCCATGTGAATGACCCAAATAATCCAAACAAACTGCAAAGTTTTCCGAATGTGTAAACGTGGCTAGAATGGTGTAACTCCACCTGAATCCTTCTCCTCCTCCTCCAAATCCCCGTGCCCCTGCCATTGAGCTCGTTTTCACTTGGAGCATAAATATGAGCATTGTGTGATGTTATGTTCAGGTAAATTCCTTGGTTCCGTGCATCGGCCTACCCTCTGTTGTTAGGTGGAGGTTGTTAGGCTTCCCGAAAGGAGTTTCTCCCGAATTAAAGCTTAGTTCTCCGACGGCTTTGACTGGGAACGGTTGGTTTTGTTTTTGGAGTGGTCGCAATCCGGAGTTCTTGGCTTCGAAAATGCCCAGTGAAAATCATCTGCATCACCATCACTTGGGACACAGTGGTGGCCTGTCGCCGCATCATCATCACTTGGTGGGGAATAAATATAAAAAGACAAAATTGAAAGTGAAATCTAAAATATTTTTGTCGGGCAAAAAAGAAAAGTAACCACATATTGGTTTACTTAAAGAAGTGAAAGCATAATTTAATAAAATTCCTAAAATAAATAATTGTTTATCCATAGTAATAGATCCAATTTTAATTTTGCCTTATTAAGTTATAAATTTTAAACAAATTTAAATTATATATTTAACGAACATTTTTCTAAAAATTTTTCCAAAAAACAAATATAAAATCTTGTAAATACTAACAATTTAAATTCGCTTAGCTAATACAAAAAATATTGTATTTTTATAATTTAGTCCAATTAAAAATATACCTTTGTAAAAATAAAATTTGAGTGCCTATAGCACTTGCAAAAATATTAATAATCATAATTTTTGAGTATAATTCAGCTGGAAATTAAAAAAAAATCATTTTCAAAAACAAATTTTTCCACACATAATGACGGCTTATTTATAT
This sequence comes from Drosophila subpulchrella, assembly GCF_014743375.2. Taxonomy (NCBI): domain Eukaryota; kingdom Metazoa; phylum Arthropoda; class Insecta; order Diptera; family Drosophilidae; genus Drosophila; species Drosophila subpulchrella. Next base: position 19,482,971 of record NC_050610.1, on the reverse strand, counting down.
TATTGGGCATAACTAAAATAAAATTTTCCCATTTATTTATTTATTTATTTGGTTTTAATTCTTTCCAACGCTACAAGCACAAAAAATAATTATAAATTAGTAATTTTCATATTTATTTTAATAGTGTCCTAAAAAGAAACAGATTTTAAATTATATAAAGGTGTGGCCTTTCATTAGTAATCCTAATATGTGTGCGTCTTCCAGCTGGACACGTCTTGTGGCAATGCGGGAATCACCGTGACAGAACACCATCATGGACTGGACATGACCACCACATTGCGCAGTGAATTAGCTGCATTATCCTACAAAAAGGAGAGACTTTCGGGAGAGGTAAGTCCTAGCGGATTAACCTAAAACTAAGATAAAATATAGAATATCTCTATAAATCTTCAAAGCTTGCTGAAACCCGTTCCGCGTTGTGCAGCAAGGATGCGGAAATCGAAAATCTGCGGTCTCAGGCAGCTCGGCAAACAGCTCTCATCGGATCCCTCCAGAGTCGTCTGCAAAATGCCGAGAGTAGGGAGCAGTCCGTCCAGGCCAGATGCGATTCCACCATTCAGACGGTTCAGCGGGAGAAGCGGAGTTCCGATGAGCGTAACAAGGAGCTGATCTGCAAGATACAGCACCTGGAAACCCATGTGGCCAATGAGGAATCCCAGAAGGATCAGGCCAAGGCTCAGCTCCATGATCTCCTGCGCCGCCTTAGCATTAGTTTGGGCATGGATGTCTGCGATGGCAATCAGAATTCCCATGCCACACCGGAGTGTATCATTTCTAGGGCCGAGGAAGTGATGGTGGAACTCCAAAGAACCAAGGCCAAGGTCAGTTCCACCTGCGACACCCTCAGCTCCTGCGAAAATGAGCTGCTGAACTTAAAATCGCTGGCCAACATCGAGAAGCAGCGTCTTACTGCCCAACTTGATGGAGCTGGAAATCATAATCACGAACTTGAAGGACGTTGCCGGCAGTACGAAAGAGATCTCCAGATTCAAAGGGATCGGCTAACCGAATCTGAAATCAATGGGGAGAAACTCAAGGAAGAGTTGCGTGGCTTCGAATCGCGCTGCCATCGTTTGCAGAACAATCTGGACAGGATTCAGGGTGACCGACTGCAGTTCTTGAGGGGATTGAGCAATCTCTTGAATGTGCCCGAACCTTGTGAGACCCTGATCAAGGACAAATTAAGGGAGACTCTGGCGGAGAATCAGGCCATGCATGCGGTAATACAAATTTGTAATCTATTATATACCTCAGTTAAACCCATTATTTACCCCCCAGCAAATGCATTCTCTGCGAGATCAGTTGAGTTCTGAGCATGAAAAACTAAAGGAGACCCAACAGACCACCGAATGTCGCCTCCGTTCTGGAGAGGCACAGAAATGCGAGCTAACCGAGCGCCTGGAGAAGTGCCATGCCGAGATCCATACTCTGCGCAAGGATCACATGGGTCTATCCGAGTTCCTGCAGCGACTGGCCAATGCGATGAACTGGAGCGAGTGCTCTGCACCTCCGGCACTTGGAACCGATACCAATCTGATGGCGGAGAACTTGCTCGAAAGAGCCGAGAGACTCACTGCCCACTGCGAGCACGAGGTGCCCCATCATCACAATCATCATCACAGCCCGGAGAAGGGTTGCTGTGATCATGGACATGGTCATGGTCATGGTCATGGCAAGCTTCGCAGGGAGAGATCCTGCCATGACATTTCTCTAAAGGAAAGCAGCAGTGTGTACAACCTACAGAGGCGAGTGCGTGTACTCAGGGAGCAAGTGCAGCGCAGGGATCTCCACTTGGAGCTGCTGCGTCGCAAGTTGGCCATTATAGAGGATGGTGCTAGGGGGAAGTGCATGTTGCAGGGCGAACGGGATGAGGCCGTTTGCCGGGCTAAAAAGGCGGCCAAACAGGTGGACAAGTTGAGTGCCCAGCTGGCCGATGCCCGATCTCAGATAGCCGAAGTCAAGGCCCAGCTGGCCGAGGCCGTGGAGTACAAGATTACCTCCTTGGAACGGGCCAGGAAGATTGATGAGTTGACCACCCAGATATGCGATCTGGAGGACGAAAAGACCCGTCTACTGTCCCAACTTAATGCCCTCAAGGAGCGCCTCAAATCCTCCTGCGAGTCCAATCAGAATCGTAGATGTCGCGATGAGGCTTTAATTAATGTAAGCATACAAAGATATACTCAGAAATAATAAACTAAGTAACCCCTAAATTTCAGTCCATGCGCGATGATGTTAATCGCCTGAGCTCCCAACTTTCGGATGCCAATCAGCGTCTGTCCCATTTGCAATCCTTCCGCACTTCGGTGGCCAGGACCTTGCATCTTAGGGATCTGCCGGAAACCGATCTTCTGCACCGTCTTCAGGCCCTGTGCTCCGCCCACCAGGAGTTCACAATGTTGTCGAAGCGCTATGAGACAGCCTCACCAGTTGGTGATCATCCATGTCCTCGGTACGATGATCCCATACCACCATCCGCCCACTGCCGGCCACCAAGGGAGCTCAGTCCTACGCCCACTTCTTTTCACCACAAGGCCACACTCCATTCCGGCAGCAGTCATCACCCACCTTCCGAACACCATCATGGCACCAGCAGCCACGTCCACAATCATCATGGTCATGGTCATGGACTTGGATCCCATTCGAGACGCCAGCGTAGCAAGAGCCGGGACAAACGAGTCCACGACGAGTGCTTTGACACGGATGTGCACCGACTGCACCACGGCTGCAAGGAGGAGCTGCTGGCCACCGGTTCCGAGGATGATTATGACTTCAAGAGCAAATACTGCTGAAATAACCTTCTATGCATTTATACTTTTCCGAGAAATTTTAAATAAAATATTTTTCCTGTATTAGAGGAAACAATTGCATTTGATAAATTTAAAAGTTCGTATAATAATAATAATTTTTTATTCATAATTAATTTATCGGGTGGAATGGAATAAAAAAGAAAAGAATCGACGGCCTATACTAATTTCCGGGTTTGGCGGCATTCCGTAATCGTGATTCCTTTTTATACCACTTAAGTCATATCTTTGTTACAGACAACTACGAACCTTTTTCAGACAAGTTGAAGGCACATTTTGGCCTGTTTCACTGATGAAAGATAAAAAAAAGCAGTTGTATAAATTTAATACATACTAGTAAAAACTCTTTTCAATCACTGTTTTAAAATTTTTTAATGCTTACCTTTTTTTTATAGCCTTTTTTGTGTAAAAAGTGTGCCAACACTATCTACATGTAAGTATTTAAAGTTTTCAGAATTAGCCGTAAGAGCGCTGCTTGTAAATAGTTCCAGGAATGGCCGTTAAATGGTGAGAATTTGGCGCTGAAGTTGATTTAAAATTGTGTTTTATCAACAGCTGAATTCCGTCGATATTGATATATTTTATGGATAATATTAAGTTCCATATTATCCAAAATAATGACTTTAATGCCCCCAAAACACTTTGGGCAGGTCGCTCACCTGCCATTGCAGCCTTGGTTGATTGACTCCTCTGGCCATTTATTTCGCTGTTCCACCAGTTCCCTGGACCATCGATGGAATTATGCAAATAGGAAAAGTGTCAAATGCATTGTACCGCCTGCCGCAACACAGATGTCTGTCGAATAAATCAAAATTGACTGCTGCAACCTGTTTTTCCAACCAAGTTCAGGCCCAGAGCAAACGGTGGCGCCTGGAAATGTGCAATTAATCAAAAGTTCAGTAAACGCTTTTAATACCAATCCATGGCAATCCGAAGCGAAGAGTCAACGCCAATCAAGATGCATATTTTTGCATGTTTGGAGTTACACAACACGTGAGTTGTAAGTAGTGTCCCATCATTATTTGCCGCACAGACTCGCCACAGACGACACCCAGAGCAATGAACTTGGGACGTCGAGATCGCCTCGGTTGACTTCCCTCCTGGTTCCCGTGGAAAGGAGGGAGGAGTCGCGTCTGCATTCAGAACATATGCACTAAAAAAAATTGAATCCATTTTGTTAAATTAAATTCTTTACTTAAGATAAATTTAAACCGAAACTGAAGATATTATACAAATATTTAACTGTTTCTCTGTCCTCCAAAGTGTTCACAAATATTTTACAATTCCATTTTACAAAAATAATATAGGATTGTACCTAAAACTTGATTAAAAAAAAATTGTTTTCGAAATTTGTTCTGTTATTATGTTTTAAATTGGAACATTTTCATATGCATTGATTAAAACAAACGAATTCATATTGAGTTCCGAACTAATCAAGACTGTTATTCATTAAACCTCATGAATTTGTCACGAATAGTCGCCTATATTAGTCATATGTATTCTTAAAGTATATTTTACAAAGATTGTATAGGAAAGTTTGTTATGACAGACATGCTAATTTTCTTATTTAATAATTTGTGTAAAAGATCACAAAATATTTTTGTTTTAAGCAATTACAAATTGAAATGACCTAGTTTGTGTTCTTACATTTGAGTCACTTTTTCCAATGTCATAAGGAATTTTTTTAAGTGAAAAGAAGGCAAACACATCCAGAAAACATGTTTATGAGGGGGTCGAGCGGGTGGTGCCGATGCCACATGTGTGCCTTGTATGCCCCTGCCTCCCATTTTCTGGCTGATCTTGCCACATGAGCCGGCAGTATGAGTTGTTCACAGCGGGGAGCGCATTTCGTTTCGTTTTGCAATTGAGTTCCTTCTTCGCCAACAGGTTTAACTCTTTGATCTGGTTCCTCTTCCACCCATCTCCACATCCCTTGGCGACTTTTGATCTTTCGTTCGGAGCTGGAGGTGCTCCATGGTGGAGGAGATGCGGCCATTAGAGTCGCAGTCACTCAGGTGTGGTATAAGCCGCCAGAGAAGCCAGACTGAAAATGGGAAAAACGAAGACGGAGCCTAGCCCATAATTAATATCGTTGAGAATTTGATTTAACACTCTGCGTTCTTAACAAATTGACCGTGTGTCAGGGACTTAAATGCGTAATTGGAAGAGGCATTCAATGAAATAGTAATCAATTTTAAACGATGATATGTATGGTATAGATGTATTTAATTTTTTAGTTGAGCAGCAAAACAAATAATTTATTTTTTCTATACAAAACCGTCAGTTAAAAACTATTCACATAACCCGATTTAAATGTTATGTACTTGAAAATATCCACTTCAAGTTAAAACCCGCGTATTAACAGCCCCTTATCATTTCACCCGACTAATCCAGTTCAGTAGTTTCTGAATATTGCAAATCCAATTTGGCTAAATCAACAGCAAATAAAAATAGTGACATATTACTGAAAAACCTGGACTAAAATGGTATGCAATTCAAATTTAATTGGCACTCTATACGTATTTTCCTGGACATTTTGTCTATCCGCATGTCAGGCAGATCGAATTCAAAAGGGTCAAATAGTGGTTGGATTTTTGTTTGCATTTGCCCACAGGAAACTGGCATTTGGAATGCGTGTCCGACCAAAAACTAGGACACAAACTATGGAAATGCGGACAAGTTTAAGTCCACAAAGCCAAACACGAAGCGTGTGCTACAGGGTAGGGTTTAAAATAAATATGTATGTTTATGCTCAAAGGTTGGATGAGTGGAGAAAAGGCGGACGGGAAGGTCACAAGTGCCTTTGGTGTCACACCAAATTGTTTGCAAATACAGAACACGCGTTGAAAAGCTGCCATAAAGAAGAGTGAAGAAATGGATCTGAAACCTCTGGCAACGCCTTACCTTGAAGCATCTACTTTTCTTTGGGATTTAATGGTTTTTTTTCTAGCACAAAAGAGTCAGTAGCAGCATCATCATCATCATTATCATCATCGTACGTTGGGTGCCTGACTGGCATCTGAGATGATTTTAATGCTGTTGATTGTGGGCTTGCTTCGACATTTTAGCCAACTTGCCATCACCCTTCATCTTGTTGTAGTTTGACGAGATTTGTTAAAGCCACAAGCTTCCGCTTATTGTTTGCTGGTAACAATTAAGCCGCACTTTTGCACCAGTCAACTAAAATAATCAAAATGTTTGCGGCTCACCCAGGCACCCACAACCAAACAGAAACAGGAACTTATGCACTCAAAAAATTTTAAGTGTTTTTCTGTTTAAATAATAAGAAAAACCAATACAAAATATAAAAGAAAATTTTAAAATATTTAAAAAGGGTTGCACTTAACACCAACAAAAATATTTCGTATGTAAAAGTTTTAATATTAACTTAAATTTTCAAGTGCTAAGTTTGAAATGTCTTTGGGAAATTACTTTAAAATATAAAAAAATGTTCTAAATAAATGTTTAAATTAAATTTGATTGTATACTTGTAAAATATAAAATATTTTTGTGTTGTGATACGACCCATCCTTAAATTATTTTTTCTTCAACTGCATATTTGTGTGGGGGTAATCTCCATTTCGAAACCGAAAGCAAATGCAATTTTTGAATTTTTCCACAGAGTTGAGAGTTGAGTTAGGAATGGCTTTGTCCATGAATTTGCATGTTTCGGCAGGGATCAGTTCTCTATTTTGGGGGAATGGCAGCTGCGGAATCATGGGGATTGCTTTGCCATTAGTCCGGTTGCTCCGTTTTGCGGACAATGGCCATACGAGTCTTTGGCCCCATCAAAAATGCAACCAGTGAATTGGCTATTACACACACATCGACCCATACAAAGTTGAATGCCAAACTGAATTTTTCCGGCTTAGCATGTTTTTGATTAAAACGCTTTGATTTGTATTTGAATGGATTTTTGGGGGAGTATGATGAGTTTCGAGGGCATTCGCATGAAACACAGAGTGTAAATAGCACTCTGGAATGACAGACAAAATCGATTAGATTTGATAGCCTCAAGTTATGTGCTTATAAGTTTTGATTTATGTAACTAAATTTTATTTTAGAAGGAGGAGGATGAATAAACTTTTTAATCAGTACAAAATGATATACAAACCTTGTTAAACTTGACTCTGCACCATAGTTCTAGTTTGGTTAACAAAAATCATAACTTAAACCAAAAGTTTGGGAAAACCAAATCTTATTTATTTGGTTTTGAATTTTATTATAATTTTATTTTTATCAAATAGTAAATACATAATTATGCTTAATGCTTTATTCAAACCATATAATACTCAGAGTGCCGCTTGAGAGCTGACCCCTAATGCCACTTGATCTGGAAACATGGCTCCCACTTCATCCACTTTAGTGTTTAACCCATTTCCCCGCCTTTGTTGCAATCCAAGGGAATTGCATTGTTCGCACTTAATCAAGGTCGCCACTTAATTAGACTTTCTGCTGTGGGAATCAAGTGTCGCCGGGAAGCGAAACAATTGCGCTTCCATTGCATCAGCGAGATGGATGCCCATCCATTTGGGCCGCTTGGGAGTCGACGGGGTTGGCCAAGTTGGCCAAGTTGGCATAACTGCACACATTATTCAACGCGGCAAACAAAAATTGTAGCTATTTTAATTGTCCAACATGAAATAATAAATGCTCACCATAATGGCATTAATAATGGCGATGCACACATAAAACAATAAAACGAAAAAGTGGCTATAAAATGCAAGCCAGGCAGCAGAAAGAGATTGTCCAGTGGACCATCAGTGGATCACCAGTGGACTCCTGGCTGCCCCTCGATGTGTCTTAATTAGCATAAATATGCAGCGTGGTTGTGCAATTGGCCAGAAGGGGCGGTGAGTGGAGTGGGGGCGTGTCAACCGAGTGCACCGCAACATCATTTATGGCTGCCATCGGTCAATCAGATTCAGAATCGGCTCCCGTTTCGGTCCAGCATCCATATGCATCCAGATATATGTACATATATAGAGTGCATATCCCCTGGCCGCATTATTATGCGGGCTCACTTCTCCAATCGTAATGGCTTTAATTGTTATTGTAATTGGCAGTGCATTCAATGGTAAGTAATTGAGTCATGGGGGTAAATGATTGAGGTTTGATATGCTAGATTATGTCATTGAATTTGGAGAGGTTACAAAAGAGCTGGGATTAAATGGAGCTGTTGGGAGCTGATCTCATTTAATTGCTTTTCAGTTAATTGATAAAAACACTGGAAATTTGGAAGGTTGCTTGTTGTAATATACAGTATTTATAAACTAACAAAAAGCCTTTTAAAATCAGGGTGCATTTAAATGATATATTTTAAATCTCTGATGTTCAATTATTTTCTTCATTGCACTTAATTTTTGATGATTAAATTAACTTACCACACAATTCCACTCTACCAATAAACTGATTATTTATTTAATAAATTTTAAACTGAAACCTAATTAAGTGATTTGGATTACCTTTATTACAAACCAATAAACAATTAATTCGACAACATTTTGTTTTGCTTTTTTCTGTCAGCTTTATTTGATTCTCGCGATGGTTTTGCACAGGCAAAATTTGAAGTTCAGAGATATACAGACAATTGGCTATGATGTAATGCTTAGAGCTACATATAATATATAGATAGGTGTAATATAGCATATATATTCATGTATATAATATGATACATAGATTTAAAAAACAGTTTTTCTTTTCTTTGTCTGGGCATCGTCGTTTGACCGATAAAAAACCAAGCTTTATAGGTATCAAAAATGATTCGCAGTGCTTGCAAATGTGGACATACAGATTACTTGATAGATATCAGGACTATATGGTACGAATATAATTATGCATAAGGGTATATGTGTCTATGCGTGATATTAGAAAAGGTTTTACAAAAACTCGCTTATTGACAACGGTTAATCGTTAAATATGTTGTAATAAATTGGAAAATTTCTCATTTTATATACTATATTTTCTTTAAAAAAGTTCTTTATCAAAGTGTGTGTGTTTTTTTTTTGTCAGTTACCTCTTCTAAATTAAAGACGCCTAAATCGTATCACAGATAAATGTGTTTTCCGAGTTTTATCACTCGGATCGCACATTGGCATAACTTAGGCCTATAACAAATGGATCTAAAAACTAGGTGTACAAACTAGGGTTTTTGCTGGATTTTTTTGTTGTTTTCGGGGGATGTTGTTTTGAGGCAGGCTCTCAGTTCTGCCACCAGAGGGCGCTCGTGTTCCAGATCCACGCGCCCGACCCTACTCAACGATGCTGCTGGGGATTCGGGGGTCCAAAGGCCTGCATGCTGTAGTACCGCTCGCAATCCTCCTTCACCACACTGGTCACATGATGGAATTGGCAAGGATGCGAAATCTGTGATTTTGGCGGCAAGGGAGCCGGCTTTACGCGCTTCTGTTTCTTCTGCTTTCGGGTACCGGGCACGGTCAGAGCCTCGTTCTCTGGATTGCAAACCAAACGCTCCACATGTTGCCACAACTCACGAGCCGCATCCGTGGAATCGAAACTGAAGCCGATCATCTGTTGGTGATTACTTGACCTGCACATGGTGTGAAACGAGGGACCAGCAATGCGATAGTTCGACAGGTTATCAATGCGATCCGACCACAGGGCGAAACAGGAACCCCTCTCCGCCAGCACCAGGGTAACTCTGGGTATAGCCCGTGCCTTAGAGTTTCCCTTGTCGTGTAGGATCACTGGTATGCCAGTGAATACCAGACGCCAATCGCCATCGTTACCGGTTCCCTCATACAGATTGGCCAAGGCGCCACTCACATAAATCTCGGTGCCCAGACCACCAAAGAAACTCTCCACCTGACCACGTTCGTAGTCCGAGAGATTTGTGTTGCTCGTGGTGTCCGTGCTAATGGTATCCGCATCGATATCCGAGGCATTGTACAGGGATGTGGTTCCGTGGGCGCTGCTCCTTTGCGCCGACGAGTGCGAGTGGGCCGACCAGTCCGGGTGAAGGATCAACTCGTCCCGGGGCTCCGAGGAGGAGCCTGTGCCCTCACTGGACTCCGATGGGGGCGCCGAATCGCTTACGGAGCCCAAGCGGCGACGTGTCTGCTGCAGTTGATGCGACATCTAAAAAAAAGCGGAGAGACGAGAGTGCTAAATTAGATTTCTGTGGCAAAAGCTTTTCGGCTGCGGTTTTGCTTCAAGGGGAGTTAATGCAATTCTCTTTTGCCATTTTGCCGGCGTCTCACTAAAGTTGGCAACCGAAAATAAAAACAACTGAATGGACAAAACAATAAAAGTACGACTATAAAATACTCATTACACGTAACGAAAAACTACTTAATATTGACAGTAAGCTAACTGAAAATATACATTACATTACGCCCATAAGCCGCCCAAAACTGTGGCGCCAATTTCGCTTTGCTGCTTGCATATCTCTTACATATGCACTTATTTACTACATATAGTAGAGGCATTCAAATAAGTTTTAATAATTTATAAATATAATAAAAACAATAACAAATTTTCTAAATTTTTTAATGTGGGTTGTATTTCCCTGTAGCACGTGGAAAATTTTTAAGGCAGGTAAGGTATGATTCGAATCTGGCTGCCAGATGGAATGGCTCGGCTTAAACTGATCGCAGAACCCATGGGAAGCAGGACTTAAATCTAGTTCTAGATAGAGTGAGTATTTTATTAAACAGCGAATCGGCTGCGAATAATCATTTCCAAGGCAACATGTTATATTTAACAACAGGTTACAACTGAATAGATCTTAAAACATTATCTCCCACAAAAAGAACGATTATAAACTAGTTTCATGAGATAATGATTATAATCATCAAAACGAGTTAATTACTGGCTTAAAGCAACCAAACGCCTCTAAAATTAATATCTAAATGAAATAGCAAAAACAATATACCCTAGTACTCCCAAAATACCGGGTATAACCATTTCCATTCCCAACACGAGTTTCAGTTTCGGATTCTCTGGCTCTCTAATTTGTTATTTACTTTGTTGCCCTGCTGCAATTGCTGCCAAGTAAAAACAACCAAAAAAATGTATTTCACTGTGGTCGCTCTGCTGGAAATTAAACACAATCAATTTCCGCTCCAAAAACTCAAATCGTAAACAAACAATAAAATTCGCATATTTATGCTCAATGAACAATTTGCCAAATTTCATTTATTTAACTAATTCGAAAATGGCCATATATAAATTGACAATGAGAGTAATTGTTTGTTCAATTTTAATCGTCTGGAGTTAAGTGAATATTTATTGATGAAAAATGTTTTGATGACAGTATTTGTTTTTGGCTATAAATTACTCAAACGAAATGTGTTTGCCAAGCACCAAAAAAATATTGTTTATGACATAAAATTATTATTATTATTATTTTACATTTCACATAAATAAAATAAGTTCCTCTGACAAGCTAATTAAAATTGTAAGCAAATAAAAGCAAAGGTCCAAAACCAATTAGGATGCCAGCACAGAATGATACATTTGCATGCCAGCGTGTAAAAATCTACATATCAAAGAACTCACGTCCTATGCAAATACCTTTAAAAAAGTTGTAACCGAAAACTACGTGTACTAATTCGGAGGCAAAGCGCATAGCTAATGAATATGGAGCGTTCAAATTTTGTTAGCTTCTCTAGTTCAAATACCAGAAAAGTTAGCCGAGGCACGTGGACATTGGCACGTTTTAATTAGCGCCGCAAATTGCAGGTCACGGCGTAATTAAATTATTTAAATTGCTAATTTTCCACAAAACTAACAGACAGGGGAGGGTAGGAAAAATTATACAGCAAGTGCTAAAATGGAAAGTGCTAAACACTCGAACGTGTTTTTAAAGTTGTCAATGCGACGATGATGAGGATGACTCCAATAAATAATCATCAACAAAGTCTTATAGCATTTCAACCAGGGGAAAGGGGGAATTTTGTCCAGGATACGCAGGAAGTTGCTGTGGAAATGTATCGCGTATCCGCTGAGCTTCTTTGGCACACTTTCAGGCCAACTTCTGGCAGGGCCAAAAACTTTCAGCTTTCCACGGACAACTTTGTTTGTTCTGGGGTTGTCCAGGAAATATTTTTGGTAGCAGAGGGAGGGGGTAAGGAAAAGTAGGCGAGGCACTGCAACATTAACACGGTTATCTATAATTTACACGCACTGGGGGAAAACGGAGCCTCCTTAACTGCGGTGATTTCTGCCTGCCTGATGCACATTTATTGTGCTATTACTTTTGTGGCCCGAGGATGTCCCCTGCCCAGCCCCAAAAGGCAAACGACTTTCCTCCCCTGAGTGTTTTTTTACGTGTCCTGGTTTGGCGGCCAAAAAAGTTTTAAGCTACATTTACAGTCGAGATATTAGCAATCAAAGTTTGAAAAGTATGTAAATATTACTAGAAGTAATTATTATATTAATATACTACTAATAATAATAATATTATTGTAATATGTTTCCCATTTAAGATGTTATATTTTTACTATGTTTATGCTATGAATTTCATGCATCAAACCCATAAAATAAAAATAAGCCCTGTTTATACAACACAGAAAAATGCATTAAATGATATCAGCTAAGATTTCAAATTATTTAAAATTTATATAAAGCTTTATCGGGTAAAGTGTTATTACCACTTTAGCTTGGTTCTATAATTTTGCCAGTTGCTGTAGACAAACTTTTATATATCTTCCAGCAAAAGATTAATTGCCTTACTTCCACAGCTCCCCGAACCTGGCAAATATATTTAGTGCCGAGATTTATGTAGCTTCATTACGACCACCCATCACCGTCCCTAGGAAACAACCCCAAAAGACATCCCCCATCCCCCAGGAAACAGCGGGACGTTTAGTCTATGTATATCGAACGTTTTGGTCAGACAATTAAAAATATTGTCCCTCATTCGCTATATCTTTTTGTCCCTGTTGGGGCCACTTTTTACTGTTGTCATGGCAGCCGACTGCCAAATGAATATTTAATGTTAAACCCAACTCCTACAAATGGCCTTCGGAATATCGAACGGAAAACGGCAAGTTCAATGTCAAGTTTGCACCGTACCAAGCGGCGTATGCGTAATTTTTGTTCTGCATGTTTGCCTTGAGTTCGGCTTTTATTTATGGCCTCATGTGTATTTTAAGCTAATAATCGGGAAAATCAACAGAGGCAAAAAAAAAAGAGAACAATAAAGCACGCAAAAGGCTTGCTGTTATTTATGGCAATCATATATTCCCATGGAAATTGGCCAATTAATTGGAATTTGTGGTGTTAGGGGTTTCTCTGGGAAGACAGTGCCGACATGGGTTTAGAAAAATGTATTTAAATATTTATTAGAGAAAATTCTTATAATATATAGAGTGAAATCAAAACGAAAGATATGAACCGACGAATTTAAATGTATTCAAGACCTTTAAACTGAATTTCGCTTAAACCACAAAAGGCCAAAAATCATTTGCAGGTCAAGCATGCGCCTTCCAAAACGCCCCGGGGGATTTTGGCAGGAAACATGGTTTAAGAACTGTCACAAATTTCATATTTCACTTTATTTGTGTCAGTTGACAAATGTTTGAAATTGACAGGCATGAGAAATATGCTCAATAATAAGGTGGGTGGGGTAATACAAAGTTAGGCTTTGTGTGGCAAAAAATGTAATTTTGAGTATTAGTATAAGGTAGAAAAAAAGGAAACAGAAAAAATAATAAAGACCTTAAGAAAAATGTGTAATTAAATTAAAATATATATATTAATTGGAACTGGGGACTATTACTGCTTAAAGAACATGCTTGGCTAAGTAATTGTGTCTTTTAAATCGTTTGTTAAAGAAACCAGTGATTGAAAACCGCTTTTAAATTATAGTGGTAAGTTTCCACATTTTTCTCTGTGTGCCACTGAAGGTTGGAAAATCCCACACACATCCCAGTCTTTTCATCGTGGGACAGGTCAGTGAAAATGTTGGACATGTCAAAAGAGGCAGAGAGAAATCAAACAAATTGCTGTGGATGTGCCACAATTGAAACCGTTAGCTAGGGGGCGTAGTGGGCGTGGCCCCCTAACAATACCAAGTTGGATACAAAAAAAAAAGAGGAAAAAAGAGCAACAGATACAGGTTGGTTGGTTGACTTTTGAGGCCTTTATGTTAATTTCTGATTCATTTCCAGTTTGTTTTTCCCCCAGATATGCGCTTTATGGAAACTCACTCAAGTGCATCAGCGCAGGAGTGGCAAGCGTAAGAGCAAACGTGCTGTGATTTAATTTTTTCTGTGACGCTCGGTGGCAAACAAAATAATTCAACATATGTATGGGGGGCCAGCAGCAGCAGCGGGGAAAATGTGGGGGAAAAACTCAATTAAAATGCACAAAGCCTCTCGTCTCGCCTGACCTCTCGCTTTTGCCACCAGCTCCTTTCCTTTTGCCGAGGACAAGCAATTATCGTTGCTGCTGCCCCCCACGTATGTGGATCAAAAAATGCTTCAAGTTAAATTGAATTTGTTATTAAAACCCAATTTTACATGACGCATTTTGATGACACGTACGTATACGTACATATCCTCCAGCTCTAGTCGCAAACTTCAATTTCAAATGCAGACGTTGGAGATAAGTTGACGTGGCCGCAATTCGCGAAATTCCATTTTCCCCGCTGCTCAAACACATGGCAAACGAGAAATTTTCATAACAACAACCGAATATTTTTTCGCATAAACATGCAAATTTCTCACTCAAACCCAGATGGTTTGCCCACCCATCCCTTTGCCCCGTTGCACTCATCTTCTCAATGAGTAATTTGCATGTAAAAATAAATATATACACTCGTTTATATAGTATTTTTCCTGTTTGCTTTTTAGCATTTGTTCATGAACTTCGCCGTTGACGAGAACAACAAACTGTCATACAAAGCTTTGCCATTGTTCAAGGAAATTTTCGCAAAACGATAGAGGGGCGGTGAAAGGAGAACCAGACTATTGCCTGTCAAGTGACTGACTAACAAGTTTCGTTTATTTCCTGCACTGGAAAAAAAAGTAGTTTGACAAAATGTTGATTTTTATATGATTTTTAATCCATAAATTGAATAATAAAGATAATGAAGATGTGGGAAAATATATAACACTGTGTTAAAATACTATATTTCAACTGTCTAAGATATTTCATTTACAGATGAATACATTTTGTATCTTTTAGATAAATACTGTAAATCTTTTTTTATCTTGAAATATAATAATATGTTTTTTATATTTATGTAAAAGTATTTTTCAATTATTACTGACAAACTTCTTAACATGTTTTACTTTTCTTACTCAAATTTTATTGCGGTCTAATAAATTCCATTTACAGGTTAAAGACAAAGATATATATAATTTAACAAATTACTAAGAGTCTTTGTTTAAAATCTTCTTCAATTGTGATTTTTATTTATTTATGTATAAGTATTTTTCAAATATTATTGTAAAATTTCTTAACATGCATTTCGTTTCTTACTCAAATTTCATTGCGCTCTGGGGCCAGGTTTTGATTTATGACCAAATTGAAAAAGCGAACAAAATATTTACGTAATAATTCTGTGGAAAAACGCACAGCAACGCCATGTATTTAGGTAAAGAAGTATATACAGCTATATTTCAACGAGTCGTGGAATAATTACATTTTATATGTGAGAAACCGAACAGCACATGAAAGTGAATCGACACGTGTCTGTCGGCAATAATGCAAAACAAATGCTTTATGACTTAATGTAAAACAAATGCTCAATGACTTCATATACGTGAATAATATGAATCACAGGCATTATGAACAGTTGTTCATTTGGGTGACTAAAAGCCAATAAATCCATAAAAAATATATCTTTAGAGGGCGGATATTTATAAAAGAGATAATGGGTAAGTGAAAAGCTATAAAAATAAAAAATGTCCATTAGCAGCTTAAAATGTTTCCTGATAATTTAAATGACATAATGCTTTTACTTATTGTCTTTATTGCTGGCATATAATTAATTTTTTGTTAAAATACTTTTATTATCAGCCACTTTGCAAATATTTTAGATTAATCAATGTTTTTAATAGGGTTGTATATATATTGCAAAATATTTTATTACTTGCATTCTTGTTTAAATGCCTTGTAATTTACCAATTTTTTTGCCTAACATAATCCAGACGCTTTGTCATCCATCTTCAGGAGAGTTCTTTGCAATTTTTGAATAATTATTTTCTTACAATATCTTTTTGCTCCTACAGGATCTGTCAAGTCATTTGTCGGCCACAAAAAAAGCCCCTGCAGTATATGTATTTGCCAACTTCATTCAATTTCTGGCATGACTTGCCAATGTTGCTACTGCGATGTTGCTGATGGGCCATGGCAACAAGCTGTTGCTGTCATGAGTTGGCAGAAGCTATCGCCTAAAGTCTGCCAGCGCAATAAAGCAATATTAAAATTGCTTTTGGCAAACACTCAATTGTAAAAGGACCAATTGAATGGTGCCTACCCAATGAACTTGTAACCCAAACTGCAACATAGTTGTGGGAAATTGTGCGGAATAAGTTCAAGTCACATAAATAAATATGCGATCAGATACAACTCGGTCTCATTTAAATCAAATTCCCACAGGCAACGTCAATTATGTGGAGCGGCAACAAGTGCACTTTACCTGTAGGATCCCCCTTTTCTCCATCGCTGTGGAAAATTGCCTCCGGTGCGACAGCAGCAACAACTGCACTGCATTTTTATCCTCGTTTTTTCGCTACCTTTTTACACAATTTACATTTTTTGCAACTTTGCCATGCAATGGGCGTGATTAACAACTTCCCTTTTTGGCCGAGGAGTGGAGTGGTTGGTGGGCAAATTGCCTTGATTCACTTGGTTAGACATTGAAATTGACACTTTCGAGGCAACCTGGCTAAAACGATAATTGGCTGACAGCAATGGCAAAAAAAGAGACTACGCCGTGCGTAATCGAATTAATGATTGGCACACAGATCGTTATGAAAGTCTGCCTCCCAAGATGGTAACTAAAGTCTTAGATTACAAAACAATAAATGGAAGGAAGTGAGCCAATGGGAGTGGTTAACTTGTGGGTTTTCTTTGATTGATTTTTTCTTATTTTATTAAACGTGACTGGTCAGGGATTTATGTATCTCAAACTACACTTGGAATAATTTATTTATATAAACGCACATCACCTCTATAAGGAAAGTAAGGTATAGCGTTTGTAGATAATCAGTATTTATTAATATTAATCTGTCAAGAGATCACCTTAAGTTCTACTTGGAGATACGTGACTGCCTTGGAAATCAATGCCCCAAGTTCGATTGATAATATTTTCATTCAAAATCTATTGAAGCGACGCCAATGAGACAGCGACATTTTAATAGTAAAAGTCTTATCAACAAATATAATAAATCAAAACAGAAATCAGAGGTGAAAATAAATTGGGTACAGAAAAATAATTGCATCTACAACATAAGAACAAAGGATTGGCTATATTTAAAAGTTATGGACTGGTTAATGCCCTTAAATAGTTTCAAGGAGGTAAAAATAACATTAAAGATATTTTTAAAGAACCTTAAAAATGCAGTGTGTTAACATTGATATAATATATATTTGTATTTTCTTAAGGCCCTTTAGAGCCCAATATACCCCTCCCGCATAAAAGGTACATGTTTTAGGTACAAAAACTTGTCCCAGACTTTGATAATAATATGGTTCAGCCCAGCGGCTGTATAAATTACTATCAGGACGCACAGAACAGCCATAAAGAGAGACAGGGAGATAACTGTGTATGTGATAGCATGTTCGGAATTTTTTTTTCCGATTTTTGTCTCCCGATTCTGTTCGAATTTTGCTTTTGGTATTTTTGGTCAGGGCAAGTCAATCTTGCAGTTGTCAGTTGCCAGACGAGAGGAGCGGTGTTTCGATCGCTACTTTCGATTTCATTCGGCCTCTTCGTCATTATCATTATCATTATCATCCTCACTGGGCCTGCCAACTCGCAGTAATTATCTGCATCGGGGCAGACGTCCTCAGAATCGGCTTTAGTTTTTCAGATTTTAAGTACCAGTCTGTCAAGGCCCGTCGACGTCGCAACATCATATCTCGTCATAATGTGGCTGCTGTTGCCTATTCTTCTATATTCGGTGGTATTTCTCTCCGTTCGGCACATTTACAGCCACTGGCGGCGCAGGGGATTCCCCTCGGAAAAGGCCGGGATCACTTGGAGTTTCCTTCGTAAGGCATATAGAAGGGAATTCCGACACGTGGAGGCCATCTGCGAGGCCTACCAGTCGGGCAAAGATCGTCTGCTGGGCATCTACTGCTTCTTCAGGCCCGTTCTTCTAGTGCGAAATGTGGAGCTGGCCCAGACGATTCTGCAGCAATCGAATGGACACTTCAACGAACTCAAATGGGACTATGTGAAAGGTTATCGCCGCTTCAATCTTCTAGAGAAACTGGCACCCATGTTCAGTACGAATCGATTGACGGAAATGTTCGGGCAGGTCCAAAAAGTGGGTGATCATCTGATTCACCATCTGTTGGATCAGGAACAAATTCAGGGAGGTCTGTTGGAAGTCGATCTTCAGCAACAAATGAGAGTGTAAGAATAATCTTGAATCTTCTAGGTGTTATACAATATTAAATATATTATATTTCAGTTATTCAATCAACATCATTGGCAATCTCATTTACGGCTTGGATGTCAACAACTTTGAGCAAAGGGATCATATTCTGACCAGCTACCTGAGCCACAGACAGACCTCTATTCAATCCTTGTGTGTATCCTTACCCAATTCACCACATCAATATATGTATAACTATCTGTTAATCCTATCCCTAGCACTTTGGGTCGCCTGCCCCAGAAATCTTCGTTTACCTACCGCTTAAGGGATCTCATTAAACAAAGTGTTGAATTACGTGAAGATCATGGACTGATACGAAAGGATATTCTACAATTACTAGTCAGATTTAGAAATGGCAATGAAGTTGGTGGCGAAAAATGGCAGCTAGATACGAATAATGGTAAGTTTTAAAGATCAAATGGCTTATGACAAATATTTATTTCCTAACTTCTAGATCCAGACAAACTTTTGTCCATCAAACGCTTGGCCAAAGTAGCTGAGGACTTTTTAAAAGTATCCCTAGATGCAATGGCTTCAACAATCACCTTTACACTCCTGGAAATCCTGCAAGAGCCCTTAATAGTGGAGAAACTTCAAGCGGAAATAAAGGAACTGAGCAATGAAGATGGACAGCTAAAGTTTGAAGAGCTAGATGGTCTTAAATATATGGAAATGTGTCTGAAAGGTAATTTGATAGGTTTTCAATAAATACATATTACTAATTTGTAATCCTTTTCAGAAACTGTTCGCAAGCATCCACCTTTACCCATTATTGAACGCATTTGCCGCAAAAGTTATTCACTGCCAAATTCCAAATTCACCATAGATGAGGGCAAGACTTTAATGGTTCCTTTGCTGGCCATACACAGAGATGAGAAGTATTTCAGTGAACCCATGAAATACAAGCCACTACGATTTCTGCAATCTGGAGGTGATGTGGGTCAATGCAAGGATAAAACCAAGAGCAATGCTTTTATAGGGTTCGGAATTGGAGGAGTTCAGTGTGTGGGTACGTAAAGGTTGCAATTTCTTGTTCCTCAACATATTTAAGCAATATTTTGGTCTACCTAATTACAGGGCAGAACTTTGCCAAGCTGGTAATTAAAGTGGCCCTGATCAAACTTCTGCAAAACTTTCATTTGGAATTGGATCCCAACCTGGTGAAAACCCTCGAAGTTTCCCATCAACCAGCTCCCTTTATACACACAAAGGATGGACTAAAAGTCAAGTTGAAGAGACGCGAAATAAAACCGAAATTTTATCGCTAAACTTAGTTAGGTTAGGTGTACTCTTTAAGCTGTCAAGTTCTTTAATTTGTGCATCTTTTTCAACACTTTGTCGTCTGTTCGCGACACCTGAAATTATGCTATAAATAAAATTCAGTATATTATGGTCACAGTGTTTCCTTCGTGTCCCTGTTGTTGTTGTTTTTGTTGTTTCTGTCTGCTCTTGTTTGCTTCCTTCGCTTCGTTAACTTTGCAAAATGCCAAAAGGTCCTGGAGCACACGGTGCGTATACGTAACGTCACACAACGTGAAGCTCGACGCATTAAATTAGTCATTCCTATGTGACTCTGTTGTTGTTTACGCCAACACGGATATAGAGACTCGATTCTGGAGAGAGAGATATCATCTCGGGTGGAAAAGACATGTGCTTCCATTTGAGTTTATCATTAAATTTGATTTGCTTTGTTGCCAATTCGACATGACAGTCGCCTGGAAACCAACTACTGAGCCCCTTCTCTGGCCTACCAAAATATGCTAAAGTCAAGTCCGTCTGTCCATTTCAAGTACTCATCTTGTTTGGCCAACACTGAGAGAAAGGGGGGTTACACTTGGGTAATAAAAGGAAATTTAAGTGCACAAAAAAAGTGGGTTTTTAAGTATAGATATATTTAAAAGAAAATAAATTTGAATATAAATAAGTGTAGTAAGTATTGTATTAGAGGTACATTTATAAATGTTAATAAATATTAATTTTTTAAAAAATTGTCTCTCAAAAACCCTAAGGTGTTATAACACTTCCTCTAATTTTGAATAACTCGGTTTATTTTAAAAAGTTAAGGCAGCCTATACATCGTACAAAGTTGTTAAGCTGTAGATGCTTTCTTTTCTAAATTGCCATGAGTTTTAAAAAAATCCACATAGTTATTCAAAAAGTTTTTCAATTGCCATAAGGTCTTTAATGTTTTCTATCCAGGAGTAAAGTTTCCATCAGTGTTTTTCCTCAGTGTGCCAATCAAGTTCGAGTATGTTTGGAGGAGTGGCAATCAGGGCCGAGAGGCGCCTCTAATGATGCCGCAATTAGGCCGCATTATGGACACATTTATCATCCACAGACCGGGTTGGAGAAACGAAACGAGGGATAGAGATGTCACAAACAAATGACTCTAATGAGTGCGTAAAGTGTTTTACATTAATGAAAACTTTTTGGCCGGACCCTCAACCCAAAAGTACAAGCCATAAAACTAATTGGAGCTAAGCTTTCGGGGATAAATGACCTGGAAAGAGTCTGAAATCGACAGCAAACTTTACGACTCTTGCTCTGGGCAAAGTATTAAAATTGAAAATTGAAATTCAATCAAAGGAACACAGGGGTTGTCGGAGTCCAAAGGGGCAGTCTGGGAAATTTAAGGGCCGGGTTCAGGCAGCTAGATAAAATCCACTGACACGACTACGACAACAGGAGCAAGTGGAGCTCTTCACATGTTTTGACCCAGTTTTGAGGGCGAGGCAAGTGTCGAATATAAATTGCATGAGTTGGCCCAGGAGAGATGGCGATGTGCGATGAAGATTCGGAGGCAACTCCCTTCGGCGCAATCTTGGCTGCCATTGTCCTGGTTACATTTAAACATTACTCATTCCCCGGTAAGCGGTCAAAACAGCAAACCCCAACCCGAAAAACGCCACAAGTAAAATGAAAAAAGTAAATACAAAGTTGCTTTCAACGTGGGGCATAAATTATTCCCCGTGAAAAGCGTGCAATTTTCATTTCTCCTCGCATAAATTATGATTTATTTCACCCATGGGACATGTTCCGAGTACTGCTAATTTCCATGTAAAGTTGTTGACCAATTAGCCGTGTTTACTTACCATAATTTCAAGATCTGTTTTCGGGGTTAACTGCAAGTAGACAGAGAAAAACAAAGTTCGAATCAATCAATTAAATAAATGTTTATATATGGCGCTGTGTTATTGAACTTTTGCTTTAAAAATAAAACCAGATTGCCATAGAGTTTAAAAACAAACAAGTATTGCAGCCAAAGTGAAGGATATATTTGTTACAAGCAACAAACAGACTGACACAAAAGGTTATCGCTGCAGTCGCCTTTAATTAGCCAATTGACATATGACTTTTGCTTTGGCTTTTATTGTTTTTGCCAAGCCAGAGTTGTGCAACACGTTTGCCTGCCTAAGTAAAATCACTTTAAAAGCATTTAAGTGGCTTAACTAGGGGAAGTATTTGTTATGCGGCAGGCAAATAGAAACTTGAGCGTTTTGTATCGTTCAATTTAAGCCCACATATATGCGGGAAATTTACATAATAAAAAGACAAATTTCTTTATACAACAAAGAAGCTTGGATATTATTTAAGTTTCGAATAAATATGAACGGATTACCAATGGTAAGCGAAATTTCTTGCACTAAAGTTATGTAAACAATATTTAAATATAAAGGCTATAAAAAATAAATGTATGCTTAATATCTTATTATATAAATTATAAAACTTGCCTCTGCTACAATATCTTATAATTTTGCATTGTCTCCATTTACCCCTTACCATTTTTTTAATTCTTCTGCTTTTCATAAGTTTATCTTCACGATTTTTTTTCAGACAACAGCAATTATTTTCGCTAATTGGATGAGAACTTTTCTCGTCCAAAAACTTTCCCACTTGCAGCGTGGCTAAGAAAACAATTTAAGTGGCGGTCATCTCGTGTGCTCATATGTGGCCTCTTTACACTACTCTCCCCACAATTAAGAATTCTCCCATCTGTGTTCCAAAAAAAAAGATAAAGTAACAGACGACCTCGGGGGGTCAGCAGTAATAAAACTAAATAAATGCTTGGCCTTTAATTTTGCTCTTTCTCTGCGGTTTTTTATGAATATTTGTTTAACAATTTAAGTTGGCTGGGGTGTAAGTGTAAGTTTGTCATGCGTGTATAAAGACTATGATCATTAAGAGCTTGAAGAAGAACGAGTAAATGGGGAATTTCAAGGAAATTGTGAGAGTAAAGCCGTTAAAAATTTGCTTAAACAGTGTTACTTCTATAATAGAGATTTCTTTTGTATTAATCAATTTTACAAAGTCAAACACAGGAAAAATATATTTTTTAAATATGTATAAAAAATGTTAGTGTGACTAATAATAAAAAAAAAATATTTTCTCTAGACCTGTAATCTATAACTTAATAAACTTCCAGAAATTTTTTTACTCTTCTAAATTAAATTAAAATACATTTATTTAACAAAACAGAACATATGTTAATATTATAAATAATAAATAAATAAATTATTGGATGTATTTTAGGTCATGTGGAGTTCTCGTTCTCTTTAAAGAGTTTCCACTGTCTCTGGAAAATATCTTCATGGCTTTTCTTAAGCTGGGTGGCTGTGGGTTCACTTGGTTTACTTTTTCAATTTGTGTGCGCTGCATTCACACACATAATTGCCACATGGAGTTGCATGACGCGAAGATGCATCCGCCTGCCGCCCTTCAAACTGCATCTATATGTCTGCATATATATATAGATCATATGAAATGTGAGGCGATGAGAGGAGGGTGTTTGAGGATGCCGCTGGTGTTTGCGTGCAGCTGTTTATTGTTGCCATTGGCGGCTGTGTGCAGTTGCTTTAATTATTGTCAGCCAAACTGTCGCGGCCACCAGGCGCATGAGTAATTTGTTTGTCTGACTCTTTTCGTTTCTTTTCGGTTCTTTTCCTTACTACGGTCTGCTTCGCTCACTTTACACTATATTTTTATCTGTTTCCGACTTTTAATTAATTTATGTGTCTGTCTTTTTAACGGGTGCTTAAATAGTGCGTTGAATTCATGGGTATTCGGAGTGGTAGGTTATTAAGTTATTTCATTATTTCTCATGAGGATGAGGCGTTAAAGGGCTCCTTATTCTTTTTAAGAAAGCCTAACAGTTGACATAATTATTTCTGGTTATAACTGACTTGCATTTGAAAAATATTTTTAAATGTATTAGATTTTTAAAATATTTTACGTTAATAAAAATGTTATGAATTATATAAAATTTATATTGTATTTCACTGCATATACAAATTTGTTAACTACTGTAAATCCATTTCCTTTTGTTAATTATTTACATTTACCTATATCAAACCACTAGTTCTACAATACGGAAACCCTATTCCATTTTCCCTACTCAGAAGCCTAACCCTCCTAATGGCCAAAATCATTTAGCCTTCATTTTCAATTACCCGGCGTAACGAAGCGCCAAAAGCATTTATCAAAATGCCAAACTAGATAACTTAATTAAAGCCCCAAAATCAATCTGCATATATATAGGGCCTGACAAAATCAAAATCTGTGCACCACCCCGCTGCCCCACCGCCCATTACCATATCCATCCGCCCCACAAACAATGGGAAACAACAACATCCGCTTATCGCGATAAATCAAAGCCACGAGTGTTGTTAATTTTCCAAGGAAATTTTCGGTTATACAAAGTTTTTTTGGGGGATAAAGGCGAAAAACGTGCGTGAATGTGCCTGGTGGTAATAAAAACAACTTGAATTTATGTTTTCACGGCGAGGAGTAAAATGATCTTAAGCCAAAAAAAGGGGAGCTTGAAATTTCTTGCTCACTTTGGGGGCCAACAGCATGCCAGTCATGTGTGAGTACATTTCATTTTTGTGGCCACGACGAGCGACTTGCTAATTCTAATTAAAAGCAACAGCAACAGCAAAAGCAAAAGCAACTGAGGGAAGTCTGCAACACACTCAAGCAGAAAATTATCAACTCCGCGGAGAGATACGTAGATGAAGATATGGGGAGTTAGCTAAACTTCTGCTTGGCTAGACCAAAAGATGTTTCTTGAAAGCCAGAAAACAGGGGAGCTAGAAAAAAAATAGCAGGGGAAAAATGCGCACCGCAGGCCAAAATTAAAATGTGCACATTTCCGTGGAGCGGAAATTGCCCAAGTTTGTCACTTGGAATGAATACAGTGAATCTGAGATGTACTATACATAATGGAATCAGCCGAAAAGAGCGTTCGCCATTTGGTTATGTATTTCCCTTCCGCAAATTGAAATTCATATCATTCACTTTAATGCCATATTTACCTCCCCCCAGAATTTTCAACAAAACACGAACCCACGCAGGTGTAAATTATGTATTACAATTTATGGAAGTTTCGGTTCACATTTTAAAGCCCTGAAGCGTTGAACAAAGCGCTTTGCCAGCCAAATTCATTTCCATTGCATTTAACCAGAAATTAGCGGATTTTGTGACCTGTGTGCAATTTGCACTGATAATTAAATTAAATGCCTAATTAATTACCATTACGGCCGTGCATCAACTGCAAATGTGCCAAATGTAATCCAAATGAACATGTCGCTGCACAGTTGCGCACGAAGTTATTTAATTTATGATCGAATATAAATCAAATTATGGATGGGTTGAAATACAACAAAGGTATACCAAATGACCTAATTGCACAGGTGTGTAAATATAATTCAGCGTGAGCAGAGTATATTATTTTAGAATTATAAGTTGATGTGTATTTCCTGAACTACGTTGAAGAAAGGCTTACACATTTATAATACAACTTCCATGAATTCGAAATTCTCATATGAGAGATACAATAGTTAATATGAAATATACTCCCTAAGCTTGTACTTGGTCACTTTTGATTTGCAATCTGAGTAAGTGTTTCCTACAACTCTATTTACTTCCTTCATGTTCTTCCCTTAAAAGCATTTCATTTGAAACTAAATGTTAAGTACTATACTTACTTGCTGTACTAGTCTTTGCTCTACTTTAAATTCCTTAGATAAGCCCATAAAATCCAGGCTAGTCATCAAATTGGCTCCTTCATCGGGTGTATCTCTTCATGAACCGGATGAACCTTTGACTACCTAATTCCGGTTGCAGTATATGTACATATATCTATTGCCCACAGCCAGCTCTGCAGCTGATCCTTTGCCTGAAAATATTCACAACTCCTCCGTTGCCTTCTCTAATTTACTTCACTGTCTGCTACTCATAACTCAATCCCCTTGGAATCCCCTCCACATCCATGGCTATGGGTAACCCTTAAGCCGCTTCCAGATGCATTGACAAAATTTCACTTTGGATGAGAGATGCTGGTCCCTGCTGCTGTGGATTGCAAATGGCAAGGCTTTGGAGACCCTGCGACTGCAGTTGGTTGCAGTTTGCAGTTTGCAGTTTGTAGCTGCAAAAAAGTGGGGGGATGTGGATGCGGATGGTAGGTTGGTGGGAGCTCTTCTTCTCTGCACTGTCACATGCCACATTCTGGCAACTCTTTTTATACGGGGTATGCGAAATGTCCCAGGAAGTACCAGTTATTTAAAAATTTATTTTAAAATAATGATTTCTAAGGATTTTTTACATATAATTTAAGAACTATAAAAGCTGGACTTCTAAAATATCTGTTATTATATTAAACTTGTAACACTAAAAGTTATCCACACGAAATACCAAGTAAAGTAAGAGATATTCCAAAGTCGACTTTAAAGATCTTGGTAGTTTTTTCTTGTCGGCATGATTTTCGCAATCAGTGGAAAGCAGCTTGAACCGCTGCAGTTGTTGCATTTGTTGGTGCTGCATGGTTTGGCGTGACATTTGGCTCTGGACAGGGAACGGGAATCGGGGAATCGCGGATCTGTGGAGTGGGATTTGGTACTGGGAGCCATCTCCCTCTCGACATGCAGCATAATCTGGCGTTGCTTTATGCCCTGGGCTTTTTTCTGGGTTTCGATGTCACACGAAATGTAACGACGTCGCCAAATGATGCGCAATTCACAAGTGAAACTAATTTTCCCAAACAACAAAGTCAATTTTCCATCTAATCCAAAAGGGGGAAAATCGAGTGTGCGGTACAATGTTTATGGTTCTATCGCCTTAAACTATGTCAAATGCCGTTCAATTAAGTTTTCGCTTGCACAATGATAAGGAAAACCTGCCCGCCTCCATTCACTTCACTCTCGACTCATAACGGTGACGCCAAAGGGTATTAACATGGGTTTAGGGCGGGGTTCTATGGGGCAATCGATGGGCGTGACAGGGGCTGAGTTGGCTGAGGGCACTGGGGCATGTGGGGACATCAGATTGATAGCGTCGCTAAACAACACAAAACAGAAAGACCCCAACGGGCTGGTCTAGCTCCCTACTTCTAATCAAGCACGTAAATAAAGTTAAGGTTTACGTATATGGAAGGGACGTACACACACAAAGGGCTGCCATTTATTTAGGGGAAATGAAGTTAGGATACCCTAATTTAGAAGAGAGGAATAGCTAATAAAAAATAATAATTCCTAAAATTTTAAAGTTTAAAAATTAAAAACCAAAATCTACGAAGGAAGTCGAATAAACCTTTGATGCCAATTAAATGTTTGAATAATGAGGATTCATCAGTTTCTTATGTAAATATATCCATTTTTTGTCAAATAACTTCTTAAATAGTTGTTAAATAAGCCAATTCTAAATTTAGTGGTTTCTTTCCTAATTACAATTTAATTTTAAAACAATTTAATAATAAGTTTTAAATTATTATAAAAATTTTTTAAATTTTTTTGTCCTTTGGTTGTTAAAATTTAGTTTTTAATGTTTTTCTCTCTCGCTTAGGTTGTTAAATATTTCTCGAATTTCATATACCCTTAATCGTGAGCACAACATATTGCTAGAAACTCGCTGACGGGCCAGGATTGCCTTTGGGCTACTCATCATCAGATCAATGGGGTTAGAACACACATACGAGTTCACCAGCTCACACACACTGGGTGCCCTCAACAAAGGCGGCCAAATGACAACCTCAGGTTCCGTTCTCTCTCTATATATAAAAAGGTATAAGTATGTGACGGGGACGTTTGAAGGGTCTGATGGGTTACTGTAGGGATCCGCCGTTACTGTAGCTGCCCGGCGGCAAAGTACAATAAAAAATGCTCCAACGTTGCATGTAACATTTGATTAGCCTGTGGAAAGGGACATGGTGCGGTCGGTAGGTCGGTTGGTTGGCCAACAGAGGGGCACAAAAATGAGCAGCATATTGCCTTGCCGTTCGGTGCACTTGGGGCAATGGCAATTAGAGGTTAACTTGAAGTACTCTCGCCCACGCCCACTCACAACCGCTTCCATCTTCTTCCGATTCTTACACAACCACAGTTCCGTGCTGCCAGAAAGAACTTTTTCAGCTACAGTTGAACTACTATCCTTAGAAAAGGGTTCAAACTGTGATCCATTAAATAAATTTCTATGAAAAAATGGTACGAACAATAGAAAAGTGAATTATTTGAATGTGGCTTAGTGTAACCAAACTACTTGCATAAATTATAGTGTGGCCATAGCATTAAAATAATTTTTTTTGATCTGTTCTTAAACTGAGTACTACAATCAACATTTTAAAGAAAAATTAAAATTTGGAAATACAACTGACATTCCTAAAAACTTTGTATGATTTACAAGGAAAAAAATATGAAAATTTGGTACGAACAATAGAAAAGTTAATTATTTGAATGTGGCTTAGTGTAACCAAACTATTTGCATAACGTATAGTGTGGCCATAGCATTAATATAGTTTTTTTGATCTGTTCTCAAACTGAGTACTACTATTTACTTTTTAAAGAAAATTTAAAAATTCGAAATACAACTGACATTCCTAAAAACTTTGTATGACTATCCTATTTTAGAAGTTTTACTGTACCTTACAAGGAAAAAAAAAATGAAAATTTGGTAAGAACAATAGAAAAGTGAACTATTTTAATGTAGCTTAGTGTAATCAAACTATTTGCATAATGTATAGTGTGGCCATAAAATTAAAATAATTTTTTTGATCTGTTTTTAAACTGAGTACTACTATCAACTTTTTAAGGAAAATTTAAGAATTCGAACCACAACTGACACTCCTAAAAACTTTGTATGATTTCTCTATCTCAGAAGTTTTACTGTACCTTACAAGGAAACTGTAGAAGGAGATGCGTATATCGTTAGTTTGGTTAATATACGACATGTTCCGTTTCGGCCCATTTACAAGCCAAGCACAATGTTAACTTGGTGATACGCTCCCCAACATTCTTGCGGAATTTACTTGTTCCACCAGCAAAAACTTTAACTTGGCTTGTGCTCAAGTGCAGTGATGTATATTGGAATGAGGGTGATGTGGAGGGGTGGTGCTGTGATTGTAGTTTCTGTGGTCGCAAGTGAAAACTTGGAAGTTGTGTTAAATATATTTGTCAGCCAAGTTTATTAGAGAAGTTTGCCAACTTAAAGCTGGCGAAATGGTTAACTTAATCGGTAGATAAGTGTAGGCAGACGTGAAATGATTTACGATTTTGGGATGGAGAATATAATGGATATATAAATGAGTATAAATACATTAATTATCATTAAATATAGGCTACTAGACAAGATAAAATACCTTAAGATAACTTATGGAATTTCGAAAGCAATGCTTCGTTTAATATTTTAATAGATAAGACTTTAAGATAAGATAAAATATATTATATTGAGACTGCAAGACATAACAAATTTATTGAAACGAAATAAAGAAAACAGGATTTAAATTTAAGCTTATACAGATAAGAAGAACATCGTGTCGAAATGTTTTCTCGTTTACTGAAAGACAATTTCAAACGATTAAATCCATTGAAAATTCCAATTTATCCATGGCCAAATCCGTTCTTCCAAATCAATAAAGCAATCCAAAACGGAAGCGCTCCGAGATTTATCCCAGAATATTCCCTCAACTCCCTTAACAATTTACCTCCCCTTACTTCCATTTGCTCTGGCATTTTCCTCACCCCCATTTACCGCAATTTCTCACAGCAGACGGCTCAAGTTTTCCACGTGAAAAATGGCATCATAAGAAAAGTTATTGTCTCTGATGTTGCCCAACTCGGCTGAACTACTGTGGAGCCCCCCACCAGCTACAGTGAACCCTTCATGGCATGGCAGCATCATTAGCGGCAGAGTCGAGAGTTTATTATGCAATGCACAAATTTAGTGCCATTTGTTGTCAACGCGCCGAATGCAACAAACGGCGAAAGGAAAGGAGTTAGTGATGTCAGTTTTTGGGTTTATTAATCTTATTTTTAAAGCAAAGATAATAATTTCTATCTAATATGGATTTTAATTAATATTCGAAAATAAAATACGTTAATAACAGTTAACAACAATAATAATTTAATTATTATTATAATTATTTTGGATCCTGGTTACATAAATTAAAATTAAATTAAACTCATTTATAAAGATACATCCAAGTATTCGGAACAAGTACTTATAGTATGTATTTGCAATCTAAACTGATGAAAGGCAATGGTAATTGCGAACCTCGACAGGTGTTTAGTTCACAAAAAACAGCCAGATATACTTGTTTGTACCTTAACTAGGTAAAATAAGTGCTATCTTATACCATCTCTGAAAACAACAACCAAGTTTTGCCATTACAATGAGGGGGAGTAGTGAGTTCGTCTGGGAGCTGACTGTTCACATTTGTGCAGCCATAGCTATTGTAATGAGTTTGGAAGCCAAGTTGAGAGAGACAATCCAAAGGCAAGTCAACGTCAAATGTTGCAATATGTAAAATTAACATCGCCTTGGTTGTGGTGAGTTTTGTACGGTGAGCAAAAGAAGTTTTGGCCAAAAAGTTCGGAAGCCGAAAAGTGTTTTTTTGGATGGATGTTGCATGCAACAGCATTTACTCCCACTTTAAGCCATCTGCACTGAAAACTGGTTGCAAATTTGCCACTAATTGCCGCTGACGAGGATTCAAAAAACTCATAAAAATAAAACACGAAACGGAAACCAATTTTGTTTGACAATGATGATGACGATTGTGTGCGATTGATTGACTGATTGATGAACTGGCTAAATTGCTGGACGTGTCGCTGTACGATGTCCAATTAAAGACCAAATTAAAGTCGAACGAAATCTATGTTAATCAAAGTCATCAAAATCAAATTTTTTTTTAAGTTTGGATTGAAAACAAAAGTGAAATTCCATAGGCAGCGGTCACTGTGATCTTTGCTTTGCGGTTTTACCTTCTGAGTTTTACAACCACCGACTTTGGGGAGCGACAGAGAGATCAATGTTCGGAGAAGAGTGAAAGTCAAGTCCAAACATTATGTTTTATGGACTTGGACACCTTTTTTTTCGCCAGCTGACTCTTTCTTTGATTTCTTGTCTCTGTCCAATTATTCACGCTATGCGTTTGAGTTTATTTAAATTTTGTAAAGGAAACCACAAACAATTAGCTACACCCACGTGAGGGGGGTAAAATTGTACTCAGCTTGAAGATAGGGTGGAGTCTTGTCTTGCAAAATAATAAAGCTACAAAGAAAAAGTGATTATTAAATGAATAACTAATCCAATGCCTTTAGTTATTACAAGGTAATTCAGCTTAAAAGCTAAATTAAGTTACTTTGATTTTGCAATTGACTTTTAAATATTATCTCACGGAATTCCCATACTGGGCATTAATTAATTGAATTAATTAAAAATTCAATTGAGAAAAATCCCTCTTAATCTCAGCCAAGGCTACGCCTTTGGCTATGTACAAAAATAACTTTCTTTTGCCCGCCTCCATGAAATTTAAAGAAGATCTCATTGTGTGGCCTCCCCTGTCAACGACAATAAAACTAACATAAAAAATTATAACACAATATAAGAAATGCTTCAAAATCAGACAATGCAAGTCACACAATGGCCCATCCAAGTACAATTAACTTAAATTTTTCTGCTTCTTCAGCTAGACCTTCAAATAGTTGAAAGCGAAACTTAAAAACTGCCGAATGCCGAAAACACTTTGCGGACCATTGGAAAAAACACCACCAAGACCAATTGTCTGGGTGGGTGTGAACTTAACTGTAGAGTAAGTTGGCCAAATGTTTGTAAGTCGCTTAAGCTCCTCGTGTCAATCCGAACAGCCATCCATCAATCATTCTGCCAATTCCTAATTAGCATGCAATTCATGGGAACAATTGAAAAGTGCTGGTCAAATTTTAAATGTCATGCCCGCACTTGTTTTCGTCTTGGTGGATGGGGATTATATAGACATTATATGGACTTGTGCTCAAGGGCCCCAAAGCCCCGGAACGTGAGTTGAATTTAAGAGTGCGAAATCACATTTTACTAAGGTCGCTGAATGTTTGTTTTGCAAATGCCGAATTAACATTAATTTTGCGTATGTAAAAATCATTTTTATAACCGATAAAAGTTGAACTTTCCTTTTAGCGTAGTTGTGTGAACAGGAGAACAAGTTCTCGTTCACCTGCCACGCCAAAAAATCATTATCATTGGAGAAAACCTGATTTCAGACGCGTGTTTCCTGTTCGCAAGGCCTAAAACAAGTTTCCATTTTTTTGCCAGGGGAGGCATCGCATAACTCAAAAGCGGCAGGAAACATTCCTTTCCTTTTTGGCCAACACTCTCCAAAAAAAAAGTAATTAAAAACTCTTGTTTGAGATTTATCAAAAGAAGAAAACCCATCGAACCGCATTCCAATCAAGTAACTCGATGATAAGAAAGAACATTTGTGGATAACTCAAGAAGTTTCAATTTACTTGCCAACGCCAAGAACCAGCCAAGCCCCAATTTTATTGATGTTGCCATGATGATATATGTGTTGGGGAAATATAAATTTCGTGACAAAAGCACAAAAATTGAGCTTGACTTTCATCAAAATCACGTGACATGCCCTGAATATGGAACACCGAAATTTATTTGGCCACATCAACTGCCAATCTATGCAAATAAGTCGAGCAAATGCGAATACATATTTGAAGGCCTTCCCATTTTCACCCCCCCAAACCACTGAGAAGATTTATGCGTTTTTCATATTGACAACGCTTAAACAATAGACTCCCATCAGTCGCTGAATATTTGCATTGGCTGCCATGGCAACTGTCGTTTATTACACTTTGACTTTGTTCATGAAAAAAGAATGGTAAAAAAAATGGTATTCAAAAAACTATGCTTAATGAAAGGCTGGCTTAAATAAAAGTTAAAAGAACGTACCTTTAATATTTGCAAACAGCTTTGCTTTCTGCTTCATCATCTCTTCAAAAAGTAAATTATGCCAATATTGCTTCCTTTGAGGAACTTTTTTACTGTCAACAATTCCTGCTAATTTTAAAGTTTTTATTGAGCACCAAACTTCTGTTACAAATAAGCTACTAAGTAAAGCTCAAAGCTATAAATTCATAATTTGCTTCTAGCCATACAAAATATTAGTTACTTTCAAAATGTAATAAAAATTTCTCCCAAGATATTAATAGCATAGCGATTCAATGAAAATAATTTTCGCTTTCAAGTAATTCAAATTGAGCTCAGTATTACGGGCCAACGCATTTCGGCCATAATCTGAAAAATTATGGTATAGGCCAAACCTAATGATAGTCGGCCGGCCTGAACAATGTGGTTCAATTTCAAAAGAAAATCGTGCCGCGGCAGCAAATCTTGGCTTTAATTAAGGTTTTTTTCTGACCAAAGTTGAGACTACGTCTTTTACACAGAAATGTGCATAGAAGCGATCATAGATATAGATATGGGTCTACATAAGGCCCATTCGAGTGGACGACTTTCGCCTTGTTCATGCAATTTGTATAAACTCTAAATGATTATTGCCAATAAATTTGCAGGAAAAAAAATAAAGCCACGTACAGAAAATCCGAAAAACTGGTTAGGGTAGAAAGCCAGAAAAAACCAGGGACACCGCCCAAACTGACCACCACTTATAGACCCAGTATCTGCGGATGATATGTAACCCAAGTGGCAGACGACAGACGTAAACAGGTAAAAGTGATTTGTCTCTCGATGCCTAAGCAAATATATGTATATCTGGATGTAGCTATGGGCACACGAATAATCCAATCGTGTTTTGGGGCATGTTGCGTGAATTGAGCCCCGGCTTCCGACAGCTTGTCATGCAAATGAGCTGGTCGATCCTTGTGGGGGAAACACAAACATGGAAAGCCAACATGACACATGGAGAAAATGCATATCGCCATCATTGGTAACCAATTTGTAATATATAACCACTTAAAAAAAAAATTAACCATTAAATATTTCAAGTGACAACATCCCAAACTCTAAATATATATAGCTTTTTGCTAATCCATTGAATGAATAAATTATATATATATAAAAATAATAATATATTTATATTTAGCATTCTAAAGAGTATTAATTTAATGTTAAAAATAATCAAAAATATAAATATAGTTCATATTATTATGATTTGTACAAAAATGTAAGCTTTCATTCACATGATAATAGGCAACCCATAACACTAATTTTGTTCTCTATGCACAGACTTTCTCAACGCATCATGTGATTCTCCCACGTTGACACCTAACCTTACAGCAAAACAAAATAAACAAATTAGTCGTAATGAGATGGGGGCTACTAGGGCTTAAAGGTAAGTGTAGTCATCAGCATTCGGTCAGCTTTTCCACGCTTTTCACTTTCACGTTCCGGCGAAAATCTTCGACCCACTTGTATTCTTGATTACCGAGGCCTGCTTTCATTTTCATTGAGCAAAAAGCGAAACAGAAAAATAGTGGAAGTGGATCTGGTGACAGATATATGTACCAATGGAGGCACAGAGACACCTGGCCAGTACAGGTTGCTTAACCCAATTTTCGATATCTGTTCATCGTCAGTTTGTGGGCTTAGCCAGCTACGCAACTGTGATAGTTTTTTGCGAAAAAAAACTACAGCCCGATTGCATTGAGGCGGCCTAAACGCATTTTTGCGGCAGCTTTACAAAAGTCCAACAAAAAACCAGACTGAACTAAACCAAAGCAATACTGTGGTATGGATGTGGATTGCACCTGTCGGTGGGTATCTGAAAAATTGCATTACTTATTAACTCAAAAAAAATGGAAGTGTGCAGAGAATTGCACACCCTTTTATAACCGGTAGGTAATCAGGTTACATTACCTTAATTATAGTTAATGCAGCAGATACAAAAATGTGCCTTTACTCAAAAACATAAAACCAATCTTGTAGGGTACCTTTAGTTACTATCTTTAAAAAGTAATAAAACTCTTAAAACCAACCCATAAAATTTATTTAGCTAATTTATAGCGTTTTTCGTTTAAAATTTAAACCTTTACCATCCTGCGAAACAACCATCATACCCAAAAAAAGAGCTTAAATTATAGAAATGCTCGTGGTCTCCGCACAGACACGCGTCGTATAATTCAATTTTAGGCCTGTCTGACTGCCATATTAAGCTCGAATAAATTGGTTTTCGCAAAAAAAAACGCAAATTTATACAATGTACACATTTGCTAAATCGTTGGCTTTTGTTTATAATTTTAAGCAAACAAAAATACAGAATAAATATTGTGTTTAAATAATAACCCTTCTGTGATTACAACGCCGTTGGCTAAAAGAGACCAAACAAAATAAATACATTGGAGCTCCATAAATCAAAGATTAAACGCTTAATTAATCTTGCTCATTCCCAAAGCGTAAAATTTAATAAATGATGAGTCAAATAAAAAGCTCGTAGAGCGTAAAATAAATAAATTAAATGGCAGAGAATAATAAAAGGAAGTATACTGCATTTTGGCTGAATGATGTCATGGTGTGGAATAGGAAAAGGGGAAAATCAACAAAGCCTTAAATGCTTAGATAAACAAAAATAGCTGAAAAGCGAAAAACTTAACTATGCAACTTGGCGAGGAACAAAAATAACGTCACTATGATCATCATATTTATTTTTAATTCCCATATCAACGCAAAGTTTTTTTTTCCCACCATACAGAACCCAAAGTTGGAGGTCATATGAGTGCCTTTCGGAAGCGCGATCAAGTTCCAAAGAACCAAACAAAAATTCCCCTTAGAACCTCCTCTGTCGATACAATCTACATAACACTAAACTTGACTCAACTCAACTCATTTACAGTTATTTGCAAATTATTATTGTATATATATAGCTATAGATAAATGGCAAAATATGAGTAAGTATCTCTCGGATACAGTTGGATAACTAGTGAGAACGAGTGTATCTTCCATCTTTCAATTGTATAAGCAACTTAGGACTGACACGCCAATGCGATTACATAAAGTGCATTTCTGAAATAAACCTGCATTACGAGAGAACAGAGAATTGCATGTGCAATCAGTGGAAAGTAGCGCAAAATATGAAAATATTGACAAGGAATAAACAATATTTAGAGTGCTATGAAGGTGACACCATATGGAAATGGAATGGCAATGACAATATCAGCTTTATACGCCTGCGGTAATCTAAAAAATCACGCACTTTTTGAAGGTGATATTTTATTGCAAGGCAAATAAAAGCAGAAATTATTTAATGTTTTCATTTTTTAATAAATATATAAATAATGTGCTTATTTTTGAACCCAATACGATTGATTCAGAACCCTTCCCCGCTATTGTGTTTATTTTTCATAACAACTTCCTTTCAACATTTTCGCACGTTTTTCAAATCAAACTATAAATCAGCTTGTCCCCGTTTTTGGCTTTGAAAAGAATCTGCTACTCAATATATAATCTAAAAATTCTCAGAATTTTTCGACCGCCAGGTAGAAGACAAACCAAAAAGTGCTTAGCAGCAAAAACCGCCACAGAGCCAAAACAAAGAGCCACAAAAACTTTCAACCATCATAAATTATTTCTGAGAGTTAAGTTAAACTACAATTAGAACTCCCACAGAGCGGGATGGGGCTATTAACATAGATAGGGCCAGAGCGGGATGAAGTCACACTTATTTCAGTATTTTTAACGAGTTTCCAACCCGTTGCCGGCTAATTATTATTAGAGTCGTAAACGGAATTTAAGATCATGTGACTTGGAATCGCAACGATAATGAAAATAAGTCGCACATAAAATTACGCAATGAAACTTCAGCTTTCAAGTTTAAATGGTACGGAATTGGGTTAAGCACAACGTGTCAAATGATATTATTTGGGGAACTTACGTTTCCGGTCGATGAAAAAGTCGAAGAAGGAACTGCAAAGAGAAGAGCAAAAAGAATACAAATATTAATCAAAATTTGCTTTGCGAATTTCCTAAGAATAGGCATAAATATAAACTGCGACGCGACTGATCTGAAAATATTTATCTGAGAGAAATTGCGCATTGTGCGAGAAAAAGCGGAAGCAACAACAGTTGTTGAGTTTATTTACCAGGGCCACAGAACTCAAATCAAATGACGACATTCTCCAGACAAGTTCAAGGTGATTTGGACTGACTTGTTCTCTTATTTTTTCAATTTCAATTAAATTCATGGAAAATTTAAGAGTTCACTGGGAGCAAAATTGAATCGTTTGCGCTTCGGTGGGCTGACCTACCGCAGTCGAAACCCCCCGACGCATTGCAATCTTCTCTGGGTATTAAATTTCCAACTCATTAAAATTTTGCACACTGTCTGGCTGAAGTGGCAGGACGGACTGTATACGGTTAAGGGTTGTACGGCACTCCATATAGACCCCCTCGTTTTTTTCCCCCCCATTTTGGCATTGCTCTTTTTTCTGGCGGAGGAGAAGAAACGGGTTGAAGGCTTGTCATTTATAAATGAAGTGCATAAAAATGCCTTCAACTGATGTGAGAAACGTGAAGTCCCGACAACTTTATACAGAGCAATGCTCTCTTTTTTTAACCCCCACCAATAATTCATGTCTGAGCTTAATCAGAACCTTTTGACTTATCAATTAGGAATTCTAGAGTGATTCACTGGCTGCACTAATTGATATCAATTGTTCAGGTTCCGGAAGGTCGGCCGACAACGGAAGTGGGAATTATTTACAGAATCTTATCTTATTCGCTCACAATCTGCGTCTCATTTTTTTGTTTACCTATAGGTAAATATAGGTATATGTATATATATTGTAAATGTAGTAAGCCAAAAATATCGAACGCTTGCGTCAGTTTGGTCAACCCACGCCGCGTAAACAATAAACAATGAAACAAATTTGGCAAAAACAAAACAAAACACAAATTGCGCCAAATTGAGTGAGAGATACTGAGATACTCACTCCAAAACCTCATAATTGGAGAGGTTCCTACAAAAGGTCAGGCGAACCAAGCAATTGGCGAACCACTCGAACAAAACAACTGACGGAACGAAAACAAACTGTTGAAAAAATAAAAACAAAAACCTAATGACAAAGCGAAGCAATAAAAATTAGAAGTTTGTGGCAAGATTAAACGTTTTCTCAAGTGCCCTAGGGCTTAAAGGGTAGCTACGGTTTCACAGGAAATTCGTAATAAGGAAGGTAAGATTGCCGGATATTATTCATAAGTTTGTTGGCGAACTAAGTTAGTCTAAGTATCATTATCTCAATGTATTAGAAGGTATTTACTAAAAAAAAAACATAAATATACCGAAGGTTAGAGAAGCAAACTAAAATAAATAAAATTTTAGACAGTGTGCTAAGTATAATAATATCTCCAATTAAATGTAGACACGAATAAAAGGTTATTGCTTAAATTAAATTAATAAATTTATTATAAATTGTAAAAAAAACATATATTAAATTTTTTTGGAATATTATTGATAACGATGGAAACTAAAGATTTAAGTTGGGTACTAACAACAAAAATTTTAAGATAATGTTAGTTTTTCCATTTTTTTAGGGTACTTTTTGATTCCAGGAACTCTAAAATTTCCGATTCCATTTTCTTCAGTTGGTTTTTTTCAGGTTTTTCAACCATTTTACTGGTTGTTTTTGAACCAAGACGACGACAAGCCCTTTTTTGCTGTTGTGCGTTGTTTGGGTTGTTCTTCTGGGGCGTTTACTCTGGGTGGGAAACATTTAACTTGGCTAAAAGCGGCATTAGTGCGATGTATGGGGCGTGTTACGCCCGAAGGGAAGGCAGCCAATTAATTTTTTAATGGCTTAGACGAAATGACTGACTTTGGGTTATTACAAAAAGTGAGAACGACAAAAGAGCGGCGAAAAAGTTTTTCTTTTCCACTTGGAAATTGTCAATTAGTAAAGTGCCTGCCAAGAATTGGCAATTTTTAAACTCCTTCGGGCCACGCCCATGCCGCCCCCGTATTTTTTGGGGTACAATCTAAGTGACTTGGAACCTGCATTTTTATGATGCTTAATCTAATTTCTATTTTACGATCTGGGCATTTTTTACGGTCGTTTGCCTAACGACCTGAGCGCTGAAATAAGTTAACCGCAAAAAGATTTTGCCTCTGGGTATGGTCGGGGATTTTTTTTTTGTATTTTGTTGTGGTATATTTTTATTTATTTAAGAGCGGTGGACCACGGCTTTGGACCAGAGCAATTTGTTTTGATTGAATGAAATATCAAAAACGTGACCTGGCCGTGCACTTTGAGCAATCTAGCAAGACCGAAAAGAAACAAATATATAATTCAGGCAATAATTTAGGGAAAGAGAGAGGTATAGGGCGGTCGAAAGAGATGGATGGAGAGCAATGTTCATCGGCTAAATGAAATGTATGCAAATTGAGCGTGAACAACCGCTTTAACCCGCAAGCACGTGCGAGTGATTGAACCGATAGAAAGAGAGAGGTGTAGAGTTATTGAGCTGATAGAAAGAGAGAGGTGTATAGGGGCAGAAAGAGAGGGGTAGATTATAAGAAAGAGAGGGCCTGAGGCAGAGATAATTCTGTCTAACTGAGCGAGACTGATGTTCATTGCCCCGATAAGTGTCCAATGATTAGTAATCTCAATATGATACACCGGCTTCTCAATAACTCACTTCTGGCCATCTCACGCTATATATCTCCGATCCTCCGTCCCTTTCACTCTTAATCGTGTTCAAGTGGCCAGTTAATCCTGGCAGCTTCCTGTGCCAAGGAGTTAAGGAGCATGTGTGCGTAAGACCGTTTTCAGTAGCTGGTTTGAATACATCATCACATTCATGACTTTTACATGCATTGCACTTCCGTAAGTGCTTCTACTTGGCAACGAGGGTTGTTTGTAGGAGTTGCAATGAAGAAGTATTTAATGGGTGCTTCTACTTGGCAACGAGGGTTGTTTGTAGGAGTTGCAATGAAGAAGTATTTAATGGGTATAAGTAAAAGCGTGATTTGTGTATTAACTTTATATAGCTCGAACAACCCAACTGCAGAACTAAATTGGAACCATTTATTTTACAACAATTTCTTTTAACAAAAATAATTTTAATGCAATATACCAAAAGTTGTAATTTATAATTACTTCAAGCTTAAATTTTAATTTCCATGCTCTCCCAATCTCCTCCTAAGATCTCCTTCTCAACTCACCCAATGTAAACTTAATTTATCTAGCCATGACATCAGTGCTCAACAATCCCTCGTGTTTATCGACGATAATCTACAACCTTTGGCTGTCCGCAGGTTATGCCAACACTTGGCAAAATTTATTCATCTCCAGCAATGATAACTTCATCGAACCTCCCACGCTGCCTGATTCCCCCTTTTTTGCTAAGCTCTTTTGGAATGCTTTTGCCAACGCCATAACTTTGCCCTAACACCCGCTACAGCGACCACATCTACTTTTTACCCCAACCAACCTCCAGCTGACCCATCTGTGTGTTGGTTCTCCATGGCGATTTTTTCAGTTTTTTTGATGCACAGAAAAAATATACTGATAGAGTTAATTAGAAATCTTTTTTTATATACAATTTAAACAAACTTTCTTGGACTTTTGGAAGGATTTTTCGAAAAAGATTTCTATAGAACCTCACAATATATATTTTTTAGGAACAATTCTTAATTATTTATAAGTATTTAAATGGAATTCCTAATTTATTAGTTATAATATTTTTGATATCGTAAAGTTTTTTGTTTTGTGTACTTCTCCTGCGGGTCTCAGCTGCGGTCACACACAACAGCAAGCGAAATCTTTACCACTGCCACAATTGGCAGGCAGTTGGAAGTCCGGGAGCGGTTATAAGGGGGGTGGCCGGGGAATTGTGGGTTTGGTGGCTTGGAGGACCAGAGAACTGGAGAACCGGAGACCCGGAGGCGGAGTTGTTGGAGGAGGCCACTTGGTCGCGACCACAGAAGTGACTTAACTCGTTTTAAGCCTTCTCATATGCTTGGCGTTTTTTTTTCCTTTTGAATATCCACCAGAGTTGCCTGCATCTATTTCATTTCAAACTCCACTAGACATGCCACAACGATGACACTTGACTGAATATTTATGGCCACAAATGGAGCGAAAATAAAATCGCCAAGTCACGGGGCCAGAAAAAGAAAGAAAAAAAATATAACAGTTGAGGAGAAAAAAAGTGGACACACATGGCGATGATTTTTAGATGCGGATGGGTTGCTGCTCCATGTCCGTGGAGACCATGCCCTTTTTTGGGGCGGCCTGTAACCGTTAGTCCGACCGACTAAAGCGGCTACTAAAGTCTTATAAGACCAGGTCTGCATCCGACTCTAAATCGGAGTTTGAGTAAGAGTCCGATTTGGTATCAAACTCCGATTCTTACACAGTAAGAAATATGATTCAAACATGATCCTTTAGAAAAAATTAACATTTTCAAAGTCATTATAAATTCAAATTCCAAAAATGAATTTAAAGTCATTTAAAAAAAACTTCAGTTGTTCTAAATATTAATGTTAATTAATTATTATATTATATACAGATAAATTATTTTAAAATCATTTAAATTTTAGATAAAGTTTTATTTCAAGATCGTTTTGGTTTATCTAGTATCGAGTTCAAAATACTGACT
The DNA here is from genome assembly GCF_014743375.2 of Drosophila subpulchrella. NCBI lineage: Eukaryota > Metazoa > Arthropoda > Insecta > Diptera > Drosophilidae > Drosophila > Drosophila subpulchrella. The sequence continues at coordinate 19,441,702 of NC_050610.1, read as the reverse complement.
TAAAAACGGTTTTTTTCTGTGCTTCGTTTATGGGTTTTTTTCGAGTTGCCTTTTGGTACAGATACATTTTTTTAAATCATTTAAATTTTCGCTAATGTCTTATTTCAAGATCGCTATAGTTTATCTGGTATCAAGTTCAAAATATTGACTCAAAAACGGTTTTTTTCTGTGCTTCGTTTATGGGTTTTTTTCGAGTTGCCTTTTGGTACAGATACATTTTTTTAAAATCATTTAAATTTTAGATAAAGTCTTATTTCAAGATCGCTATAGTTTATCTGGTATCAAGTTAAAAATATTGACTCAAAAACGGTTTTTTTCTGTGCTTCGTTTATGGGTTTCTTTCGAGTTGCCTTTTGGCGATCTCTATCTTAATCTGCACTTATGTGTGGGCACATGAATGTCTGCTCTCGTTGCCAGTCTCAAATATTTGAGCTTATTTATGTGGCTTTTGTTTTATCAGCTTGTTTATTCAATGATTATAGGTTTTTGTTTTTTTTTTTTTTTCGTTTTTCGGTCGAGCTGAGTCGACAAAAGCTGGTTCGACTACCGTGTTTGGTTAGGTACTCGGGTTGCTAGGAGAGCACCGAGCACTTTTGCTTTAAGCCTATCTGTATGACCGCCATGTACTCGCCGGCAAATATGTAATGAAGCATAAGCAATTATGATAATGTCGTTTGAGTTTGGTTTCCGCTTTCATCGCTGGTTCGCTGCTTATCAGCAGTTGGGTGGCGACTGGGCGGTGGAAGACACTAGCAGCCTCGAAAATGTTGACAGGAATGTAAAAACAAGACAAAACGAGAGGAATGCTGGCTGATTAAAGTCGAAAAGTAAATACACTGACGGAGACCCCAAGAAAGGTCAGATGAGAGGGTTTAACAAAATTTAAAGGTCACTAAAGTCTTAAAGAATTTTGAGAATTTCGGCATCATATAAAACATTGTTGTGTTTTTAAAATATATATTTAATAGCACCAAGTAAAAATATCAAAGACTTTGTCTAAACAATTACACTTTGTTTACTTACAATTTTTTATAAAAATATATTAAGTACAGACTCCACAGAATTCAAAGAAATTCCCCAAATTTCAAAATATCTTATTCTATCAAAAAAGGTCAGGAATATATTATATAACGAACAGTGTCTACGGCTGACTCACACAAAATGGCTCTTTCATTTAACAGTTTTATTCATATTTCTCTAGAAATTTGTGTTCATTGGACATTTTCTCATGAATGTCACGTTCACAGTTGAAATGCACAAATTTTTGTTGATATTTACGTTTGTTTTTTTTTGTTCGTGGCGCTTTTGAGGGATTGAGCTGTATGGTGGCTCCGTGCCGCAGGTCGAAGCAATTTGAGTCAAAGTTTTGCCAGGTGGGAAAAGTTGTGGTAGTTTGAACAGCCCCGCACACCCAGCGGCAATTTATGCAAATCAAAATGGATCTATCCGTAGCAATAACTCCATCGAATGGCTCGACCACTTGAGAGAAAGAGCCTCGAGGCGAGGCTAAATTAAAACTCTCGCTTTGTGGCACTTTTCACCCATTGAACCTCAACGATAGTTTGACACTCGACACCCGACCGGCTTGAGCGTTTATCTAAAGTTCAACAACTTATGCAAATAAAGCCTGGAGACGCATCGGATTGAGTGTGTGCCTGGGATGAGTGTGCTTCAATCAATGCCAATGCCTCATGTAGAAGCACTTTTATGTGCAGGAATTTCATCCCATCCATCGTGATTACCAACCGCAAACGCCATTGTAATTCTCTATGTGCTATCTTCAATCTTTTCGTCATGTCTGTTCCTTCTCAGCTAGTTTTTTCTATCTGGATGATTAATATTTTTCCGTTTAGGTATGTGGTCATATTTCTGAAGCGATTACTCATGAGGGTTGTCTTCAATGTTTTTTTAGGTCTATGCTGCAAGGTAAATAAGCTTAGGTTACACACAAAAGTGTCAAAGGTTAAAATACCACTTGATGTCTCAAAAATTATGGGTAAAATCTTCTTTGTTTGTCAGTTGAGAATGGTAAACAAATAAATATTGGACTATCAGTTCGTGCCAGTTGGTGGCAATTTGTTGAAGATACAAAACAGAAGGAATACATCACACTTTGGGGCACACATGTTACAAGTTGATAAAGCCAATACTGATAGAACGCATATGACTTTAACAAAAATCAGTCTTTGTTTTAAAATAACCAGAACATTTTTTTGATTATGGGTATATTGGGATGCCTCCCATCCCATTGAAAGCATTTTGAAACTCCCAAATGCTGATAAAAACATTTCCTTCACCCGAAAGTACTTGTTTATCACAACTTTATGATTTCTTAGAGAAAAAATAATGAAATTAAAAGTCCCTAGATACATTACAAACTCCCCAGGTCTGCATAAATATCATAATCAGCACGTTCGCTCGACGAACCGATAAAAACATATAGTGCTTCAACAACCAGCAAATTAAATGTTCGTATTAACCTCATAAAACCGCATTATAAATGGGAGAACACTTGTCTAAATACAAGCGAACAAGCAAATAATTAAACTATAAATAAACAACAGAAACAGACGTCAACAAGTGCAATTGAGTTTTTAATTCACGTTGAATTACTCCGAGAGTATAATAAAAACATAAAGAAAATCCCACTTTGGCAATTAGAATAAAGTGGGGAAAATTCTGAGTTGCTGTGTAATTAATAAACACTTAACTGTTTATATAAGTGCACTTTAAAAAATGTTTTTTAATAGTGTGAATAATGTTTTCTAGTTTAGAATTAATGGTAATCTTTTAAAAAGAATTTTATTTAATGATATTCATTTATTTTAAGGACATTTGTCTTTATATTTTTGATATAAAATATTCTTTTATTGCTTTTGTAAAGAAATTACTAATTCTTTGTCATTAATATGTATAATTATTTTGCAAAATAATGAGTAAAAGAACTTTCAATAAAAATTATATGCATATGAGAAATGCAACATTATCTTTTTCTTGAATTAGTTTCCATTGAAATTTAGAAAAATGTGTCACTGCTCACATATTTTTTTTATTATTTAAAAATTTTTTTCTTTTTTAGATTTGATTTTTTCAAGTTGCATAATACTAGAACATCAAGACTTTGTCTCGGTTGCAACCAGTTTGCGCTGTGTGAACTTGACCTTTTCCCACCGCATCTGGCTGCAACGGAATTAGATGCACGTTGTTCGCTTATGTCACCATCGAACATCATTAGCATAGTCGTTGGAACAATGCCGGTTGCTAAGTAGCTGCTGGTAAGCCGCTTACCCCTGACATGCTGTTCCCCTTCCCTTGGCCACTGCTTTTGCTGCAAGTGGTTTCGATTCTCGCCGCTCGCGGTCTCGTGCCGCATTACGACCCAATTTCCTTTGGGGCACGTTTCTGGGTTGTGCAACCCGCGACTTTTCCCCGCCTCCGCCCTCGCCGCTCCACATTCTATAATACAATTACTAATTGGATTAATAATGACAGACAAACAATGGGGCAGCAGCGCCATGTGCGAGAAATGCTCAATGGCCAGCGGGATTATGTAAGGCTCATTGGTCTGCCTTTTATGGCCAGCGGAGAGAAAGAGCTGTCAAAATCTAGTCTTTGTTAGCTGCTGGCCAGAAATTAAACAAGGCAAGACAAGACAAGAAGACAAGGCATTTAGCTGCTCAAGTGATCAACTTTCGATAGGGTCTTTGGCCTGAAAGACAGATCTTTGAACAGATACTGATGGAATGCGGATTGGAGGGAGTGGTTGTTGTTGATGGGAAAAAATACTTGGTAAGCGCCATTAAAAATTAAGAAAATTTGTTAGGCGACCCGAAACCTCTAGGTAGTAGATGCCTTAAGATTTTTTCTATATTTCTAACAAGTAAAATATTTATTCGAAGTCATTATAAAAAGAATAAAAACATAATGCAAGCTTCCAATTAAATTAAAACAAATTCGAGATAATTTTTGCAATTCCTTTAAATATAAAACAAAACTCTAATATTTTTTGCACCACATAGATGGCTTAACCAATTCGTTGTCCACTTTCTACTTTTCAAAACCGCAAGCCACCACTTCACTACATTGTAATACAATGCAATTTAGAAGAAAGCCCCAGTTCTTAACCCCTTTCTTGCTAAGTGAACTTCCTAAAAATGCTTATAAATTAATCTCTCCCCTCTGCCAAAAAGACAATTTGCCACATCCATTGCTCTTAGCTTTGCAGACCCCTCGAAAACCCCTCACTTGCACCATCAAATCTTGTGGCACACAGCTGGCGGCAAGCTGACTTTGTCGTAAATAAAATGCATCCACGAAAACTGAGTTCACTTGCCAACACTTTCGCCAGGAAAAAAAAGGGGGCATGGCATGGGCAATGCAGATGTTGGACGAATTTTCCCTCATAATTAGCCGAAGCGCCTAAAAGCAGGCTAAAGTGGCAGGGCCGAGTGAAAGTCGCGCATTTTCTCCTAATGAGCAAAGACAGAGGATGAGAATGCGAATCAGTGTGAGCCCTCGAGGGCCAACTTAGATGAGAATATGAAACTAACCCGCTGCAAAATGCCATTCCATTATGCTAGACTATATTTTATACAATATATAAACTGCATATATTGTTGGGGGCCACTTGGAGGGGCTGACCCAATTCGAGGGGACAAAACCGCGCCCCAAAAACTAAGCATAATGAATGGCAACCCTCTGGCCTCTATCCCTATCTCTTTTCAGCTACCAACATGCCCTCTCTTTCTATGCCGCACGTGCTGCCAAATATATTATTTTGGAATGACTCTGCCTCGCCATGTGGGCTCGTCATTGTGTCTTGCTGATTCAAGGGTGTTTTCGTTGGTTTGGTTTAAAAAATTTGGGTCAACGGTGCGTATGATAATTCCTGCATTTGTCTGTGTAAGCCGCAGGCATAACAACAACGGCAGCAACAGCAAATTTGATTGAAATATGCACGAACAAGCAACGGGAAGTGCTACATAAAAATACACAAGTGGGAATCGGTTGGAAGGAATTGTAAAAAAAAATTTAAAATTCTGAATACCCTTTTTCGGAACTAAAAATTAATTATTTACACTACAGTTAAAGAACGTTATCAGAACATTTTAAATATGTAAAAGAAAAAAGAGATGGTCATGGCTATCTTTTTATAATACTATACGGAAATTTAAATGGAACAGATTAAGATTTTTTCTTTAATAGCCCTATATAATACAAAATAAATTGTAAAACCTACAGTGGTCGGCATAAGTATTTTGACAAAACAAAAGTTAAATATACTCATAATTTGAACTTACTTCGTGTAAACTATAGGCATCAATGGAAAGGTAATTTCAATGCCGTTTGAATGATACAATGCATTTCTTTACCCATTCAGTATTTATTGAAAAGGACGAATTTGTGTAAATCAACTTTTAAATTTTTTTTAAAAACTTTTTTCCTCGACTTGAAAACTTAAATTTTTTGATGCAAAAAGTTTCTTCAAACAAAAATAATAGTAACTGCAAAAAGAATTTTTCAAAAATCATTTTCCTTATATTTTTTATGAATTTTTGAAAATGCTTAAAAACAGGCATTTGAGCCATATTTTTCTCTTTTTCATACAAATTTTTTCCGACATTGTCACCTTCAAAAAATCATAAAAAATATAAGGAAAATGATTTTTGAAAAATTCTTTTTGCAGTTACTATTATTTTTGTTTGAAGAAACTTTTTGCATCAAAAAATTTAAGTTTTCAAGTCGAGGAAAAAAGTTTTTAAAAAAAATTTAAAAGTTGATTTACACAAATTCGTCCTTTTCAATAAATACTGAATGGGTAAAGAAATGCATTGTATCATTCAAACGGCATTGACATTACCTTTCCATTGATGCCTATAGTTTACAAGAAGTAAATTCAAGTTATGAGTATACTTAACTTTTGTTTTGTCAAAATACATATGCCGACCAGTGTATATAAATATGTATATTTTTATTTTAACTGAATGTTCAACTAGTTTTGACCATCAATGTAGATAACGTACCCGATTCAGATCTATACTAGCTAATTCGCGATTCCGCTGGCCGGATTATGGTTCTCATCGTGTTACCAAGCACAATGGCAAACTAAATTTGCCGCTTAATTGTAAGGATATGAAAGGGGAAGCCCACGGTACGTGCAGCATGTTGACAACGCCATATCAGCGTATCCTGACAGGATAACAAAAGCATACCTACAGCAACTACAACGAGTCGCACAACAACCACCACAGTGACGTGTGACATGCACGTGCGTCAAATTCATCATACGCCCTGGTGACACACCTCACAACCAGGCAGTGCGAAAGAGTTGGCAGTGGAATGTGGACTACAACCTGAAACAATTGAGCAATTATGAAATTTGTATCTATTTGTTTATGTTAATACGGCAAAGTGTCACACAACTAGGCAAAACAAGATAAAGAACCAACTGCATGCGCATAAAAACTTCAAGCTCAGTTTTTCGTTTTCTCCTATCTTGCAGATACTTTAGCCCGCTGAAACTTTCCACGCTTTCAATTTGTTCTTCCTAAAGTTTTCCAAACTTTTCCCAGATACAAAACACACATCCGAACAATTTGGCACGTGTTGACACTCAGTCACCTCCCCAAACCCCCTTTGCCTATTCTATCTATGCATCTTAATCTTCGTCTTCTTTTTAATAAACAATTTTCCAAGGATTTTAAGCGATTTTTAATTAAAATTATGGTGCGACCAGCTGACGCCTCAACTAACTCGGGCCAAACAACAAGAATGAGGAATCAAGAAGGGAGGATGGAAAAGGTTTCATAAGAAGCAAACACCGTAAGACGATTCTTTATGAGCACAAGAACCCGCTCGATGACATCAAAATGATAAAAGTCGAACAGCAACAAAGGCAGCGGAAAGAACAGAACGGTAAGGAACTGACTCAGCGAAGAGTCAACAACAACCGACTGCCCCAACATATTGCAAAATAAAATAAAGGTTCGGAGAAATGATATCTGTATATCTCTGCATTGAAAACAACTCTACCTAACAAAAATATACTGTTTCTAGACTTCAAAAAAGAAAATTAAAGAAAGAAAACATCTAAAGAATTATTTAGAAGTTAGATTCCATCCCATAGAAAATTATTTAATTTGTTAAATATACGTTGGTAATAATTTAATTTGATCAATTCAGTTGATTAATTTTTAAATCCTGAATTTTGTTTTTGTGTATTACTTTGACTGATAAGTTAAGCAAATAAAGCTAAGTATTCAAATCGTTAGCGTCAACCTGCCCAAGCCAGTGATGAGCTCATAAGTTTCTGGAAAAAATAAACATGAGGGAATCGAAATTAATCGACAGCGATTTTTTTTGTATTGCCCGCAATCTTAATAGAGGAGCCCAAGGGGACTGGTCTTTAAGGGGGTTTGGTTCTTTTGGTTCTTATAGATAGGTTATCAAAAGCAAACACAGACCCCCATACACTTGACTAGGCCACCTCTATTGATATTGATACGCATAGGGATCGAATTCCATTTCCAAGTCAATATATTTGTTTTCTTCGCCTCTAAATGTTTCTTATGTTGCTCCATTTGACTTTTTGCTGATAAAGCAATCGACTTGTGGTTGGTATACAAAGCACAGAGTAGTTATGGAATATTGTTTGAGCATGTTTAGCAATCTGTTTTTGGGGTCAGTAATTTGGTAATTGAAAATCACACTAAGTATGTATACCGAGCAAAATGGGTCAGAATAATAACAATCATGTGGTGGCAAAAGAATAGAACAAAAAAGCGTTAAAACTGTTTATAGGAAATGCCAGAGAATGACAAAGCGAAAGAGATATGATAGAGCAGAGCATCGGCGAAGACATAACAATCAAAGACATAAAAACTTTGCTTAGAAATTGGTTATTAACAAGTTCCAGAGTAAGGCAGAACAAGCAAAAAAAAGTTTCATCTAGCAACTGTGATTTAAGATGGTTTTTGATAAAGTAAGTTTGCGGTTATTGATGGAAACCTATTTAAAGAAGAGATAAAGTTTGACGAACTTGATCTAGTTTTGCTTGCTCATTTACAAAAAGACTATAATTAAAATATCTTTGGTTAGAAACGGTATTTAAAATATACCCAGAATTTTAATAGTTTTGATAGAGTCAAAGAATCAGCAAGTAATTTTAGACTTTCTCCTTCCAATGGGTGTAGACTTTTCCGCTCATTTTATGTTTACAGATTCCCTGCCTTCTTTAAATCGATTGATTTCAAGCTCTAAAACTATATCAATTTATTTCATTTTGTGTAAACAATTTAATACAATTTCTTTGATGAAATTTAACAAATGTTTACCAGTTTTCGAGTTCATAAACATAACTTGCCACTTTGTAGTGACTTAGAAAATGCATTTATCATTAATTGTCACCTGAGGAAGTGCCTGGCGCCTTTCCGCCTTTTGAATAATCAATCTCATTGACAACTTGAACGGTTTCCGCCTCTGTGGCGTTGATAGCCCCATGATAACTTCATCGCCTCCAACATAATTCATTTCACTTTTCTGTTTTCACAGCCTTTGCCATGTAAATGATATTTTTGGTGTGTAAGCTGTGATAAATGATACAACGACTTGGAAAGAGATGTTTCTGCAGTCAGAGATGTTTACCAAAGTTATCTTTGAGTGGCTGGGTGTGTGGATGTTATTTTATGAATTGGCTTGGGAAAGTTGTGTGTGTTCCACCGCCCCTCCCAAGCCCCTCGGATCCCCTGGGATTATGCTGATGAGAAAGAGACTCCGGGTCAGCCGAAAAGGTTAACGAAAAAAGTTTGCCCGACAATCAAGAGTTGTGTGTGTGTTTGTTATTTGCTGTTTGCCGAACTTTCCATGGGCTATCCGATGTGGATCTGAATTGGCATTTAATAAACTGTCATTATTACTTGACTCTCTTGAAAAGGGGTGCTCTGACACTTGGAGAGACAATCAAAATAAAACGAATAATAGAACACCCAAAGAGTTTGCCACAGCAGTCGGCGTATGAAAACATTTGCTTGCTAGGCAGTAAAAATCATGTGCAATTTGTCATTGATAGGCGACACTGAAATCGGACTCCTCTGCCGCCCAAAGCCAACCATATTGTTTATTTATTCGTGTCTGGGGCCAAACTTCTGCGGAACCCCGTTTTTGGGGTCTGGGGACAGCTGAGTTGGCCATAATGGCAATGGAAGCCGCCTCAAGTTCTCAATCTCAGACCAAAAATCAATTTCTGTATCCTCTGTTTTAACACTTCAGCGAACATTGGAGACTTCGCCTCAGACGAGGGAATCTAAAACTAATTTAAATAAAAACCAATCTGGCATAATTCGCTGCCTCTGCGGGTAAACGACAAACTTTCAACCGTAGGACGATTTTCATTTTTTATGGTGACCCTCCTTCATGTTTTCGCTTTCGCTGAACTTGAAGAAGATTAGGGGTAGGATGGGGATTGGGAGATGGAAGGTTGGAGGTGGGTGGCTGGAGGAGCCATGTGGCTCTGCATGCTGATGACTATCCAAAAAATCCGAAAAGAGCGAATCCTTAAGCCCCGACACCCATCAACAAACAGAGCCCAGAAACAATGGCACAACACACATAAAAATGTGTAGGCAAAGAGATAAGCAAACATTTTTGTTGGCTTTCCTTTATTTTCTTTGGCCACACACAATGAAAAGCGAAAGTGGAAATGTTTGCTAGTGTCTGCTTTTAGGCCTTGGCTGGGAAATGTCCAAAGCACGATGGGCACAATAGAATCACTTATATAGGTCGAAGTCGCCAGTCGCTAGTTATGAGGCCAAGAAAAACCATGGCTGGACCATAAAAAATTACAATAAACAGCAGCAGTCGTCCAGACCGCAAATACAAATAAAAATGGCTGAGAAAACTCGAGGAATTTATATTGCCCGCAAATAAATGGTTGTTCTGTACAGTGTATATCTAATAAATTAAGGCATGAACATTTTTGTCTAAGGTATCAAATAAATTAAGACATTACCGTTTTATAAATACTTTTACTAAGAATATTAATCTCTAAGCCACATTTGTAAGGAAGCTGTTTTTCATTCCACTACAACTTTTTATTACGTTTTTAAAACGCATAAATTACAAGTTTTCGGCTTTTCAAACTTAATAATATTAATTTTGAAATTTCTTAGGATGCACTTTTTTTTAAATATTGTATCAATGTAACGCACTGTCTTGTAATACCTACTCCTTGTTGATATAACAGCTACATTCTGCTCAACGTCTATCTGTCTGTCTGATTCTCTTTCGCTCGTTTTCTCGGGAAATTAATTTGCGGCATTCTATGGTTTACGCATTTCCATTTACTGAATGGAAATTAATTAGCCACGCAGGGCTGTCGAATGCTGGATGCGGTTGGCCAGCTAATAACCTCAGACGCTCCCGTCTTGGCCAAGAAATTGGATTCTCAACGCTGCAAATGAATCTCAATATTGGCTAAAGGTTGCAATTGAGTTTTGGTGGGAAGCGAAAGCGAAAATGATGCCCTTCAAGTCGATATTAATGGAAGCAGGGTTTTTCGGTTAATTAAACCCAAGTTTGTATGTGAAGTATATTTATGCTGCCAAGTGGAAAGCTTGATGTTGAGCTATTAACTAAGATATTTGGAGAAATTAACCAAGGCGAACTAGCTTTGAGATCAGGGGGGAATTTTCCATTTAAGTCATATATAAATGGAAAATACAAAAATTAATTAAATGCAATGTACTAAAAGAAAAGTTATTATTATATTACACATTATTATTTATTATTTTATTAAAAATTAAAATTATTTGATATAGTAAATAACTTCTAATCATTCCCCTATACATCTTTATCCAGACTTTTCCTTCGTTTTAGTTGTCAGTGCATCGACCCGATTTCGAGTTTGCATACAACTCTTATCGTTCGTTGACTAATGCTGCATACAGAATTGATAAACTGGTCGTTACTCCGCAGAACTCTATAAAACCTTTCGCCAATTTGCAGAAACCACAACATACACCCCCCCTGGAACTTCCTCACGCCCAACAACATATGGCCCCAAAAATGTGTGGCAGGAGTTGGGCGACCCTCGTTTTATGGGCTGATAAAAGGACTTTGCAGCAATCAAGAACCGCAAACATGTTAACCGTTAATGCCCCCAGACACCTATAAGAGTGCTCAGTCCTTTTCCGGGTCCCGAGGTCCTGGCCATAAATGCGCCAAAAATAAATTATATTTAAACAAAATAAAAAAAAGGCTACACCAGAAAGGGACCATCCGGTTACAGGCCGCTCGCTTTCAGATCTCAATAATTCAAAACAATTTCGTTTTATTGCCGGCAACTTTTTCGGGGGTTTTCATTGTTTGGCTCGCATGTGGGTGGTAAATGAGAGGTGGGACTTGTATCCTCCAAGAACAGTTTAACCTCAACAAAAGCATATTGACCCACGGCACATGGTCAACCCTTTTTAACTCTTGCGAGGGTCGCGTGAAAAGCCAGAACATAAAAAGGATGTGCACAGTGAGATATAGGTTAAATTATTTTCATATATATAAGCAGTAAACAAATTTCGTAAATTAAAACATTTTTAAAAATATTCTCAAGATAATATTATTGATATTATGAATCCGTCAGAACGCATACAAATATGGCGGTCTTAAATTTATTTATATTTCTTTTGTGTAATTTTATCTTCAATTTCATATTTTGTTTTGAGTTTCTTTCCGTGTGATAATGAAAATGTATGTATGTGGGGGAATCCCCGGCAACTTACCGCTATTTGGTCCGCTGCGGGTCTGATGAAGATGAACGGGTTCGTAATCCTTTTAGCGCCGCTTTAATGAGAAATTCCTCCACAACCACTGCACACGCACTCACTCCACCGGAAGGAATGACAAGCACCACTGTCCTTTTAATTATCCACAAAAAATGGAGTGTGTGTATAAAATATCTTTTTTGGCACCCGATCAAATGGTTCAAATTGCCGCACTGGTCCGGCTTAATTACCGTTAATTGCAAATTGCTATTGTATTTTGTAATTTAATTTAATTCAATCAAAAGTCGTACAGATTCAATTGACACACACAGACACTTCAGCATTTAATTAGTGGCCAATGTTGCTGCTGTTATCGCTGTTATTGAGATAGCGTGATAAAACGGCACCAATGTACGCGCACCCGAAAGACGAAATTCGAATCTGAACACTTGAATCTCGAACCACCGCACAGCAAAAGATTCAAAAACTGAATGCCGATGGATGGCAACGAAAACAAGTGATCCCCGTTAACAGCATGTTAACAGAATGCTGGCCAACAGGGCGTATGTTAGCGCTCTCTCGGTTTACCCATTAATCGTAAGGTAACAGGGTATATTGTTTTTGGCTAAGTCCTGCAACAGTGAGAAGGAGATATCAAGAAGTTAATAGGATAACAAGGGAAATAGTTGGAAACAGTCGCAGTGCAAATCATTTAAAATTAGATCAGATACTTAAATTCCACAAAAGTGCATTTCTCTTTTTACCTTGATATTGGCCACATACACAAAGTAAATTAAATTAAAAATTCGTTTTAAAATGTCATTCAACAACAACAAATTTTAGAAAAATTGTTGGCCTTACATGTTTTAAGTTTGAGCAAGTCTAAACTGTTCACGTACGTGTTAACTTTACATTTAACTTAAGTATTGAAAATAAAATGGTTTTAAAAAAGCTGTCAGATTATTAATTACAAAAAAATATTTTGTGTTGTGGGCGATATTCAAACCTTACAAAGCACATAAAAGTATTTATAGATATTTAATATTTTAATATTAACAAACCTAACATTATATGGCTATTGAAAGTGCAACGCTTAAAGTTTTTGCAATATGCTATGGAGTAGAGGATATCACAAAGTCGAAGCAATTTCCCCTATGTGGCTCTCTCTTGCTCGAACTGTTGTTGCTCGTGAGCGAGAGAGAGGGAAATGAGTGTGGGAGCGTGTAAAAAAGTGTGAATGGATGACATGGACGTAGTTTAAAAAGATTTATAAGTAAAGGGATGAATTTGTTTTAAAACAACTAAGAATATTATGATGCATATAATAAATAAAGAAAGTCATCAGTAATCATTTTATTATATTATTTTGAATTTAAAAAACTCTTCAAAATGAACTTATGTGGTTAAGGCTGTGATTTTTATGATACTTTAATTGTTTAATAAAATACATTTAGAAATTATAAAGAATTTAAGATACACTAAGAATCATACAATTTTATTAAGACACCCTGCATTCATGAAACACTTTTAAGTAATAGATATCTCTTTGGGGGTTTTTATACTTTTTATCTTCCGAACACAAGACAGAATGGTTAAAACTCGGTATCAGCCTGTTCCTGTCAAAAATAAAGTTGTATTGTAGCTTAACAAAAATGAAATTATCAATATGTGGGAAACATTCTTGAATATCCAAGCCTTATCTAAAAAAAAACCCACATAGAATGTTTAAAAATGTGTGGCCATTTTCAAGGAAAACTGAAGCTGGCGCCTTATGTTAATGTAAACCAATTTGGTTAGGCCTTTCACAAGCCCTTTAAGAAGTGTACAAAATTTCGCATGTTCATTAATGAATCGCCGCCATAAACCGCCCTTTAAACAGTAGCAACAAATTATTTAAATGGAATCCGGCCGAACGGCGAGTGATGGTAAATCGGTTCAAAAATTGAATGTAATTAAAACCCTGGCCCATAACAAAGGGCAAATGTTTCAGCTGTAAATGTTTTCGCAGGCCAAAAAGGATATCACAATAACAACCACTCCATACATTGAGAAAAAAATTGTGTAATAAAAAAATATTTAAAATTTTGCTAAGAACCTTTCAATATAATAAGTAGGTTTAATGCGTTCTAGGTATTATTATGGTATTCTTTAAATTTAATTTCACAAAACTGCTTTTCAGATGTTATTTTAAAAAAATTCTAACGATTACTGATTATATTTTTCTAGCTGCAGGGACATAGATTTTCTCCCAGTGTATTCTGGGTTACGTTGTCAAGACGACCACATCGACATCGACACTGGCATTGGCCAAAGCAATTGACAACTTTCCAGCAGGTAAGCAGGTAAAAGCAGCCAAAACAAAACGGAAAACACTGAAAATCCCGAAAATTTTGTCAAAAAGAAAACTCCGCGCTGAAGGAAGGAAACAAGGACGAGAACCCAGCACCTGCAAAAGGAGCGGAAAATTGGAAGACAAGTGTTGTGCGGATTTTCGCGGAAAACCAGGAAGTGGGCACAGAAACGGGGAAAGGAAATTGAATAGCTCGAGAGGACTCGCAGCTGGAGAGCTATTTGAATCTGAATCCTGGTCCTCGCAGCTGGCCATGGCCATGAACTTCTACGATGAGGAGATCACAATCAGCGGGCCCGACTCCAAGCATCTGAGCAGTGTTCAAATGGAGCCGCGTAATGGTGGACCAGGAGGTGGCAGAGGGGAAGCCACGGGCGGAGGAGCCATGGGCGGAGAAAGGGGGGCAGGAGGCGCCACTGGAGGTGCACAAAGAGCAGCCGCGGGCAGGCATCGTCGAATGGTGAGTGGTAATGAATTTTTTCGGTTAATTCCGTAAATGAAAAAGGATACATAAATTCGTATAGAAAAAAGTTTAATTTAATGAATGAAGTCTTACTAATCTAAAGTTACCCATCTGAAAAACATCCGTGGTTTTTATTTTATTTTTTTAAAAAATCGCAATATCCTCAATTAGTTCTAGTAGTATCATCTTAATAGGAGTTTCTTTAAGTAAAGTTCTCTCAAAATTTAAAATGCGCATAAATTGGGTTATTTTATATTCAATCCGAAAAGCATTCCCTTTTTCTTACAATCCTATTCGTAAACACATGTATCTTTCTTCCCTCCTAGCAATTCCAAAGCAACTCTACAGATGACGATGGCCTACTCCAGGACATCATTGACCACGATGACGAGGCGGAGGACAGCGATGATGACGATGACAGCGAGATGCAGTTGCCCCAGGGAATGACCATGGGTGTGGGTATGACGGGTCTGGTGCCCGGACCTCATCCCCAAAAGCGTCCGGGAAGCAACCGGAGTTCCAAGCAAGTGCCGGATGACACCATGAGTTCCGGCAGCGAGGAGGCTGCCATGAGTGGAGGATTGGGATCCGGAGGGGCAAGAGGTGGTGCCAAATTGCCGCACCATAAGTTAACCCTGCCCATGAGGAGCAGTGCTGGCGGAGCCGGAAGATCCGAGCGACAGGAAGAACAATCCTTCAACATGAGTCCGGATAAATGGGAAGAACTCTCCTTGCCCGGGGAACTCAAGGAACTGTTTCCCTATATCGTTAAGTACACCCCACAAACGATCGATACCCCATTTCATCTGCAACCTTTCATCCCGGAGTTTGTGCCCGCTGTGGGCGATGTGGATGCCCTTCTAAAAGTTCAGGCTCCTCCACTTTTGCAACCGCAACGTCAAAAGGAGTTGAATGATCACTTGGAGAAATTGGGCCTATGGTTGCTCGACGAACCGTCTGGTACCCAAAGTGAACCCAGTCTCCTGAATATGAAACTTCGATCGGTACTAAGCGGAAGCATGGGTCGTAATCCCCGTCATGCCACCTCGGCCTCTCTAATTCCCACCGCCCGTTCGGGCAAGGATATAGATAAATGGATCTCTGAAGTTGAACAAGTTCATATGACTCAAGCTATGTACGATGCTCAGCCCAGAAAGGATATAGATGCTCTTTTAGAGGATTGGCCAAGATCTTTTGGCGATAACGAGACTAAGAATGCCTTAGATCAGGCCTACAGATCCTGTCTGCAGCAGAATATATCCCTAGCTGACTATGTGAGAGTGCTTTGCGAGAGGTTTGGAGTGGAAGGACCCTTGGAGTCTCAGGCGGATTACATCCACAATGTCCAGACACTCTTTGCTCTCTACTTGGCCGCCAGCCAGGCGTGGGAATAATGTTTTGAAAATAAGACTCAGATTATATGGAATACATATAACATTTAAGGAAAAAAATAAACCATATTTAAACAATATATATATATATCAATTGAATGTTTTAAGAAAATAAAAACATTATCAAGTATTCAAACAAAAAATTCGTTCGATTCAAAGGTAACCATATTCATTATAAATTTAAAATTGTATTATTCAAATTACTGACCATACATATATCAAAGTTTACTTCTCAGTGCATCGGCTGGTACCGGCCCCACTAATAACGCTAATGGCTTCGATTAAGTGACAGCCAGACGGCGTTTGTTTGCCCCTCTCGATGGGGATGCCTTTATATTTTTCGCGTACCTTTCCTCTTTGTTCCAGGACCTGGCCTTAAATCGCTCGGAAAGCGGTCAACCCATAACCTTGTCGTGTTTGATGTTATGGGGTGGCCCAAGAGGGGAGTACGAAAGGTGGAAAAAGTCTACGGATTGAAAGAAAAAATGGTTCTTATGAACAAAATGGGTAGCCAATCAAATACTTACCAGCATCACATCTGTAAGTGTCATAAACGGTAAGTGATTCTATCGAATTTGTCAAGCATACTAAAAGGGGCCATATAGCAAATAGCCTTTGAGTCACAGCAAATATTTTACCGTGGACTTAATGCAACATATTGTTTTACAAGCAACATAACAATTCACTCTTTCGTATAACAAAAAGATTTAAATTTCTTAAGCCATAATTTAGTGGAGTACTTTTTGCCAGCCATACAAATTTAATTTGTTTCACCATATTTTCCGAGATTTTTTTATTTGCCAGCGGGCAGTCGCGAATGAAATGAAAATCTCCGCGAGGGTGGCAGACATCCAAGTTGAATGGTTTCAATTCAACACCATTCATTTTAACATAAAATCAAGACAGGACAAAACAAAAATTGCATTTAACATTTAATACAAAATATTTTAAAAAGAATTTTAAATAATTTCTAAATTTACTCCTTGCAAGCATAAAACATTTTGCCAACGAGGGAAAAATTAACAATATTCTTTTATAAAAAAAAGGTTGATGAATCTGTAAAGCCATAACTGGCGACTGAGCATCCTAAAGTTCTTTTAACCGCTGCCTATCTATGGGGGCTGGGAAAACACGGCCGTGGCAGGTCGTCCATCCCCATTTGGACCCGTAAACCAATCATGCACTTCATCAAACACACAACAGCAGCAGAAGCAACAGCGCCAGCCGAACAGAACAGCCGGCGATGCCTAATTAGGCCCGCTTAAGACAACACGTTGGCCAGGCCAAAAGCCCAGAGTGAGCCCAAGTCCAAAGCCCGAGTCTGGCGGAAACGGCCTTAATTATGCGTAAGCCGTAAAGAGCCCATTAATGTCATTTTCGTTGCATCGCCAATGGAGGGTGGGCGGAGGGCGTGAAAGACGCATGTTTGATCAACCGACAATTTGGGACTGCACAAATCAGGCGGATTCTGTATGTGAAGTGAACTTCGGAGGGTTGTAGTTATTAATGTGGTATTGCATTTAGCCTCTATCGAATTGTTTAACCCATCTTTTATATAATTTGTTATTAATAATTTCTATGGCCTCATGTAAAATTAGTTTCTTATATTATCAATAAAGTATTTTTTAACATGAATTTTTAACAAAGTAATATAGTAGTGGGAAACGTATCGAGTTTTTCTGAATGGTCTCAAAACGATTTCCCATTTTTATCACGCATATGAGCCTCATAACTTATATTAGTTCCGCAACAATACTCAAGCTACAACACCTCCTGAATGGGATGTTACATACATATGTATGCCATTAATAGTAAATTAATTAATATGCAACAAGTCATTAGCGAATAATGGCAATTACATTAACTTTAACTCTACGTTTAAAAAGTATCTAAATAAAAAACGAAAAAATAATACAAGATTTGACTTAAATTCAATTATCCGTTAAGATGTCTTATGTGTATTCTCTACCCACCGCCAGAGGGTGCTTATTCTGAGAATGTTTTGGTATTTTCTTATTGCTTAGTATTTTTGATGCGGCTTACTGATTTATCTAAACAAACAAATAAGATTAAACATTGTATTTATATTAATCTGATGTTGATTTTGTTGATACCCCCCCTCCCTAATTTATGTTTAAATTTGTTATACCTTACGCGCCGAACTGACCGTTTTTAGTGTAGATGATAGTACGATAAAATACCGAAAATTCCGGTAAGCCAACCGCTGTCATTGCATTCGATTGTGCATATATCGATACCAATAGTTATACTTGATATCAGGAAGAGTTTAAACCCCCCATTAGATAGTTTCTATGTGTTTGTCTTGCTAGTATTTTTTAGCGTGCTTTGGTATTTTTAGGGTGTTTTTTGTTTGTTATTTGATTTGATTGAACAAACTGCGACAGTTCAGTCAAGAGAGAGAGAGAGCAAGAAGAAACCATCGTTTTCAATAAACAAAGATTCCTTTTTGTAAAATAACGCTTTAAATGAATCGGCCCGCCAGTTGGGATGAGCCCCAAGGACCCTGCAGGTACTGTGAAATGGCTGTGGAGGATGACAACTACCTGGAGTGCCAGGAGTGCCGCCGAATGGTGCACATCAAGTGCCTGCCACATGCGAGCACGCCTGGAGATCTTTTGGGCGACATTTTCTTCGAGTTCACGTGCGTCAAGTGCGTGTTGGACAAAGTGCAGGATTCAGCCGTGCCCTCCTCGCTGGAACCCATTAAGGAGGTGATAGTGCGCCAAAGGATTCCCTGGCTACTGGTGCTCACCCTAACGCTGTACAATCTGTCCATCAAACAGAAGGGTTTGGGCCATCACGGATTCTTCCACTGGCGCACCCACATCATCAGCTTTGTGGACAAGAACTGGAACTACATATTCGGATCCAATGTGTGAGTGGTCGTATTGGTAATGTCTCTTAAAATATCACTAAAATATTCACCTTATTCAGTCGTCGCCGCAAGCAATGGACTGGTTCCGTGTCCGGAGCTCTATCCCACAACAGTCCGGAGTACTTTCAGTCGGGTTTGGATGTCTTTCAAGAGCACGGCTGGTGGAAACTGGCCAAACCCTTCCTGACTCCAAGAAGCGTCCTACGAGAATGTGAGTTCTATTTAAGCTAGGAAAAACAAAGCTTATAAACCCTATCCCACCAGATGAGAAAAAGCAACTGCTGCGATTGCAACTGCGCAATGAAAAACGTTTGCCCGCCACGGATGAGACCAGCTGCAGCAGCGAGATTTCAGTTACCGATCATACCAAGGATAAAACCCAGCCTATAAAGGTGGAAGCTGATGAAACCAATTCAGCAGAGGGCTGTGCCCGCACCATGTAAGGTTTTTAACTTGTTTAAATCCCCTTCTGTATACTTATTGCAAATTCTCTCTTTTGCAGTCCCTACATGGGTTGCCCGCCGAAGGTAAAGCCACCACCCGTGCCACAGGAGGCTATTCCAACGTCACCAGTTCCTCAAGAAAATACAATTCCACCTATTCAGGAGCCAGAGGAGGAACCACAGCATCAGCCTTTGAACATGGTTCAAGCCAGTCTGATGGATTTCCTGGCTGAGAGTCTGGGAGGCGATGATCTTAGCATGTTTGGTAGCCTACCAGGCATAATGCCACCTCCACTGATTGGAGTGGGTAAGAGCGATTTCTTTATGAACGAACCGTTGCTGCAGGCGCCTTCGAATAGTGAAGGTCTGTACGATATGGATACAAGTATTGGCATACCAAGCACCACTAAAGAAGTCAAGGGAACCAAACACATCAAAGAAGAGTTTACAGATGATACCAAAACCAATTCAACCGAGGAGGCTACCACTGAAAGCAGTGAAGAGCAAAAAGAAGGCGAGGGAGAGAATGATCAGATGGATGAAGAAATATCCTCAGACTTTCAGCCACGGATAGTGCAGGTTACCAATTACCAGGCGCAAGAGGCAAGTGAAACCGTTAAAGAAGAGCCACTGGATGAGGAAATGCTAGACGAGGATGAGGCGATACAAGAAACATCCCCTCTCATTGAGCCTTGCAAACCAAGTGGATTTGTAAGACAGCCCCGAAGAAATTGGCCTTGGTTGCAGGAGGCTCAGGAATCCGATGACCTTGCCATTCCCAGCGAAAACCTTCAATTGATCAGTGTGTACGAGGAGCAGAAGTTGTATCAGCGACTTCATAGAATTGTTTCTCTGGAGCAGGAATGCCAAATATCCATACCCGCCTATGTGCGGCGTTTATATCGTAAACTGTCTCTTCGGAAATGGAAAAGGGACCATAATCGCCCCATATTTAACCTGGATGAGCACATAGATCCCTTGGGCAGAGCACGCTTAAAGATGCAGGGTCATCAGCAGGCTCAAATACTGGATAGATATCAACTTTTGGCCCATTCGCGGCAGGATGCAAGAAGTTCCTTCCACGCCCGTCTGGCGGGATGTACTCAGTACGAGCTTTTTGAGTCGCCCTACTCTCAGAGAGTTCTCCATCCCTTTATCTTCCGGAGCGAAACGATGGCTCCTCCATGGCTAAAACTCATGTGCGAGATGCAGCATCGCGTGAACGGATCTCATCCCACGAGATCCACTATCGACTTTTGCTTTGTGAGACCGCAGCACATTCCAGCAGTGAACGCATTGCTACAGAACTCCTTTTGGCCAAATATTGATGGTAGGATTTCCTATTCCTAGAAATTCGTACCGTTTTACTTATGTGAATCTATTTTATTGCAGTGAGTGAGTGTCTCAGCTATCCGGACTACAGTGTAGTGGCCCTGTACAAAAAACTAGTCATCGGCTGTGGATTCCTGGTGCCCGATGTAGGTTATAATGAAGCCTATATCTCCTTCATGGCAGTGCGTCCTAGTTGGCAACGCAGTGGCATCGCCAGCTTTATGCTGTACCATCTCATCCAGACGTGTATGTCCAAGGACATAACGTTGCATGTCTCTGCCACCAACTCCGCCGTAATGTTGTACCAGAAGTTCGGCTTTAAGATGGAGGAAATCATCCTTGACTTCTATGACAAGTACTTGCCTCTGGACTCCAAGCAGAGCAGAAATGCCTTCTTCTTGAGATTACAGAGATGAGATCAGTTCAAATACACAAATGGTACTGAATTTATAATTCAAAGTATCAAACAACTATCTCATGTATGAAATTTTGGATGCCAGGGAATAGCTATTGGCATATCCAACTTTATTAATTTTTTGTTTTAGCCTAAAAGTAGTTTTGCTTAAAATGTGCCGATTTTAAGCGAATATTTTCTCCTCCCTGCGCTTTTTGGTGACCACCGTGCCCGGTTTGTGCTGCGCCTCCGGGTGATTTGTTAGTTCCGGAGGACAAGTCGAGACAGGACTTGCGGTTACACATTGCTTCAGGTCGTAGAACAGAGCACTGTCGTCCTTCGTGACGAACGAGATGGCACAACCAGTCTTGCCAGCACGACCCGTACGACCAATACGATGGGTGTAATCCTCGATGGTCTTGGCCATGTCGTAGTTGATAACCAAGGACACATCCTTGATGTCGATACCACGACCAGCCACGTCGGTGGCCACCAGGATGTCCTTTGCGCCCGATTTCAAAGCAGCCAAAGCGTACTCTCTCTGCTCCTGTCCCTTGCCACCGTGCAACGTGCAAGAGTTGTAGCCCAGTTTCTCCAGTCCCTTAGCCAGCACATCGGCGCCCTTCTTTTGATTGACGAAGATAATAACCGGTGGATCGATCTTTCTCGAGAGGATTTCCATGAGCTTCTTGCGCTTGTCGTTCTCGCCCATCATGTAGACTATTTGTTCTGTTCTCTCCGTTGGCTTTCCTACGGATCCAATGTAAACCGTAGCCGGTCGCCGGAGATACGAGCGAGCTAATCTTTCCACAGCCGGAGGCATCGTAGCCGTAAACATCACGGTTTGGCGGTACTTCTTTTTGGTGTAGAAGTTCTCCATCAACTTTGTTTCATCCTCTGCCTCCTCGGTATCGGGCTTCAGATTTGTGACCGGCATATATTCCAGGATCTTCTGGACATCGGGCTCGAAACCCATGTCAATCATACGATCGGCTTCGTCGAGGACAATGTATGTACATTGGTTGAGCACCAAATACCGATTTTCCAGCACATCGATGAGACGACCAGGGGTGGCAATGACAATCTCGCAACCCAATCGCAGGCGGAAACCTTGCTCCTCCCTGGACAAACCACCCACAACGACCACCGTTCGTATGCCCAAGGGTTGCCCAAATTTGATTGTTTCCTCCTCGATTTGCTGGGCCAACTCACGCGTGGGAGCCATGATAATGGCATAGGGACCCTGATCCACATCTTCCAGACGTTCGATCTTCGGTAAGGACTGGATCCAAGAAAGTAGAGGTATAAGGAAAGCCAATGTTTTACCGGAACCCGTCTCAGCCACGCCAATAATATCCCTATTCTGCAAACCAATGGGGATAGCTTGTCTCTGAATGGGCGTGGGTTCCTTGTAGCCCACTTTATCGATAATATCGATGATCTCCTTGGGGAATCCGGACTCATTCCAACTCCTAATGGGATTGGGAATTCTGCCACCCTTGATGGTGATATTGTAGTCCTCCCTAAAGATACGCCAATCGCGTTCGGTCATCTCGTCGTTGTCTTTTTCCGACCAGTGTCGATCATCCCACTTTTGTTTGTCCTCCTTTCGCTTCATTTTCTTTAGTCGCACCTTCTCTTGCTCCTTCTCCGCTTCGGTTCGCCTTTTCTCCAAAAGATCACCATAGAATTTGCTCTGGGTGCGCTTCTGCTCCTTGATATCGATGCCGGCCACGTTTCCTCTGCCAAAAAACTGAACATGATGACGTTCTTTGTAAAGATTGTTGTAGTCTATGGAGGTATCTTCTCCGGCATCCCAATCGAAAACGAATTTTCGATCATTAAGTCGGCGAACCCTACGCTTTTTCTTGATTATGCCAAGGTAACGCTCCCGAATGGCCTCCAGTTCCTTCTCTTTGTCCTTGTGGGTGAGATCCTCAGCCCGCTTGTCATCGCCTCGTTCTCCACGATCGTTTCGATCACCCCGATCTCGTCCGCCTCCTCTTTCCCGGCGATCTGGTTTGGGTGGCGGTGCCATGATGGCCGGTGGAGGAGCTCCCGATGCCATGGCCGTGCCCATGGAGATGCTGACCTTGCTGGCGGCGGCCATTTGTTCACGAGCCGCATCGTGGGCGGCCCGCTGGCGCTCCACTTCCTCCTGACGCCGCTTGATGGCTTCCAGGGCCCGCTGCTCCTTGGTGAGGAAAACGGGCTTGCTCCTGGCCTCCTCCTCTCGTTTCTTTTTGTCCAACAGTTCCTCCAACGAGAGGGGCTCCTTTTTCAGCTTGGAATCATTTTCATCCCGGAGCTCATCGTCGTCGACTATTAAGGGTTTGGGTAGACCATCACCAGAATCCATCTTCAACTTCTTTTCAGCACCACCACCACCAGGTCGTCCGCCTCCTTCTCTTTCTCTGGATCGCTCCCGGACATTTTCCCGAGGCCTTTGACGTTCCGGTGACCTCCGCCTGCCGCGATCCTCCCTGGAAAGCGAAAGAGTTCAATTATTTGGGGAACCTAAACCATATTTCA
The DNA here is from genome assembly GCF_014743375.2 of Drosophila subpulchrella. Lineage (NCBI taxonomy): Eukaryota > Metazoa > Arthropoda > Insecta > Diptera > Drosophilidae > Drosophila > Drosophila subpulchrella. Next base: position 19,418,148 of record NC_050610.1, on the reverse strand, counting down.
CCATTAATTTAAATGAAACCCACCGGGAACGCGACCGCCGTTGGCGTCTGTCTTTCTCCCTCTCGTACTGCCGGTCCCGTTCTCTCGCACGGTCTCTGTCCCGCTCGCGATCGCGGGGATTCCCCACCGCCGGCCGATCCTCCCTGTATCGCTCCCGCGACCTAGATCGACGCTTTTTGTCGTTAACCATTGCTTTTTTCCAAATTAATTAAAGGTTTGTAAACGTTTTCGGCTTGCAGAAGAAACAGCTGATGGTGATGATAATACACTAACGCCTAAAATATCGATAGCAAGACACCTATCGATAGAACCCTATTGGTTATTTAAAATTAAAAGTAACTGCCATTTGGCCGACATATTTTTTAAATTTTTATAAAATATTTTATTCATTTATTTGTTTATTTATTTATATAAAGCTAGCTTAAAGTTATAGCTATAGGCTAACTAAATTAAGAGCTCTAGCATCTAAGGCCTTATAAAATATAGCAAATACAATACCTTTTGGCGACAATAAAATATATATTTATTCTTCCCACTGTAATACACAAGAAAAAGAAGACACAACATTTTATTCTATATTCTCTTGATACCCTACATACATTGCTGGTCATTTCCATAAGAAACAAGATACTTATTGTTTTTTTTTTACTATTTTTTTCCTTGAGTTCTTTATTTTCCATAACAAATGACATCAAAACAACAGAGGACGCAAGATTTCGCAGTGTTTTTGCTTCTTGTTATACCCTTGCAGAGGGTATATTGATTTCAGTCAGAAGTTTGCAACGCAGTGAAGGAGACGTTTCCGACCCCATAAAGTATATATATTCTTGATCAGCATGACTAGACGAGTCGATCTAGCCATGTCCGTCTGTCCGTCTGTCCGTCTGTCCGTCTGTCCGTCTGTCCGTCTGTCCGTCCGTTTCTACGCAAACTAGTCTCTCAGTTTTAAAGCTATCGGACTGAAACTTTCCCAAAAGTCTTATATCTTTTGCAGGTAGTATATAAGTCGGAACCAGCCGGATCGGACAACTATATCTTATAGCTCCCATAGGAATAATCGGACAAAAAAATGAAAAAAAATTATATCTTTGGTGTTTTTTAGCATATAAACTCCTAAGCTTGGAAATAACAATTTTTAAATTATTTTGAATTTTGAATTAAATTTTATCGAAATCGGACAACTATATCATATAGCTGCCATAGGAACGATCGGAAAATTTGTGGAAAAATAATATGAAAAAAATTATAGCTTCGGTGTTTTTCAACATATAACCTCCAACGCTTGGAAATAACATTTTTTAATTAGTTCTGAATTTCGAATTAAATTTTATCAAAATCGGACGATTTGCCATAGGAACGATCGGAAAATTGGTAGGAAAATAATATGAAACAAATTATAGCTTCGGTGTTTTTTAACATATAACCTCCTACGCTTGGAAATAACATTTTTTAATTAGTTCTGAATTTCGAATTTCATTTTATCAAAATCGGACGACTATATCATATAGCTGCCATAGGAACGATCGGGAAATTGGTAGGAAAATAATATGAAACAAATTATAGCTTCGGTGTTTTTTGACATATTATCTTATACTATTGGGAATATCATTTTTTGTGTTTTTAAATTTAATAATTATAGCTGCAAGGGTATATAAGCTTCGGCTTGCCGAAGCTAACTTCCTTTCTTGTTTTTTAACATTTTTTTATTTAAAAAACAATTTGAAATATAATTTCCAAGCAAGATTTTTTTTTTAATTTTTTATTTTGTTCCATTTACTTTTCAAAATGTGTTTAGGCATCGACCCAGAATTGGGCAGTGATGTTAATTCCTTGGGATGGCTGGCTGGTGACATTGACCTGGGCGTATATGAAACCTGGACCACCACTTAGCAAGGTCGAGGAGGGTCCCGAGCTGTTGGTGAACCTATCAATAATGCTTATGTACCGAATAGTTTTGGTGTTTGTCTGGCCCTGTTTATATATAGAAGAAATAAGTTAAGAATATTCATTAACTAAGGTAAAAATCATGAGCTACTTACCGTCAGTGGGAAAATAATTTTAGTTGTCACATTTTGATTGACCTTCTTGTGAATGGTGACGTTTTGGGTGCTAACCAGCTTGCTGCTGGATAATTTGGCACCCCAACTGGCATTTGCAGCCAAAGCAATGGCCAAAATGGCGGAAAACACAAGAGCGATTTGCAAAACCTTCATTATGAAATCTTACTGAAGAATTCGGTTATTGGGCTCTCACTTTTATATAAAAATACCCCATACTTATCTATATTGAAGAGTAATATTTTATTATCAATTTCTTAGAAAGGCGACCAATTAAATACATACTATATTTAGAGACAAAGCTTATCATTAAACGCTTCGTCATCCATTGGTGATTCCTTTCTAAATTTAATTATTTACTTTTTTATATTTCTGTTACATGAAAAATTACAATATTGGCAAAATTTTGAATCGTATTATTTGCACATTCATTTTTAATATTAATTTATTTACAAAATTGTTTTTTTTATTCAAATGGTTAATATAAACTATCACTTGAATCGAAAATTAGTTTTATACCCACAAGTGATTCTCTTTAGATTAGATTAGAAATAGAGCATCCGGAAAAGTAGGTAAACATACCCTTAACCCTACAGCGTCAACTAACCCTATGTTCTTACATTAACAGTTTTTGAGTTTGGAGAGGGTTTTTAATAAACGACTTTTATTAAACAAATAATACTTTGAAACCTTTTTAGTTTACTGGCAAACATCTCGTTGTGACAGTACTGATGATAGCCAAATTAATTAATACCTGTTTTAACCGCGTACCTAATGCTATTATTAATACTTATTTAATACTGAAGTGTAAAACATTTTTGGAAATATTTGCACTTATGTTTTATATAAATAGGTTTATCAAATCAATCAAGAAAACTTTCAAATTTCAGGTGATTGTATCTGACTATCGTTAATTAGCGATATATACTGCAAAAGAGTGTGTCAGCTTGGTATATTTTTCACCACTTTTTTGGTATATTTGACAGTGCTGCCACACTTTTCGAGTCATTTTTATTTCAGGGGCGTAGCGGGGTTTAAAGAGGCTAGAAGCTCCACCGGATAACATTTTATAGTGTTTTTGGAACCTAAATAACAAGTTTTGCGGAAGCAAATATCTTGTTTAACTAAATATTAAAATATTAGAACACTTATGGGGTGATAACAGCAGTTGGCAGCCTCTTTCTCGTGAAAGGAACCCTGTCGTCAGCTTTCCAACCTCCGCCCGTGATTGTGATTATTCTTATTGGAGATTACTCGGCGACAGCTGGAAATTGTAGGCGTTCGTTGGGACGTCTTTAGTGTTTCCGGATTTCTCGCACTCGCACCACGGACATCGAGATGAGCGCCTCCGCGGAGCAAGAGACGGCTCCGATTGCCAATTCCCGCAACGTTCGATCGGGGAGCGTTTTCCGTAGCTTCGGATCCCTATTCGGAGGTAGCCAGAACAGCGGAGATCGTCCCCCCACCCCGCAGGATGGCGATGGCTATGTGGAGTTCGGAATGCAGGATCCGGAGCGGAATAATGGCCGTACTCTGGGCACATTTGCTGGCGTCTTCAGTCCCGTGGCTTTGTCCATGTTTAGTGCTTTGGTGTTCATCCGTGTGGGTAGGTAATGGCGGTGACGTCACAAAACACTTGTTGTTGATGGTCCATTGAACTCGACTTTTCCACTATTATAATCTTTGTTCAGGCTATATCGTTGGAAATGCGGGCCTGTACATAACCCTGCTGCAGTTCCTCATCGCCTATGGAATTTTGCTATTCACCGTGGCTTCTGTCTGCGCCATTTCGACCAATGGAGCCATCGAAGGAGGAGGCGTATATTGTGAGTTCACGAAAATTACTGATATATTATTATCATAAAATGAACTCATAAATACATCATTGCATTCATGCTGTATCTAATAGCAGTTCCCTGGAAATCGACTGCTTAAAATACAATTAAGTATACAATTGAGGCTACAGATAAGCATTAACAAACCTCAAGATTCGTAAAGCGCGAATGTCATTATGCATACATGACTTACATCTAGAGTTATAATATTTCTATAATATTTCATCAAGACATAGTATATCTTTGAATTCATCCTTTAAAGCCCAAGTATTGTAATAAGATTTAAGATTTTGCCTTCATATCAATGAAAGTTAATAATAAGTGTCCACTAAGCACAAAAGGTATATTTTTGTACATTTTATCTAACTGGCTGTATTATATTTAGCTTTAATTGCGTATTACAATAGTGCCAATCATGACCTAAAGACTTGCCAAATAATTCATATGCTAATTGAAGTTTCTCTTTCACACTTTTCTAACGATAAAATACTTTGTAAGTAAACGAAGTGGTAATTTTAGTAGACCCCTTTTCCTTAGGGATTTTATAAGTCGTCTTTTTTATTTTTTTGTAAATCTATAAATTCTATTTTTATCTTCCTAGTTATGATCAGTCGCACGCTGGGCTTGGAATTTGGTGGCTCGATCGGAACCCTCTTTTTCTTTGCCAATGTGGTGGGATCTGCGATGGCCATATCCGGTTGCACTGAGGGTATCATGGATAACTTCGGACCGCGTGGGCATTTCGTGAGCGGGGACTCCCATTTGCCGGATGGAGATTGGTGGCGCTTCCTTACCAGCAGCATGATAAATACCCTGCAGCTGTTGGTTTGCCTGGTGGGAGCCGCTCTATTCGCCAAGACGTCAGTGCTTATTTTGGGAACCGTGACCGTTTGCCTGTTCGCCACGTACATCAGTTTCCTGGTTGTGGGCGCCACCAACAATACGGTAAGACAACTTGATTTACACTGAAAAAACACTAAAGACTTTTACAAAATCTTACAATCTTAAAAAATCGTATTATGGAGAACTATATAGTTTAAAAAAATTATTTATCACAAATCCTAAATAGAAATTATCAGATTCATTTTAGGATTAGATACATCTACAGTGGTCGGCATAAGTATTTTGACAAAATAAAAGTTAAGTATACTCATAACTTGAATTTACTTCTTGTAAACTATAGGCATCAATGGAAAGGTAATTTCAATGCCGTTTGAATGATACAATACATTTCTTTACCCATTCAGTACTTATTGAAAAGGACGAATTTGTGTAAATCAACTTTGAAATTTAAAAAAAAAACTTTTTTCCTCGTCTTGAAAACTTAAATTTTTTTATGCAAAAAGTTTCTTCAAACAAAAATAATAGTAACTGCAAAAAGAATTTTTCAAATATCATTTTGCTTATATTTTTTATGATTTTTTGAAAGTGACAATGTCGGAAAAAATTTGTATGAAAAAGTCAAAAATATGGCTCAAATGCCTGTTTTTAAGCATTTTCAAAAATTCATAAAAAATATAAGAAAAATGATTTTTGAAAAATTCTTTTTGCAGTTACTATTGTTTTTGTTTGAAGAAACTTTTTGCATCAAAAAATTTAAGTTTTCAAGACGAGGAAAAAAGTTTTTTTTAAAAATTTCAAAGTTGATTTACACAAATTCGTCCTTTTCAATAAGTACTGAATGGGTAAAGAAATGTATTGTATCATTCAAACGGCATTGAAATTACCTTTCCATTGATGCCTATAGTTTACAAGAAGTAAATTCAAGTTATGAGTATACTTAACTTTTATTTTGTCAAAATACTTATGCCGACCACTGTATATGTTAATTTTTGTACACCCAATTTTCGACGAATCTTTAAACTTCATTTAATATGAAATCAAGTGCTTTATTTTTTCACTGTATACCTATTGCTCATGGAGTTAAAGCCCTGTCGCTCTTATCATTTTAGATGTGATATCGATATCTAGGCTATCAAGGGCTCAATTTGGGTTTATTTTAAATATTTGTCCAAGGCTTATCGAGGTTGATAAATATTCGGTTGGAGCTGGTCAGAAAAACTAAACAAAGTTTACGCCAGAGGTGCTTTCAATGCTGACTCACAAATATTTATTACTGACTTAATTGGGATTTAATCGAAATAGTTGTCTCATAATTACAGGAAATCTTTGTTTGTTGCAAAACATTCTTATTTATTTTATACTTTTTGGTTCATCTAGCTCTTTCTATATGACTAATCGTGAGATTGATGATTTATCACAATGTTTTGTTTAAGAATTCCAAATGTTTTTAGACTTAACATTGCCCAAAAGACTGATCATAAAATTTAAGATTTATCGCAGACTTGGTTCTGCCAAACTCCTTTAAAGGACTACATAACATTTTATCAAAAACAAAGTATATTATAAATAAACAAAATTTTTAATTCTTTTAGACAAAATCCCCTATTCTAAATACATATAAAAACAAGCAAGGAAAAATAAACTGATAAGACAGTTTGAGTCATGAAGAGAGCGTGCCGAATGCATGCTATAGTAAAAACTAAACAAGTATACATGTGTATATAGACTGTAAAATCATATCATACTACTTATTTAATGAAAAATTTCCATAAATGCATTCATTACTTGCTTTTTAAGATTTATTAGTTAAAAGTGCTTACGGTTGCGATAACACACATTTATGTATGGCCATTATGTACCGATTTCAGATACGCGTACCCGGGGACAATATTTTATCAAATACAACACAATTTCTCGACTATACGGGTCTCAATGCCACCACGCTGCGGGATAATCTCGGATCCCACTACGGCCGCGATTACACATCGAATGGAAAACAAGTGGACTTCTCCACTACCTTTGGTGTGCTGTTTTCGGGAGTTACGGGAATTATGGCCGGAGCGAATATGTCCGGGGAGCTGAAGAACCCATCGAAGAGTATTCCCTGGGGTACACTATCCGCAGTCGCGTTTACATTCGTCTCCTACATTATCCTGTCCTTCCTGATGAGCTGCACAACACCGTACCTCACCATGCAGAACAATTATCTGTTTTTGATGCCAGTGAATCTGTGGCCTCCATTTACGGCAATCGGAATTTTGACCGCTACCTTTTCAACTAGTCTGAGCAACCTGATTGGTTCCAGCAGGATATTGGAGGCCTTGTCGAAGGATCAAGTTTTTGGAAGCCTCCTGAACTTTGTGATTCATGGAACTTGGAAGGGAAATCCCATTGCAGCGGTTGCAGTGAGCTGGTGCCTCGTGGAGTGCATCCTCCTGATAGGATCCTTCAACATCATTGCCCAGATCAATTCGGTGCTTTTTATGCTATCGTACTTGGCCACCAATGTGGCGTGCTTGGGGATCGAGCTCACGGGTGCTCCAAACTTTAGACCGCTCTTTAAGTACTTCACCTGGCACACCTGTCTGGTTGGATTATTGGGCACCCTCATTATGATGTTTGTGATTAACCCCATCTACGCCTCGTCCTGCATTATTTTGTGCCTCATCCTTGTAATTGCATTGCATCTATTCTCGCCTGCCACCCAGGCAGCGCAATGGGGCTCGATTTCCCAGGCCTTGATGTTCCACCAGGTGCGAAAATACCTGTTGATGTTGGATCCCCGCAAAGATCACGTTAAATTCTGGCGTCCGCAAATCCTGCTGCTGGTCTCATCGCCACGTTCCTGCTGTCCTCTGGTAGATTTTGTTAATGACCTGAAGAAGAGTGGTCTGTACATCATTGGTCATGTGAAATTGGGTGACTTCAGGGGAGTGGAAGATGCGGAGGAGAACCAGCAGTGGTGGTCGTTCCTGGATCACATGAGAGTCAAGGCCTTCACGGAGGTCACCTTGAGCAGAAGCATTCGAGAGGGAGTCCAGCATTTGATTCGCCTGTCGGGAATTGGAGCAATGAAGCCGAACACAATTATTTTGGGATTCTACGACAACGAAGCCCCCCGGGATTTCTTCAAAAAGTACATAAAACTATCAAATCTACAAAAACAATATATAATAACCTATAAACGTATTGCAGCGGTTCCTCCCCCTATAAAACCGATGACTTCAATAATGGCGATATCCAAAACTTTCCCATTCGACGTGATGGCGATCCCAAGCAATTCCAAATCCAGGAGTACGTGCAAATCCTTTGCGACACTCTTAGGATGAAGAAAAACCTGTGCCTTTGCAGAAACTTCCAAAGATTGGACAAAAACTTTATATCCATGTGAGTGGGGAATTTAATTTAATCGTTATCAGCCTAATTTAATGTTCATTTTGTAATGTAGGAGCAAGCATGTAAAGTACATTGATGTGTGGCCCATCAATATGTTTAATCCAACATCTGGAGATCCCTTTGATATGGTGTCTTTGTTCATGATGCAATTGGCGGTGATAATGCTGGCCAAATGGAAGCATCTTCGAGTAAGAATTTTCCTGTGTGAGGCGAACAACGAGCGAACTGTTGGGTCAGTTGAATTGATATAAAATAATGTGTACATTGAATAATTCATTTTATCACCTCAGCACCTTTGACACCCAGGCCCCTCAGATGGAGATTTTCTCAAAGATGAAGCTGGAGCAGTCCCTCAAGGAGCTGCGCATTACAGCCGACATTGTGGAGATTCAGGAATGGAGTAGGGACACCGATTTCAGCCGACATGCCCTCACCCTTAAGCAATTTACCGCTCAGGCGGACAATGTATTGCTGGAAGATGATGACGAGGTGGGCGAAGAGACCCTGAATCGCTCGCTGCTCTACATGCAGCGGGCCAATCAAATCATACGCGAACGCTCGGATCAGACGGCATTGTCGTTCATCTATCTGGCTGCTCCGCCGAAGCTCTCCACGCCGGACTTCGCGCAACGCAGTGCCAGCTACATGGAACTGCTAACCGAACTGACCGCCGATTTGCCGCCCACAATTCTCGTCCATGGTGTCAGCACGGTGACCTCCACAACGCTCTAGACTTCGACTGGGATTTTTGCATTTCCATGAGTGATAAAATCCGGGTTCCAACCGGATAAAACCAATTGCGAGGGGGTCATTCGATCGTTGTGTGCGTTTCTGTGGGCTCACAGCTTTAGGCATAATCAAGAAATATAATCCTCTAGGGTGGGACGATTTCGTTGCAAAAATATGATGTTAATATCATATTTTGTTGGCAAACAATTATTTTAATATCTGATTTTAATTTTATTTTAAATAGTGATTGTTAGTGTAACTATAAATTTGTAAAATCTTTGTCCCTATACTTGTTTAAAAACATATCGTCCTACCCTATTAAATAACTCTAGTATATTAATTTCATGTTTTAGCTAAAATAATATTTATTCGCACAGACCCGCAAATCAATTAATATCGTAAAACTTGGAATCAAAATTTCATATCAAGAAACTTAAGCATAACCCACGCGGACCATCTCGCAACTGATGAATAATATCATATTTAAAACTCATCCTCAACCGAACCCACACCGATATTAACTTCTTTGTGATTAAACATAAATATTTACTACTGATTCACGATTAAACATACCGCAAGGCAAAAAGTATTAGATAACTGCAATTGATTGCGGTTGTAAAATTGATGATTTCATATTGCACTTAGTTCGTAAGGACCTTTTAAGGAGCCCTTCACAGTTTGACCGAACTTTGATGGATTGTTTTAGACAAGTATATTGTGTAAGTGTAAACTTTATGAAACTGTGACTAACCGCATAATATGATTATTAATCGCAGCATTCATTGTAATCGGTTCTTTCCAACAACTTAAATAAAGACTTAGCGATATGTTTTTATGTAATGTAAAATGATTTTCATTGAGGGTCTTGTATAAACAGATATTACTCCCAAGTTTAAAATAATATTATTGGTACCCATACCAATTGGTTATTTTTATCAAATTTTCGCCAGTATGTGAAACGATATCCTTTTGATTGTTTCTTTATCAAAGCATCCATTAACACTTTCCGCTTTTGGGTCAGGGTGCTCTTATCTGCCTTTAACTTTGTTTGTGAATCGTTTACCGCTACCATTAAATGCTTATTAAGATAGAAGGACGGGTCACGTGTAAAAGAGGACACTGATTGCCCAGCAGGAGCATCGGTAAAATCAGGAGCAGCGGCAGACGGTCAATAGAGTCATAAATGTCACCCGGTATACAGTTGATCCTGTTGTTCCACTATTTATGTGATGACAATTTATGATACCCATCAAGGAAGGTCGCCGTCGCACTTTGGCTTCGCCCTGATTACCTGCCCATGTCCTTGCGAGGATCACTCTCCGTTTCTGTTACTGTTTTTATCCTGATCACCGCTCAAGTGTCAATAAATTCCCATAAACGCACGCAATTGCCTGACACTTTTTCGGGGCGCTATTCCTGGCAGCCTAACGGACATTTTGACGATAGTAAGGGTTAGTCGAGTTAGGGGAAATATCCTTGTTAAGACCTTGAAGTGTGTCTAAGTTATGGCATGAGTTTTGTGGAATTTGTCGCATGCCCTAAGGGATCTAAGGAAAACATTTCAATATTTATACATAGACCAATGTCCTTTTTTGGGATTCATTTTATTATGGCTAGGGTTTCATTTTATAGTCTGAAAACAATTTTTACAATACATTTAAATTTTCCGTTTTCACGCTACTAAACCTATTTTTAAGTCCCTAGCAGACATACTGTCTGGAAATCTTTTTGCACATCTGTGTATGCCCAAAAATTGGGAGACCACAACAAATTTACTTGGAAACAAACAAATCGTTGCATTTAATAATTCATAATTCCAGATTATTACATGGTAATTATGCTAGGGACAATAGAACTCAAGTCGAGTTCAATTCTGAACAACAATGAGAACAAAAACCAGAATAGATCGATCCATTGTTTGGCATTGTATAACAAAGAGTGGGCTCAACAAGTGTCGGGCAAGAAGCGATTCCCATGGAATTCCTCGGGACTCCGAGACTCTGACTTCTAATCGCATTTTCGCAATTTAGCGCCAACTACTAATCCGCAAAACGAAAACGATTAATCTGGCAGGGAAAACCCAGTAACACGCAACAGCCCGACGCAGCCGAGGATTATCATCAGATGACCTATTGTTGGTCAGATGAAAAGAAACGTGCATGAAGAGAGGTGCCTACTTTCAACCAGAACCGCCCACCAACCAACTACCTATTGTTGCTATTTTGACAGGCCCAAGGAAAAAAGAACCTCTCGAAATCCCAGGTAGCGCGGAAAAATGCTAATTGGAAAACCCAGATCCTCGTCTCGAAGGCGTTGCCGATCTTTAGGTTATCCGCGAACCTTTCTCCCGAAAATATTGCAGCATAATGCCTGATCTGGGCCAGGATTTCAACTAAGCTGCGGTCGCGTGGCACTTTAAACAGAGTCGATCGATCCATCAGCTATCATCATCACCGTCAAGATCAAACGTCAAGATCCTTTGTCGGCTCGGGACTTTGTTCCTTGACAATTTGTGTGAAATATCTGGGCCATCTTGCAGTGGCATCATTTGTACTCTTTAGCCATGCTTGGCGCTTCTTGGTCAGTGTTTTTCAATTGTTTTGGACGTTTTCTTTAGAAAATCAGCGAACTCTTCGAATTGATTTTCCTCCTGATGTTGCGAGTCTGTGGAGTTAATTAACCTTTCGATGCGGCCACTTGAAAGTGGGCTTGAGCTGGGCTGGATTCGAAATGATTACGGTGTGGAAAGTAGATCTTTCGAATGGATGTACATGAGGAGTGGGAGTCACATATTGTGGGGGAATTTAAAAGGAAATATGTTTCGATTTTAAAATTAAAGACCTTTTTAAATAGTTATATTTATTATAATACTTAAAAGCATCATACGCTTATAAGTAGTTGATTTCAGAAATATTCCGAACTAATACATGTTGTATGTAATTATGTGCGTTTTAAATTTAGTGTAACAATCTTGTTTTATAAAGAGGGTTAACAAAATTATAAATATAATTTAAATTACTTTGAGCTGATTAAATTGCACTCAACAAACTTTAATTCGATCAGATCGATAGTTTAAGAGATATGGCAGTTGCGAGTTATGTTTTTCAGCTCGATTGGCCTGTCGAAACTCATTTTAAACGCGTTTTTCTCGAAACTACCAAAAGTTATGAATTTATGAAATTTATGGATGACCAGGCATTACATTGAAATAATATCAAAGTATATTCGATTCTTTAACTAATTCTTTGCAAATAAGCCGCCACTCCTTTCATGCAAAGCAAGTCTGGGAGTTTGGAGAAAGCCACTTTAAACACATATTTAAATTTGACCCAATAAAGTGTGTACGATCGCCTAAAATCGAAAGTTGCAAACCGCATAAAAATTTGCTTCTTTGTTATTACCAAGAGCTGGAAACCAACTCTTACTAGACCACAGACATGCAACGAAGATTATCCAAGACGATCGAAGGGATCCTTGATGGATGCAAAAATTGTGGAATGATTCCCACATGACCAGACGCCTTTGTTTGTTCGCATTTTGACCTTGGCAACCATTGTTTGACTATAAAAAGTCAATTTCAGCGCATATAACAAAAGGGTATGATTACAGACGGTAGCCAAATGACAGGTCAAACAAAAGAAGTCGACCTGTAGCTGATACAGTGAATACCTGGGAGAAAGAGGGAGAGAGTTGCTGGCCAGGGACAATTAAACGTTTTGACCGCAAGCCAATTTAGGGCACGGGCTGTGTTCTTGATCCTCAAGAGGTAGGTATTCGGGTACCTGAGAGGATCGGATCAGTTTGAGGCAGCGAATCAGGTAGCAGGGTACACCAAACTCAACCAATCACGTAAGAGCCGGGTCTTCAGCAGGCAGCTATATAAAGCCCGAACTTCGACTTGCCACTTCAGTTGTCCTTTGAGCCTGCAAACGTAAACATGTTGACCAACAACGAGCTAATGGAGCAGTTCTACTTCCCCGACGAGACCCCAGCGATTCCCGAGTTCCTGGGCAACGATACCTTCCAGCAGTTGGAGCAGCTAATGTACCAGCAGGAGTTCAGCACCAGCGATAGTCAATCTGACGGAACCAACAGTTGCTCCTTGGAGATGTTCTATGATACTCCGGCGGTCCTGGAATTGGAGCACATGTTGAGTGCCCAGGAGCAGCAGCAGCAGCATCAATCGAATCCCTTGGGCAAGAGTCAAGGCAGGAGTTCGAAATACTGGAACAAACAGCAGAGGAGCAAACCTTACGACAAGCTGTCCACCTCCATGTCATCATCAGCATCCTCTGCCTCATCGACTGGTTCATCATCCGTTGGATTCGGTGGCGAAGTCCTAAAAAAGCGGCGACTGGCGGCCAATGCCCGTGAACGGCGGCGGATGAACAGTCTGAACGATGCCTTTGACAAGCTGAGGGATGTGGTTCCCTCTCTGGGACACGACCGGCGTCTCTCCAAATACGAAACTCTGCAAATGGCGCAGGCATACATCGGGGATCTGGTCACGTTGCTCTCCAGAGACTACTAGCCAGGCGGACGATCCTTCATCCTTCCTTCAAACGGAAGTCCCATTGCGGGCTGTGTTGCAGCAACACCTTCAACCTAGTGGAAAACTTATAAAGGCTGTTAGTTTATAGTTTATTATCATAGTTGTAAATAATTGTAAGCAATAATTGTCTAATAAAAATATAAAGAATATAACCTATTCATTTTTTAATTGGTATCTTATGGAAAGTATGTGATGGGAAGCTATATCAATCTTTGTCCCTCACTAAAAAAATTTATTAATTTCAAGGAATGCTTAAATATTATTTTAGAAGCCTTTGTTAAAAAAATAATTCAATAAGCTGTTTTAAGATACACAAACTACATTATACATATTCATTGCCTTTAAAGGTAAAATCCTGTGTGTAAACCAAGTTCAATAAATAATTTCATATATAATTAATATAGAATGTTACAATTTAAAAACTTAATAAAGATAATAAAAATGTGATACATAGCAAATAAATATTAAATACGATTGAATGGTCTGAGAAAATAAATTTAACAAAATACATTCTTGATAAAAAAAAATCAAAATAAATTTCTCTTCAACATTTGTTTACATTCGCCACACTTTCAAATTAACCCGAAAAGGGTATCCTTGTTATCCTTGAGAGATGAGAGCGGCATGTCTAAGTAGGGAGTGTGCCACACCCACGAACCATAAGTAAAGGTCAAAACATCAGTTACCAACGGAGAATTAATGAGTTCCGACTTCCGACACAAAGTGAGGGAACTCCAAAACAGAAGTGATTAAATGCGGCAAACGTCAACAGGTAAACACTACGGATACGTCGCTGCCTTAGATCCTTCGAACTGTAGATGAAAATTGATTTAAACATAGTCATTTGTAAATGCTATGGGAAATGTGGGTGTACCCAGGATCCCAAACGGAAGACCGTGTTCCAGTAAATCAAAGACTAAGTCCCGAAGATTACGTTTTAAATTTCAAATATCACATTATGTTTGTATTTATATAACTAAATACAGAGTATTGCTTAGCTTACTGTAACTAGGTTATATTGCCAGATTCGAAAGTAAATCTCAGAAAATTGCTCTTCACTAAGTCTATGTTTAAAGGTAATAAATTGAACTTATCTGAAAATTATTGAGATTACAATAAAAATAGAGACACTAGCCTATTTAATAACAAAATCACAACGATCGTCAAAAAAAAACTATGACAAAATTTTTAAAAGACATGGATAATAGACACAACGAAGAGATAGTGTTTTAAGGAATAACAAAAGAAAGCTTTGTTGTCACCATAGATAATATTGGATGCCCTTGCTGAAGATATTATAATTTTGGTCAGACTTTTGCAACGAGGAGTTGAAATCCCTGCATTTTGGTAGTGGGCAAGTGAGTCAGCTTGTTACTCAACTTACTCACAAAAATGAATTCAAGTTGCTGATAAGAATATCTCCTAAATCACTGGAAGAAAATTGAAAAAAAATTAAAATGAAAATGGTTAAGAGTTTGAGTTATTATATGGAAATATCTGACTAAGTGGCCGTCTGGTTTGTTGCATTTTATTTATTACTTTATTATTTACTTAGTGTAAAATTTATCAATTTCAAAACCATAGATGTATAATTTTAAACTATCGCGGATCAAAAAACAACCTATAGGTTCTATTAAAAGGATTTGACCGAGTTCACCGCAAGGGCATGCAAACTTCGGCTTGCCAAAGTAAATTTCATTTTTCATAGTTAAGTAATACATTGAAATTTGTTATATATTTGTTAAATATAATTATCATTGACAATTAGTGAAGAGCATAGAACTTTTTGAATCACGTTAACAATAAACTTTTGGACTAATTTTAAAACTATTTACAATAATAAATTTTTATGATTAGCACTATAAACTAGAAGCAAAGGCGTAGTAACTAACTAATAGAGAACATATCATTAATCTAAGTAAACACACTAACATAAGATACGATGTAAGTGTAAATTGAAAGTCTTTGCAAGCGTTTGTCTTAGATTTCCCCTGGATGATGCCTTAAGAGGTTGGCTGAATAACGTTGGATGATTGAAGAACGGTAAATGTCCATGGACCAAAATTTAATATTTTACCTTAAAAAATAACTCAGTAAAGGCCGTCGTCAATTTTATTTAAGTTGCGTTAATAACTTGTGTTTCTTTACGTCAAGAAATCTTTTTATAAAGATTTGGTATCCTAACGCAGAAATGAGTCAAAAATAAAAGTGAATTACACAATTAATTTACATTTTAATTAATTTTACATTCAAATAATTTTAAATCCTCGTCTTAGAGTAACAAACATGGGCAGGCCAAATTATACATAAAAATGTACAATAATTTCTGTCAACGTCATCTGCCCACCGCCCAAAGGGAAACCAAGACAACTGTTTGGAGTTAATGTGTTATCTGTTCTATACAATACACTTTTTTTTGTTAAGTTAAATCAAAGTGAGATAGGTGAAGTCTAAAACTAGGGATTCTCTCTTTTTGTAGATCTATAAAATACGTAATTACATCATCCAAGCTTTACCACGCATGCGCCCGCGTCCACGCATCGGACCGCCGGGTCCTCCTCCTCTGGGAAAGAATGGGCGCGGTCCGGGACCAGGTCCATCGAACCCAGGACCGGGCATCCGCTGATAAGGCGGTCTAAACGGCCCTGGTCCGGGTCCGTTCCAACCCCGTCCTCTGCCACGCCCGCGCTGCATGCCATCGGGACCGTTCATCGGTGGACCATTGAAACGCTGGAAAGGCGGGAAGTGAGGTCCATAAGGGGGTCGCGGGGGCGGCGGTGCTGCACCTCCTCCCATTTGCATCGGATTCATTTGGTTCCAAGGCTGCTGCTGTTGGTGCTGGTGCTGCTGATGCTGATGATGTTGCTGCAGTTCTTGTTGCTGCTGCTCATGTTGTTGCTGTTGATCCTCGTCTTCGGTCAAAGGTGGGCCCATAAAACTGTTGTTCGTCTCCCACGGATTGATAAACTCGGATGGAGTTTCCAGCAAAACAGGTCGCGAGGGCGTTAAGGCGCCATTGGCCTCGGGATCAGCCTCTCCATTATCTTCCTTGGGTTCTACAAGGCAAATTAAGGTAATTACTTTACAGAATAAGCAAGTTTTTGATGATTACCTCTTAGTGACTCATCCAAGTCATCATCAGACATGTCCATATCAATTACCATATCAGCGGGATCATAGCGTGCAGCGCCATCCACACGATCCGATTCAGATGAGGAGCCTGTTTGAGCGATTATATATGTGATTTGGGGCTGGGAAATAATATGCTTATACTCGTACGTACTGGCATTAGATTTAAGAGGAGAGCTGGTCTTGCTTTTGGCATAGTTATTCCCAGGGGGAGCCATGATGCCTTCATCATTGGGATTTGGGACAATGCGGTAGTCAACATCACCGCCAGAAAATTCCTGAAATGGGGAATATGGTATATTAACAAAACACCAAACGAAACCGATGAAATTACATATGCTGCTAATGAAATACTTTACCTTTTCGGCTCCGCCTGGAGAGCCAGTAAGTGATATTAAATTCCTGTGATCAATGTCCACAAGCTGCCTGGACTTGTCCTTGCTCAAACCCAACTTTGCCCCAAATTCGAATGCCGGCGGGAGCTGCAGGGTGCGATGGTCCACATCCTCGGCGCCCAGCGCTGCGGAATTGCTATGCAGATGCTCGTTATATTCGATGGGGGCAACCGCGGAGCTGCCCTTTCGTTCAAAGTGCGGCGGCGAATGGGGAGTTGATTGATTCGCGTACGGGGAGGAGCTTGCTCCACTGCTATTTAAGCTAGAGTCCAGCGTCGTCCAGGACATGTTCATATTCCAGGTGCTGTTGAAATCATCTGCAGATCCACTGGCGGTTCCAATGGACGGTGGCAAGGGCGGCGGTGGCATTGGCGCCGGCGTGTACTGATTCTCCTGAACCCCACTGCCTCCTACTATTCCATTGCCACCGTAAAGATGAGAGGCTGGCGGCGGGACATATTGCTCTTGGCTGCTGGAACCAAAAAGGGGCGGATTGGGAGTGTATTCAGCGGGACCGCCAAGACCCGGTATGGAGCTGCTGTCGGAACTGGAAATGGGCTCGGGTTTGTAGAAATTGGCACTCGGTACATAGGCCTCGTCATCCGGTCGCGAACCAATCACTTCGATGGCACTTCCCCGATCCTTCGAGTCCCGCTTGAAGTCGTTGATATCAAAGGGTAGTTTGCCACCGTCCAGATAGCTTGTGAAGCCATTCAGACTACCGCCAAATAGGTTCTGTTAGGGAAAATAGTTGATAAATGTAAGGGAAATGTATTATTCATAGATATTAGTACCAGTGGCACATTATTTTCATCGGGCAACTGGAGATCTGCATCGCGTTCGGGTGAAGGAGCATTTACGTCCGGCGAGGGTATGGGGCTGGCCAGGTTGGGTATGGTCTCGTCCAGCTTTCTTTTCACTATTTTAATGCGCGTGCCAAAACTTTTATAGGCCTGTAAAAAAAAGTAATGTAAGATCTTACATTTTTAATTAAATTTGATAAACTTACGCTGGCCACCACCTTTACTTCTTTGCCCTGGTGTTCGTAAAACTTTTTGGCCGCTTCAATGCTGGCTAGAACGGCCTTCCGACTCTTAATCTCGTTCTGCAGGTTCTTGTTGTATGCATTGATGAAGGCCACACACCGCTCCACCTCCTTCTCAATGTCCCCGGAGTGGCTTTTGTCCTTCAGTTGCTGTTTGATGACCTCGATCTCGAAGGTTGGCGGCTTGGGCAGCTTCTGCATGCTTTTGTCGGTGATCTCGGCCAGTTCGACGCACTCCCTCACCTTGGCTATCAGAGTGGCGTTCTGGAACTCGTCACTGACATCGACCTGGGACTTTTTGGGCGGCGCTATGTTGAGCAGGCCGCTCAAGTCGCTTAGGTACTCCTCATTATAGATCTCACGCTGCTCCCAGATCTTGAAAATTCGCAGGATTTTGTCTTTGACGCGCTCGTCGCTGTATGAAGAAAATAAGGGATTATTTATAAGAGTAAAAATTGCTGTGTAAGGGGTAAATTAGGTAGCCTGAGATTGTTGGGAAATGATATCCCCCTCCTTGATTTGTTTATTATTAAATCTTACTTAAAGGGGGTAATTTGATATGACGCGAGGTAGAGCTTATGTTTACTTAAAAAACTCTACTCCATCAAGTAAGCTATATCAGGGTTGTGGACTCCCAATATTTATAGGGATCTTAAGATATGTATAGATATCAAACTGACAGTAATGTTTAGGGGCGTGAAGATATTTACAATGAGTTATAAACAACAGAAATAAAAATTCAAGTTTCGGTCTGCAAAACATTGTTATACAATCTAAGGAATTCAGATGGATCATCTGATACCATATCGTGAAGTACCAGAATCTTGATGGAGTGAGTTATGGTAACCTCTCCATTTCGGGATACTTACCGCACCATTGTAGTGGCTCTTTGGAGGGCTGTGGCCCAGCACTCTACGAACTCGTAGCGCTTGCGCTTGCTGTACTGGATGACATCGTTGGCCAGGTAGAACAGTACCAGGCGGTGGTCCACGCGAACTGGGAATGTTAGGTTGGGCATCGTTAGCTTGTGCACTATATAGTGAAGCACTATAAACTCACCCCTTTTGAAGACGTTCAGCCAGCACTGGATGATCTTTTTGTGATTCGTGCGGTGCTGCAGGCACCAGTTGGACATCTGCTGGATGCCCTCCTGCGTGTCCTTTAGCGCCTCCAGTCGCGTCTCGAACAACTCCTCGTCGAAGGTTTCCGTCATTTTGATCGATCCTACTTGGCGGCTATCTCCTCAGCACATTACAATTGTTTACAACGTTTTTGCCGCTGCTAATTTTCAGCGTTGTATTTCACTTTTCTTCTTCTCCCCACACGCGCACTCACTGATTTTTCGCTTGCTCTGCTTTTCCCGCTCGATTTTTCACCAAATTCTTTACATTATTCTATTCATAAACTGACTCTGCACATTTTCCCGACCGTTT
This sequence comes from Drosophila subpulchrella, assembly GCF_014743375.2. NCBI lineage: Eukaryota > Metazoa > Arthropoda > Insecta > Diptera > Drosophilidae > Drosophila > Drosophila subpulchrella. The sequence goes on along the minus strand of NC_050610.1, from coordinate 19,398,734 downwards.
TATAACTATTTAGCGTTTGTTTGTTACATTAAAATAACAAATTCGGTTAAAAAACAGAAAAATCGTGCCCACTTTGCTAGAGATGAAACTTAATCGGATACTATAGATTTTTTCTATTGCAACGCTGGGGTGGTTGATGTCTGCACTAAGCGTGGGGAGTGCATTCGCTATGCTAATTATCGATATTAACCGAAGCGGTGGAAGGTTTATAGCCCGAATCGTTGGTGGAAAACTTGACTAAAAAAACAGGAAAACAGTGTTTTATTTATCCGCATTTACCCAGTAAAGACTCAAACCAAATTTTAAAATTCTCAGATTTTAAATTTCTTGATTTAAAATCTACAGCGTTGCAGCTAGGAAATTAAAAGTATCCGTGCTGCCGTTTCACAGCACTGGCTAGAGGTTGGTGTTACCAGATTGGGAAAGTTATGACTCATATTTATGGAAGAGGAAGAGCACATGTCGCCTTGATTCAAAAATATTGCATTTTTTAGCTTTATAAAAGTGTAGGAACAGAGAGGAACGAGAATGGATAATATAAAAATTAGGAGAAGAAAAAGGAGAGTAGGTCGCAAACATTTTTAAAAAAATTAGCAAATAAGTTCTTCATCTAGTTCTAGCTCCTAGTCCTTCTTCTGTTCCCCCACCTTACTTCAAAATCAGTCATGGAAGAAATCAAAAAATTTCGAAATTCTTTTGAAGAAAAATGTTCTTCAAAATATCTATTTTCCGAACTCAAAACTTGCTAGACAAATACTTTCCTAACGATTGGACTTCTGATATAGAAGCAGTGGCGAATGTAAAAGGAGATTTTGGAGATTGAAGTAAAATTGTTATAAAACCTTTTTTTATAAAATCCCAGTTTTGATGTTTCCCAAATATTTAAAGCATGTGCAAGTATGAATTAAAACCATAAATCCTAACTTTATACATTATTTCCCAACACCCGTTTTGAATCCGCCCCTGATAAACAGAGAGAGAACTAAAGAGGGGCGGCTTTTTGAGAGAGCGAAACCTATATAAGCAAGCGGCACAAGCAGAAAGATATCCTGTAAGGATTCGGACGCGAATGGAACAACATTTTTGTTTTGACTATACCGACATTATCGTTACTCTCGTAAATTTTGCCGGTACGTGAACGTTTGTGTTTTCTTAGCTCATTGATAACAATTTGTGTCTAAATGCGTGGGAGATTTGTTGGCCCTTGTTGTTGGTATTGCCTTAAGTTGCCGGCATATGGTGTCCTGACTAGAGATGAGCAAGTGAAAAATATTACATGAAACAGGGTTAAAACAATAAAGTCTTATAATATTCCTAGGGAAAAGGTTACCTACAAAACGTTGGTTATGCTTTTAATATACTATCCAAACCAAATTGTATCTCTGTGTTTGTAGTTCAAGTAAATCACTGATTTTCCGCTTGAGTTAGCAACAAGTGAATCATGATTCGTGCGTGAATAGACGTGTCACGTTTTCACCACTTTATGCCCCACCGCCTGCGGTTGTTATGATTTCGTTGTTGTTTAATTTTATTTCGGTTGGACAAGTGTGCAACAAAAACTAATCAAAAAGTAAGGTTATTATTTGGTGGGAAAGGGGGTGTATAGGAAAAACACTGAATATTTGTCATGGATCTGTGGGATCTGCTTACGAAAACACACAAATAAAATCAAAGAAAATAAAAGCCTGTGTCCTTGAACCTTCTTATGGCATCTCGAATTTCATTCGATTTTCCTTACATAAATTAAAGTAAGGTATTATATTTAAGAACATTGATGTTTTGTAATTTGTGAAACCCAATACATTACAGTGTAGGTTTCTTATAAAAATATTATTTTACCACATTTCACGGATATAATAAAAATGTATGAAGAAGAAATAGCGATAAGCAATACAGAGTAAATATTATTAAAGGTCGAACATTTGTTCCAATTGCATACTCATTTTTCGTAGCAGTCCAATATTCCCCAGCCAATCCCTTGCCAACTGTGAAATGAGATGAAGCTCTGCATTCCTTGCCAGATCCGCTTCCTCGTCGCCATTAGGGCCATGTAATTATTCTGATTACTTGGCTCAGACCCACAGACAGGACACCAATCACGGCGGCAACAGCAATAACAATGCCAAATCCCATGCTGCGCCACTGACCCAGTGCCAAGTTACGTCGGTGTCATCCCCATTTCCACTCCGATTCCGTCCGGACCTTTTCCATCCGGCTCGGATTCGGTTCTGGTTCTGATTCTGGTCCTGGTCCTGGTTCTGGCCATTTGACCAGCGACGCCACACGGCCAAGGAAATGCGCCGTAGCAAGTAATTACGCCTCAATTGCTGCTCTCCCTTCAAGGACCTTCGTTTTGATTGTGTCCGGAGCTCAATAAAAAAAATTAGATAAACTAGAACGGAATTTCGAGTGGCTTAAAGTGTGGCAAAAGGAAACGCGAAAGGGAAGCGCTCAAAAATCCGAAAAACCCTAATAAGGTGAGTTAAAATACTTACAGTTAATTTCCCACCTACACCCAGAATAAAATGTCCTTGATTTTGGTCCACTGACTTTATCTTAAGGAATAATGAGCTAAAAAGGGTATATATGGCCTCAAAAGTGGAATTCTAAAAATTGTATCTTTTTTCTAGGTTAATAGGTTGGCATACTGAAGGCTTATAATTATTTTTAAACTTTCTTCAAATGTTAATTAACAAACAATCAATTTTATAATATTTTAAACCGTTGTGTTTCAAATTTTTATAGATCTTTCTGGCTTTTTTGATACATACTCCAACAAATGAAATGACTCATTTAGTTTAACATGTAACATCAAGATATAAAAGTGTTTTTAAATTTTATTTTCTGAAAAATAAATAATGATTAAGTTCTCAATATTGACTTCTGGACTTTTCATACCTTCTGTTAAATAATTTTAAAAATAGTATACAAAGATGGTAAAAATAATTATGTCATATTTTTAGGTACTTTTTTAATTATAATAATACAATTCCAAAAATTTCTATACTAATGGGTGCGTTAAAGTAACTGATCCCTTGTTCTCTAAAGTCATTTCCCGTATCTTTAAATATATGTTCGTTAGACAGCTTCCTTTAACACCCGCACAAGCCCAACGATAATCACAATTAGCCCACACCTTTTGCGCAATGAGAAACAATAAACCCTAATTAGAAGGCAATTCCGACGACAACATCGCGCATTTGAAAAGCGTTGGGTTTTCCACTCGTGTAACCTGATTTTCCGGGCCCAAGGGCCTGCGTCCTTAGTCACACACACTCAGTGGCGTTTGTCAATTAGTTGCTCGTTCGCAGGGCAACGATTTCCCCCGGAGTTTCCCCCACTTTTCCACTGACTCAACCGATGGCGTCGCAGTTTCATCTACTTCCGGCAAAATTTAATTTCAATTTTCCCAATGCTCTGAAATGGCAGCTTATGATGAAATGCACCCTCAATATGCATATATGCACAATTACACATTTCCATTTGCATATCCCAAAGCGTTTTGCCACTTCAGTTGCAGTCCTCAACTTTTGATTTGTACGCCAATCAATGTCGCAGCCATAAAAAGTCTAGCATACAACAGAGCACATGGGGAGAAAATGTGTCAACATTTCCGGAAAAAACGGAAGACAGGGAAAAATGGGTAAAGAGTGAAATAAATTTCAAATGGTTGCCTTCAACCTGTGTTGGCGGAATCGACGTCATTGCCCAGCATCCCACGTTCTCAGAGGCTAAAAATTGAAAGCGATGTAAACAAGTTCAGGCGTCAGCATTAAATTAGTGTGATGGCTTAGTACTAAGTTAGTCATTTTCTACCCTATAAGTTGTGGGGTCTATATGGACCTTATAAAATATAATTGTAAGAAGGTTTTTATATCTGCTTATAATAATAGGAGTGTACAAAGGTTGCTTTAATACTATTAAATATACTAGTTTACAAAATAATCTTTTAAAAATAATCCCAGAAGGATGATGGTAGTTCTTGGTAGAGTTGGACCCCTAGATCATTAAAAAGAAACCAAAAATATTTTTTTAAAAAAGGTTTTTTAACGAAAATTTGTTTTGGTATCTCCGAGTTTTTAAATATATCTCAAGCTGCGGCTAAACAATTTAGGTGATATATGTTTTATTTTACTACTATAATGTCACAATTTAATTCTGCAAACTTTAAATATGTTGAATATTTTAACAATTTAATGACTGTAAGGCGTAGACTCGAAAAAATAACATAACAGGAGTGCATAAAGGTTTATTTGTTAATATTTAATTATTATTCAGGTGGTTGCTATTAACATTTTCACTGCAAATAAATAGCGTATGTATTAAAATTAATTCAATTTTATTTTCATTTGCACTGACTAACATTTATTTTGGTGGTTTGCTACAAGAACTAGACTGCATCGATGTTTCTTGGTAATGATCTGGATTTCTTATATATGATCTTGAAAGGGTAGTCATGGGGTAATCAACAAAGTTCTTATTAAGAGCCATTGCCCTTTGTAGGTGCATTACCTTACGTGGCCGCGGCAGAAATGACAAATTGAATGCATCGTTTGCCAAGGGACACATGATGGATGGCCACGAGCTCCTCAGCCAGGCGATTCTACGGCACAGCCCACACACAACCCATCCACCAAGGAAAAGAGTCAGAAGCCACTTTGGCTGCTTTCTTTTTTCATTTGCATACATGTGTGAGAACGACAACCCGCAGGGTCACAAAACCAACAAAAACGCAGGCATTCAGTGACAGCTTGACAAAGGACATGCAGGGCAGAATCAGGCTAGCATGGGGAAGGCACGGGACTCGGGGATACGCTACCGTGGATGATGAGAAAGCTGCCTTGGCTGGCACTTAATAAGTCAACATGGCTCTGCTCATTTATGATATATGACAATTTACTTTTGCCCCTTAGATAAAGTAAATGCCAGGGGGTGGAGAAAAGAGGGACAACGTAATGTATCACATGACTTATTAATCGTGAACACTTTGAGATAGGTTAAGGGAACTGAAACCATGGTGGTGTGTTACCATGTTAATGAGTTATATTTTGAATGACAGGAGCATTTAATGAATAAAGTGCTTACACGACTATAATATTTTGCTGGCCTAAATAGTTTTTCCGAGACTGCACATAGAGAATTTTGACGTTCTCGTCTAAGTTAAAAATGTTTTTGAAAATATATTTTTTTAGTTTTAAAATGTTCTCTAAAAATCTACTTTAGACCAAAATGTTCTCATTATAAAAACAAAAACCACTTAACTGAAGTTGCTTTTTTACTTAAAAGTTATATTAAATTAAGATATTCTTAAGGTAAGAACGAAATTTTTTCAAAAAATATATATGAGTTTTATTTGTTTTTAACCAATTTTAGAGTCAGGGATGGCAGAATAACAACCGACAGTCCTCTGTAGCACATTAAATATCTTTTTTGAAGATTTATTTGTAAATAAAAAATAAGTTAAAAATAAATAAGTATGTTCTGGATAACCCAAAGTAACAAAAAAAAAGAATATACAGTTGATCTGTGTAACATTAGATGCATAACATAATTTTAACTGAATGATTTCTAATATTTACTTAATCACTAGTGCACGTTAAGTCCCGACTATAAAGTGAACAGTAAAATACTGCCATTTTTTACCCAAATGCATTTTAATGCGTTTTACAAAGTCCATAATCAACTCGTTTTTATGGCAACCAACAAGACACAGAAAATATACTTTGTGACTTATTTTTTGGTTTCTTTTGCGAGTTAATGAGCCAGCTCTCATTCATCCTGCAAGTCATCAGCAGCATTTTCCTGGTAATTCATCGCCATGGCCACGCCCACTTGGGAAACGCCCCTCACGATTCTCCACGTGGCATCACTTGGCATGCATAATTAGCTAATTGAGCGCTCAGCGTTAATGATTTGCATCGCAACAAGAAGGGCATCGAGAATAGGAAAAATTGTTTACCGCATTCTGTCGCTGAAATCGAAAATGGAAAAACCCCGACTGACGCTTAAAAAGGCATTAGCTAGCATTAGCTGAATCATGGTTACACTCGCTAGGTCTCCAGGCTCAAACAGGATCCCTTCTTCAAACACTCCGTTCGCTTAATAAGCGTGCTGTTGTATGCTCTTGTGCCATGCGGCGTATACGCAACCTTCAACGAAAATGTCTGCTACGTGATTTGAACACTAGAATCGAGCTACACGTGGCTTTATAATATTCCATTTCTATGCTCGCTTTGTTACAAATTATACACTTAGAGGCAGAAACATTGTATTATTATTAGCTTTTTTCTTGTTATAGGTATTGAAATAATTTCAATTATAATAAAGGTATTCGAAATAACTGTAGGCATTGCACTTAAAAGTGGGTGTAAGTATAATTTGTTTGTGTTAATCTCTAACTCTTGAAATTTCTAAATTGATACATTTTTTTAGTTAAATATTTTTAACTAAACTGTAAAATTTTTTTTTTCAAAATTATTTATATTTCATCAATCATAAATTCAAGCAATCTAATAGAGAATAGCTGGATACATCATTTAGTTTATAGCCGTAATGATCTGTATTGATTGGTTATCATTTTTATTGATTACCAATTTGTTTTGCCTGTGTAGCTGGCATTCCTTACTTTTTCTTTTACCCCCACCATGTCTGTTGACTGTTTGCCTTGGTTTTTCCTTATTCCCGCCATTGTTGTCGCGACTCTTTTTTGCCACTGGTTTTGACTTTCGAGTGCGTACAATGGCCGCGTCTTGAGATCCTTGGATCCTTGGATCCGGCTCCTGTTCGATTGGCAGGAGTTGTCAGGCTCGGCGCTTTGAGCACGTTTTATTTTAATAGCGCTCTAGTGGCGCATTTCCTCACAATCCCTGGCCAACGATTGTTTGGCAAAGGGCTCTCGGAGCCTTGACAATCCTGGGCACTCATCTCTTTTCTGAAGTTGCATTTAGTGGCTGTTTTCCCGCCACTTCACTCAGGGAAAAGTGACAGGTGGCAACTGTTTTGAACACACAAGTCGAACGTGGCACGTTTACTTGACTGGAAAAGCGGTTTAAAAAGTTGGCAAAAAGCTGAATTTACAGGAAGTTCTATAAAAGCAATTCGCGTGCTCATATAAGTGACAATTTGATTTCAGTTTCTGTATATGTTTTTATTTGCAATATCAAATGCCAGTTTACTGACAAATATTTTTGTAGCATATTTAAATCTTTACAACCTGGTTTCACTTGTAATATTTTAATGTAGGTAAATAAATAAGTTGTTTTTAATTCAGTTTTGTAATAAAATATTAATAGATTGGAAACTGGTGTTTCTAGACGTAATCGAAATCTGTATGCTTCAAAAACTTAATTTTTTAAATATTTATTTAAACTCAATTAAATTCCTGTAACTTATTTTACAATCACCCAATCAAGTAAATAAATGTACATTTAAACATCTTTTAACTAAGTTCAACTTATATATTCTGCCTTTATCCAGTAATTTGATTATTCAACTTGAAGAGTCTTGGCTTTAGCCTGTCCAGTCAAGTGTTCAATGTATCACATTAAGTTCATTACATTAAACACTGATTTATTGTGACCACCGGCAGTATGTCCAGGACAGCTCCTTGGGTTTTTCCCCCTGTCTTGGTACGTGTCTTGGGCAGAATGTGGCTTAGTTGATAGAACATGAAATATGCGAAGATTCTGTTTGATTTGCATACTGAGATGCGAGTGGCGAACGGAAACAGTCCGAATGGAATGGACTGGTGTGAAATGCAATTGTCGAGTGTTGAGTGCCAGAAGGGAGTGGGAATTCCATTGTCAGTGGCATTTTCAACTGCTGCCATGTGCTGCATTAATCATAGTTGGTGCTGGCCATCCGACAACTATTGCTGCACCTCATATTTCATGCATCTGCTGACACGTCATCGCAGCCATTGAACTCGCAAGGACACTCGGGACTGCCTGAAAGGAAACCCACACAATATTTTGGAGGTCGATTCGATATCTGTTTCTTCATTGTTCTCTTTATTTACCCTCATTGGCAACCTTGATTTGGAAGGTCGATAAAAAATCACTTCCACCAATTAGTTGGTCTAATCTTTTCTTTAGTTCTTCCACTTCCTGGCACTTTACTTTTACGTTTCTGTTGTTTTTCTGCGTTATTTTTCCATGACTCTTGGTTTATTTGTTCGTCCTTACGGACGTTAAACGCTGAACCAAGCTATAAAAGTACACGCATCCCCATACACAGAGAGAAAAATAATAAAATATAAAAAAAAGTATATAAAACTGAATTAGTTATCCCAACAAAATGTTGCATTAGGAAAATAAAAAAATAATATTTAAAAGTATTAATATATATTAATATCCCATTTAATACTCTTTTCTTTTTATGCACTACAGCATATAATTATAAATAATATTCACTAACATTATTATTTTAAGAGTTACCAGTTTCGTCATGCAGAACATAAATTAATAAAATAAATAAATTATAATTTTAAAAATACATCAAGGAATTTTGTTTTTTTTCAGTGCTTCAATACTCACTCACCAACCCATTCATAATATTGAGTGGGAGAGTGTGGGTGTATAACATTTCCTTTTTCCGTGATGCCAAGGTGCTGGCCATTATAATTAATCATTGTGTCGGGATACAAACTTAAGAACAGCCTGTGGAATTTTGTTCATTTTGATGCATAATTTAACTTTATGCGTTGCACACACTTTTAGGTGACAACCTACATGATGGGGGCTCATTTATCTTTTGAAAAAGGGTTGGAATTTTATCAAAGCTGTTTGGGATTTCAGCTGGCTGCCAAAAATATGATGGGAAAAACTGCTGAATTAAGGGGAAGTTTCATTATCTCTTCAAGCTGGAAAGTAGAATGAACTTTAATGGGATACCCCATTTTCAGGCATTCAAACTGCAATTAGACAAATGATAAATGCGGTAAAATAAAGCTGAGAAGTAAGTAGAACTCATAAGAATAAAAACAACTGGGGAAAGTGGTGTTCTTAGGCTTACACATTTGCTGCCTTTTATTTGTCATTAGACAACTTTTTGACATTATCCAAAGTTTGCCAATGCTGCTTCAAGAGACACACACTCTCAAATGAGAATTGTAATTAGCCGCGACTGGTTTCCATAAAATATGCTGTATTTTTAATGCTAATTGCTTTTTAATGCGCAGCTCGAAAGTTTTCACCAACAATTAGGCCGCTGCTCAAAGAGAAGCTGAGTCCCCGGCAGCTAAAAATGATGATTTCACGCACCAGAACGCTGAAAACTTTTTGCCAAAGAACTTCCACATCAAATCCTTTGGGATTACTTGTAAATTATGCCCACAATCCTTTTAAGCCGTCACTTTTATGGCGTATAATTTTGTGTTAAAATCAAAATGGCCCACACGCGCTGCAGGGCATAAAAAGTGGGTGGCTGCCTGGATGGCTGAAATCGACAAGAAAAATTCCGGAGACAATCGAAGAAACGTATCCTTAAAGTGGAAGAGCGGAGCTCCAAGACCTGTTTACAAATGCCACACACGAGATTACTCAGACCGGGATGAAGGTACATACATCCATTGATATCCTTGACATCTGGCCCAAAGCCAAATAAGGCATTCCTTTGCTTTGTCCTCTATTTGTAGTTTGCTTTGCCTTCGATGAGGAAAAACTATGTTCTCGAAGGCAGAGGGGAAAGTTGACAAATAAAGGTATATGTTGGGGAAAATCAAACCAATCCAAGCAAATATGTAGGTAAAGTTACTCACAAAAGATTGTATTGACAAAGCTCTGCCAACCATCTATAAAATTAACTTTTGTTACTTACCTAATGGGATTTCAATATATGATATATATAATACTCATATTATTAAGCCATATGACCCATTTATTTTGAATAGCATTGACCTTTGATTTAATTTGATTAAATGCTGGTGAAATGCTAAAGTGGCTTATCATCAATTAGTTTTACAGATAACCCTTGTTATCCCTCGTTGATAATTGTATTTAGCTATTATCTATCGATTATTACCTTTTCATATTAATTTAATTCTTGATAAGATATTTGTTATGCAGTTGGAAGGCTGGTCAACCTTGATAGTGAATCAAAAATATAGATAATTACTGTGTTATATAATACAATAATTTCCAATAAAATGATTTTAGGATTTTTGGGATGCTTAAATATTTAAGTCATGATTTTTAAACAGGGACTGTAAAGGTAATGAGTTTTATTTTAAAAGTCATACCGTAACAATTATATTCTAATATGTAATGTAAATTCAAGTTGGAAAGAACAAGTTATTCTTTTAGTTTTACTTTTTTTTTTCGCTTAAAATATAAGACATATTTTTTTAGTTATCCGTTTTTCCTTGAGTTTTATTATATCGAATAAAAATATCATTATTTTTCGGATCCTGATCTTAAATGTTTCACTAGTTGTACCTTTGCAAGATTTTTCCTTTACACTTTTCACCCACAATTTGTAGGTATTACAAATTTATCCCGACATGATTGCTTCTGGCGAATTTCAATTTCATTGATGTGTTTGTAGCTGACACAGGCAGTATCTGTTCTCCCCATTTAACCACATACCCCCCCACCACTTGACACAAATGAAATTGTTTTGCCTTTTGCCCAAAATTTACAATACTTATCCCCTACTGCGTTTTGCCGGCGCGTGTGTGAATTTATTTATTTGAATTTCATTTTGTGGTTGCCCTTTTTCCAGCTCCCCCGCCTTGCTTTAAGTTATTTTAACACTGTTTTGGACAACTTTGCATTACAAATTTTCTTGGCTAAAAATGACGTGCGAAATGTTTTCCTCTGGCTGTCTTTCCTTACAGTGCTTTTCAAGTGCTAAAAATTAACGTGACTTTTGGACCATTTTTTCTTCGCCATTCCCTTTTGTTCTTCACACATTTTTTCCTGGCCAAGCTTAAATATTGCCGGTTCACTCGGCCATTTGCATGGGAAATCCATTTGGAGGTTGGGGAAAATGAATTGCGTTTATTCCTCTCAGTTTTTTGTGAGCACTTCCGCGCTGATAAAAAAAAATATTCTTGGGTATTCAGGATTTTCGGGGACTTGGCGGGTGCGTGTTGTTGGGTGGAATTTATAGGGTTTATAAAGGGAGAGCTGGTGAAAGCTTATAATGAACTGAAGATCTAAGTACTTCTTAAGCGGATGGGAAATATGCTTGTGAAAATAAGATTAAAATTACGTTTCTTTGTTGTAAGACTAAACATGGTTAACATTTCTACCGTATTATTTAAAATTTTTTACCACTAAATGGTTTCGTATATACGCTTTTTGTTATTCGCTGCATTAAACTGCACTGACTTAACGCTTTATTAATATTTTTTAATTTATACCGCTTTATGTTTGGATTTGCCATATTTATGATTATTATTCTCAGCCAAATGAACACTCCACATATGTTGGCCATGGCATATTTTTCATCGTTTTTATTTGTGGTACGCCTTGTTCCTTGATTCGGCTTTTGTGATTTATACGCATAGTCATGACTTTTTATCCACACAGCATTTACATAATAATGTTTACCTATTTTTTCCTGTGCCTGCCGCAGGACTGGTAATATATTGATAAGCGCCTCGTGCCTCCACTTCAGTTCCCTTTCATCTAGAATACACACATTGGCCTGTTCAATATGTTTGCGATTAAGTTGGTTGCACATGGGGCAAAAATCAGTGGAAGAGGAAAAAATAACCTACATTTATCAGGCATTTTCATGGGCCAATGATGCCAGGATAATGTGATACCCACTGAGCTCCACTCACCTGTTTTCTAACCTGATAATCAAGTCACTGATGACGGTGATAATGAGCTTGAGGCTGCGGTAGAGAATAATGAAGATGATTTGTTGCCTGGCCACAAATTTATGGGCTCTGCGGGTAAATATTCTCGGGAGCCGCGCCATCATCAATAAATTAACCTGGACCTTTTTGCTCTCTCTTTTTTTCCGGGAAAGCGACTGGTAAGTGATTTTCCATGTCAGTTCAGGTTAAGGTCGGGTCATATTGGGCCAAGTTTGACACTGAAACTGTAGTGATTGATTGGCTAGCCAACTGATTTTGTTTTAAGGACTGCTTTAAAAAAGTATCTAAAATACGTTTGTACCCAAATTACTTGGAGTTATGTCGAAATTGGTTTTCTTTTTAACATTTCTTTGACAAAAATGATTTTTCTCGGAATGACTAGGCTATAAACAAGCGTGTTTACATAATTTTTTCAAGACTTTCCGTTTTAATATATTCGGAAACCCAAACCCAAGAGTACTTAACATTCCAGCCAACTAATCGATAGCTTCGCTTCCAATTTCCTACAGCTTAATTCAATTTGAACATAAAAAGTTTTCCCTTGCCTGACCACTTTTCTCGGACTTTTCCGCAAGTCGTGGCCAATTTTCCAGTGGCTACTTAAAACCACAAAGGAACAAGTTGCTGCCAAGTTGGCTGCGAGATAAATTGAGTGGAAGTTTCGATTGCCAATGCGAGATCGAATAAATCGAATGCAACAGGGAACTGGTGGGTCCACGAACTTAACTTTTTACTTGGCCCCTTATCAAAAATAAAAGGAAAATGGAAACCCTGCTGACCGCCAGGGGTATACAATTTATGAACATCTTTCTTGTACTCCACATTTTTCCGTGGCAATTTGTTTATTGAGCTGCCCGCTTGGCTGATCAATTAATTCAAAAGCTTCGTGACTGAGGGGAAAACATTGGGTTTATTGGTCAAGGCTTTCCATTTGAGTTATTGAACCCTGTCATTTGCATGTCCGCCAGTGAATTGTTATCGCTTATGAAATTGAATGGATCCATCGCATTCAATCCATAAAAACCGCTCCTATGGCTTAATCGACGAGTATTTATTGAATTGGAAATGTTTTTGCGTGTTTTGTTTAAGTGGATTAGGTATTAAATTGATGGTTCTCGTTTTTAGAAATATTATTAATATATTGCGTAAAATTTACAAAAAGTCCTAACTTTTATTAGCATTTTACAACAGAAAATGTGAATTGCCACCCACTTAAAGATTCACTGACACTAAAAAAATCAAAATTTCTTAAGTTTTTCCTTAGTTTAAGAAGCAAAACTTTTTCCAATGACTCATTTGATTTTATTTGGCAATTTAACGTTCACTGAACTTTACCAAAGTTTTATATTATCATATTGTTCTTGAAAAACTTGTTGTTCCCTTGGGTTATCGATTCGAAATTACAGAATTATGCAACTTTTCGGTCAACGCATTGCAAATCCTTCTGGCCAAATTTCCGCTGGCTACACTGCTCTACAGTGATTTATGAACCTCTGACTTTTCAGCCAGGCTATCGAATGTCCTGTCATTTGTCCTCGTCTGTTGTCCTGGGTTACAGCCAACGCTCTCATTCGGTTTTGGCCATAAAAGTTTTTCCATGTTCACTGTTGTCAAGCGGCCAAAAAAAAGATGGAATCAAGTATGGCACAGAGAAAAAGAGCGGAAGATGGAATGGCTGTAATATTATAACTTTTAATGAGAATTTATGCTCCCTTTTTATTGTATTCTTTGTAAAGAATTATTGATACACTTAACTGGTTTTGATTTTCAAAAGTCAGAAAAGAACCCAGAGGGAAATAAATTAAATCAAATGTTGACAATTGAATTCAAAATGTATTTTCATGCCGACAAATGCAATCAACTATTTAAGTAAGGGATTTTAAAATTTTCGTAAAGCAATTGTTCACATAATCGAATTGAAATGTCAGGAAAAATCACATCAGTTGTACAAACAATGGAAACTTTCAGTAAAGGATTAAATGGACAACAATTGAATTAAGAGAACCCTTTCAGTGCAATTCCCTTTGTTTTCAATTCTATTATGAAATTCATTTAGTGGATTTTAGCTGGCGGCAGCTTATTATCTCTATATAAATCCATATACACGCTATGAAAATTGAATTAAAAGTGCGGACCATAAAAGCAAAGTTCTGGGCCCGAGGGACCAAGCTGAAATTGAATCAGCTTCACGCTAATTGACCAGGCTAATTTGTAGCATAACAAATAACCGCATTGGGTTGCCCGCCCTGCAATAGACGGCAAACAACGTGGTCCGACTAAAGTTGGTTAATAGCGCATTAAGCTCCGGCGATGGGGATTCAGGGGGTGGTCGGAATCCCCCCATTTCCATTTGCTTTTATGGGTTCGTTGCGAGGGAACTGCTCATATGAAAAACTCATTGGATGGCAAACACTGAAGGTCATGGGTGTGGGTGAGCGATAGCAAGCTGTTTGCCGGAGGTATCCATCCAGAAATGTGGACTCTTCAAATTGGTTTTGCAATGATTCAGCAGCATTTTCATATTTCATTCTCGGAAATTGAAAATTCTCCTGACGGGGAATTTATTTCACTAAGTGAAAATTCCGTGTAGACTTGTTATAACTTTATAGAGTACTATATTAACACATTTTAATATGTATTTTTGTATGTAATACCTCTTAGTTAAAATTCCATTTCCAGTGAAACTTCATTGGTAAACAAATTGATTTATAAAACCATAACAAATTTGTAACCAGTCAGTATTTAAAAAAAATAAATATTTAAGAACTTATTTTTCTTACTATCTCACTTCTAATTATTAAAATTATTCACTTTGCAGTTACATAGCTAATGTTATAATATTACTACATAAGGACTCTTAATATTAGACTATAATTAATTGTAAAGCTCTGTGAATCAAAATAATACAATTGAAATTTCATAGACGTTATGTCGTAGGCATTTTACCAACCAAATTGAACACAATACAAGCCTTAATTAAGCTATGGTTGAGTGCCTGCTAATGCCACTTAATAACACAGTGCTGAGGGCTTTTCCTCTCCGAGTTTCTCAGAGTTTCCCATAGTCTACTTATGCGGGCCGTGCCATGGGAAAACGCACGTCCCACCACTGAGCATAATTTAATTGTCGGCGTCTTGGTAATCGAAATCAAACAGGCTTTCAGTTAAATCAACGAACGCCTTGCAATTAGCACTTGCCGCTCTAATGATGCTCCATGTGCTGAAGGTTTTCAGTCGCTTAATTAGCCAGGGCCCAGAAACTCGCCCAAGTTGGTCTAATTGAAATTATTTTCCATGTGAGCCATGGCTGTTGTGTGTCTGTGTGTGTGTGGGCGTTTCCATCTTGCTGATAGAATTAATTTGGCATAACCACGCCTATTCCGCCCCCTTTCCCGTATGTGGTCGACGGCTTTATTGAATTTTCCGCCCGGGGAAGGCAGCTGCAGCTGTTGACCAGCCCCAGTGTGTTTGTGTTCCCCGGAGTGTTGATAACTTGGCCAAAAAGTTCGGAACGAAATATAACAAAAGCTGCTTAAAGTGCTTTTATTTTTCCTACAGATTCTGCCGCTGAGTGCTTGGCAGCTAAATGAAATAAAATGGCAAAAGAGGAAAGTTCTCTGGTCCATATATATAAATAGAACGAAAAGGAAGAAAGTTTCCTCAGACTGAACAGGGACTTATAAATGTATATGCACTAGCTAATTTAGATTTTGGTCAAAAGATAATTCTAATGTCTTGAGTGTATCCCTAAAAATAAAAATTAAGTGTTCTGAATTCTATTTAATTTTCTTACATTTTCCCTAAAGTGTCGTCTTCTTTAAAATTCCAAGATCGCTTTAAATTGAAATGTTTGTTCTTTAAAATATAATCCTAAAGGCCTAATTTTTGCCTCTTCTTGTCAATTTATGGTAATTACGGGGCTATTAAAAAATTGTGCCCCTGCTGATTTTACATCGCTTGTAATATGCATATTAATTAGTTGTTTGACAAAGTTTTTGGCGCAATTCGGCCTTGCCGGGCGTTTGATGTTGGCCTGGCTTAAAATGGAGGCTGTTCAAGAGTGTTTGGAGCTTGTCTGCAACAAGTTACGGCATTCATCGGCAGTTCAATGGCCCCTCAATTGGTCCTTGGCTCGGTCCTTTGTGGCCAAGGGAATTTCCTTGAAGTGGGGAAAAAGGAGCAGCGGCAGCGAGTGAATCTCAAGTGCCTCGTGGAAGGTGAAAAATAATTGGCCATTTAGCATTTTACAACAGTGAGATCAAAAAAAAATTTTAAATTGAATTTCTCGGCAGAAGCGGCAACAAAGTAACAAAATCAGACAATAAACATTTGGTGAACATTTAAGAAGGTATTTAACTTTATGTGCAGCATTTATTTTGCTTTAGCCTCTGATGCTGCTCTTTTATGGCCATTATCTGGGCTTTTGATTTTCCTCTTTTTTGAATGCTCATCACAACGGCCACAGGTGGAAATCCTGGCCTGGAGCCTTCAGCTTATTCGGTCATCTGGCGGGGTCACTTTTTGGCTTTATGGTCACGTAGATATGGCCACGTTCTCGGGGGTTTGATGGCGGAACACTGGAAGTTGAATGACTCCTCGTCGAGTGAAGGACTCGAACAGCGTGAATATTGGTTTTGCATAAATGCACACATAAAAGGCAAATATTCAACCCATAAAAACGTGCTTGTGCTGTCATGAATTTTTGGCAAGTGCATCAAATTTGTAAACATGAAATACCGAGTGTGGTTTTCATATTCAACATATGTCTCAGTGCTGTGAATTATTTTATTTTCAATTGATTTTAAGAAGAATTTTCAAGCCATTACAATGTCTTTGTGCTGTCAATGTATTTTAAGAAATGCATTCCATTTTTAAACAGGAAATAGTAAATGTGGTTTCTATATGCAGTCATTTATTTTCTTTTCGATCCATGTTAAGTTTAAAGTTTTATCACACATTTATGGAATTCGTTTTTTATGGATAGGAAAGAAGATTTTTACCTTGAATTGTATGTTGAAAGCATAAATTTAAAATAAAGAAATTCGTTTCGTAGTTCTTTTAATATAATGATTTTTCAATATTTTTTAACTTATAATCTTTAAGCTTTACATTATGGCTCTTATGATACGTGATTCCTGTTACGTTTTGGTTTGTGTCCCAGCTAAAAACGTAAGCAAAAGCTTCTCTTGAGTGGAACAAGAACCCGCGACGTAAACAGCACACATTGCGTATGAGTGATGTTAACGGTGCGTATGAGTAATGCAAATAAAACGGAAATTAGCGGCGAATCAAAGGAAATCAACCCAATATGGCAATATATCGCTAAACAAGTTGTAGAATGAATCAGCATTGCCTCTGAACATGGAATGGCATCTCAAGAATTTCCTGAAACGCGGATTCGTCAAAATTAGCATTCCGATAAAGCATAATGCCCTCAGTCAGCCGACTGCTGATTTGACAAGCATTCGCTACCACATTTGTCGCAAAGTTATTTTAATGACTTTAACTTGTTCAGTTGTCAGCGCTTGTTGCATTCGTATTTGGTTTTTATTTGCGTCTCAAGCGATTTCCGTCATTTACGGCTCAATTAAGAGTTTGCCTCGTTTTTCTTTCTTTGCTTTAGAAATTTGCATGTGGCAGTTCAATGCTGGTCGCGCTTTTCGGTCATCGTTCGATGATCCCTGGAAGCGTTAAAAGGTTTTCCAAGGGCCAATCGTAATGACCCTATAGCAAATAGACTGACCAGTTCATGTCGAATGTATATCTCTATTTGCTTTATTCTCTTTTAGTTAATGCGCTTGCTGCGGTTTTTTTAAGTGCAGTACGGTTCATAATCATTAGTTAGTATGTAGTTCTGGGCTTTAAAGAGTTAATTTTAAACACCCATGATCTGCCATAGAAAAAACAGTAAAAAAGAAAATAATACATTTATTGTAAATGGTTAAACAAATTTTAAAGTAATGAAATAAATTTCCATCATAAACAAAACCTTTTAAAATTTGATCCTAACCCATTTCTAGGACAATTTTTAAACAAAGCTCCTTGAATTTTTTCAATTCCTGTGTCAGATTTTTAAGTATTGATTTCAAATCTTTTTTTAGATATATGTAAATCACCTGAACACTTAATCTGTAGTTTTTAAACGCGCAGTGTGTTTATGTTTTTCCGTGTCGCACGTTGCGCATTCGATTAACACCTCATCTGG
This sequence comes from Drosophila subpulchrella, assembly GCF_014743375.2. Classification (NCBI taxonomy): domain Eukaryota; kingdom Metazoa; phylum Arthropoda; class Insecta; order Diptera; family Drosophilidae; genus Drosophila; species Drosophila subpulchrella. The sequence goes on along the minus strand of NC_050610.1, from coordinate 19,380,703 downwards.
CTTATTTACCTGCTGCAGCTGCTTCTTCTTCATTGAATAATTCCTACCCGCTGTGGAAGTTTTGCATCACAAAAGTCTCGCTTTATTTTGTTTTTTATCTTTTTTCCACTGTTTGTCGTTTTCTCAATCTTGATTATCTTGGCTTTAATTTGCTGCTTCCTACGAGTGGGCCTGTGTGTGTTTTTAAGGCAATTGTTAGGCCATTGTTGATACAACACTTAGATAGCACCCGCCATTACAATGCAGTTTTGTTTGGCTGAAAATGCGAAACGTGACCGTTATTGACAGCGGTGAGAGATTTTCTATTGCGCTTGTTTTGTCAGCCAATAAAAACAAAAAAATTAAGAAATTGTGGCATTTGTTTTGAAATAGTTTAAAAAATATAAGAGAGAGCCTGGGTAAGTTAATTTTCACGCTAACCAACGTTCATTCACTAGTTTTTGGCAAGGAGAATAAAGGCCTACAATTTCCAGTCGAAATTGTTTATTTGATCTACCGTTCCCCCGTTTTTCTCCCCTGAGCGCCAATCAAGCGAACCAGTTTTTTGATTTTCCCTCTTTTCAGTGGAAATTTGCACAATTCTTTTGCATTTCCGACAATTGGCGCACGTTGCCTTTCAATGTGTGCTTCATTTTTAATGCTGATGATGTTGATGCTTATAATAATGATGATGGTTTTCTAGGGGCGCCAGGGGTTCCAATGAGATATATGTGACGTACATTCAGTTGGGCGTGGTCAGTTGGTGGGCTTGTTTTGGCCTGCTTAATGATGTGCAACTTACATTATTTTCCCAAAATTACCAGCGCTTTTTGTGTGGGTCGATTCATTTGGCAACGAACGATCTAAATGTTTAATAATTTGTTTTAAGGAAATCAAGTTCATTGAATTGCTTGTATATTAGATTTTAAATTTGTATTATTTAATATTGGTATGTGTTTTAGCTTAATTAAAGGCATTTAAAAATTCTTTTAGATCTTAAAATAATAGATCAGTAAATATGTGATATTGTTATTTTATAAAATTGTTTTATTTAAGCTACCACTCTATAAAAAATATGGTCGTATGGTATTTCATATTTTTGTAATAACTTTATATTAAACATGTGTATTTACTTAAATACCCTTAAGTAACGATAGTTAAATCCCCATAAATATGCAATTCGATTGCAATTGAGAGGTGATAACCAGACCTATTATGCTGATGGTTTACCTATCAAGGAAATTGATTTATAAAAGCACGTTTGCACAATTCACGTATATAAACATACGTCGAAAGCTGACATTGCGGTAGAGCAGAAAGTCAGATGGCGTAGATTTATCTACCGTTGCGGAGTTCTCACAGTAATTTTCCGGTGTTGTTTCTGATAAATTGTCTTTTGCCGAACACGAGCTCATTGCCTGATTTAGTTGAAATTTCAGCTATTTGCTCTTGATTTGTTCTGTTTTACTTAGCGACAATTGTGTCGGGTTTTGGGGCTTTCTTTCTATCGCCGCTCGTGTTTGGTTTTCGTCTGGTAGGGGGGCAATTTTAGAGTCAGCTTCGGCCACATGTGCCGAGTGTTTTTTTATTTTATTCTTTGGCCATTATATAGACCACGGAAAGCAAACAGCTATGGGTGTATGTACACATCACATGGGTCGGGCCCACCAAACTGGCAAGCGAACAGCATCGATGGGGTGTTTTCTCTATTTTTTTTTGGCATTTTACAGAATGCAAATAGAAAAACAAAAGTCCAACAAATCGCCACCTTTGGTTGCCAAATCGTCTGTGACTAATCGCCCCCGACTGCTGTGAGGTCGCTAATTGGTAGTATCAACTAATATCCCAGAGCGGCTGTGAACACATCCACCATATGTTGGGGCCTCTTAAGTATCCAATACTCGGGTTATGAGAGTATCTATGTATCTGTGTATCTGTGCAAACAAACACAATTCCAACTAATCAAATCACGCGAGCGTTTCTCGGCTCTTTGATTGCGGTTTCGGTTTAGAAATATACTTTTTGGCCATTTTGCAATCACTGCAATTCTCGTTGGTTTCGGTTTCGGTGGTTTCTTGACCCAAAATAAAATATGTCGACACTGCAGAGACTGTAAAGGTTAGGAGCTCAAAGAAATCTTTAACGAGAACGGAAAATATTCTTTTGTGTGCAATGAATATTTAATGCTCTTTTCTCTGCTTTTTTTGGAAAGGATAAGATCTTCATTTTAGATACTTGTTAAAGTTTTTATGAAAAGTATATCCTATTGTTGAGTTTTAAAAAATACTTTTTACTTTAAAAGTACTATTTAACAACTTTATTAAAATTTAAAATTTGAAATTAAAAGTTAAGGTTATAACATTATTATGTTTTATATCCATTTAATACTTGTTAAAATTTTGGGAAAAGTGTATCCTATTGTTAATTTTAAAAAATTCCTTATACTTTAAAAGTACTATTTAACAATTTTATTACAATTTAAAATATTATTTAAACAATTCAAAAAGAATGCCTAGTATTAAGAGCTGATGATAATCTTATTTTGTTTAATATCCATTAAATAATATAGTAGTTTTTAAATATCCCATTTCCTTAGCCTTTGAAATCGGAAAATAAATACTCTTTAAGATTGTAAGAACAAATAAAAAGTTTGCATTGTCTTATTTCTGATATGAAGACAAAAGCGTAAAGCCATAAATAAATACACAGATCTCATGTACATATAGTGCACTCGAATGGGATGAGCGTACATTGATCTTTCCGTAGTTTGTGTTATATTTTCCCTAAACCCGTGATGCCATTAATAGTGTCATTTGAAATCTCGCAGACGTAATACCCTTCAGCGATCTTAGGGGAATGCAAAACAGAAAGCGCAGTGCGAGAATTAGTTTCAGTTAGCACCGCCGATCTCGACGAACTAGTCGAGCAGGGGCGCTGGGCGGAGGGGGTTACGAGAAGGGGAAGGGAAGGTGTGAAGGCAAACAGCAGACGGCAAACAGAAAACAGAAAAACTGAAAACTGGATGCAGTCCCGAATGTGAATACCTTTCGGATGCACATGCACTCGCTCTTGGACGTGGACTTTGTACCCGTTAGCTGCCAAAATGAGAAGAGATTAAAAGGGTAGAAGGGGGGACTAAGACAAATAACAAAAAAAAAAGAACTTTTTACAACGTGGGATCCAAACGCTCCAGCTCCAGCTGGCTCTCTGCCCCAGCTGCAGCTGCAATCTCCCTCTGCCAATGCCAGCAGAGCAATATAGAGATGTCATGTTTTTGGGGTTCAGCGTACTCGATTACTTACAAGTTAATCACATCTATGTATAAGGGGAAATACCCAAAAGTGGTCCTAAATCATGGTTTTTCGTACGCGAATTAGTACAAATATCTTATCGTAACATGAGTAATTGCTTGAATCAGCTTGAATCCTTTTCGATAAGACTTTTCTTATAATTTTTTCTAAGAATAATGTAAATTTTAGTATCGTTCTAAGCAGTTTTATTTCAAAACCAAAAAAAAATTCATTATTTTTAAATTAAAAAAAAAAAAAAATTTTAAAACCTAATCATTATTCTTACGTGTTATAATAAACATCAAACATAATCACTATTTTTAATTAAACTCTAAAATAATGGGCTCCTAACTTATGAGTCCTAAGTCTTGTTATTCACAGAAATTTTGGTAATTGGTAAAAATTACTTTGTAGAAAACAATATTTTTCCTAGCCAAACGAGGAATTTACAAAATTCCAAATTTTTTTTTTTAAAAATCAGTTGTATTAAGAATAATATTAGTTTTATTATTAACAGTATTTTGTTTTAAATAAATTTAAAATCTTTTTCTTTATTGCATACTTTTAGATAACAAAATTTCCTGTTAATTTTAAATTCGCGCAAGTTACATATTTATATTTGACTACTGTCTTTATAAACTTATCTCTGAATTTGTGTAGATCAAATAAAATGTGGTAGATGTGTGAGAAAATTACTTACTTAAAGTTAAACAATTGTTTCTTAAATGCTTAAGTTAACTACAAAAAATTTCGAATTTTTTTTTTAAATTAGTTGTGTTAAGATAGCCAAATGGGCATCACTGCGGAGCGCCAACAGCGAGGGGTCCGTCGACGCGAGCGGCAACGTCGACGGCGGCAGCGCTGCTCCACGATCGCTGGGCCGCTTTCCGCTTTCAGCTTTCCGTTCAGTTCACGCTCACCGCTCGTCGCGCTCAGTTCCCAGTTCTCAGTTCAGATCTCGGATCGCCGGTTGTAAAGGATTCCGAAACGATTCTCGCCGAAAGTGGAGGCAGAAGCCACAGCGAAAAGAAATAAACGTACAACCAGCCTGGATGCGGATTATATATTTTTGGGATCAAGATAATGATGATCCGATCGGGCTGAACGTGTTGCGCGCGTGTGTTTCGCTTTTTTTACTGCGGCGAGTGATTCGAAATCGTATGTTGTAAATCGGAAATCGAGGGAAATTTCAGAACCCCTAGAAGTTCCCTCCCCCTCCCCTCGAGTAACAGTGAAGTGTATTGTTTAACACAAAAAAAGGAGAGAAAAAATCCGAAAGAAGGGAGCAAAGCAAAGCGAAAGAGCTGAATAAAAGAGGCGAAAAGCAGAGGCAGAAAGAAGCAGAATTTACCAATCCAGAGTCTGATTTATAGCTGCGTTGGTGTGTTCGCAATTCGTGCTAAAACATAAGGTTGGACTCGCAAAAAAAAAACCCATCCTAATATATGCTAAAAGAAATTGTTTAAAAAATTCTTAACCAAAAGTATACAGCTTTTCGGGCGAGACTTATAATCATTTTCTAATAACAACGGCCGTACTAAAAACAGGCAACAAATTATTTGTCTCAGTTCCATACATCTTTTAATTTATTATAAGCAGTGACAGTGTTTTTTCTTCATTTTCTGCCTGCCCCGGTTCGCTGGGAAAGAGACTGGGCAAGAAACAAAGGGAAAAGAGACGAATAAAAATAAAAATATAAAAAAATACAAATTAAACACGCGAATGTTTCAAACGAAAGTCGAAGCGAGTTGAGTGAATTAATGAAATATATATACAAAAATATATATGCGCGTTTTTGTGATATATTAAATAGCGCTGCAATAAAACAAAATTTATTTCAATTGTTAAGTCGGCGGAAAAAGGCCGATAAATAAGTTAACAAATTGAGGAATATCATAAGACACCCTATAAATTTGGATTAATTGGAGAACCCTTAAAAACGGATAAATATAGTAAGTTTTTACAGTGAGGGGCGGGGAAAATTTGAATTTAATGGGGGACAATTGTGTGTGTGGGATCTTGGTGTTTTAAATTATGGAAAATTTAAGAATATTTCACTACCTGAAAAAATGTTTTTTTTTGTTGAAGATGTTACTACAAGAAGAATTTACTTAGCTACTTAATTTCTTAACGTAATAATACATTTTGTAAGGTTTCTTTTCTTCTTTTTTTAACTGCTTCTAATTTTTGACTTTCTTAACTTGGCTCACACTTTTTGCCTTGTCCATTTCTTTTTTAATACTTGTACACTTGCTCTAATTTCTTTCTCTCCACGATCCTTCTTTTAATTGCATTTTATGCTTACTTGAGCATTTCGTTTGTGCCGTGAAGTACCCGCTTGAGACTGTCAAAAAAAAGGAAAAGAAAATAAAATAAAATAAAATAAAGTGAAATAAAATGAGGCACGAAGAGATTTTGCAAGCTCGTTAGCGGA